>NC_060144.1:562602496-563225018 GCF_021461385.2 Schistocerca piceifrons
TGGTTCAAATGGCTCTGAGCACTCTGGGACTTAACATCTGTGGTCATCAGTCACCTAGAACTAAGAACTACTTAAACCTAATCCATGCCCAAGGCAGGATTCGAACCTGCGACCGTAGCAGTCACGCGGTTCCGGACTGAGCGCCTAGAACCGCTCGGTCACCGGGCCGGTAGACTCCTAAAACTACAATCGAGTCGATGCAGGTGGCAAAGGGGTTGTGTCTTCAAGTTATGCTACTTTTTCTGTGTACTTCTTTCACAGATGTGTCGAATATCGACGAGATTTCATTTAATCCGCTCATCTTCTTCACTCCATCCTTAAAGTCCCGGTTATGCACGTTCCATATTTCGGGGTAGCTCTCCACGGCTTCAATAAAATGTTCTATATCCTGCTCCATCCATTCCCGTTTCTCCTCCGTTTATGAAATTTGTTTGCATATAAAACGTAAGATGGTCGTATAAAATTACGTCACCACATTAAGTAAAATGTTAAATATGAGTGTTATGCAGACGACATACTTACTGTAACTTGCGCTTCCTACTTGCAGGAAATAGAAATAAATCCCAAAAGCTGCAAGTTACTTGCAGATACTTCTTGCGTGGTGTTCACACTGGAAGCGGAAAACGTGCAGCAAGTCACTTCCACAATAAATTGCTACGGTCGCAAGTCGACTTCGCCAAATCGCGCGGCAAGTTCCTCCGCGCAAGTAAATTGCTGCAATAACTTGCTGGTGTACGACGTGCGAACTTCAAATCCAGTGAAATGATAATTAAATGGACACCCTAGCTGCAAACAGGCGTTGATGTACTTCTTTGGGGACATGTTGAAAATGTGTGCCCCGACCGGGACTCGAACCCGGGATCTCCTGCTTACATGGCAGACGCTCTATCCATCTGAGCCACCGCGGGCACAGAGGATAGTGCGTCTTCAAATCCGCCCACAGGCGCGCCGCTTGAGGTCAGTGGCGACGACAGAAGGGTGCCGGTTCGATGCCCGGCGATATGCCACGCGACACGCACGCTGGTATCACTTAACTCTCACCCTAGTGACGGGAAGCATCGGGAACTTTGTTTACCTACGGAGGTAGCAGTCGAAGTACCTGGAGCCTTTCATCGACGGTAACGTGACCGGGGAGGCGCACATACGAGTAAGACTGCGAGACGGGCGTCGGCACGATCAGAGCCACGACGTGACGTGGATGTAGCTTCAACACCGGCAGAGCACTAAAATTTTAGTGTGCAAACGTTCAACAACTGATGACGGGAGTGGTTTTTACGGATATGCTCCTGACAGTTACCGCAACATAATTCATAAACGCCAACATAAGGCGCCGAAAGCTTGTGTGGCAGCAACGCGCTCCACCCCTACCTAGGTACTCTCGGTTGAAGTACACAAACCTCCTGCCTGTCTACGCCGGCGGTACGTTTGTAACACGCCCGGGGGTACAGATGGGGGTTGGGGTACCTTTAAACTGTTTGTCGTTTCTGCTTTTCTTGACCGTGCGCCCTGTCCACACCACGTAACTGGTAATCCCGCGGCGGTCGTACTGTTCTGCTCCACACTGCTGCTGCCTTGCCTGAAATTATCTATCGAAATACGCAAGCGAATAAGGGGAGCCACTCAACGTTAAAACACAAACTGTCCTACGTCTGGTATGAACAATTATATTCTGAGACTATATGGAAACCACAAGTTGCACTGTTTACACTCTTAAGTCGTAACTGTTTATCCCAGTTAACAATCTTGATGATTATCTGTCCACAATATCACTTGGACGAGCGTACGCGTAACCAAACACGGCGCAGATGATTGTTGATGATGCGAAAGCCGAATAATCGCACGAAAGTTCTTACGCTCCCCACGCATACACAGAGTTCTTTTGGTACCAGTCCTTCTTGTCACTAGTAAAGATACAACACCGTTCGTAAAGTTAATTTTTCAGTTCTCAGTTCTCACTTGTACGAGCGTGCGCGTAACCTTCGCGGCGCGGCTGATTGTTGATAATGCGGAAACGCGATGATCGAACGCACGTCCTCACGCTCGCTACAAGACACTGGCACTTGACTGCACTCTTTTAATTCACATCAGTTCATTCTGGGAGACCGAACACGGCGCGGATGATTGACGTTGTACGACACGCTACGAGAGTATACACAAATTTCATTCTATACACAAATACGTTATCGGTGGCACTACTCATTTTTAATTACATCTTGACGCACTTTCCTCTGAATCACTTCCATATTTCATCACTTTACTGTAATAGCACTTGTAGCAACACTTCAGCTTCCATGCTAACAATGCTTCTTACATGCAGAGATACCCACTACACAACATACCAGTTCGGTGTCCCGCGCTCGACTCTGCAGACGCGGCTGCCTGCAAAGATACTCCGCAACTAAGCCAGCGATATGACAATACGCTTACACGGTATTCTAACAATCTGCACTCGATCGCCTCAAACCTAATTATATCGTACTCTACTGGACGTTGATTAATCAACAGAACTCCTCCTACACTAGTCCAAGCCCACAGGGTGTTGTTGTTGCCTTCAGTCTCCCCACGCTGGTCTGTTCTGTGCAGGCCTCTTCATCTGCAGCCCACATCCATTCGAACCAGCTTACTCCATTCAAGCCTTGCTCTCCCTCTCCAATTCATGCCACCCACACCTCCTCGCATTACCAAATAAACAATTCCTTGACGCCTCATAATGTGTCCTATCAACCGAATCCTTCTTTCACTCAAGTTGCGCCATAAATCTTTTTCTCCCCAACTCTTTAAATGTCTTTACTTTTTATTCGATCTACCTCTCTAACCTTGGCCATTTTTCATAACACCACACTCTATTTTCTTCCTGCCGAACTGTTTATCGTGTTAGTAAACAAGTTTTTGTCAGCTGTCCGCGCTGCGTCAGAGATGCACTAACTCCCTCTACACTTCTCGTATTTAAACTTCCAGACGCTCTCGCTAGAGGACATAACTATACGCTGGACCTGCCTGAATAGCTTATCGTCCACGTCGCATTTCCGTAAGAGTTACACTCCAGAAAATAATTCCTAACACTTAAAAAATCTGTCATTGGATGTCAACTAATTCCTCTGTTTCATAAATGTTTTCTTGCTGTTGCCAATCTGCATGTCTTCGCCAAACACTTAAAAAAACTGACATTAGATGTCAACTAATTCCTCTGTTTCATAAATGTTTTTCTTGCTGCTGCCAATCTGCATGTCTTCGCCAGTTATTTTGTTATCCAAATAGTAAAACTCATCCGAGTACCTACAGCTTAATGACTGATATTATGGTAGCTTCGAACATAACGCACACATCAGTAATAAAGCTTGCGCGCAGATTTTAAGACAGTATCCAGAGGCAATTTACATGTAAAATGACGGTTCCAAAACCAGTGACTGTCGGAGGCGCATACTACATACCATTTTGCCAAAGTCTGCGCTGTGCAGATTATGACTGAAATCTGGATTCGCGGGACAGAGCGGATTAGGTTGTTGAAAAGGGCCCAAATCAGCTGCTGCTAGTTGCATAAACATACAAACTTTATTTGCTACAAACACTTAATCACACGTGCCCTTAAAAGGAGAAACAATACGGCTAAAGGCCAGAACACAAGCTATTAAAATTGCGTTAAGGAATACAGACGGCTGAACGCCTTAGTTACAGGATAGATCTTCTGAGGGCTTAAGGCCTGGATAACAAGAACTCCAGTAAGAAAATTTTTAAAAAATTTAAAATATAGACCTTTCAAATTTTAATTTAAGTAGGCTGAAGGTCTTATCTTAAAATATTTCACATAAATTCGGCTGAAGGCCACATACTGAAGATAGAACAACTCAGGGCTTAAGGCCTGGGTAACCAAATTAAGATAGAAGAGAATTTTCAAATCTTCAATTTTTTTTTTTTTTTTTTTTTTTTTTTTTTTTTTTTTTTTTTTTTTTTTTTTTTTTTTACTTCAGACAGCTGAAGGCTGTATCCTAAAATATTTCACATAAGGTTCAGCTGAAGGCCATATGCTGCACACTAAAACAAACTAAATTAATAGACGGCTGAAGGTCTCACACAGTACTTGAGACTACAGAAAATCACAATTCCAAATAACAGAACAATGGTGCTCAGAAGTGTTCCAAGGATCCGCCTGGGGAGGAAACTCTAACAACAGTTTACGTACCAACCAACAACCTAATGAATTCCCTTCCACCCGACCAACGGCACGACAACCAAAAATATCAGCGTGGACGAAAATCCCAGCAGCACTACGTCTTGACAATTGGCATCTAAACGCAGTCGAGGCACAATAATCACTCACAGACCAAAATGAAAAACACCAAAGCTGTCGAACTACACGGCGTGCCGGACAGCATCAACACAGCGAGGAAAACACACTGCCAGAAAACTATGGTAACGACCAGGGCAGGTAACTGGAACGTTAACGGCCACGAGACAGAAGATCCGCTGGTGCACTTCACTAATAAGTTACAATCATTCCAATAGTCATACACCATACAGGAAGACGGCTGCAAAATTTGCCGACTCCAGCACACCACACGTCGCTGCTTGCGGGAACGGCCCAGGAAGCAACAACCGGCAATGGACGAAGAGATGTCTCAGCAGTTGAGGTATCGTAACAGGTTAACTGATTACTCAACTCCAGTATCCAGGTTCGGTGGGCGACGAACCTTGCAGCTCTCCTAGCTAGTGCCTCACAAGTCCGACCGTGTGTGCACGTCGCCAGCGGCCCCAGCCTGACCACACACCGTGGAAACTTCCTCGCTGCTCTCTGCAACCGACCGACTGTCTACTCCAGTACACAGACAGCATTCACCTGCTCAGCGGAAATCACAGAAGCTACACACAGTTCCAAGTAAACATTTGCACCAAGAACTCCAACAATCCTAAAACCGATCACCGTGGATCAACAAGGAGAAATGACACAAGTCACACACACAGTTTCCATAAGCGGTCGGAGACCAAATACACGTCGTCCGATGAGGTGACAGACCGAACGACCAACCAAGATCGTCCCCACTCAAGTTATGGGTGTCGGCAACGGTCGGGCGAGTCTTGGCTGTCCGGAGCTCCCCGCAGCTCCAACCCGACTCAACTCGATGTGCGTTCGGAACTCGGAGACACGGCGACCCGGGCACACTGGCTCGGACCCACCCTTCCAGAGGTAACTCTTGCCAATCGGAGACGACATCTCTGGACGAGGAAGGCACCGACCCACGTCCGGCAAGATGACCAACTGACGAGGCCCAGAAACGGTCAAAGACCAAATACACGTCGCCCAATAAGACGACCGGTGGTCGTTCCCGCTCCAATCTCCTTCCGTCGGACAGTCCATGTGTGTGGCCAGCGGTCGGCAAGTACTGCCAGTCCGGACCTCACTGGCGCTCCGTCCCCGATTGAACTCCCGACAAACGACGACCCACAAGCACTAGCTGTCGCTCCAGAGATAGTACGACAGAGCGCTTATCGAGAAGCGCTGCTGCTGCTGCTGCCACTCACGGGCAAGCAAACCAGCAAGTTAGTGACGCCAAAAATATGAATAAGAAAGAGGCGACAGAACAATAAAAAACAAGATGACAAGCAATAAACGGCATGACCGCGAGCCGCGCACGGCTCAATGACCAGAGGCAAATGCAATGACAGCGGAACCTGCTGCCCTGGCCAGCATATTCCCCGGATCTCTCACCAACTGAAAACGTCTGGTCAATGGTGGCCGAGCAACTGACTCGTCACAATACGCCAGTCACTACTCCTGATGAACTGTGGTATCGTGTTGGAGCTGTATGGGCAGCTGGACCTGTACACGCCATCCAAGCTCTGTTTGACTCAATGCCCAGGCGTATCGAGGCCGTTATTATGGCCAGAGGTGGTTGTTCTGGGTACCGATTTCTCAGGATGTATGCACCCAAATTGCGTGAAAATGTAATCACATCTCAGTTCTACACTCCTGGAAATGGAAAAAAGAACACATTGAGGCCGGTGTGTCAGACCCACCATACTTGCTCCGGACACTGCGAGAGGGCTGTACAAGCAATGATCACACGCACGGCACAGCGGACACACCAGGAACCGCGGTGTTGCCCGTCGAATGGCGCTAGCTGCGCAGCATTTGTGCACCGCCGCCGTCAGTGTCAGCCAGTTTGCCGTGGCATACGGAGCTCCATCGCAGTCTTTAACACTGGTAGCATGCCGCGACAGCGTGGACGTGAACCGTATGTGCAGTTGACGGACTTTGAGCGAGGGCGTATAGTGGGCATGCGGGAGGCCGGGTGGACGTACCGCCGAATTGCTCAACACGTGGGGCGTGAGGTCTCCACAGTACATCGATGTTGTCGCCAGTGGTCGGCGGAAGGTGCACGTGCCCGTCGACCTGGGACCGGACCGCAGCGACGCACGGATGCACGCCAAGACCGTAGGATCCTACGCAGTGCCGTAGGGGACCGCACCGCCACTTCCCAGCAAATTAGGGACACTGTTGCTCCTGGGGTATCGGCGAGGACCATTCGCAACCGTCTCCATGAAGCTGGGCTACGGTCCCGCACACCGTTAGGCCGTCTTCCGCTCACGCCCCAACATCGTGCAGCCCGCCTCCAGTGGTGTCGCGACAGGCGTGAATGGAGGGACGAATGGAGACGTGTCGTCTTCAGCGATGAGAGTCGCTTCTGCCTTGGTTCCAATGATGGTCGTATGCGTGTTTGGCGCCGTGCAGGTGAGCGCCACAATCAGGACTGCATACGACCGAGGCACACATGGCCAACACCCGGCATCATGGTGTGGGGAGCGATCTCCTACACTGGCCGTACACCACTGGTGATCGTCGAGGGGACACTGAATAGTGCACGGTACATCCAAACCGTCATCGAACCCATCGTTCTACCATTCCTAGACCGGCAAGGGAACTTGCTGTTCCAACAGGACAATGCACGTCCGCATGTATCCCGTGCCACCCAACGTGCTCTAGAAGGTGTAAGTCAACTACCCTGGCCAGCAAGATCTCTGGATCTGTCCCCCATTGAGCATGTTTGGGACTGGATGAAGCGTCGTCTCACGCAGTCTGCACGTCCAGCACGAACGCTGGTCCAACTGAGGCGCCAGGTGGAAATGGCATGGCAAGCCGTTCCACAGGACTACATCCAGCATCTCTACGATCGTCTCCATGGGAGAATAGCAGCCTGCATTGCTGCGAAAGGTGGATATACACTGTACTAGTGCCGACATTGTGCATGCTCTGTTGCCTGTGTCTATGTGCCTGTGGTTCTGTCAGTGTGATCATGTGATGTATCTGACCCCAGGAATGTGTCAATAAAGTTTCCCCTTCCTGGGACAATGAATTCACGGTGTTCTTATTTCAATTTCCAGGAGTGTAGTATAATATATTTGTCCAATGAATACCCATTTATCATCTGCATTTCTTCTTGCTGTAGCAATTTCAATGGGCAGTGGTGTACCTGTAAAAAAGACTGAAAATTGGTGTACACGTTTTTACACAGGTTCTGCAAGTGCTCTGTGTTTTGTGTATTTTGATTTATCTGCTAACTTGTGGAATAAAGCCTGTTTCATCCATCGTTATAAGCCATATTATGTTCCGAGAATTTTGCGACGATGGAGACCCTGACAAAGGCTGCATCAAACTTTGTAGCATTTCCGAAACTTCAGGAGCATAGGATCGTAAGTTTTTGTTCTGACTGAGAACTTAGTTTGTGGACGGAAGTGAGGGTTAATTACGACCTTTGAATTGGTTTTTTAATGTAAGTGAGTGAGTCTTTGACTGCAGCAACAGGCATTATTCCAATAATTGTTTTTGCTGCTTTCTGGAAACTTTAAATGAAGCATGTTGTCACATAAGAAAATACGGGTTAGAGATAGTAAGTCCTGTAATTTCCCGTTGAGCAGATAGTTACTTATTTAAATTATAGGTTCAAATTATAGTAGCAGCCCTTTGTATGAAAAGTAAAAAGTGCACATTACGCTGTGAGACAAACCTGGTCTTCTTTTATATCTGGGTAGTCGTTCTACAAAGTTTGGATTTCTATAGTGGCCAGATGAGAAATTAATTCTGCAGAGAGCTAGTTTAGAGGAGCAGTGTGCAGTGTGTTTTGTATTAATACCATAAAGGTACGAACAGTCAACCAGTTAGTTACGTATTCGACTGGCTGTGCGGGTTGGATCGTAATGTACTTGATCTGTGAGTCGCAGTTTAAGTATTTGATCCACGTAAAGCACAGTTTGTTTCACCTATTTGAAACTGAAATACCAATTTAACAATTTGCTACATACAATTATAAAAAAGCATTCGTTTTATAGAGTTTTTTCTCATACCTCTGGCCTCCCGAATTTGTGGGTTACACATATCTCTAACTAATTTTGGAATTTTTCTGGTACTAGATATTTCTTAAGTATAGTGAATGTTGTGTTAAACCACACGAAGACTGATCCTAAATTGAATTTTCGAGACCACGTGTTCTTTTTCTGATTGTAGATCGTCTGCGACTGGAGTATTTGTATGTACACATTAACACTAATTGCTAAAAGGCAATGTATATCAAGTGTTCGTCAGTCATAATCGGGAGGGGGAGGGGGGGTAATTTCGGTTCTAGCTGTAACTCCTAAACATTAACTGCTGGATGCTATTTCGTAGTTATTTGACACATTATCTGCCTCTGTCCTACATCACACCTCTTTCTTTTGACTTCTGGAAACGTGGCTGAGGGCTGTTCTATTTCGTTCACGCTGGTCGCGGTGTTGCCTCTTTATGGAATTCCATCATTTTGCTCACGACTTGCCTACTTACCTACCTGCCCCCTACAGTCGCTACTTGTAAGTTGCCTCTTCCCTCGTACGCGTGCGGTCAAATATCTTTCAGCATCCCCCGTTTACCAGCGGAAAGTTCGATTGCCTAAATTAAACTAGCGACTGACATATCGTTGAAAAATAGCTCAGGATGGGGGAGGAACGTTACACAGTTAGACAGGACGTGTAGCTGGCGATACGCGAGGGGCAGACGAGTCGGCGCCGCCCCCGGCCGGCCTCTGTCTCGCTGGGCTGCCCTGTCTGGCGGCGGCGGCGGCGGCCACCCCACGTGGCGGACCCCTTCAGCCGGCCTTAATGAGACGTCGCTGTTACCTGCCAAGCGCCGGCACGCCAAAGGCGCATACCTTGACGTGGCGTGTGTGGCAGAGGGCACCTCAGAATCCGACTTAGTATGTCTCACGTGGCAGAAATACGCGCTCCTTTCATTCAGAGCGGCGTCGGGCCAATTTTATACACCTCTGTATCACTAGGCCGACCCTCAAACGACATTGCGATATTCGTTTAACAAACTGCCTGTTGGCTTCTGTCTCGGGTTCTTGGGCCGACGTTCATCTAATGATTTTACTGGCGTTTCGCCAGCACGAGTGGCTGGCATTGTCAAAGCTTCACCCTCCATTGCCGGTGGTGAACTGGAGCCGAGCTCGCGGTCGCAGACTGTATGTACCTGGAGCGCCAACGTCCGAGGGCTTCTCCGCCGTCATTTCCGGTGCGGTTCTCCTCTTGCTACCTGCGACGGTCGTTCGCTGCAGTACGGGAAACCAGGATCCGTTTACCTTAAGGCTTTCCTCTTTCTTGTTGAAACTGTTCGCGTGTTTTTGTATTTCTACAGCTTCTCTGAACAAGCGTGTGTGATAGTGCTTCTCTACAGCCAGAACTTCCGTTCGGCGAATTTTATTACGTGGTCGGTGTCACTCAGTGCGTGCTCTTCCACGGCCGATTTCTCCACCTGCCCCAACCTGCAATGTCGCTTATGTTCTTTGATCCCGGTATTGATTGGTCGTCCAGTCATTCCGACATAAATTTTCCCGCATGTACGTGGTATACGGTATATTACGGTATATTACATGGTTTACGGTATATTACCGACATTGCAAGTGGGTCCCTTTTCTCCTTCGCCGATCTAAGACACTCTTTGATCTTCCTTGTCGGTTTGAAAATCGTCTTTACCCCGTGTTTGCGCAATATGCGGCCGATTCTGTCCGTCACTCTGGGAACGTACGACAGAAAGGCCGTACCCGACATTTCTTTTTCTGATTCCTTACTTCGCGGAGTATTTGTCTCTGTTACACTTGTAATACAACTTGTTTAGTACCCATTGCTCCTCAGAACACTTTCCAGCTGTTGCATTTCGCGTCTGAGGTGCTGCGGCGTAACGCAGTTGTGGGGAAATGAAAATATTGTTCCTGAAGGATGAATCTACACACCGTAAAACTTTCGAACATGTACAATAAAAGATGGATTTAAAAAAAAATGTTGTGCATTTCTTTTCGAGTGACCCTCGTAGTCCGCAGCTCGTGGTCGTGCGGTAGCGTTCTCGCTCCCCACGCCTGGGTTCCCGGGTTCGATTCCCGGCGGGGTCAGGGATTTTCTCTGCCTCGTGATGACTGGGTGTTGTGAACTGTCCTTAGGTTAGTTAGGTTTAAGTAGTTCTAAGTTCTAGGGGACTGATGACCACAGACCCTCGTATTTTACTGGTAGTTTCATCGATGTTAATTCCCAACTCCTCAAGAAGTGCAAAAACCGTTACTTCGCTCCTGACAAGTCACTGGCTTTTATAAAGCGGTGCCCGCTGTAGACGGCTGTGAACTGCACGGCGACTTTTAACACGGGAGTCTCTGACACAGAGCAGCGTCTCGTCCCAGGCACAGACAGCGCAGCAGACGGGGCGAGGAAAAAGTGCGCCACGCCCGCGGGGGGTGCAAAAAAGTTGCCGGCTGTCATCTGGCGGCGGATGAGTTTTCCGCCAGTGGCACATCTGGACTGCAGCAGGGAAAGGGCAGGGCAGGGCCAGGGCAGGGCTGCCGGCCGACGACGTAGCGTGCGCTGCGACCGCGCCATCCGGCTCGCGTTCCTTGGCCGACCCAGCTCAGCGTCAGCCTCGAGCCGTTTACTTCACGCATTCTGTCCTTCGAAACTACTGGCACGGCCGTCTGTTTCCTTTCATCTTGCGTCGCTCTCTTCGTCAACTGGTGCTCGCCACTCCCTAAAAATCTCCACTGTACAGCTCTAACCATGTAAATAACCTTTCTCATCTTCGATCTTTGACCTCGTGTCATACAGGGAAGGTCTTCCAGTCACGATACGGCATGTCACGGATGATACAGAAGGCCTAAAGTACCGACCGACATGTAGTGCATGCCGGCCGCGGTGGTCTAGCGGTTCTAGGCGCTCAGTCCGGAACCGCGGGGCTGCTACGGTCGCAGGTTCGAACCCTGCCTCGGGCATGCATGTGTGTGACGTCCTTAGGTTAGTTAGGTTTAAGTAGTTCTAAGTTCTAAGGGACTGATGACCTCAGATGTTAAGTCCCATAGTGCTCAGAGCCATTTGAACCATGTAGTGCCTGTTGCAAGGCCGGGAATCGAGCCCGGCTTTTCTACGGGCAGTGTCGCCTTTACCGTCAGGCTGCCCGAGTTTGAATCGAGCTTCCGTTGTTCCACTTGCATCTGCTGGCGGAAAGCAGGAAAACTTGGCTTCAGGTTGTCTGCCACGAATTTTCAACTGTCACTACATATTCATTACATTGGAGGGTCAGCATATCTGAACGGTTTGCACTGGTATCATTTCATCTTCTTTCATTTCCTCAGCAATAGATCCATTTAATTTGAGTGCATTTAATCCATTTAACACACGCCACTTAGGAGAACCCCAAGTAGCGTCATCTCCGTAGTAAAAATGGTTCAAATGGCTCTGAGCACTATGGGACTTAACTACTGAGGTCATCAGTCCCCTAGAACTTAGAACTACTTAAACCTAACTAACCTAAGGACATCACACACATCCATGCCCGAGGCAGGATTCGAACCTGCGACCGTAGCGGTCACGCGGTTCCAAACTGATGCGCTTAGAACCGCACGGCCACACCGGCCGGCATCTCCGTAGTAAGCGAGTATCCGGCTGGAAGGGTGTTTAAGAAGGGTAGTAGGAGTAATCCATCGAACTACAGACCTATATCATTGACGTCGGTTTGCAGTAGGGTTTTGGAGCATATACTGTATTCAAACATTATGAATCACCTCGAAGGGAACGATCTATCGATACGTAATCAGCATGGTTGCAGAAAACATCGTTCTTGTGCAACGCAGCTAGCTTTTTATTCGCACGAAGTAATGGCCGCTATCGACAGGGGATCTCAAGCTGATTCCGTATTTCTAGATTTCCGGAAAGCTTTTGACACCGTTCCTCACAAGCGACTTCTAACCAAGCTGCGGGCCTATGGGGTATCGTCTCAGTTGTGCGACTGGATTCGTGATTTCCTGTCAGGAAGGTCGCAGTTCGTAGTAATAGACGGCAAATCATCGAGTAAAACTGAAGTGATATCAGGTGTTCCCCAGGGAAGCGTCCTGGGACCTCTGCTGTTCCTGATCTATATAAATGACCTGGGTGACAATCTGAGCAGTTCTCTTAGGTTGTTCGCAGATGATGCTGTAATTTACCGTCTAGTAAGGTCATCCGAAGACCAGTATCAGTTGCAAAGCGATTTAGAAAAGATTGCTGTATGGTGTGGCAGGTGGCAGTTGACGCTAAATAACGAAAAGTGTGAGGTGATCCACATGAGTTCCAAAAGAAATCCGTTGGAATTTGATTACTCGATAAATAGTAAAATTCTCAAGGCTGTCAATTCAACTAAGTACCTGGGTGTAAAAATTACGAACAACTTCAGTTGGAAAGACCACATAGACAATTGTGGGGAAGGCGAGCCCAAGGTTGCGATTCATTGGCAGGACACTAAGAAGATGCAACAAGTCCACTAAAGAGACAGCTTACACTACACTCGTTCGTCCTCTGTTAGAATATTGCTGCGCGGTGTGGGATCCTTACCAGGTGGAATTGACGGAGGACATCGAAAGGGTGCAAAAAAGGGCAGCTCGTTTTGTATTACCACGTAATAGGGGAGAGAGTGTGGCAGATATGATACGCGAGTTGGGATCGAAGTCATTAAAGCAAACACGTTTTTCGTCGCGGCGAGATATATTTACGAAATTTCAGTTACCAACTTTCTCTTCCGAATGCGAAAATATTTTGTTGATCCCAACCTACATAGGTAGGAATGATCATCAAAATAAAATAAGGGAAATCAGAGCTCGAACAGAAAGGTTTAGGTGTTCATTTTTCCCGCGCGCTGTTCGGGAGTGGAATGGTAGGGAGATAGTATGATTGTGGTTCGATGAACCCTCTGCCACGCACTTAAATGTGAATTGCAGAGTAATGATGTAGATGTAGATGAAATGAGTTGTTTCAAAAAGCTGTGTTGTGCAAATTCTCACTCCTTGAGGTCGAATAGCTAATTAACCAAGTATATAGAAAAAAGAAGCTGGTTTCAACGCTAAAGGACTTCTCGTTCCTTAAAATATTTCAAAAGAAGTCGACACTAATAGGTGAGAAATGCCCCCTTATTACCACGGAACTGGTCACTCAGTAAAAATAACTAGAACTCGACACACGTCGAAACGAGATGATCGATTTCCCTTCCTCGATGTCTCCCTAAATCTCTTCAGGCAAATGCCGGGATGGTTCCTTTGAAAAGGGCACGACCGACTTCCTTACCCATCTCTCCCTAATCCGATGAGACCGATGGCCTCGCAGTTTGGTCTCTCCCCGAAAACAACCCCAACCCCTTCCTCGATGTCTGGGTCAGGTCCTTCTCTAGATTGTCGCACAGATGACAAAATGGTAGATATCGAAATAGATGACAAGCGATAGAAAAACAAAATCGCTCAAAAGAGGAAAGGCCGCTGGACCTGATGGGATACCAGTTCGATTTTACTCAGAGTACGCAAAGGAACTTGCCCCCCTTCTTGCAGCGGAGTACCGCAGGTCTCTAGAAGAGCGTAGCGTTCCAAAAGATCGGAAAAGGGCACAGGTCATCCCCGTTTTCAAGAAGGGACGTCGAACAGATGGGCAGAACTATAGACCTATATCTCTAACGTCGATCAGTTGCAGAATTTTGGAACACGTATTATGTTCGAGTGCGAGGGCTATCCACAAAGTACCTTACGTTTTGGAATTAAAAATAAGTAAAGTATTGGAAATTTTTTTTTATATATACAGATGAAAGCCACACTTAAATACTACTTTTCTACATAGTTGCCATTTAAATTAAGCCACTTATCGTAGCGATGGACGAGCTTGGAAATTCCTTCGTCGTAAAATTCGGCCGCCTGCGCCTTCAACCACGTGGTTACCTCTTCTTGAAGCTGTGCGTCGTCATCAAAACGCTGCATAGCCAACCACTTCTTCATTGCTGGGAATAAGTGGAAGTCGCTCGGTGCCAGGTCGGGACTGTACGGCGGATGAGGAAACAACTCCCACTTAAAAGATTCGAGGATTTCACGAGTGGCATTTGCCATGTGGGCCCGGGCGTTGTCGTGAAACAGCAAGATCTTTGAGCCCAACTTTCCCCTGCGCTTGTTTTGTATTGCTCTTCTGAGGTTGCGCAGAGTTTGGCAATACCTTTGAGAGTTTATTGCAGTGCCTCTTTCCAGGAAATCCACAAAAATCACACCTTTTCTGTGCCAAAAGACAGTCACCATCACCTTCCTTGCCGATATTGTCTGCATGCATTTCTTGGGTTTTTGGGGGGAATTTGTGTGCCCCCACTGCATTGACTGCAATTTTGTCTCGCAGTTCACATGCTTAACCCATGTTTCGTCACCAGTAACGATGCGATCGAGTAATGAGTCGCCATCTTTCTCGTAAGGGTCCAAAAACGTTAACGCTGCAGCCATTCGCTGATTTTTGTGAATCTCTGTCAAGATTTTTGGCATCCATCTTGCACAAAACTTGTGGTAACCAAGCTTTTCGGTAATGATTTCGTGCAACAAACTTCGTGAAATTTGTGGAAAACTCATAGAGAGTTCCGTTATTGTGAAATTACGGTTTTCACGGACCGCGGCATCGACTTTTTCGACAAGTTCGGCAGTCACTATGCTGCGCCTTCCACTTCGCTCTTCGTCGTGAACGTTAGTTCGGCCATTTTTAAATTTTATGACCCATTGACGCACTCCACCTTCAGTGATTATGTTGTCCCCATACACTTCACAAAGCTGCCGATAGATTTCTATCGGTGTACAGTTTTTTGCAGTCAGAAACCTTATTACAGTACGCACTTCACACTTGGCGGCATTTTCAATTAACGCTGACATTTCAAACTGTGACAGTAACTCAACGGAGTACAGCACGAACCTCTCACTAGCACGGCAGGATGCAGACTGAGCGGCGAAGTGCCATGACACCAAGATGGCCGCGCTAGCCTCGCCCCTAACGGACACAAACGAAAACGTAATGTACTTTGTGTATAGCCCTCGTATAATGACTTTCCTGGAGACTAGAAATCTACTCTGTAGGAATTAGCATGCGTTTCGAAAAAGACGATCGTGTGAAACCCAGCTCGCGCTATTCGTCCACGGAACTCAGTGGGCCATATACAAGGGTTCCCAGGTAGATGCCGTGTTTCTTGACTTCCAGAAGGCATTTGATACAGTTCCCCACAGTCGTTTAATGAACAAAGTAAGAGTGTATGGACTATCAGACCAATTGTGTGATTGGATTGAAGAGTGCCTATATAACAGAACGCAGCATGCCATTCTCAATGGAGAGAAGTCTTCCGAAGTAAGAGTGATTTCAGGTGTACCGCAGGGGAGTGTCGTAGGACCGTTGCTATTCACAATATAGACAAATGTCCTTGTGGATGACATCGGAAGTTCACTGAGGCTTCTTGCGGATGATGCTGTGGTATATCGAGAGGTTGTAACAATGTGAAATTGTACGGAAATGCAGGGGGATCTGCAGCGAATTGACGCATGGTGCAGGGAATGGCAATTGAATCTCAATGTAAACAAGTGTAATGTGCTGCGAATACATAGAAAGAAAGATCCCTTATCATTTAGCTACAATATAGCAGGTCAGCAAGTGGAAGCAGTTAATTCCATAAAATATCTGGGAGTAGGCATTAGGAGTGATTTAAAATGGAATGACCGTATAATATTAATCGTCGGTAAAGCAGATGTCCGACTGAGATTCATTGGAATAATCCTAAGGAAATGCAATCCGAAAACAAAGGAAGTAGGTTACAGTGCACTTGTTCGCCCACTGCTTGAATACTGCTCACCGGTGTGGGATCCGTGCCAGATACGGTTGATAGAAGAGATAGAGGAGATCCAACAGAGAGCAGCGCGCTTCGTTACAGGATCATTTAGAAATCGCGAAAGCGATACGGAGATGATAGATAAACTCCAGTGGAAGACTGTGCGAGAGAGACGCTCAGTAGCTCGGTACGGGATTTTGTTGAAGTTTCGAGAACATAAAGTTTCGAGAACATACCTTCACCGAGGAGTCTAGCAGTATGTTGCTCCCTCGCGAAGAGACCACGAGGATAAAATCAGAGAGATTAGAGCCCACACAGAGGCATACCGACAATCTTTCTTTCCACGAACAATACGAGACTGGAATAGAAGGGAGAACCGATAGAGGAACTCAAAGTACCCTCCGCCACGCACCGTCAGGTGGTTTGCGGAGTATGGGTGTAGATGTAGATGTAGACGAGGATATGCAGCTCTCGGACATCTCGTTCACAGGAAGCCAACTCACACGGGTTGATATCTGCCGTCTGTCCATCATCCGTCTCAGCGTGAAAGTGTACTTCGTACCTCGGTTCGTAATGCCCACCGCACTTCATATCCTGAAACTCTGTCAGCTGAGTGGCACCAACTTGAGCTTACCTTTCGCCACAACGAATACAGTGACAGACAGACAAACCGCGAATCGTACGTGACGAGAATAATCAGAAAGCGCCTAATCTTCGGCTTTCTTGCCTTGCGCAGATAAGAGTTTCCGACAGCATTCGGTGTATACTGAGAAAGAAAGATCCCTTATCATTTAGCTACAATATAGCAGGTCAGCAAGTGTGAGCAGTTAATTCCATAAAATATCTAGGAGTAGGCATTAGGAGTGTTCGGACTATCACCTGAGATTAGGGCCCTTTTAGAGTCTGTAAAAGATGACCTCGATTCGCGTAAGACGGCTGTCCACCCCACCGTAGCCCATGCGAGCGCGGCATGTCACACCGTCCAGACCGCGCAACTCCGGGCAGACATGCTCACAGGATCCGCTGCTACTGCGGGACATTATCTTGTTACCATGGAACATTTCTTCGATACCGGTCATCGTGTGGAATATGACGATACAGACATTCCGTCCGGCATGAACCTCCACTAAGGAACCTGTTAAAATTTAAGTAGCAAATGACACGATACATAGAGACGGAGGTTTTCTCTATATTCTGCTCGGAAAGCTGCTCTGCTCCTAGTGAAACAACAGAGGCAGAATTAATCCTCGTTGTTCACCCGTCGTTGACTGATGTCTTAACTCCCCATAACGTCTGACGCTGGTCAATTTGATCGCGTGCTGGCGCTAGTTGTACACGGTGTGTGTTATCTTCCTGACTGGCACTGCGCTGTTGCAGCGCACCGAGAGCTCCCGCAGCCTGCTTGTACATTTAAAATGACGGGCTGTTCACCTGTCGACACGTCATCGGTTGTCGAAAACGTTACGTGCTGCATTTCGGTAAGTTATCTACATACATCGATAATCTAATTGTGTTTGAATGATAGCCTGAGAATAAGCAGTGACAAAAGAACTGTTCGCATCCAGCCACTGTGAGTTACTTTACTCATCACGTTACACGTTTCACAAGACTAGCTTCCCTCGTCTGATATGGTAAGGTGGATGATTCAATTGAGGAGCGCAGGAACAAAACCAGATATATCCACTTTTGCTGTATTCGCGTGTTTGACCTGTAGGGGGGAGATACGGGAATAATAATACATGCTACCACAAAATAATTTTCAGCACAACGCGATACCAAGTGTTTCATGGCGTGTTTCTTCTTTTTATAGTTTGTGGAGCCATTTAGAGATCACTATTTGTTACTTTACGTATTAACAGCAAATTCGGATTTATCGGTTTTTGTTCCGGCCCTCCTCGATTGTTTCCATAAACTCATGAACAGAGTAGGCCATCAGTGGCTCGTAACGAAACTTAAAGGGAGAGTAGAGGATTGTTCTCCGCGCCACGTTCTGCGGCCTGTCTGGTGAATCTGTATCGCGTGCTTTGCCTTTCGTTGGGGACACGGAGTGCGTACAATCTGGCCAGCAGGTACAGGGGTTATGATGTGTTTTCCCCTCGCGTTTCGTTGCGATGTTTCAAAACTTGTAAATGGTGACCTGCTTTATTTATTCTTTTGCACGTGCAGAGAACTGTTCTGGACTCGCATTCGGGAGGATGACAGTTTAAATCGGCGTCCGGCCATCCTGGTTTAGGTTTTCCCTGGTTACCCTTAACCGCGCCATGCAAATGCCGTGATGGTTACTGTGAAAAGGACACGCCCGACCTCCTTCCCAATCCTCTGGTAATCGGAGCTTCTCCTCCGTCTCTAATGCTGCCGAAAGCACATTAAACTCTAACCTTCCTTTCTTCTTTCGTTGCTTCTATCCTTCCTGAGCCCTTCCAACAAATCAACAAGGCGAGCCAAATGAAAACCTTAAATTTGTAATAACAAATCGAAATTTCGCGCCGTTATCCTGTAAGTTGGTAAGCGTGCTACAAACAGCGTGCAGAATGGCCTGTAGGTGGCAGCATAGTGCAGATGCACACATACCGTCGTATTATCAGTATAAAGATGGCCGCCCCACTTGCGACTTGCACCAGGGAAGAACAGCGTTCTGTTACTCGGTTTTTGCGTAGTGAACGCTTGAAACCTATTGAAATTCATCGACGAATGAAGGTTCAGTACGGTGATACATGTTTGTCACAGCAGCAAGTCTATGAACGGAGTAGGAAATTCGTAAATGGTGTGACTTCAGTGGAAGATGCTCCTCGTTCAGGTCAGGCACAACGAGTTGTGACCCCACAGAACATTGCAGCAATTGAAGCCTTAGTGAAGGAAAACCGCCGAGTGACACTGAATGATATTGCAGCATGTTTACACATTAGTCTTAGGTCAGCACACCGCATTGTGCATGATGTGCTCCAGTTTCACAAAGTGTCTACAAGATGGGTGCCACGGCAGCTGACTCCTGAAATGAGGGAACGACTTGTTGCTTGTGAAGAACTTCTTCGGCGCTTTGAACGAGAAGGTGATGGCTTCCTTGCAAGAATCGTTACTGGGGACGAAACCTGGGTTCACTTCCACCAACCGGAAACGAAGAGACCGAGCAAGAAATGGCGCCATTCCTCATCACCAAAACCAAAGAAGTTTCGAACAGAACCGTCGGCAGGGAGGGTTATGCTGACTCTCTTTTGGGACGAAAAAGGCGTCATTTTGGAGCATTACATGCCTAGAGGGACCACTGTCACCAGTGCATCATACACAGATCTCCTAAAAATCATCGCCGGCCGAAGAGGCCGTGCGATTCTAGGCGCTGCAGTCTGGAACCGCGAGACCGCTACGGTCGCAGGTTCGAATCCTGCCTCGGGCATGGATGTGTGTGATGTCCTTAGGTTAGTTAGGTTTAACTAGTTCTAAGTTCTAGGGGACTAATAACCTCAGAAGTTGAGTCCCATAGTGCTCAGAGCCATCTGAACCCTTTTTTTGAACCTAAAAATCATCTGCGGCCTGATATCAAATCAAAGCGACGTGGATTGCTGTCAGCAGGTGTCCTTTTGCAACATCACAATGCAAGGCCCCACACTGTCCGTAAAACAGTTGTAACAATCACAGACCCGCATTTTGCGTGTCTTCCTCATCCACCATACTCACCAGACCTTGCCTCAAGCGATTTCTATATGTTTGGACCACTCAAAGACGCAATGCGAGGAAAGAACCGTTCTGATGAAGAGATACGCCACACGGTGCATGAGTGGTTGCGCGGACTACCAAAAGAACTTTTTTCTAAAGGAATTTATGTACGTTGTAAGTTCTGGACGACTTGCATTGAGCTTGGGGGAGATTACGTTGAAAAGTGATACAGCTTTGTACCACTTCTGCACAATAAATAATACTTAAAAAAATATTTAAGGTTTTAATTTGACTCACTCTCGTAATTCTTCCATCCGCGTTTCCTACTAATCGTTTTACGTATTGCTCTGAAATCATATACCATCGCAGTATTCCTCTAAATACGCTTTTAAAATCCATGTGACGTGCCCTACATGTTCGACACTAATCTCGTAATCGTCAACTACCAGGTAGGTTCTACAGGGCTGAAGGAGTCAGCAGTGACTGCTGTGTATTGCTAGCCGAGTTTATTCACGATTTGTTGTAGCTGATGCGAGATCGGCGCCTTGCCGCTCTACCCGAGCACGGCCAGTTGTGACATGTTTTCGGAGCTGCGGTGCTTTCGTTGGCACGGCTTTTGTTGCCGCTGTTACAGCTGACATACTTCAGGCCAGCTTCCGCCACATCCAGACACACTCACACAGCCAGGCAGCCGGCGCACTCAGCGCGTGACGTCAGCCGCTTCCCACGGCACGCACGTGGCAGCCAGCTGATAACACAGCGCCTTTTTCTGGCTCAGCTCTGCTCTGGCGTCTCTCTCTAACCTCTGCAGCGATATAAAAGCCGTAAGGGGCAGAGCGTTGCGCCCTTGTGGCAGGCAACCAGGAAACGGTCCAATATTTCCACTTTTTTTGCAGTCGACAGATACTTAAAAAAAGGTGCACAGGGGTACCTTACAAAGGGTACAAATTTTCTTAACTTTCAGTACGTTATATGTAGTGTAAAGTTTTCGACTTCGAGAACCCTGTGCTACAACTGGGGGAGGGAGGGGAGGGCGAAAAACCGCGAACCTTTGGTACTTTTCTCAGTTTTTAATCTTATCTTCTTCCCGTAACATTCTACGATAAAAAGGACTGACAAGGGAGCCTCCCCATGGCACTCCCTCGGATTTAGTGGTAAGATGGCACAGGGGACAGGCCGTCAAAACCGGAATACAGATCAAGAATGAGAACTGTGAAAAAAAAAAACAAGCAAAGTAGAAACAGTGAACGGTCCAAGAACACGAAGTGCAATAAACAGCAGCCTGGAACAGCAACGAGACCGTTGGACTGCCAAGCGGGCAAGCCATGTTCAAAATTCCCTCTTTTTTTTCCACAACGCTATGAACTGTCCAGCCACTCAATGAAATGTTTGATCTCTTTCTGTAGTGCCGCGCGGGATTAGCCGAGCGGTCCATGGCGCTGCAGTCCTGGACTGTGCGGCTCCTCCCGGCGGAGGTTCGAGTCCTCCCTCGGGCATGGGTGTGTGTGCGCTTGTCCTTAGGATCATTGAGGTTAAGTAGTGTGTTAGCTTAGGGACTGATGATCTTAGCAGTTAAATCCCATAAGAAAAAAATGGCTCTGAGCACTATGGGACTCAACATCTTAGGTCATAAGTCCCCTAGATCTTAGAACTACTTAAACCTAACTAACCTAAGGACATCACACACACCCATGCCCGAGGCAGGATTCGAACCTGCGACCGTAGCAGTCCCGCGGTTCCGGACTGCAGCGCCAGAACCGCACGGCCACGAATCCCATAAGATTTCACACACATTTGAACAGTTTTTTTTCTTTCTGTAGTCTTGTTAGTTGTCATACTATACATTGGTGATAGGATATGAGTCATGTGGTTCGAATACTTCACCGTCGCAAGTAAATGTGATTAACAGTGAGAGCAGGCGAGATAGCAGAAAGATGTCTCACAGAAATGAAAAACAACCAATAAACGGGTGTGAACTATGTTGTAACAAAGAAATTCAAGAGTCAGAACTTCCAAAACAGAAAACAACTTCAAAAACGTTACAAACATTTGTTTTGACAGAGCATTGAAAAACTGTGTGATTGTGAAACTGTTGCCTTCGTTTGTTGCAGCTTATGTGACGAACTATTACGTTTTCATTGTTTCTGCGTGAGAGATAACATTCAAAAAATGCTTCAAATGGCTCTGAGCACTATGGGACTCAACTTCTGAGGTCATCAGTCCCCTAGAACTTAGAACTACTTAAACCTAACTAACCTAAGGACATCACACACATCCACGCCCGATGCAGGATTCGAAACTGCGACCGTAGCAGTCGCGCGGTTCCAGACTGAAACGCATAGAACCGCTCGGCCACCGCGGCCGGCATTAACATTCACATTCATGCGAACAACTACATTGGCCAATGAGGCATATCTCACTAACTTACCAGTCCAGTCGTACAAATTAGGTGCGTCGATAAGAGATTCCTACCATATGTCACACGTACTGTCTGTCACTAATGCCGTGTATGATAGACCAACCGTATTTTCCGGTGCAGGATTCGGTTGAATTGTCGCCTTGTCATGAAACGTTTGCGGTTCCCATTCGAAAGCCACTTCCTTTCGGTAGCTAATAGCGCAGCTGCGCAGAATCAACTGTCATTATAGGTCCCTAACTTACACTTCGCTGTTGCAAACGGACGTTACATTACGACACAGACACGAATTTGAATAAAGCGAACAGAGAAAGGGGGAAAAAAAGTGCGAGGGAGTTTTGAACACGGCTCGGTCGCTTACTATTCTAACACCTTACCCAATTCGTTTTTATTTTTTGTCTCATTTTGTTCGTTAGCGTTCGTTGCATTTGTTCGGGGCCGACGTTTCGTAGTTCTTGTTCGAGTTCATCGTTCCTCCATGAACTCAGTTTTTTTTTTTTGTTACAGAGGGCAGCTAACCCTCCCACTTAACCAAGATGCCATGGCAGCTCTATATTGGACTTCTTGTTCTTGGACCGTTGTGACAGGCTATTCACCGGACCCTCTTACCAATAAATCTGATGTGAGTGCGATGGGGAGATTCTTCTTATGGAGCGTCAATTTACTACAGTTTCGTTAAACGTAATTTTACACCACACTCTTAGCAAAATATAGAGCTTCAAATGAACGAAATATCTATGCAAAAGAAATTGCAAAACATGCAGGTTCAGCATTATAACTTTAATTTTACAACATTTACAAAGCTTAATGGTATATGGTAGAAATATTGGAATACGTCAGGCAATACTGACCCTACGATTTATCTTAGAAGAAAGATTAAGGAAAGGCAAACCTACGTTTCTAACATTTGTAGACTTAGAGAAAGCTTTTGACAATGTTGACTGGAATACTCTCTTTCAAATTCTGAAGGTGGCAGGGGTAAAATACAGGGAGCGAAAGGCTATTTACAATTTGTACAGAAGCCAGATGTCAGTTATAAGAGTCGAGGGACATGAAAGGGAAGCAGTGGTTGGGAAGGAGTGAGACCGGTTGGTAGCCTCTCCACGATGTTATTCAATCTGTATATTGAGAAAGCAGTAAAGGAAACAAAAGAAAAATTCGGAGTAGGAATTAAAATCCATGGAGAAGAAATAAAAACTTTGAGGTTTGCCGATGACATTGTAGTTCTATCAGAGACAGCAAAAGACTTGGAAGAGCAGTTGAACGGAATGGACAGTGTCTTGAAAGGAGGATATAAGATGAACATCAACAGAACCAAAACTACGACCATGGAATGTAGTCGAATTAAGTCGGGTGATGCTGAGGGAATTAGATTAGGAAATGAGACACTTAAAGTAGTAAAGGAGTTTTGCTATTTGGGGGGCAAAATAACTGATGATGGACGAAGTAGAGGGGATATAAAATGTAGACTGGCAATGGCAAGGAAAGCGTTTCTGAACAAGAGATATTTGTTAACATCGAGTATAGATTTAAGTGTCAGGAAGTCGTTTCTGAAAGTATTTGTATGGAGTGTAGCCATGTATGGAAGTGAAACATGGACGATAAATAGTTTGGACAAGAAGAGAATAGAAGCTTTCGAAATGTGGTGCTACAGAAGAATGCTGAAGATTAGATGGGTAGATCACATAACTAATGAGGAAGTACTGAACGGAACTGGGGAGAAGAGAAGCTTGTGGCACAACCTGACTAGAAGAAGGGATCGGTTGGTAGGACACATTCTGGGGCATCGAGAGATCACCAATTTAGTATTGCAGGGCAGCGTGGAGGGTAAGAATCGTGAGGGAGACCAAGAGATGAATACACTAAGTAGATTCAGAAGGATGTAGGTTGCAGTAGGTACTGGGAGAAACGTAGGTTTGCCTTTTCTTTATGTAGCTTCTAAGATAAGTCGTAGGGTCAGCATTGCCTCACGTGTTCCAATATTTCTACGGAATCCAAATTGAGCTTCCCCGAGGTCGGCTTCTACCAGTTTTTCCATTCGTCTGTAAAGAATTCGTGTTAGTATTTTGCAGCCGTGGCTTATTAAACGCATAGTTCGGTAATTTTCACATCTGTCAACACCTGCTTTCTTTGAGATTTGAATTATTATATTCTTCTTGAAGTCTGAGGGTTTTTCGCCTATCTCATACATCTTGCTCACCAGGTGGTACAGTTTTGTCAGGACTGGCTCTCCCAAGACTGTCAGTAGTTCTAATGGAATGTTGTCTACTCCCGGGGCCTTGTTTAGACGAATACGTTGACAGGCCTCCGTAAAGCTTTTTAAATAAAACAAGCGCATTCTTGACGTCTTCATATTTGCAGCCCTGTGTCGCTAGAGGCTACCGAATTTTAGTGTGACATGGCGGTACCAAGCGTAACTACGTCGGAGCGCGACAAACAGCGTGTTACAATCGAGTTTCGAATTCCGAGAGCTCAGCCACACACGGAGCATCTTCTCCTTAAGCGTGACAGCGCCAAGCCACACACGCGACGCTTCGTGTTGAGTGTCACCGATCATCCTCCAAACAATCTCGACTAGGTCTCATCTTCGAGGACTTCACTTTGATAGTCACGAAGCGGGGCAAACACAGGTGAGGTCGTGGCTCCGAGAACAAATTCAGACATCTCTACAGTGACCGCATAAACGAACGGGTCTCTCGTTGGCAGAAAATGTGTCCGTTGCCAGGATGACTATGTTGAAAAATAAATATATAGACATGAAAAATAAGATGAGTAATGCAAATAAAGATTGTTTTATTTAAAAAACTTTACTAGCTTTCACTTAAAAGATTCGGAGGCATTATTTTTAGCACTGCGCCCTTAGTTATATACATGTAAGGACCTCATTGAAGACAGAGTTGATTTGGGCTTGTTAAACGCTGACATCTAGAAGCCCCTACCATGAAAAGGGTTGCACTTTTTACGTGACCTTAGAAGAAGCAGTGATCCCATTGCGGCTACGATTGAGGAGTGGGGGATTTCTCGCTATTGTTAACCATCAGGGGCAACTATCATTTTAAAAAATTGTAGTTAACGAAACTTCCTGGCAGATCAAAACTGTGTACCGGACCGAGACTCGGACTCGGGACCTTTGCCTTTCGCGGCCAAATGATCTACCAACTGAGCTACCCAAGCACGGCTCACGTTCCATCCTCACAGCTTTACTTCAGCCAGTACCTCGTCTCCTACCTTCCAAGCTTTACAGAAGCTCTCCTGTCAGGAAGTTTCATATCAGCGCACACTCCGCTGCAGAGTGAAAATCTCACTTCTGTACAATTAACGTTGTTATACTGAAACCAATCTCTATTGTAGTTTCTTTGACAGTTTGACAATTTTGGCGATCTTTTCAAGTTCTGTATCTTGGTAAGATGGCGTAAATACGTTTAAGCAGTGCTAATTGTGGGAAAGTTACCATTCGACAAGAAATGTCCAAGTGGTTCTTGTAGAACGCAAGGGAAAAAAGTATTAAGAAAAATTGAAACGTCCACTGTGCTTGCTAAGTGAAGTACGTATGTAAATTGCACTGATACATCTACATCCACATCTACATTTACATTTATACTCCACAAGCCACCCAACGGTGTGTGGCGTAGGGCACTTTACGTGCCACTGTCATTACCTCCCTTTCCTGTTCCAGTCGCATATCGTTCGCGGGAAGAACGACTGCCGGAAAGCCTCCGTGCGCGCTCGAATCTAATTTTACATTCGTGATCTCCTCGGGAGGTATAAGTAGGGGGAAGCAATATATTCGATACCTCATCCAGAAACGCACCCTCTCGAAACCTGGACAGCAAGCTACACCGCGATGCAAAGCGCCTCTCTTGCAGAGTCTGCCACTTGAGTTTATTAAACATCTCCGTAACGCTATCACGGTTACCAAATAACCCTCTATCTCCTCCGTCAACCCGATCTGGTACGGATCCCAAACTGATGAGAAATATTCAAGTATAGGTCGAACGAGTGTTTTGTAAGCCACCTCCTTTGTTGATGGACTACATTTTCTAAGGACTCTCAAAGAATCTCAACCTGGTACCCGCCTTACCAACAATTAATTTTATATGATCATTCCACTTCAAATCGTTCCGTACACATACTCCCAGATATTTTTCAGAAGTAACTGCTTCCAGTGTTTGTTCCGCTATCATAGAATCATACAATAAAGAATCCTCCTTTCTATGTATTCGCAATACATTACATTTGTGTATGTTAAGGGTCAATTGCCACTCCCTGCACGAAGTGCCTATCCGCTTCAGATCTTCCTGCATTTCGCTGCGATTTTCTAATGCTGCAACTTCTTTGTATACTACAGCACCATCCGCGAAAAGCCGCATGTAACTTCCGACACTATCTACTAGGTGATTTATAGATATTGTGAAAAGCAATTGTCCCATAACAAAAAATGGTTGAAATGGCTCTGAGCACGATGGGACTCAATATCTGAGGTCATCAGTGCCCTAGAACTTAGAACTACTTAAACCTAACTAACCTAAAGACGTCACCCACATCCATGCCCGAGGCAGGGTTTGAACCTGTCACCGTAGCGGTCGTGCGGTTCCAGACTGAAACGCCTAGAACCGCTCGGCGACACCTGCCGGCGGTCCCATAACACTCCCCTGTAGCACGCCAGAGGTTACTTTAACGTCTGTAGACGTCTCTCCATTGAGAACAACATGCTGTGTTCTGATTGCTAAAAACTCTTCAATCCAGCCACACAACTGGTCTGATATTCCGTAGGCTCTTACTTTGTTTATCAGGCGACGGTGCGGAACTGTATCGAACGCCTTCCGGAGGTTGACGCGGAGCTAACGCCATTTTCAAGTACTGCAAACGAGTGGACATTCGCGGCATATTGCTTTCAGCCCTTCGCCTCCGCCTACCGACGAAAGTACTGGCAGCTGTACGTTTCTGGTGAACCAGTCAGTTACCCCTGTAGGTGGGTACGCTGCCACCACCGCATCACGCTTCGTCCAGTTGCTCGGATAGCACGGTGAGTGGCGTATCGGTTTTTTATTTAGTGGCGAGTTAAGACCGATCTTGGAGGGCAGTACTGGAGGGCGGTGACGCGTCGGTGTGTCGGCAGCGTCTGCTCTCGTGGAAGTGTCCCACCGTCACACACACCTCGTACTGCTGCCGCAGACACGTGGGCTGCGTGTGCCTTTGGATTTTCCTGCACGAGATAACCGCAGGAAACGTTGCTAGCTGTCAGTTTTCTGGAGAAAGGTTCCAGCTGCTCACGTACCTGACAGTAGCTTTACTTTGATGGTAAAGTATCGGCCCAAGTAACTCGAGTTCTCCCTAACTGCGTACCACCCTCCTGGTTTCCTGTCGTGCCCAGAACGCCACGTAGATTATTCTCGCGAGTTCACGGACCGCGATAAATGCAGCTACGTTTCATCAGAAAGCGAAGAACAATCCAGGATGAATCCTGTCCATCGCGCACAGACTGCAGATGCGCAGCATCCAGCTGGTGGTGTCGTCGGCCAGCACTGCACGAGGCGGTCGGCCGGCGCAGCACGCCGCGCTGGATTAGCCGAGCGGTCTGGGGCGCTGCAGTCACGGACTGTGCGGCTGGTCCCGGCGCACGTTCGAGTCCTCCCTCGGGCGTGTGTATGTGTGTGTGTTCGTCCTCAGGATAATTTAGGTTAAGTAGTGCGTGAGCTTAGGGGCTGATGACCTTAGCAGTGAACTCCCGTAAGATTTCACACCCACCCGGCGCAGCACCGCTGTTACCACGGTGCGTGCGTGAGGCCTCAGTGTGGCAGCGAGTCCGCAGACAGCCCTGTGGGCGAGCAGTGCTGCCGACACGCCCCTGGACAGCGCCAGGGCTATCTCAGACCTCCTTCCACGGTGATGATGCTCTTGACGGCACTAATATCACGATTTGGGCCCACGGCAGAAAGATCTTTTGCGACCTTGCTAAATTTCTTTACGAGGCTAGTGTGTGACCGAAAGTGACGAAATAGAAAAACTTTAGCAACAGTTGAAATAGAAAAAAGCCCAACAGGAGCACACGCGCCAGCGAAATCATCAAGTTTCTTCTCAATTCTAAGACACATGATAAAAACGAAAAATTCAGTGGTAATACACTACAGGCCATTAAAAATGCTGCACCACGAAGATGACGTGCTACAGACGCGAAATTTAACCGACAGGAAGAAGATGCTGTGATATGCAAACGATTAGCTTTTCAGAGCATTCACGCAAGGTTGGCGCCGGTGGCGACACCTACAACGAGCTGACACGAGGAAAGTTTCCAACCGATTTCTCAAACGCAAACAGCAGTTGACTGGCGTTTCCTGGAGAGACGTTGTTGTGACGCCTCGTATAAGGAGGAGAAATGCGTACCGTCACGTTTCCGACTTTGATAAAGGTCGGATTGTAGCCTATCGCGGTTGCGGTTTATCGTATCGCGACATTGCTGCTCGAGTTGGTCGAGATCCAATCACTGTTAGCAGAATATGGAATCGGTGGGTTCACGAGGGTAATACGCAAGACAGCCATCTTATCCGTATGGCTGTAACGGATCGTGCAGCCATCTCTCGATCCCTGAGTCAACAGATGGGGACGTTTGCAAGACAACAACCATCTGCACGAACTGTTCGACGATGTTTCCAGCTGCATGGACCATCAGCTCGGAGACCGTGGCTGCGGTTACCCGTGACACTGCATCAGACACAGGAGCGCCTGCGATGGTGTACTCAGCGACGAACCTGGGTGCACGAATGGCAAAACGTCATTTTTTCGGATGAATCCAGGTTCTGTTTACAGCATCCTGATGGTCGCATCCGTGTTTGGTAACATCGTGGTGAACGCACATTGGAAGCGTGTATTCGTCATCGCCATACTGGCGCATCACTCAGTGTGATGGTAGGGAGTGCCATTGGTTACACGTCTCGGTCACCTATTGTTCGTATTGATGGCACTTTGAACAGTGGACTTTACATTTCAGGTGTGTTACGACCCGTGGCTCTACCCTTCATTCGATCCCTGCGAAATCCTACATTTCAGAAGGATAATGCACGACCGCATGTTGCAGGTCCTGTACGGGCCTTTCTGGATACAGAAAATGTTCGACTGCTGCCATGGCCAGCACATTCTCCAGATCTCTCACCAGTTGAAAACGTCTGGCCAATGGTGGCCGAGCAACTGGCTCGTCACAATACTGTGGTATCGTGTTGAAGCTGCATGGGCAGCTGTACCTGTACACGCCATCCAAGCTCTGTTTGACTCAATGCCCAGGAGTATCAAGGCCGTTATTACGGCCAGAAGTGGTTGTTCTGGATACTGATTTCTCAGGATCTATGCACCCAAATTGCGTGAAAATGTAATCATATGTCAGTTGTAGTATAATATATTTGTCCAATGAATATCCGTTTATCATCTGCATTTCTTCTTGCTGTAGCAATTTTAATGGCCAGTAGTGTATTAATTACTAGTGTTCCCTTATTTTCTACGCGTACTGAAAACTGGGAATGTCTTTCACTATTCGTGTTTCGCTCTATACTAAAATTGATATTTTACTATAGAGCTCATAAAAAATGAGACGAAGGCAACTTTTTCTGTAGATGCATTTCGTATTTTTGCGCTCCACTGTAATTTCGTAAAATTCCACAGAAGTTGACTTCACAGTGATGCTAGTGTACTTAGATCAGTCTTCTAATCAGTACTGCGTACAAAACATGAACATGGCGATTACTAAATTATAATATAAATAATCGAATGAAAGTAATAACATTAACTAATATCCTGATATTATTCGATAAGCTTACCTCAGCAAGCCAGCTAACGTCTTTCCTCAACCCGTCACACCTTATCACTTATCCTAAGACTCTTCCACCAGCCCTACTAATCTACAACACAATCACATTTTCTCTGTAAGCATCACAATAACGTAAGGTCGAAGCATGGAAATGAAACACGTGTTAACATAAATAGCAAGTCTGTAGTAGTCACATAACCCCTTCAGTACCTAAACAAAATGTTAACTTACACAAAACGTGTGTGCGAATGCGAAAGTTCTTCGCTGAGGTAGACGGCAAGAATCCAATGTGTAAAAGATGGTAACCGTTGTACATTCACGTATACATTTATTTTTGTATCACATTTCAACTAGAAGTTTCTCTAGCAAAAATAACCGTTATTTTGCCTGGATACCCACGAGATGAAGCACTGGAGCAAACGTACCTTTAGAAACATTAATATACTCGTGCACAATGGAAATTTCCGTCCGTAAAGCGTCGGATATCGCAAACAAAATCGTGCTCTTCAGTGGGTGCGGCACATAAAGGATACCACAGAGCTCTAGCTCGCGTGCCTCAGAGGCACCCATTAGTAATCAGAAACACGCTAAACTCGGCTACAAATCATTTAAAAAAACGCAACGTCTCAGGTGTCGTCTCATGACTAATTAGCGTGGCCGAGAGCTCTTGCGAAAACATAGCTTTACAGCGACTTGCGAACAACACGCACGGCTCTTGAAATAATGCGATGGGCAATATTAATTACGGTGTGGCTGCCACTGTTAATGTTTAACCTGCACGCTGACTGGTCACGCAGTTAACACAGCAGTAGCCGAGTGTACGGGGGAGGCGACGATCGCTGCATACTGCGAGTTGCTTTCTTGAACATTTTACGGGGAAGGCCGACGTCGCCCAAGGCTAAAGTGTCTGAGAGGCAATTAGAGTGGCGTGGGTCCCGGTTTGGTCTCTAGCCACTGCTAAAATTTTGGACAAAAGTCATCAGCAACGTCGGTGGGAGACTTGTTGGAAGGAGTCACGCCCGTTCTCCCAGCGACCTTGTCAGAGTGGGCCGAGGAGCGGACGGAGTTTCAGGACACCCTTTCGCTCTCGGGATACCGAGACTGCTCTAAAACGAGGAAGAATCAGAAATGGTCAGCGGCGTGAGGACGCAGAAGCCAACGCGGACTAGCGCATTATAGACACAGAATACGTGGCTGTAATTGAAAAAGTTTCACGGGGTTCGTAACGGGCCGCATCTAACAGTTCACAAGACTGTTACAAAAACAAACAAAAAATAAAAACGTTACTTGTTTATTCACCCACATGTGATTTTAAATTAGATATTTGATAAGTTAAATTAATAAGGATGTAAGAAGGCTATTTTGGTTTTTATGTTGGTAACGCCACGTAGCGCTCTGTAAGAAAATCACTGACTGTGCTGTGTGGAGTCTGTGGCTGGTTGGACTCATTGTTGGAATATTTGCTATTGTAGTGTTGGGGAGTTAGATGTGAACAGCAGGTAGCGTTGGGCAGTTGGAGGTGAGCCGCCAGCAGTGGTGGATGTGGAGAGAGAGATGGCAGAGTTTTGAGCGGACGATCTGGACGTGTCTAAGTCAGAAAGAGGAAATTTGTTTAATTGGATGTCAGAAAATTATATAATGAACGCTATTAAGGTAAATACATTGTTTGTTCTCTATCAAAATCTTTCATTTGCTAATGATGCCTAATAGTAGTTAGTGCCTTCAGTAGTTAGAATCTTTTATTTATCTGGCAGTATTGGCGCTCGCTATATTGCAGTAGTTCGAGTAACGAAGATTTTTGTGCGGTAAGTGATTCATGAAAGGTATAGCTTATTGTTAGTCATGGCCATTCTTTTGTAGGGATTACTGAAAGTCAGATCGCGTTGCGCTAAAAATATTGTGTGTCAGTTTAGTGATGATCAGAATAGGTAAAGAGAAAACTGTTTGAGTATGTTGAGTTTTGCTCAGCTATCTGAGAATCAAATAACGTAGAAGTTTACCAGCACAGTCATTTATAAATTTTTGTAAGGGGACGTTTCAAGGAGGAAAACATAATTAAAAGAAAACAGACGTGAAAGGGTGTAATTACCTGCTCATCTAATTTTACTGCATTTGTTCATATCTCCTGATAGGTCACTGCACACACGACATACAGCCTGTACGCTGACGCCTCTGTATCCACGCTAGTTCTTAGTGCATTGTTGTTTGTCTGTGTGAAGACTAGAGAGTGTGAATTAGAGTCAGTCATGTCATGTAAAAATAATTCTGAAACTCACGGAGTATGCAGGTAGAAAATGAGATCGCTCAGAATGTGTTAAGGCATATGGCATGACCACAATTCACTGGCAGGATATTGGGCTCGTACGGTTTGTATGCAAAAGACACTGTATGGAAAAGTGTTGTACGACCATACTTGAATATTTCTCAATTGTACGGGACCCGACCAGCGTAATATATCGTATCATTATAGCTTAATTCGCGATGTTTGCTATCCGAATCGGCGGCCGTATGGTATTCCAGAAGTTCTAATACGCGCGATTCAAACATCGTCGACATCTTGTCATTCTGCTAGCTACTAAATCAAAATAATAAACAGACATGTGGGAATTGTTAATTAAAATTCTGTTCTTGTCCTTGGCCATTAGTTTGAAGGTATCTCTAATGCATTTCGATAATAAATGTTACAACTTTCTGTAAGGTGGCATGGTCTCTGACCGTCATTTCTTAGATATTCCGTCCTCATAATCGTATTCTGCACATCAAAATGCTTCATTCGAACCCAAACTCGATAAGATAGAGTCAATTTTGATGAATTCATGTAAGCGATATGCAAATCTAATAAGTAAATCGCAAGTGTGCACTGAGGTTGAAAAAGTGAGGCTGGCATACACAACATGACGGCCAAAGGAATTTTCGTTCTAAAGAGGAAACCAGCCCGCTGGGAGGGCCGTCCCTTCAGAGGCGTGAGTAAACACACACCTACTTCAGCCGTAGCGACCGGCCAGAGAGAGGACAGCTTTTGCCAGAAAAGTTATTCAAGTTGTGTAGGCGTGGCTCTCAGCTATTCTGCCGAGTAAATAATATTCTTAAAGAAAAGGGAGAAAAGAACTTTTCCATACATTGTAAAATAATAGCATTCCTATCCATAAGACGCAATCTACTGTTCTGAAAAGAACCCGGAAATTTGTTAATTTATAAGAAAAAGTTTCACTTGATTTCTCAGAATTTTTTGCAATAAATAATATTTTACGTTCATTTAATGTTTTTCTTACACTAACTACACTAACTAGCAATACTCCAGTACCCAAGTATCCCACTAGTTACATAAGCATATAGAATATTTTTGTGTCTTTTCCTTACAGCGGACGACTCCAGAAGATATTTGTTGCTGAATGTTTTTCAAGCAGTTCTTGTTGGTAGATTAGGAGCGTCTGTCTGACTTCTGTAGTAGTGTGAGGTGGAAATTGTTTCTTGCAGGAGCCAAAGGGTACTTGTTGGATCAATCCATTGCGTAACTTGACAAAATAAAACCCACACACTCACATTTCTGATATACGAGGGCAGTTCAATAAGTAATGCAACACATTTTTTTCTGAAACAGGGGTTGTTTTATTCAGCATTGAAATACACCAGGTTATTCCCCAATCTTTTAGCTACACAACACTATTTTTCAACGTAATCTCCATTCAATGCTACGGCCTTACGCCACCTTGAAATGAGGGCCTGTATGCCTGCACGGTACCATTCCACTGGTCGATGTCGGAACCAACGTCATACTGCATCAATAACTTCTTCATCATCTGCGTAGTGCCTCCCACGGATTGCGTCCTTCATTGGGCCAAACATATGGAAATCCGACGGTGCGAGATCGGGGCTGTAGGGTGCATGAGGAAGAACAGTCCACTGAAGTTTTGTGAGCTCCTCTCAGGTGCGAAGACTTGTGTGAGGTCTTGCATTGTCATGAAGAAGGAGAAGTTCGTTCAGATTTTTGTGCCTACGAACACACTGAAGTCGTTTCTTCAATTTCTGGAGAGTAGCACAATACACTTCAGAGTTGATCGTTTGACCATGGGGAAGGACATCGAACAGAATAACCCCTTCAGCGTCCCAGAAGATTGTAAGCATGACTTTACCGGCTGAGGGTATGGCTTTAAACTTTTTCTTGGTAGGGGAGTGGGTGTGGCGCCACTCCATTGATTGCCGTTTTGTTTCAGGTTCGAAGTGATGAGCCCATGTTTCATCGCCTGTAACAATCTTTGACAAAAAATTGCCACCCTCAGCCACATGACGAGCAAGCAATTCCGCACAGATGGTTCTCCTTTGCTCTTTATAGTGTTCGGTTAGACAACGAGGGACCCAGCGGGAACAAACCTTTGAATATCCCAACTGGTGAACAATTGTGACAGCACTACCAACAGAGATGTCAAGTTGAGCACTGACTTGTTTGATGGTGATCCGTCGATCATCTCGAACGAGTGTGTTCGCACGCTCCGCCATTGCAGAAGTCACAGCTGTGCACGGCCGGCCCGCACGCAGGAGATCAGACAGTCTTGCTTGACCTTGGGGCGATGATGACACACGCTTTGCCCAACGACTCACCGTGCTTTTGTCCACTGCCAGATCACCGTTGACATTCTGCAAGCGCCTATGAATATCTGAGATGCCCTGGTTTTCCGCCAAAAGAAACTCGATCACTGCCCATTGTTTGCAACGCACATCCGTTACAGGCGCCATTTTAACAGCTCCGTACAGCGCTGCCACCTGTCGGAAGTCAATGAAACTATACGAGACGAAGCGGGAATGTTTGAAAATATTCCACAAGAAATTTCCGGTTTTTTCAACCAAAATTGGCCGAGAAAAAAAATGTGTTGCATCACTTATTGAACTGCCCTCGTATTATAAGACTTTGCGAGTTTACAAAGATCCATTCACTGGACGAAGCTACTACTCACAACTTTAAGTAATTTTTCTGTCGAAGATGAGCAATTATCAGTGCTAGGATTCATATAAAGTGTAATTTATTGGTGTTCCTGTCTGTAAGGACTATTAATTGAGCCGACTAACGCTCGCATTTGTTTCGGCGGTGCTGCGAGCCAGTAACTTGGCTATTTTCTTTCAAAAAGTCAAATACCTCGTAGATTGCAGCACCTACTGCCCGGCCCTACGGCCAACATTCCGGTGTCGGGCTCGTCCCGTGAGATGATACCGGACGAGGACACAGCGCCCGACCCGCGGACGCATTCCCCGCACGGAGCAGGGGTCAGCAGCCCGCCGTACCTGCTAGCACGCGGCTCGCTGCGCGTGCTCTGGACCAGCTGGGGTTAGCCGGCAGTGCGTCATCGCGAGAGCACCCCTCCACCCCCCACCCCCCCAACTCACTCACTCACTCACACACACACACACACACACACACAAATACTGGGTGACATCGGGTGGGTCGCCGTGAGAGCGTGGGGAGAGTACGAGCGTGGGTAAAGCCGTCGGCACACGGACCGTGCATCCGAACGTTGAGCGTTGAGCGTGCCGAGTTTCTGACGTCATAGCGTGGAATAGCACGTGAGGGAGTCTTTCCGAACGTGCAGAGCGATATATGGCATGTCAGATATTCTGAGCTTGCGTCTGAGCGTTTACCAATGACATGGCACAACGCCAACTACGTCAGACGCACGCCGTCTCCCGTACAGAGTTATGAGGCGCCACATTGGCATTCATTTCAAGCCTATATGTGTATATGCCGTTTCTGAGCACCAGCAAATTGGGAATCACTGGAAAACCCGTTGTTAGTTGTGTAATTCGTTCCAGTAAAATAAAAAGGACAAAAGAATTATTGTAACTTGCGTATTATGAGAGTAGGCTATTTGAAGGCAGCGACACACTGAAGATCCAACCAAAACGCATTGGTCTTGGTACAATTTGTTATCATTAAATTTCAATTAGTAACATAATTATGTACGATTAACGTTTTTAGTAAGGGGTAAGATAATATGATGAAGCACAAGGAACATGTTGTTGGTTTAACAGCCTACGATCTATTCTACTTCTGACCTCCGCGGATGGGAGAGCGCGTCGCAGATTGCGCGGATTTTATTTCTTTTTGCTTTTCCTTTCTTTTTCTTTACCTAGAATTTATATTTCTTTTCTCTTTCGCATATGTGTTCCCATAATTTCATGCTATTAGTGAATATTACAAAAACACATGCAAATGAATAACTAACAACGCCTTCCACTACTGTTGATTCCTGTTTCTCCCACTCCCCTAAGTACCACAGGCTCGGAGGTGGTGAGAGGGACACTGTGGCCAGGCCTCGACCCCTGCCCACTTTGCCCCCCGAGCCCCCTCCGGCCCACAAAAAAAAAAAAAAAAAAAAAAAAAAAAAAAAGTTGTTGGTTGTCAAACAGACGAGCCGTGTTCTAACCTTGCACTTGCCAGTTTTTTTTTCGTTATTCACTTTATTCAAATTGCATCCGAAAGGAAGTGGCTTTAGAATGGGAACTGCAAACGTATGACAAGGCAACAATCCAACCGACCCTCCACCGGAAAATACGTCTGGTTTGTCATACACAGCATTAGTGACCGTACATGCATCGTACGATATGACCTCTTATCGACGCACCTAATTTGTGCGACTGGGAAATGAGTGAGATACACCTCCTTGCCCGATATAGGCGTTCGTATGAATGTGAATGTGGTCAGTCGCAAGGAAATAATGGAAACATAAAAAAAAAAAAAAAAAAAAAAATGTAATGAGTAGCGTCTCTGTCCGACAATCAGTTTTGGTTGAGGCAGTGGTTCGCGTCTCACCACCTCGAATTTTTTTTCCTAACATTCGCGTTTTTATTAGGTTCTGATACATTATTATTAGTTTAAGATAAGTATATAGTATAATATTTGATGTTATGTAAATATAAATTCACCTTTTTTTGAGAAGTGAGTTTATTCGATTCGCTTATTCTACAGGACAGCTTGCGCTACTTGTATAAAGATATTTTGCTCCTTTCTCTTTTACGCTTCGTAATTCATATGTTGCAGAGATTCTGCTACTGGGTAGGAAGAGTGATCAAGTAAGACTGACCTTGGGGTTTACTAAAATGTGGGAATGATGAAACAATGTTTATCTTATGCGGAGAAGTATTCCAAGTTTGTACCACACTGTTTGTAATGGAACTTTTGTAAGTCTGTGTCCTTATTGATTGGTACTTTCCTTTTCGTGGACGAAGGAGGAAATGTGCGTTTTGATAGAGCTAACGTGGGAATTTTACGCAGCCCGTTGGGTAAACAGTGTGATTTACGAACTAGAAACATCCCTCAACAGCCGCTGGAGTGCGTTGCGATCGCGTATACCACGTTGGGGCCCACGTACCGTATGCACAAGTCGCATCGTTCCTGAGCGTTCAGCAGCACGTTGAACTTGGCACGCTCAACGTTAACGTTCGACAGCACGCACTCTCTCTCTCTCTCTCTCTCTCTCTCTCTCTCTCTCTATGCCAGCTGCCGTGTGGTCGGAGCCCAGAGCTCGTTACGCAGGGCGTGGGGCAGAGCGACGCCCGCACACAGACCCAATCCATAGGTGTGAAGAGGCGAGCATCTTAGCAACAGGTGGCCGGTGTTGTGGTCACCGTTTCGCTTTTATTCCACAGTGCAGTTTCCTTTTTACTTCGTCTAACACTTACTCTTTTAATCCCTGCTCTCCTCGAGTCTTTACGGATGACATCGTAAAAGTACAAAGAAGGGCAGCTCGTTTTGTATTATCACGAAATAGGGTTTTGGAACATAAACTGTATTCGAACATTATGAAGTACCTCGAAGAAAACGATTTATTGACACATAGTCAGCACGGTTTCAGAGAATATCGTTCTTGTGAAAGACAACTAGCTCTTTATACTCATGAAGTAATAAGTGCTATCGACAGGGGATTTCAAATTGATTCCACATTTTTGGATTTCCAGAATGCTTTCGACACCGTTTCTCACAAGCGTCTTCTAACCAAACTGCATGCCTACGGAGTATCGCCTCAGTTGTGCGACTGGATTCGTGATTTCCTGTCAGAAAGGTCACAGTTCGTAGTAACAGACGGTAAGTCATCGAGTAAAACAGAAGTAATATCCGGCGTTCCCCAAGGAAGTGTTATAGGCCCTCTATTGATCCTGACCTACATTAAAGACATACGAGACAATCTCAGTAGCCGTCTTACATTGTTTGCAGATGATGCTGTCATTTACCGTCTTGTAAAGTCAACAGATGATCAAAACGACTTGCAAAATGATTTCGATATCTGTATGGTGCGAAAAGTGGCAATTGACCCTGAATAAAGAAAAGTGTGGAGTTATTCACATGAGTACTCAAAGAAATCAGCTAAATTTCGATTACGCGATAAGTCACACACATCTGAGGGCTGTAAATTCAATTAAATACTGAGGGATTACACTTACAAATTGGAACGATCACATGGATAATATTGTGGGTAGAGCAAACCAAAGACTGCGATTCATTGGCAGAACACTTAGAAGGTGCAACAGGTCTACTAAAGAGACTGCTTACACCACGCTTGTCCGCCCTAATCCGCAGTATTGCTGTGCGGTGTGGGATCAGCATCAGGTGGGACTGACGGACGACATCGAAAAGGTACAAAGAAGGGCAGCTCGTTTTGTATTATCACGAAATAAGGGAGATAGTGTCACAGACATGATACGTCAATTGCAGTGGCAATCATTAAAACAAAGGCGTTTCTCGTTGCGACGGGATCTTCTCATGAAATTTCAATCACCAGCTTTCTCCTCCGATTGCGAAAACATTCTGGTGGAACCCACCTACTTAGGGAGAAATGATCATCACGATAAAATAAGAGAAACCAGGGCTCGCACGGAAAAATTTAAGTGGAGAGACAGCATGAAGGTGGTTCATTGAACCCTCGGCCAGGCACTTTATTTTGAATAGCAGAGTAATCACGTATATGTAGATGTAGAGTCGATATCCAGGCAAGTCCTCCGAGATGTAGGTGGTACATAACTTCCTTTTTCAGGCTGTTCATAATGCCTCGTAGATGTACAACAGCCGTAGCGGCACCTGGAGCCGGGATGGGGAACGTAGACATCGACGAAGTGGGTCCAAACGTTCACTTTCCGGGCTCGTCTAACTTTTTGATTCCTCACTGGAGTGGAGCTACGTCCAGCACGACCAATCGTCAAGTTTCTGACGGTTTGGTTCTGACTGCACAAAACCAAAACGGCAAAAACTTCAGTCGAAAAGTGTTATTACAGTGTTATTACGTGTAAGTTTGCATCAACAATCTCGTACTATATTTCAAAATATATCCGTGGCAAAGTTAACCGACACTATTGGAATGTATTTGTGTGCGGGGAAGAGCTCACAAGCAGGCAAACACGGGCTGCTTAACCCGTTAATGCATAGTATAGCTGATCAGCTACAGACTTCATTTCTTCGATGTATCCTGCACTGAGCAGCATTTTGTAACAAATTTGTTATGCAGTTCAGTGTATACACTCTAGTGCAGCTGCAAAGCTGCTAGTTCTTCACAGCTATCGTAAATGGCAGGATGAACTGAAGCAGTTCGACAATTAGCTGGGTGGATGTACTGCTGCGCGTGTGCTTTGGCGGCAAGTAGAGACGTTTTTTTGGTGTTTGTGCACTGATTAGGGGGTTTGAAAATTACGTTTTTATTTTGAAAACGAAAGTAGATATGGTGTAGACAGTTAGTTCGAGTGTCTTTGCGACAGATTTGAAATTAGATCTGTTTTTGTGTTTGTAGCGATTGTCAACAATAATGCTTTGTTAATTTAATTTTAAAAAAAATTCAGTATTTTTTTTCGTAATGTAGGCACTATAAACTAATCGTGGTAATTTTCACAGCTTGAAATAAAAAAAAAACCATCCATTTAAGGGTTAAAAGTTGTGGCCGTGCGGCTAGCACCTCTCTCCTACCACCCTCTTTCGATTTCAGTACCATCTTATCAAATGGTTCAAATGACTCTGAGCACTATGGGACTTAACATCTTAGGTCATCAGTCCCCTAGAACGAATTAAACCTAACTAACCTAAGGATAACACACACATCCATGGCCGAGGCAGGATTCAAACCTGCGACCGTAGCGGTAGCGCGGTTGCAGACCGAAGCGCCTAGAACCGCTTGGCCACATTGGCCGGCCACCATCTTATCGTTATTCCCATTGTTTCAGGTCATTAGTAGTAGCAGAATGATCTACATTGTGCAATTCAGAGCGAGCAAATTACATAAATGTAATCACTGTTTCTTTGACTAGCATTTGAACCCCAACTGTCCTAGTTCCCACTCGGACTCCTCAACTTTTCGCTCCGTTTACTGTGAGACTCAATCGTTCCCCACGATTTTTACAAATGTAACTGTTTACTCTGGCCCCGTGCAGTCTTCTCTTATGTCTACGGCACGGCGCGGCGCGATCCCAGTCAATTTAATAATTGACAACCGTTGTCAGCGTGCTGTCGGTTTCATCTTGACGATGAACGATGAAACTTGGTTCTAAGCATTCACTTTGCCGCGCCATGGCTGTTTAGAAAATATGAGACCTTATCGCCAGAAGATGCATCTGCAGTGCCGCGCAACCGGTTGTGATTTTCTTATAAAAGTATTTTAACACGCTAATTCGGAAGATTTTATGCACCACTTACTTTTCCTCTTGATGTATACAAGTACCGTTGAGCCCTGGGAATTTAGTTGAAACATCAAGTACGACAAATCATAATTTGTTATTAGCCCCTGCTGCTGTTGACGTTCAGCATTTGACTCACTTTAAACGATATCACTTCACTCATAACTCTGTATCAGAATATACTTCTCTGTACCATTAATTAATTCATTTTCCCCTAATCAAGTTTTGCCTGCTTTACTCGTCGTCTACATTAATCTAACATTTAAGGGGGGGGAGGGGGGGGGGTAGGACGTCAAACGGGCTGACTTGGAGCAGGAGAGGCACCAGAGGACATTTTAATTTCTACTGTCTATACTTTTACAAGTAAATTCATGAAACTTTGTCAGCATGACCAGGAAGGATTCAGGATTCACACTCATAGCAGCGGAAGTTCAAAAACATAACAAAATAATTTTTTTCATGTGAAATTTCATCATTTTTTCACTTACTATTGGCTGCATTTGTTGCTATAGGTACACTTTTCTTCATAAGTAAGAGAGACTGTTCGATGAATTTTGCACAGCATACAAACCATACTTACAGGTGTCTGAAAGTATAGAATCTATTTAATTTATGAAAAAATGAATGAGCTGTTACGTTTTAAACTTTATGTTTCGAAAAAAATCAAACTTTGTAGTTAATTATCTCAATTTTTACCACAGTTTTTAATAGATTTGGAAAATTCTAGAGTTTCATACACCTGTAAGTATGGTTTGTGTACTGTGCAAAATTCATCAAAGAATCCCTCTTACTTGTGAAGAAAAATGCACCTATAGCAACAAATGCAGCCAACAGTAAGTGAAAAAAATGATGAAATTTCATATCTAAAAAAAATTATTTTGTTATGTTTTTGCACTTCCACTGCTATGAGTGTGAATCCTGAATCCTTCCTGATCATGCTGACAAAGTTTTATGAATTTATTTGTAAAAGTATAGACAGTAGAAAATAAAATGTCCTGTGGTGCCTCTCCTGCTCCAAGTCGGCCCGTTTGACGTCCTACCCCCCTTAATATCGATCACTCTTCTACGTAACGACACTTCTTTAACTCTGGCCGACTGCGCTCAACTGAAATCACGCACGACAAAGCCACGAGCGAAGAGTGTCCGAATGGCTAACAAAGACTCTGAGCAGATACCGCCAGCATGCACTCTCCGGGAACCGGTGAAGGCAGACTACGGTCACATCGCCCCGCCACTTTTTGTGGGCTGGTATTATTGAGAGAAACTGCAGTCTCTCATTAATGAGCCGACAGTGAGTTGCAAACTCATTACGTTGAATGCCGGGATCTCATTTAGGCGTTGCCTTACCTGCCGTCATCTGCTATAACTAAAAATTTACGAGCAAGCTTCACGAGGAAAAGTGCCGGCGATAATTAACGGTAAGTGTTTTCCACAACAAGTTACGTAACATCCGCCTTTACGCAAGCCTAACGGCGCAGCTTGGGCGATGAACTTGTCAAGCAGCGGCCCACGCAACCACTGTGCATCCCGAGTTTTATAAACACACACACAGAGAGAGAGAGAGAGAGAGAGAGAGAGAGAGAGAGAGAGAGGGACGGTTGAGGGTAAGGATGAGAGAAGGGGGGGGGGGCAGGGGGGGGGGCTCATGACAGAGGAGCGAGGTGGCTTGGAGGCGAGCGGGATGGTCAGTGCGAAAGATACAGGGGAGGTATGCCTAAATTGTTCGCTGATTTTACATAATGTATTCTATACAGACAGTAACAAAACTGTTTAAAGACTCTCATCCCCAATTGCGGTACTTGTTCTTGGTACCCCATTTACAGAATGGAAATCCTGAGAAAAATGAACATAATACACTTAATTTTTCAAATATCTGCAACTGGTACAAATTAAGTAACCGCTTTCCGGATTGATACCAGTAGGTGTATGAATTGTACCACCCTTATAAACTATGTCCCTGACCATAAAGGGCCGAGCGGTTCTAGGGGCTACAGTCTGGAACCGCGCGACCGCTACGGCCGCAGTTTCGAATCCTGCCTCGGGCATGGATGTGTGTGATGTCCTTGGTTTAGTTACGTTTAAGTAGTTTTAAGTTTTAGGGGACTGATGACCTCAAAAGTTAAGTCCCATAGTACTCAGAGCTATTTGAACCATTTAACCTTAAAGATATGTTAGTACTAGTTTTGCGAAATGTTCCGTATTTTATTTCGTACAACAACACTGTTTGCAGGCATTGCAATATAACTTTTTCACTCATTTTCCTACTCCTGCTTGCTCTCCGTGAGTCATTTTGAATTTGATGCGCCAGCCGCTGTGGCCGTTCGGTTCTAGGCGCTTCAGTCTGGAACAGCGCGACCGCTACGGTCGAAGGTTCGAATCCTGCTTCGGGCATGGATGTGTGTGATGTCTTTAGATTAGTTAGGTTTAATTAGTTCTAAGTTATAGGGGACTGATGACCTCAGATGTTAAGTCCCATAGTGCTCAGAGCCATTTGAACCATTTTTTTGTATTTGATGCAGCTGGTAATTTCTTCCATTCCTTCTTTTTTGCACAACTGTTTATACCATTCCTCTGTTTTACGAATGAGATTCTGTGGCGGCTTCTCCCTCAGTGTGCCAGAAAATCTTGTATTTAACAGGTAGGGCCCTAGTTCTCGATTCCTTTTCCTTTCCTTCGGTTAGCTTTTTTGTCGCATAGGCTACTGGTCAGCTCACAGGCTGCTTGCCTAGTCATACAGTTCTGCTCCGAGCTTCCATAATTCCTCTCGATTTCGGCGGTATTTCTGCGGTGGACTCCTCCAACCCACTTTTTGTTCTTCATGGTTCTGCACCTACTGCGTACCTCACCATCATCGGTATGCAAGCGACAATTCGAAAACGCCACACATAAGAAACGCATTCTTCCTGGGATTCTGTTGGTGACAGAGAGGTACGGTCAAGTGTTTGGGACAGCCCACTGGCTACTGACCATTTGTATACACAACGAGGGACCGTCTCAATGTAACTATGCTACAATAAAGGGTCAAATTTTGAATATACACACTCTCTCCATCTTAGGCAAATGGAGCACATCGTTTGTTTCTTTTCGCATTTCCTGTCGCAATTCATTGTAGCTGACGGAAAGTCACCGAGAAAAACACAAAGGATTTCTGGCGTTACCCAAGATAGTGTTATAAGCCCTCTGCTATTCCTTATCTATACAAACGATTTAGAAGACAATCTGAGTAGCCGTCAGAGGTTGTTTGCAGATGATGGGGTCTTTTACCGTCTAGCAAAGTCATCAAAAGATCAAAACAAATTGCAAAACGATATAGACTAGATATCTCTATGGCGCGAAAATTGACCCGAAATAAAGAAGAGTGTGAGGTCATCCACGTGAAGGCTAAAAGGAATCCGTTAAACTTCGATTACACGATAAATCGGTCAAATCTCAAGGCCGTACCGCAGGTGCAACCAAAACGGAGGGTTATCTGTTGAGAGGCCAGACAAACGTGTGGTTACTGAAGAGGGGCATCAGCCTTTTCAGTAGTTGCAGGGGAAAAAGTCTGGAAAATTGACTGATCTGGCTTTGTAACATCAACCAAAGAGCCTTGCTGTGCTGGTAGTGCGAACGGCTGAAAGCAAGGGGAAACTACAGCTGTAGTTTTTCCCGAGGGCATGCAGCTTTACTGTATGATTAAATGATGGTGGCGTCCTCTTGGGTAAAATATTCCGGAGGTAAAATAGTCCCCCATTCGGATATCTGGGCGGGGACTTCTCAGGAGGACGTCGTTAACGGGAGAAAGAAAACTGGCGTTCTACGGACTAGAGCGTAGAATGTCAAGGTAGGTTAGAAAATTTAAAAATGGAAATGGACAGGTTGAAGTCAGACACACTGAGAATTAGTAATGTTCGGCGGCAGGAAGAACAGGACTTCTGGTCAGGTGAATGCGGGGTTATAAATACAAAATCAAATAGGGGTAATGCAGGAGTAGGTCTAATAATGAATAAAAAAATAGGAACGTGGATAAGCTACTATGAACAGCATAGTGAACGCATTATTTTAGCCCACACCCACCACAGTAGTAAAAGTTTATATGCCAACTAGCTCCGCAGATGAGGATGAGATTGAGAAAATGTATGACGAGACAAAATAAATTATTCAGATAGTGAAGGGAGACGAAAATTTAATAGTCATGGGGGACTGGAGTTCGACAATAGGAAAAAGAAGATAAGAAAAAGTAGTAGGTGAATATGGACTGGGGGAAAGGAATGAAACAGAAAGGCGCCTGGTAGAATTTTGCACAGATCATAATTTAATCAAAGCTAACACTTGGTTTAAGAATCATGAGAGAAGGTTGTACACCTGGAGGAGACCTGGTGACACCGGGTTTCAGGATGGTCCATTGATGGTGAGCGGGCCAAATATCTCACGAAATAAGCTTCAAACGAAAAAACTACAAAGAACGAAACTCGTCCAGCTTGAAAGGAGAAACCAGATGACGCTATGGTTGGCCCGCAAGATGGCGCTGCCGTTGGTACAAACGGATATCAACCGCGTTTTTTTTTTTTTAAATAAGAACCCCCATTTTTATTACACATTCGCGTAGTACGTAAAGAAATATGGATGTTTTAGTTGGACCACATTTTTCGCTCCGTGATAGAAGGCGCTGTAATAGTCACAAACGTATAAGTACGTGGTATCACGTAACATTCCGCCAGTGCGGACGGTATTTGCTTCGTGATACATTTTCCGTGTTAAAATGGACCGTTTACCAGTTGCGGAAAAGGTCGATATCGTGTTGATGTGTGGGTATTGTGATCAAAATGCCCAACGGGCGTGTGCTATGTATGCTGCTCGGTATCCTGGACGACATCATCCAAGTGTCCGGACCGTTCGCCGAATAGTTACGTTATTTAAGGAAACAGGAAGTGTTTAGCCACATGTGAAACGTCAACCACGACCTACAACAAATGGTGATGCCCAAGTAGGTGTTTTAGTTGCTGTAGCGGTTAATCCGTACATCAGTAGCAGACAAATTGCGCGAGATCGGGAATCTCAAAAACGTCGGTGTTCAGAATGCTACATCAACAACTATTGCACCCGTACCATATTTCTATGCACCAGGAATTGCATGGCGACGACTCTGAACGTCGTGTACAGTTCTGCCACTGGGCACAAGAGAAATTACGGGACGATGACAGATGTTTTGCACGCGTTCTATTTAGCGACGAAGCGTCATCCACCAACAGCGGTAACGTAAACCGGCATAATATACACTATTGGGCAACGGAAAATCCATGATGTCTGCGACAAGTGGAACATTAGCGACCTTGGCGGGTTAATGTATGGTGCGGCATTATGGGAGGAAGGATGATTGGCCCCCATTTTATCGATGGCAATCTAAATGGTACAATGTATGCTGATTTCCTACGTAATGTTCTACCGATGTTACTACAAGATGTTTCACTGCATGACAGAATGGCGATGTACTTCCAACATGATGGATGTATGGCACATAGCTCGCGTGCGGTTGAAGCGGTATTGAATAGCATATTTCATGAAGGATATTTGCTATCGTGATCCACCGACAACGCCTGACAATATACGTCAGCGCATTGTCAATGCATGTGCGAACATTACGGAAGTCGAACTACTCGCTGTTGAGAGGAATGTCGTTACACGTATTGCCAAATGCAATACGTGTAAGGTTGACGGACATCATTTTGAGCATTTATTGCATTAACGTGGTATTTACAGGTAATCACGCTGTAACAGCATGCTTTCTCAGAAATGATAATTTCACAAAGGTACATGTATAACATTGGAATAACCGAAATAAAATGTTCAAACGTAGCTACGTTCTTTATTTTAATTTAAAAAACCTACCTGGTACCGACTGTTCGTCTAAACTTGTGAGCCATATGTTTGTGACTATTACAGCGCCATCTATCACAAAGTGAAAAAAGTCGTCCAATTAAAACGTTCATATTTCTTTACGTACTACGCGAATCCTTTACAGAAGAATGGAAAAAATGGAAGAAGCCGACCTCGGGGAAGATCAGTTTGGATTCCGGAGGAATGTAACGCGAGGCAATACTGACCCTACGACATCTCATAGAAAATATGTTAAGGAAAGGCAAACCTACGTTTAAAGCATTTGTAGAACTGGAGAATGCTTTAGTCAATGTTGAGTGGAATATTCTCTTTCAAATTGTGGAGGTGGCAGGGGTAAAATACAAGAAGCGAAAGGCGATTTACAATTTTTACACAAACCAGATGGCAGTTATAAGAGTCGAGGGGCACGAAAGGAAAGCAGTGGTTGAGGAGAGAGAGAGAGAGAGAGAGAGAGAGAGAGAGAGAGAGAGAGAGGGTTGTAGCCTATCCCCGACGTTATTCGATCTATAGTGAGCAAGCAGTAAAGGAAACAAAACAAGAATTTGGAGTAAGAATTAAAGTACATGGGGAAGATGTAAAAACTTTCAGGTTTGCCGATAACATTGTAATTCTGTCAGAGACATCAAAGGACTTGGAAGGTCAGCTGAACGGAATGGGCAGTGTCTTGAAAGGATGATTTAAGATGAACATCAACAAAAGCAAACCAACGATAATGGAATGTAGTCGAATTAAATCAGGCGATACTGAAGGAATTAGATTAGTAAATGAGACACTTAAAGTAGTAGATGAGTTAAGCTACTTGGGAAGCAAACTAATTAATAATGGTCGAAGTAGAGGGGATATAAAATGAAGACTGGCAATGGGAAGAAAAGCGTTTCTGAGGAAGAGAAATTTAACAGCGAATATAGATTTGTCAGAAAGTCCTTTCTGAATGTATATGTATGGAGTGTAGCCACGTATGGAAGTGAAACATGAGAACAGCAAATAGTTTACACAAGACGAGAATGGAAGTGTTTGAACTGTGGCCCTACAGAAGAGTGCTGAAGATTAGATGGGTGGATAACGGAAGTGATGAGGAGGTACTGAATAGAACTTGGGAGAAGAGAAGCTTGTGGCACAACCTGACTAGAAGAAGGGATCAGTTGGTAGGACACATTCTGGGGCACCGAGAGATCACCAGTTCAGTACCGAAGGGAAGAGTGTGCGGTAAAAGTCTTACAGGGAGAGCAAGATATGAATACAATAAGCAGATTCAGATAGATGCAGGCTCCAGTAATTACTCAGAAGCGAAGAGGCTTGCACAGCATAGAACAGCGTCGAGAGCCGCATGAAACCACTCTTTGGACTGAAGACCACAACAACAACATATCAGTGACATGTGCATCAACTATAAATTCTTTGTGAAGTTCAACTCTGCGTCCATCAAGAAAGCAAACAACCAAGTAAATACCTAGAACTAAATTATGACGATGTCTGTGTTACTGGGACAAGATATGAAATCCGTCTTACCTCACGTTACAAGGGTTGTCGTGTATGTTACTGCTGTGAGGTCTTAAATGGCGACAACTCTTGGTCATTAAACGATAGACATAGATCTTGCATTGAAGACATCTTACTAAATGTCTTGTACGTGACAACTAACATAGGTTTTTATGTGTTTAGATGTATGCACAGTTTGACGCAGCTGCTCCAACAAATGGATTTTTTTCAACCCGCAACCCCTTCAAATGCCACGTGCAAGATTTTCATATTCTCTCGCTCACTACGCGCGAACTGTTAGTACTATAGAAAAATTTAGGAGGACCTTTTTGTTGGAAATGTAAAATAGTTAAATTTTGTATTGAAATATGGTTTTGCTAGAGGCCGTAGTTTTCGAATTATTCGAGAAAAGGCACAAAAATGGGCTACAAACGCCTTTTTCCTGAGTAACTCGAAAACCTTGGCCTCCAGCGAAAACATATCCCAGTACAAAATTTAACTACATTACATTTACTACAAAGTAGTCCTATGCATTTTTTCCGTGTGTAGCGAGCGAGAGAATATGAAAACGTCGCGCGTGGTTCTTGAAGCGATTGCGGGCTGCATAAAACTGAAAAGTAGGGGCAGCTGAACCATCCTCTTTTTTTTGCATTTCTATACTCCCTTACATACTAATTATCCAATTAAGAACTTTTTACTTTTCTGAATGCATTGCATGGGGGCTTAATTAAATATTAATGCAAATACTTTTATGTTTCTTTTGTCGCTGTTTGTCCGATTACGAAGTCTCGTAAACGGTTGCCCCTGACTAGTTTTAGTACGCAATCTGACTGCATAGAATAACAACAAAGAAAGGAATGAAATTTTCCGTTAACACAATTAATTAATTAAGTCCCCAGCAGCTATAAAACCAACGCAACAACAAAGCACAAGTGTAACTGTTCTGTGTGTGGAAGTGTGATTCAACGTACACATCTGGCACGGTTCTTCTTCAATCAGACAAGAAATTTTAAATATCATTTATACTGAAGTAATTTAAAAAATAGAAATACTATAATTGCGCAAGAAAACCAGAATTACACTCTAATACAAGAACGCAAGCCAGATGCTTTGTTGACTGAACCTGTAATGACGCATTATTTTAGACATGGAAATAATGAAAGAAAATGGAATATTTTACCTTCATATATATTGACGAAAAGCACTCTGATCATTACAATATCTCCATTCGAACAACATCTGCTGTCTAGCCCATCAAACAACTGCATAAAACATGGAACAAGCACTCCCTACTACAACATATCAACACCGACTCACTACTACCACATCTCAACAAGCACTCTCCACCACGACTTCTCGACAAGAACTCTTCACTACGACATCTCAGCAAGCACTGACTACTACGAGTTCTCGACAAGCACTGCCAGTGGAGGCGGCGGAATAATACTCTTTGGCGCAATCTCTGGCGCTGTGGCTCAGTGTAGCCACCTTTCAGCATGTTACAGGCGTATATAAGTATCATCTCAGAAATAACAAGTAACACGGAATACAGTCTTGGGTCTATCCGTTAGTTCCATGCATTCATTAAGCGATAGTTGTGTAGAGTATGATCGAGGAAAGCCCGCCCGGTTAGCCGAGCTGTCTGACGCACGGCTTTCCGGGCGGGAAGGAGCGCCTGGTCCCCGGCACGCATCCGCCCGGCGGATTTGTGTCGCGGTCCGATGAGCCGGCCAGTCTGTGGACGGTTTTTAGGCGGTTTTCCATCTCTGCCTCGGCGAATGCGGGCTGGTTCCCCTTATTCCGCCTCAGCTACACTAAGTCGGCGATTGGTGCGTAAACAAGTTCTCCACATACGCGTACACCACCATTACTCCACCACACAGACATAGAGGTTACACTCGTCTGGTGTGAGACTTTCCCTGGGGTGTCCACCGGAGGCCGAACCGCACTGTAACCCTGGGTTCGGTGTGGGGCGGCGGAGGGTTGAAGTGGACTGCTGTGGTCGTCGTGGGGTTGTGGACCACTGCGGCTGTGGCGAGGACGCAGCCTCTCCATCGTTTCTGGGTCCCCGGTTAAGGGGACTCAAGGCTCAAAATCATGAAAAGTTCAATTTTTACTTTTTTTCGTTTTCTGAATCTGCAGACTATTACCTTTTAATAGATATATAATTTATTCAATTCCGAAGACTACAACTATTTTTAATTTTTTTTTGAAATGTGTTCTACATGGGCGTGACCCACTGTGGCGCTGTTAAACTGCTGTCAAATGGTGTTATTATTAACGTCCGTGTTCATCAGGTACATTTTAATGATGTGAGATAAAGTGGCTAAGCTGTGATGGTTCAATATATATCGCTGGTGTGATTGTCAATTGTTTAATGTTTATTTACTCTGTCGTTATCTCGAAAATATTCGTAATTAATTCTGTTTCTTGAGTCTCTGTTTTGTTGAAGTATAATAATGAGTAAAAGTAAAGTTATTAGAAATCCTCTGAAGGCTTTTAAGAAAAGGAGAAATGTTGGAAAGCCAAAGGTATGTGTTATTACTGTAAACAATAAAGACGATAACCAAGTGAGTGAACCTAACCTCTCAAGTACACCTGCCCATAGCAGTCAAAGTGGGAAAGAAAATACTTCACAGAAGAAGCTTGGTTCCATGAGTGAAAACTATGAATGTTTTATGGGCGAATCGGATGTGAATGAAATATGTGATATATCGGTTCTCAAAGGAATTTTTTCAAACTGTGTAAGATGTATTCATTGTAGTGAAGTTGGTCTGGAGCTCTCCATAGTAAAGCACGTAGGACTTGCTAGTGAAATACAACTGAAATGTGATAAGTGTTCATACATGACCACCTTTTGGAACAGTGTTGCAGTAACTGCAACTGAAGAAAATGGTAGCAAAATCTACGAACACAACAACGAGCGATGCTTGTTTTAGACAAGGAACGCCTTCGGGCTGCAGACAGGGCTGTAAAGAGTCTAGAAATACAAGCAAGAGTAAACAGGAGGAGGAACAAGAGGAAGCTGGAGGAGGAGTTTGCAGAGGATGAAGATAATCCATCCTATGGACCTGGAATGCACGAAAAAGTTAATCCAATCTTTGTCGCTCGATTCCCAAAACTTTTATTTTCTCATACTAATTACATGTTTTCTAAGCATCTTCCAAACATATTTGTTTCAAACTTTCAGTAAATGTTACACAGTGCCTTCTGCATAATTTAACACAGCCTTTTTCCAAAAAAACTGTATATTTTTGAAAATATAAATAAAAAATTGCAAAAAAATGTTGTGAATTTTCATTACAATTGAAAAAAAATCATCTTTAATAACTGAACTAAAATTTTGTAAAATCCCTGTGTTAGGTTGTAGCCCATATTCCAATAAATAATCTGTAAAAATTTCAACTTCCTACCTCAAATACTTTGTGAGGAAAGATGTAATTTATAAGCGTTATTTTAACATTGCAAGTATAGGGCGTTCCGGAGCCCTTTAACATAACGTAACATAACATGACCGAGGAATATCACCGTTTAAGATTCGACAGCAGTAACGTACGCAACAAGTCAAGTATTGTGATGTAGGACAGATTTCATATTTTATCATATTAACACAGACATCGCTACAATTCGGTTGTAGGTAGCCACTTTGTTGTTTGCTTTCTAGATGAACGCCGAGCTGCACATCAAAAATTTTTAATTGGCGCACATGTCACTGATAGAGACATACATAACATACACGTAGACTTACGTTTCTGCTGCTATTTACACAACTATTATGTTGTAGACGTCGGTGTAAATAAATTATTCGTTGTCCTCTGTACCAGATGATACTCAAAATGGGTTATACACCGAATACCTGATTGACTGTTAAACATATTAAACGTAGCTCGTGGCGTTTGCAAGAAGTCATTTAACAGATACAAAAAAAATCAAAGCTATCTTCAGATTATCCGTTCCGCAACACACAAATCTCATAGTTGACAACACACAGCTCACGCTGACCTCGTTAAATGACGGACAGTACAGGAGGTGCGCATGTTGTTGTAGTAATATTGGCACATAGTAGAGTTCTGTACAGTCTAGACAGTTGTCCCGTATAGTGATTATATGTCAACGTATTATTCGGCCCGTGTACAGAGCAAGAACTAAACGAAGTCAAATATAAATTTGGAAAAAATATTCAACAATTTTAATAAACATTTTTGGAACAGCGGACAAAAAATTTTTAAAAAGATTTTCTTTTTAAAATTCAATCTTGATCGCACCACGTATGCTACAAGAACATAGGTGACCATTTTCGGTCATATCACATGACCATCATTGATGTCAACAGCAGCTGACAAGAGTGCTCCACCTACCTTCTTCGAAGGATGCCATGGGTCTGATGATGGGCATATGACCGAAACCGGTCACCTATGTTCTTGTAGCATACGTGGTGCGATCGAGACTGAATTTTAAAAAGAAATTTTTTTTTAAAGTATTAAAGTTCTGGATGCAGAAATGTAACATTTGTCCGTGGGATTGTACTTCTGTCAGACTCGGACGATCAGTTGACTGGAATGGGTAGAGTCTAGAAAGGAGGTTATAAAACAAAAGTAAGGCGGGGGTACGAGAGTGTAGTCGAATGAAGTGGCGCGATGTTGTGGGAATTACATTAGAGAGTTAGACGCTGGAAACAGGAGACGCGTATTGCTACATAATTAGATTTCATAACACCAATTTTTTATGTACTGGTCTGGCGGTTAACTGGAAGGCGTCTTTGGTGAACAGCAGGCGACTGCTCGGGGCCCGCACTCTTGCTTTGATAGCTTGCACTAAGACGTACAGAACTGAAGGACTTTGCTTATTGAAGAGCCATCGCAATTACAGGAAGCAGAAGACATCTGGTAGCAGGTCGACGGGCGACGTGACAGCCAACCGTGTTTCCCATGTAACAAACCCCTTTACTCGTCCAGCTGCTGTTAATTTTGAGTGAACAGTTATATATACACAGCGTTCGGAAATTCCCGTCACAAACTTATAGGTCCTGTAGAGGGGAGTGAATACACAGCACAGGGTGATTCAAAAAGAATACCACAACTTTAGGAATTTAAAACTCTGCAACGACAAAAGGCAGAGCTAAGCACTATCTGTCGGTGAATTAAGGGAGCTATAAAGTTTCATTTAGTTGTACATTTGTTCGCTTGAGGCGCTGTTGACTAGGCGTCAGCGTCAGTTGATGCTAAGATGGCGACCGCTCAACAGAAAGCTTTTTGTGTTATTGAGTACGGCAGAAGTGAATCGACGACAGTTGTTCAGCGTGCATTTCGAACGAAGTATGGTGTTAAACCTCCTGATAGGTGGTGTATTAAACGTTGGTATAAACAGTTTACAGAGAATGGGTGTTTGTGCAAAGGGAAAAGTTCTGGACAGCCGAGAACGAGTGATTAAAATGTAGCACGCATCCAGCAAGCATCTGTTCGCAGCCCAGGAAAATCGACTCGCAGAGCTAGCAGAGAGCTGCAAATTCCACAATCAACTGTATGGAGAGTCCTACGAAAAAGGTTAGTTATGAAACCTTATCGTCTGAAATTGGTTCAAGCACTGTCTGCAGCTGATAAGATTAAAAGAATCGATTTCTGTGATTTTATCCTTGCTCAAATGGAAACAGATGAATCTTTCGTTTCAAAGATTGTGTTTAGTGATGAAGCAACTTTCCACACTAACGGGAAAGTCAACCGTCACAATGTCTGTATATGGGACACTGAGAATCCGCGGGAAACAACTCAGTATGAACGTGACTCGCCTAAGGTGAACGTTTTCTGTGCCATTTCAGCCAATCAAGTTTTTGGTCCCTTTTTCTTCGAAGGTGCTACTGTAACTGGACTACAGTATCTGGAGATGTTAGAGAATTGGCTGTTCCCTCAGCTCGAACAAGAAGCACAACAATTCATATTTCAGCAGGATGGAGCGCCACCACATTGGCACTTATCTGTCCGTAACTACCTGAACGTCAACTACCCGAGGCGATGGATCGGCCGCCAGGCAGCCCGTGACAGAGCACTTCATCACTGGCCTCCAAGAAGCCCTGATCTTACCCCCTGCGATTTTTTCTTATGGGGGTATGTTAAGGATATGGTGTTTCGGCCACCTCTCCCAGCCACCATTGATGATTTGAAACGAGAAATAACAGCAGCTATCCAAACTGTTACGCCTGATATGCTACAGAGAGTGTGGAACGAGTTGGAGTATCGAGTTGATATTGCTCGTGTGTCTGGAGGGGGCCATATTGAACATCTCTGAACTTGTTTTTGAGTGAAAAAAAACCTTTTTAAATACTCTTTGTAATGATGTATAACAGAAGGTTATATTATGTTTCTTTCATTAAATACACATTTTTAAAGTTGTGGTATTCTTTTTGAATCACCCTGTATTTTGAACAGGAACCTATGTACGAAAATACATTAAATGAATTCGCAATTGCGAATGAGGACAACCATCGGCTGCAGAATGGAGTGACGACAATGAAAATTTGTGCAGAGCCGAAAATCGGTTCCGGATTTATCGCTTATCGTGAGCGATAGCCTTACCATTTAACTATCCGTGCACGGCTTACGGCCAAACCGAAACTTCCATATGTCGTTAACCGTGCGTCTAAGACCTGTACTCGTACATCCATTACGTATATTCCCACACAGGTCAGGCGCTGTACTTTGAAAGTCGTTTGCCTGGAATCGGCAGATAAATACGATATTGCTATGTCTGTGTTATTCTGATTACGATGCAAAGTTCCTTTGGACACGGATGTACGTTCAAAGGAACTTTGCATCGTAATCAGAACAACACAGGCACTCCAATATCGAACACGTCCGGAAAGGCCATCTAACGATGCTAAAGGCGTCAAAATCACGGGCGCCGGCGTCTGTATTGTAGGTATTCACAAGCGTTACCACAATGACGTTACATACTTTCATGGATGATGGATAAATTTATCAATATGGGATAAGGTCAGTTTGGATTCCGTAGAAACACTGGAACACGTGAGGCAATACTGACCTTACGACTTACCTTAGAAGAAAGATTGAGGAAAGGCAAACCTACGTTTCTAGCATTTATAGACTTAGAGAAAGCTTTTGACAATGTTGACTGGAATACTCTCTTTCAAATTCTAAAGGTGGCAGGGGTAAAATACAGGGAGCGAAAGGCTATTTACAATTTGTACAGAAACCAGGTGGCAGGTATAAGAGTCGAGGGACATGAAAGGGAAGCAGTGGTTGGGAAGGGAGTAAGACAGGGTTGTAGCCTCTCCCCGATGTTGTTCAATCTGTATATTGAGCAAGTAGTAAAGGAAACAAAAGAAAAATTCGGAGTAGGTATTAAAATTCATGAAGAAGAAATTAAAACTTTGAGGTTCGCCGATGACACTGTAATTCTGTCAGAGACAGCAAAGGACTTGGAAGAGCAGTTGAATGGAATGGACAGTGTCTTGAAAGGAGGATATAAGATGAACATCAACAAAAGCAAAACAAGGATAATGGAATGTAGTCTAATTAAGTCGGGTGACGCTGAGGGAATTAGATTGCGAAATGAGACACTTAAAGTAGTAAAGGAGTTTTGCTATTTGGGGAGCAAAATAACTGATGATGGTCGAAGTAGAGAGGATATAAAATGTAGACTCGCAATGGCAAGGAAAGCGTTTCTGAACAAGAGAAATTTGTTAACATCGAGTATAGATTTAAGTGTCAGGAAGTCATTTCTGAAAGTATTTGTATGGAGTGTAGCCATGTATGGAAGTGAAACATGGACGATAAATAGTTCGGACAAGAAGAGAATAGAAGCTTTCGAAATGTGGTGCTACAGAAGAATGCTGAAGATTAGATGGGTAGATCACATAACTAATGAGGAAGTATTGAATAGGATTGGGGAGAAGAGAAGTTTGTGGCACAACTTGACCAGAAGAAGGGGTCGGTTGGTAGGACATGTTTTGAGGCATCAAAGGATCACCAATTTAGTATTGGAGGGCAGCGTGGAGGGTAAAAATCGTAGAGGGAGACCAAGAGATGAATACACTAAGCAGATTCAGAAGGATGTAGGTTGCAGTAGGTACTGGGAGATGAAGAAGCTTGCACGGGATAGAGTAGCATGGAGAGCTGCATCAAACCAGTCTCAAGACTCAAGACCACAACAACAACAACAACAATGGGATAAGGATCGCTGGTTCGGAAGTGAACGAGTCGAAAGTTTAGGCGAAAACCGTTCTCATACCTGTGACATTGTGGAATACATGCACAGGTACTGTTGTTGCTAAGATTGTAGGGCATCCAAGTTTCAGAGACAAGAAAAAAATGTCCAGAAAACATAGGATCTAAAATGCGTACCTGAGGGGCTACACTGTGTGATCAAAAGTATACGGACACCTGGCTGAATATGATTAACAAGTTCGTGGCACCCTCCATCGGTAATGCTGGGATTCAGTAAGGTGTTGGCCCATACTTAGCCTCGATGACAGCTTCGACTCTTGCCGGTATACGTTCAGTCAGGTGCTGGAAGGTTTATTGGGGAATGGCAGTCTATTCTTCACGGGGTGCTGCACTGAGAAGAGGTATCGATGTCGGTCGGTGAGGCCTGGCACTAAATCGGCGTTCCAAAACATCCCAAAGGTATTCTCTAGGATTAAGGTCAGGACTCTGTGCAGCTCAGTCCATTGCAGGGATGTTATTCTCGTGTAACCACTCCAGCATAGGCCGTACATTTTGAACAGGTGCTCGATCGTGTTGAAAGATGCAATCGACATCCCCGAATTGCTCTTCAACAACTGGAAGCAATAAGGGGCTTAAAACATCAATCCAGGCCTGTGCTGTGATAGTGCCTCGCAAATCAACAAGCGGTGCATGAAAAGCACGACCACACCAAAACACTACCGCCTACGAATTTTACTGTTGACACTACAAAAATGGTTCAAATGGCTCTGAGCACTGTGGGACTCAACTGCTGAGGTCATTAGTACCCTAGAACTTACAACTAGTTAAACCTAACTAACCTAAGGACATCACAAACATCCATGCCCGAGGCAGGATTCGAACCTGCGACCGTAGCGGTCTTGCGGTTCCAGACTGCAGCCCCTTTAACCGCACGGCCACTTCGGCCGGCCTGTTGGCACTACACACGCTGGCAGATGACGTTCACCGGGCATTCGCAATACCCACACCCTGCCATCGGATCGCCACATTGTGTACCGTGATTCGTCACTTCACACAACGTATTTCCACTGTTCAATCGTCCAATGTTTACGCTCCTTACACCAAGCGAGGCGTCGTTTGGCATTTACCGGTGTGATGTGTATCTTATGAGCAGCCACTCGACTAAAAAATCAAATAAGTGATGATACATCCTGCAGGACCTGACCATCATTTTCCAGGACAACGCTCAAGCACGTACAGTGCAAGCTGTTACTGATTTGTTTGACTGATGGGGCTGCTAAGTACTGTACCACCTACTGCACTGCCCTGACTTAAGCCCTCGTAAGTTCAACTACATTTCTGAATTGAAGGAAACACTTCACGGCATTCGCTTCAGAACTGCTACAAATTCGTAGGGTCAATAGACCGCGCCGCTCGAACTGTCAACACAACTGGCACTGCTAAGAGTATCCTACGGTTTCCACATCGCTGGCAACGGGTTATACACAATGCTGGCGACTACTTTGAAGGTCAGAAAAACTTTGAAACACGTATCTATTTTGTACGAGCTGTAAATAAATACACTACTGGCCATTGAAATTGCTACACCAAGAAGAAATGCAGATGATAAATGGTTATTGATTGGACAAATATATTATACTAGAACTGACGTGTGATTACTTTTTCACGCAATTTGGGTGCATGTATCCTGAGAAATCAGTACCCAGAACAACCACCTCTGGTCTTAATAACGGCCTTGACACATTTGGGCATTGAGTCAAACAGAGCTTCGATGGCGTGTACAGGTACAGCTGCCCATGCAGCCAGTAGCTCGATCACCACTGACCAGATGTTTTAGTTGGTGAGAGATTTGGAGAATGTGCTGGCCAGGGCAGCAGTCGAACATCTTCTGTATCCAGGAAGGCCCGTGCAGGACCTGCAACATGCGGTTGTGCATTATCCTGCTGAAATGTAGGATTTCGCAGGGATCGAATGAAGGGTACAGCCACGGGACGTAACACATCTGAAATGTAACGTCCACTGTTCAAAGTGCAGTCAATGCGAACAAGAGGTGACCGAGACGTATAACCAATGGCACCCCATACCATCACGCCGGGTGATACGCCAGTATGGCATTGACGCATACACGCTTCCAATGTGCATTCACCGCGATGTCGCCAAACACGGATGTGACCATGATGATGCTGTAAACAGAGCCTGGATTCATCCGAAAAAATGACGTTTTCCCATTCGTGCACCCAGGTTTGTCGTTGAGTACACCATCGCAGGCGCTCCTATCTGTGATGGAGCGTCAAGGGTAACCGCAGCCACGGTCTCCGAGCTGATAGTCCATGCTGCTGCATACGTCGTCGAACTGTTCGTGTAGATGGTTGTTGTCTTGCAAACGTCCCCATCTATTAACTGAGAGATCGAGACGTGGCTGCACGATCCGTTACAGCCATGCGGATAAGATGCCTGTCATCTCGACTGGTAGTGATACGAGGCCGTTGGGATCCAGCACGGCGTTCCGTATTACCCTCCTGAACCCACCGATTCCATATTCTGATAACAGTCATTGGATCTCGACCAACGCGAGCAGCAATGTCGTGATACGATAAACTGCAATCACGATAGGCTACAATCCGACCTTTATCAAAGTCGGAAACGTGATGGTACGCATTTCTCCTTCTTACAGGAGGCTTCAAAAGAACGTTTCAGCAAGCAACGCCGGGCAACCGCTGTTTGTGTATGAGAAATCGGTTGGAAACTTTCCTCACGTCTGCACGTTGTAGGTGTCGCCACCGGCGCGAACCTTGTGTGAATGCTCTGAAAAGCTAATCATTTGCATATCACAGCATCTTCTTCCTGACGGTTAAATATCGCGTCTGTAGCACGTCATCTTCGCGGTGTAGCAATTTTAATGGCCATTAGTGTAGAACAACACCGGGACCTGTAACTTTGACGCCTTCAGCGTCTTTCAGTGACGTTTCCGTATATAGGTCCTTCTACAAAATACAATGTAATAACTCCTGTCTGCGAGTCCTAGAAGTTAGTAACGGGAATTTCCGACCAGCCAGTACACTTAAAAAGTAGCGGAGGAGTATGTTACGCTGCGAGCGGAGAGGAATCATTTACAGAGCAGCAGACGCTGATGATGACAATGACGAAGTGTTTGTGAAGACTTTTAAGCGGACGCTTTTCTTCCAGTTACGATTTCGTTCAGGTGATGGCGCGGGACGTGAGGGGACAATAGCAGCGGCGCACGGCGCGCCGCCTCCGACGCCGAGTAATCCCATCAGGAGGCGTTTGTGTCGCGTGCTGGGCCGCTCGCTCTCCCTCTTTCGCCTTATTGTCGCGTTTCTCCCGCTGTGGGCGTCACAGAGCGGACCGCACTGTGAGGCGTCTCGGCGGCAGGCTGGGTGTCGCTCGCTGCAGGCGGGCCCGGCCATTCCAGGGGACGGGGCGGCGCGGCCGCCGTCCTTCCGCACCCGCCCAGCCAGATGTTTACGAGCCATCGTCTGCCTGCCTCCTCTGTATTCCCGGCGCGGTCGTACGCAGCTGACGCGCCGCCGAGGAAATATACACTCCTGGAAATGGAAAAAAGAACACATTGACACCGGTGTGTCAGACCCACCATACTTGCTCCGGACACTGCGAGAGGGCTGTACAAGCAATGATCACACGCACGGCACAGCGGACACACCAGGAACCGCGGTGTTGGCCGTCGAATGGCGCTAGCTGCGCAGCATTTGTGCACCGCCGCCGTCAGTGTCAGCCAGTTTGCCGTGGCATACGGAGCTCTATCGCAGTCTTTAACACTGGTAGCATGCCGCGACAGCGTGGACGTGAACCGTATGTGCAGTTGACGGACTTTGAGCGAAGGCGTATAGTGGGCATGCGGGAGGCCGGGTGGACGTACCGCCGAATTGCTCAACACGTGAGGCGTGAGGTCTCCACAGTACATCGATGTTGTCGACAGTGGTCGGCGGAAGGTGCACGTGCCCGTCGACCTGGGACCGGACCGCAGCGACGCACGGATGCACGCCAAGACCGTAGGATCCTACGCAGTGCCGTAGGGGACCGCACCGCCACTTCCCAGCACATTAGGGACACTGTTGCTCCTGGGGTATCGGCGAGGACCATTCGCAACCGTCTCCATGAAGCTGGGCTACGGTCCCGCACACCGTTAGGCCGTCTTCCGCTCACGCCCCAACATCGTGCAGCCCGCCTCCAGTGGTGTCGCGACAGGCGTCAATGGAGGGACGAATGGAGACGTGTCGTCTTCAGCGATGAGAGTCGCTTCTGCCTTGGTGCCAATGATGGTCGTATGCGTGTTTGGCGCTGTGCAGGTGAGCGCCACAATCAGGACTGCATACGACCGAGGCACCCAGGGCCAACACCCGGCATCATGGTGTGGTGACCGATCTCCTACACTGGCCGTACACCACTGGTGATCGTCGAGGGGACACTGAATAGTGCACGGTACATCCAAACCGTCATCGAACCCATCGTTCTACCATTCCTAGACCGGCAAGGGAACTTGCTGTTGCAACAGGACAATGCACGTCCGCATGTATCCCGTGCCACCCAACGTGCTCTAGAAGGTGTAAGTCAACTACCCTGGCCAGCAAGATCTCCGGATCTGTCCCCCATTGAGCATGTTTGGGACTGGATGAAGCGTCGTCTCACGCGGTCTGCACGTCCAGCACGAACGCTGGTCCAACTGAGGCGCCAGGTGGAAATGGCATGGCAAGCCGTTCCACAGGACTACATCCAGCATCTCTACGATCGTCTCCATGGGAGAATAGCAGCCTGCATTGCTGCGAAAGGTGGATATACACTGTACTAGTGCCGACATTGTGCATGCTCTGTTGCCTGTGTCTATGTGCCTGTGGTTCTGTCAGTGTGATCATGTGATGTATCTGACCCCAGGAATGTGTCAATAAAGTTTCCCCTTCCAGGGACAATGAATTCACGGTGTTCTTATTTCAATTTCCAGGAGTGTATTTACATAAATTTCGGTAAATCATCTCGCCACGACGCTCTGCGAATTTGTATTTACGAGACACCCCTTCTTACGGAAAGGCTTCGGAATTACTGATCGAACGCGCCGACTCGTCGGTTGCGTGTCCCGCACTTGCCGGTACCGCAGTACGCCGTTGCTGGCGGCCGACCTGTGTGCGGGCCGCGTTACGAATGGAGCGCACAGTTTGGAGGGGACGGCGACGCTAGTCGGACACAGTTCGACAAAGTCCACCACGTTTGCGTCGATTCACCTGGCACGCCGCTTGCGCACGCTACCTGCTATTTGCTTCCACTGCACAGGTGCGAGGGTGTGACGGTACAAACCCCCGTTACTAGATGAATAGGTCCAGTATGCAAGGATTGCTTTGTGGAGAGCGAGCGCGCGACATGGTGCGCAGTTCGCGGAAGCGCGTGGCGCGCACGCGGCTGATTTGCAACGGTCGGTGGGCTGTCTCCGTCGCAGGGCGGCCACGTGGCCCGCAGCTTGGGGCATTGTTTGGGTTTTCGCTTATTACGCGAAAACTGTCTAACTTACGGTGAAGAGTGATGCGGCAGTGGATTGTGTTCGGCAATATGCACCTTCTGAAAGATCGAGCTTTGTTTCAAGACACGAGAAGCAACAGTTATAGTAACCTGAAAATCGGTTAATACCACGAATACTGAAAGATTAATAAAAATAGTAAATAACAACTTACGGGGATGAGCGAGCACTCATTAAAAACGTTTCGTCATAGCGGATCGAGTGCCGTAGTCACACGTTAAGATTCATAAATAATTAAGCCCGTAAAGAGCAATAAACAAAGTTTGATAGAAAAATTGTTTATAAAATTCAATAGAAAATTCATGACGTAAAGAACGGCACTATATAATATTTTGGGTGGCACCACACGTATTTTTAAACTACTTAAGTTATACCACACACTTAACTTGCAGTAGTTTTCCTTGTTTGTAATTATTATTAACATTTATCGCCCATAATTAATTAATTATTATAGATATGAAGATTTTGAGCAGCGCAATGTGTAGATCGCTATATGTTGTTGTTGTTGTGGTCTTCAGTCCTGAGACTGGTTTGATGCAGCTCTCCATGCTACTCTATCCTGTGCAAGCTTTTTCATCTCCCAGTACCTACTGCAACCTACATCCTTCTGAATCTGCTTAGTGTATTCATCTCTTGGTCTCCATCTACGATTTTTACCCTCCACGCTGCCCTCCAATACTAAATTGGTGATCCCTTGATGCCTCAGAACATGTCATACCAACCGATCCCTTCTTCTGGTCAAGTTGTGCCACAAACTTCTCTTCTCCCCAATCCTATTCAATACTTCCTCAGTAGTTATGTGATCTACCCATCTAATCTTCAGCATTCTTCTGTAGCACCACATTTCGAAAGCTTCTATTCTCTTCTTGTCCAAACTATTTATCGTCCATGTTTCACTTCCATACATGGCTACACTCCATACGAATACTTTCAGAAATGACTTCGTGACACTTAAATCAATACTGGATGTTAACAAATTTCTCTTCTTCAGAAACGCTTTCCTTGCCATTGCCAGCCTACATTTTATATCCTCTCTACTTCGACCATCATCAGTTATTTTGCTCCCCAACTAGCAAAACTCCTTTACTACTTTAAGTGCCTCATTTCCTAATCTAATTGCCTCAGTATCACCTGACTTAATTCGACTACATTCCATTATCCTCGTTTTGCTTTTGTTGATGTTCATCTTATATCCTCCTTTCAAGACACTGTCCATTCCATTCAACTGCTCTTCCAAGTCCTTTGCTGTCTCTGACAGAATTACAATGTCATCGGCGAACCTCAAAGTTTTTATTTCTTCTCCATGAATTTTAATACCTACTCCGAATTTTTCTTTTGTTTCCTTTACTGCTTGCTCAATATACAGATTGAACAACATCGGGGAGAGGCTACAACCCTGTCTTACTCCCTTCCCAACCACTGCTTCCCTTTCATGTCCCTCGACTCTTATAACTGACATCTGGTTTCTGTACAAATTGTAAATAGCCTTTCGCTCCCTGTATTTTACCCCTGCCACCTTTAGAATTTGAAAGAGAGTATTCCAGTCAACATTGTCAAAAGCTTTCTCTAAGTCTACAAATGCTAGAAACGTACGTTTGCCTTTCCTTAATCTTTCTTCTAAGATAAGTCGTAAGGTTAGTATTGCCTCACGTGTTCCAGTGTTTCTACGGAATCCAAACTGATCTTCGCTATATATTACGTCTAAAAACGATTCTATACGCAGTTCTGTGTGAAAACTTTGCAGCACAGATGTAAACAAACAAATTTGCGCTAAGTGGCGAAATTTTCAAAAAAATTAAACTTGATTTACGGGTGATACAATAATCCTAGAACTTAATATAAAATAGTAAATAAGATGTACTTTTTGCGCAGTTCCGATGGTGTACATATTTCTGTCGAGGGATGTATGTATCAAAATTTGTAACCTTAATTGGTGAGATCGGTACTTGTATAACCAGGGGGCTAGACCTGCGAGCCTACATAAGCGAGCGGCCATCTTGGCCAGGGGTCACTGAACATACGGAGCTCATGGAAGCTGCATTACGGAAGGGCTGCGGCGTGCAGTAGAGGAGGACGCTGAACGGTAGCCGATCGCCGCCGTTCTGCACCAGCCTGATGAAGCTGCATCGAGTCACTGACGACAAGGCGCAGCAGAGGGCCTAACAGCAACGCATGCGTTGCCGCGCCGAACTCTTACGTTACAGGGAGGAAGCCACTGCGGCCGGCCCAGAAGACTACAAGCGAGCCCAGTCGCAGCACCCGGACTGACCCAGCTAACGAACACGCAGCACATAGGTAACGATGCACGATACCTCACGCTAACCTTCCCTCACCTTGCATGCTCTGTCGCAGATAGCAAGCCGCTACTGCCCTTACTACCCGTCCTACTGTCGCAGAGGTTTTTTTCCCCTTGGCTCTGGCCTTGGCACTTTTTTTCCTGTGCCCTTACAACCGCTACCCTTCGATCGTTTTCGACCACTTCTATCTCCTGATGGACCATTTTAATGAGTAATCTTACCCAGACGCATGGATAACATCACAGCCCGCATCCTGTGACGCCTGATTCAGAAACTAACATGTTATACGGAGGTGACAGTAGAACTTTTGGTTTGGTCACCACGTTGGTGTGGGCGTGCAGGGGCCCCATCCTTTAATAAAAAAAAAAATTTGCCAGGGGTCAGTCGTTGGTGAGTCGTTTTCCTGAGTGGGTGATGAGCGAGGCCCATGTGGTCGTTTGAGAATTCTTTTTCGCGCCGATTTATTTCGACAAAGAGTATTGTTTAATAGTGCAAGTGTGCAAGCATATATTTGGTGAACTGGAAGTGCTACGATTATTTGTGTATTAATTACGAGGTATACATCGGCGTAAGTGAACATGTGCCGATCTGTGATTTCGCGCCAAAACTGCTAGAACAAAGAGGGCAGTGGGACTTGTGGTTGTGTTCGAATTGACTGAGTAATTTTCGTTTATAGCAGCCTACATTACTGCTATTGAGGGCTCGGAGTCAAATTATTATTAAAGTAAAACTGTAAACCGTCTCACCAGTGCTAATTTCATTGTGGGAAAGAAAAGTACAACGCCAATAAATGGTGATTGAACTGTGTCGTGAAAAACTGATTTTGCTCTAATAATCGCCTAATTTTTGTTCCCTAGCATAAACTGAACTCATGAACATTAATTCAAAAACTATAACTAATGCGCGGGTGTGGAATATTGTACTAGTGCACCAAGTGTGGAAATCATCCCCTGAGACTTACGTGAGAGCCAAAATTTGCACTAATATTTTTAACGAACATTTGTATATGCACATTCGTGTGAACTCATCAACCGCACTTTATTTACCGCCCTATCGCAAGGACGAACTAAATAACGGCCCGTAACTTCAATATGCTCCAGTATATTTTGAAAGCGCCTCATTCAAAGTACTCAGTTACACTTTACACAGTTCTATAGGCATTTATATGCTAGAGAGCACGGAACACTATCGGTAGACCTTTATTGTAGCTATATTGCACAACAGATACGCGAGGTTCCATTTCCGATTATGTAACTCGCACTCTGCTTGTAATTCAGTCCTGACGCGCTCTTATACACACGTATGAATACGCCACTTAATGTCAGGCAAATACTTGAGAGACGATGTTCGTGTTGGCCTCGCGCGCAGACCGAAGAACAGAGCCAATGCGTCCACACGCCAAACAGCGTGTTGGCTCGGCTCACTTCTGGTTTCCAGAGTATTTCGTTTCCTCGTTACAACGGTGGCACTGCAGGCAGATGGGTGACTTATCAGAGAAGCTTTGAAAAAACATCTGCTGCCATTCCAGACTGAATTCTGCGCTGTTTTGAAACTTCCTGGTCGGACCGGCTCTCGAACCCGGAACGTTCCCTTTGGCGGGCAATGCTCCTACCACCTGCTGTCCAGGCGCCACTGACGAGCGCCGGTCGACCAGGGGGTGCAGTAGAGATCGTGTTAATTTTGGAAAGCACGGCAGAGGTACTGTTCTTAATCTCGCAGGAAGTTTCAACTGAGACTGATGTTGTTGTTGTGGTCCTCGGTCCAGAGTCTGGTTTGATGCAGCTCTCCATTCTACTCTATCCTGTGCAAGCTTCTTCATCTCCCAGTACCTACTGCAACCTACATCCTTCTGAATCTGCTTAGTGTATTCATCTCTTGGTCTCCCTCTACGATTTTTACCCTCCACTCTGCCCTCCAGTGCTAAATTGGTGATCCCTTGATGCCTCAGAACATGTCCTACCAACCGGTCCCTTCTTCTGGTCAAATTGTGCCACAAACTCCTCTTCTCCCCAATTCTATTCAATACCTTCTCATTAGTTATGTGATCTACCCATCTAATCATCATCATTCTTCTGTAGCAGCACATTTCAAAAGCTTCTATTCTCTTCTTGACTAAACTATTTATCGTCCACGTTTCACTTCCATACATGGCTACACTCCATACACATATTTTCAGAAACGACGTCCTGACACTTAAATCTACACTCGATGTTAACAAATTTTTCTTCTTCAGAAACGCTTTCCTTGCCATTGCCAGTCTACATTTTATATCCTCTCTACTTCGACCATCATCAGTTATTTTCCTCCCCAAATAGCAAAACTCACTTACTACTTTAACCGTCTCATTTCCTAATTTAACTCCCGCAGCATCACCCGGTTTAATTCGAGTACATTCCATTATCCTCGTTTTGATTTTGTTGATGTTCATCTTATATCCTCCTTTCAAGACATTGTCCATTCCATTCCGTTCAGCTGCTCTTCCAAGTAAATTGCTGTCTCTGACAGAATTACAAAGTCATCGACGAACCTCAAAGTTTTTATTTCTTCTCCATGGATTTTAATACCTACTCCGAATTTTTCTTTTGTTTCCTTTACTGCTTGCCCAACGTACAGATTGAATGACATCGGGGATAGGCTACAACCATATCTCACTCCCTTCCCAACCGCTGCTTTCCTTTCATGCCCTACGACTCTTATAACTGGCATCTGGTTTCTTTACAAATTGTAAATAACCTTTCGCTCCCTGTATTTTACCTCTGCCACCTTCAGAATTTGAAAGAGAGTATTCCATTCAACATTGTCAAATGCTTTCTCTAAGTCTACAAATGCTAGAAACGTGGGTTTGCCTTTCCTTAATCTATTTTCTAAGATTAGTCGTAGAGTCAGTAATGGCTCACGTGTTGCAACATTTCTACGGAATCCAAACTGATCTTCCACGAGGTCGGCTTCTACCAGACTGATGGCGAGGTAAAATTCTTAGGGATTTAATGAACCTAACGCAGAATCTGAATCAGAATCTCTGAGTGTGATTCTGACCAAAGTTTACAGGATTCGGTGCCCACACTGCGCGACCAATCTCCGCTTCGCGCTGTAAACGCAGCTCGGATACCTTTGCCCACTGCCGAGGCGCCACGAGGTTCCGTCCCAGCGAAGCATTTCGCGCCCCCATCGTGCTGACAGAGTGCACTGCTCCGAAGACGCAACCGGAAAGCTTGTCTAACAGGACTGCAGGGGGGCGGCGCGCTGGTCTGGTTTCGCTTTCACCTCAACGGACACGAAATCTGGTTGAGCGGCCTGTCTGCGTCTAACAAGGGGAGGCCGCCAATTGTGAAATTCAGATTCGACTCATTCTGCGCATGATAAAAGCTCATGGCCAGAGGTGTAATGCGGCAAAGCACCAAGATGCACTTCTCAGCCGTTGTCGAGAAAATCGACAGTTAAAAGAAACCGTTGCGGTGAAATGCTCTCGACGATTAGTAATTATCGACAGCGTCGTGGCGCAGCGGTAAGCGCTCGGGTTCGTAATCCGATGGTCGCCCGATCGAATCTCGCGCCATGCAATTATTTTTTTTTTTAGTATTTGTTTTTTGTTATGTGTCTATACACACACACACACACACATATATATATATATATATATATATATAATTCCCGGCAATCAGTTGCAACAATTATGCATATAATAAGTTGTTGAAGGTCGTTTGTCGTGGAAAAACTGGCGACTTCGAACATCATTATGTTTTCCGCAAACAAAGTTGTATTTCACAAATGTTATTAATTGTCTTCATAATGTTAACCACGTATAGTTAACGGAAGACGTAGAAACGATATTCCGAAACGAATACGTATAGCGTAAGTCAAACGTTCGAATTAGAATAGAAACCCCACGAACACAAATTTGCTGTGGCAGGTACGAAATATAAGCTCCGTTACTCGCTCGTTACACTTGAATGACAGATGTTGAATGGGCCGAAACGAGCCGCCGCATAAAGGCGTAGTTGCCTGCTAACTTCGAAAGAAGGTAGATGCGGTCCCTAGCGCAACTTACAACATCGTCGAAAATCAGTGCGGACGTGAGAGCTTTGGTACACCCTGTTAAACAAACGGAAAAATGGAGGCGGTACAATTGGAGAGCGATCCGCCTTCACCAAAATGCATAAGCAATTCATTAATAGTTTATACATATATATATTTTTTTAATTACAAAAAACTAATAATTAAAAAAATGTTCCATGGCGCGAGATTCGATCCGGCGACCTTCCGATTACAAACCCGAGCGCTTACCGCTGCGCCACGACGCTGTATAAAATTATTAAACGTAGAGGGCATTTCACTACAACGGTTTCTTTTAACTGTCGATTTTCTCGACAACGGCTGAGAAGTGCATCTTGGTGCTTTGCCACATTACACCTCTGGCCATGAGCTTATATTATGCGCAGTATGAATCGAATCTGAATTTCACAATTGGCGGCCTCCCCTTGTAAGACTCTGCCGCAACCCATCGCGGCACAGACGGATCGAGAGTCCACACTGGACGCTGTGCTTCAACGGCGGAGCAGACCGACCGTCGACGGCGCATTACACGTGCGTGGTCAGGCCATAACCAACGTGGCGGCCCCAATACTTCGACTGCAGTAACTTTGTGTTTTCCTTTTTCGTATGTCAGCTGGTGGATACCAAACGTCAGCCAATCGGACGTACTATCTGGTATCATATTCGATACGATATGTCGTATCGAAACCAATATCCAAAAATTATATCGATATTTCGCTAGAATTGGAGGAGAAGTATCAGCACAGACTTTACTGGAAGGTAATGATTGCATTTTATATATTTTAAACTTCTTTCTCAAACAGAAACGAACTTAACTTAGCAAAGAAGGCAAAATATGGACGTATTCTGTATTTGCGTGAAGCGCCTTGAGTACAAGATTTAATACATCTACATCTACATCCACACTCCGCAAGCTACCTGACGGAGCGTGGCGGAGGGTACTTTGAGTACCTCTATCGGTTCTCCCTTCTGTTCCAGTCTCGTATTGTTCGTGGAAAGAAAGATTGTCGGTATGCCTCTGTGTGGTCTCTAATCTCTCTGATTTTATCCTCATGGTCTCTTCACGAGATTACGTAGGAGCGAGCAATATACTGCTTGACTCCTCGGTGAAGGTATGTTCTCGAAACGTCAATAAAAGCCCCTACCGAGCTACTGAGCATCTCTCTTGCAGAGTCTTCCACTGGAGTTTATCTATCATCTCCATAACGCTTTCGCGATTGCTAAATGATCCTGTAACGAAGCGCGCTGCTCTCCGTTGGATCTTCTCTATCTCTTCCATCAACCCTATCTGGTACGGATCCCACACTGTTGTGCAGTATTGAAGCAGTGGGCGAACAAGTGCACTGTAAGCTACTTCTTTTGTTTTCGGATTGCATTTCCTTAGGATTCTTCCAATGAACCCCAGTCTGGCATCTGCTTTGCCGAAGATCAATTTTATATGGTCATTGCAGTTTAAATCACTCCTAAGGCCTACTCCCAGATAATTTATGGAATTAACTGCTTCCACTTGCTGACCTGCTATATTATAGCTAAATCATAATGGATCTTTCTTTCTATGTATTCGCAGCACATTACACCTGTCTACATTGAGATTAAGTTGCCATTCCCTGCACCATGTGTCAATTCGTTGCAGATCCTCCTGCATTTCAGTACAATTTACCATTGTTACAACCTCTCGGTACACCACAGCATCATCCGCAAAAAAACCGCAGTGAACTTCCGATGTCATCCACAAGGTCATTTATGTATATTGTGAATAGCAACGGTCCTATGACACTACCCTGCGGCACACCTGAAATCACTCTTACTTCGGTAGACTTCTCTCCATTGAGAATGACATGCCGCGTTCTGTTATCTAGGAACTCTTCAATCCAATCACGCAATTGGTCTGATAGTCCATGTGCTCTTACTTTGTTCATTAAACGACTGTGGGGAACTGTATCGAACGCCTTGCAGAAGTCAAAAAACACGGCATCTACCTGGGAACCAGTGTCTATGGCCCTCTGAGTCTCGTGGACGAAAAGCGCGAGCTGGGTTTCACACGATCGTCTTTTTCGAAACCCATGCTGATTGCGACAGAGTAGTTTTCTAGACTCCAGAAAAGTCATTATACTCGAACATAATACGTGTTCCAAAATTCTACAACTGATCGTCGTTAGAGATAGAGGTCTTTAGTACTGCACATCTGTTCGACGTCCCTTCTTGAAAACGGGGATGACCTGTGTCATTTTCCAATCTTTTGGAACGCTACGCTCTTCTAGAGACCTACGGTACACCGCTGCAAGAAGGGGGGCAAGTTCTTTCGCGTACTCTGTGTAGAATCGAACTGGTATCCCATCAGGTCCAGCGGCCTTTCTTCTTTTGAGCGATTTTAACTGTTTTTGTATCCCTCTGTCATTTATTTCTGTACGTAAGCAAGACAACGCAGCCAGTTTCCCATCGAGGAACAGTATTTGAATCTTCGTCGTTTGTGAAGTGATGCCGGCCGCAGTGGCCGAGCGGGTCTGGGCGCTACAGTCTGGAACCGCGCGACCGCTACGGTCGCAGCTTCGAATCCTGCCTCGGGCATGGGTTTGTGTGATGTCCTTAGTTAGGTTTAAGTAGTTCTAAGTTCTAGGGGACTGATGACCTCGGAAGTTAAGTCTCATCACTGGACGCGCAGAGCAGCAGCAGCCTGGGTGTCGGAATTCGGAAGCAGCGACAGCGCCTCCGCCTACCGGCTTTACGATGTTGTTGATGCTCGCGGTATCTGGGCTCCCACGGCAGTCGTGCGAATGTGGAGCCAGTGGGTTCAGGAAGCTCGGAGTCGGCTCTGCGCGGTGTCGAGGCAGGAGCGAGCCCGTCGCGTCGCGTCGTCCGCCCGGCCGTGACGCATCGCCCAGCCGCGGCGCCTGCACAAAGCACGACGACGCCTGCAGCCGCCAGGCGCTGTGGGTGCACCTGACCCGGCAGCAGAGAGCGGCTAGTGCTCTGTTCTGACGGGTCGCGGTTCCAGGGGCAGCGGGAGTCTGAGGAGGTCGCAGCGCACGTAGCTGCTCTGCAGTCGCCATCCCCATCCCCACCCGAACTTTTCGACTCTGTAAGCGCAGAACTGGGAATCAGTGATCATAAGGCCGTTGCAGCATCCCTGAATTTGGAAGTTAGTAGGAATATTAAAAAAAGGGAGGAAGGTTTATCTGTTTAGCCAGAGTAATAGAAGACAGATTTCAGACTACCTAACAGATCAAAACGAAAATTTCTGTTCCGACACTGACAATGTTGAGTGTTTATGGAAAAAGTTCAAGGCAATCGTAAAATGCGTTTTAGACAGGTACGTGCAGAGTAAAACTGTGAGGGACGGGAAAAACCCACCGTGGTACAACAACAAAGTTAGGAAACTACTGCGAAAGCAAAGAGAGCTTCACTCCAAGTTTAAACGCAGCCAAAACCTCTCAGACAAACAGAAGCTAAACGATGTCAAAGTTAGCGTAAGGAGGGCTATGCGTGAAGCGTTCAGTGAATTCGAAAGTAAAATTCTATGTACCGACTCGACAGAAAATCCTAGGAAGTTCTGGTCTTACGTTAAATCAGTATGTGGCTCGAAACAGCATATCCAGACACTCCGAGATGATGATGGCATTGAAACAGAGGATGACACGCGTAAAGCTGAAATACTAAACACTTTTTCCAAAGCTGTTTCACAGAGGAAGACCGCACTGCAGTTCCTTCTCTAAATCCTCGCACAAACGAAAAAATGGCTCACATCGACATAAGTGTCCAAGGAATAGAAAAGCAACTGGACTCACTCAACAGAGGAAAGTCCACTGGACCTGACGGCATACCAATTCAATTCTACACAGAGTACGCAAAATAACTAGCCCCCCTTCTAACAGCCGTGTACCGCAAGTCTCCAGAGGAACGGAAGGTTCCAAATGAGAGCACAGGTACTTCCAGTTTTCAAGAAGGGTCGTGGAGCAGATGCGCATAACTATAGGCCTATATCTCTGACATCGATCTGTTGTAGAATTTTGAAACATGTGACACCTGAGTTTCTCCTGGCGTATACAAATTTCAAATAACTTCCGGGAATTCAGCCAGGTAACACTTTCAGCGACCGCCGATATTTCGGCGGGAGAACACCCCGCCATTTTCAAGGCAGTTTCCCTTGAAAATGGCGGGGTCTTCTCCCTCCGAAATATCGGCGGTCGCTGAAAGTGTTACCTGGCTGAATTTCCGGAAGTTATTTGAAAATTTTAGAACAAGTTTTTTCCTCGCGTATCGTGTTGTTTCTGGAAACCCAGGATCTACTCTGTAGGCATCAACATGGATTCCGCAAACAGTGATCGTGTGAGACCCAACTCGCTTTATTGGTTCATGAGACCCAGAAAATATTAGATACAGGCTCCCAGGTAGATGCCATTTTCCTTGACTTCCGGAAGGCGTTCGATACAGTTCCACACTGTCGCCTGATAACCAAAGTAAGAGCCTACGGAATATCAGACCAGCTGTGTGGCTGGATTGAAGAGTTTTTAGCAAACTGAACACACCATGTTGTTCTCAATGGAGAGACGTCTACAGACGTTAAAGTAACCTCTGGCGTCCCACAAGGGAGTGTTATAGCACCATTGCTTTTCACAATACATATAAATGAGCAATTAGATAGTGTCGGAAGTTCCATGCGGCTTTTCGTGGATGATGCTATAGTATGCAGAGAAGTTGCAGCATTAGAAAATTGCAGCGAAATGCAGGAAGATGTGCAGCGGATAGGCACATGGTGCAGGGAGTGGCTCTGAGCACTATGCGACTTAACTTCTGAGGTCATCAGTACCCTAGAACTTAGAACTACTTAAACCTAACTAACCTAAGGACATCACACACATCCATGCCCGAGGCAGGATTCGAAGCTGCTACCGTAGCGGTCGCGCGATTCCAGACTGATGCGCCTAGAACCGCTTGGCCATCCCGGCCGCCGCAGGGAGCGGCAACTGACCCTTAACATGGACAAATGTAATGTATTGCGAATACATAAAAAGAAGGATCCTTTATTGTATGATTATATGATAGCGGAACAAACACTGGTAGCAGTTACTTCTGTAAAATATCTGGGAGTATGCGTACGGAACGATTTGAAGTGGAATGCTCATATAAAATTAATTGTTGATAAGGCGGGTGCCAGGTTGAGATTCATTGGGAGAGTCCTTAGAAAATGTAATCCATCAACAAAGGAGGTGGCTTACAAAACACTCGTTAGACCTATAATTGAGTATTGCTCATCAGTGTGGGATCCGTACAAGGTCGGGTTGACAGAGGAGATAGAGAAGATCCAAAGAAGAGCGGCGCGTTTCGTCACAGGGTTATCTGGTAAGCGTGATAGCGTTACGGAGATGTTTAGCAATCTCAAGTGGCAGACTCTGCAAGAGAGGCGTTCTGCATCGCGGTGTAGCTTGCTGTCCAGGTTTCGAGAGGGTTCGTTTCTGGATGAGGTATCGAATATATTGCTTCCCCCTACTTATACCTCCCGAGGAGATCTCGAATGTAAAATTAGAGAGATTCGAGCGCGCACGGAGGCTTTCCGGCAGTTGTTCTTCCCGCGCACCATACGCGGCTGGAACCAAGGGAGTTAATGACAGTGGCACGTAAAGTGCCCTCCGCCACACACCGTTGGGTGCCTTGCGGAGTATAAATGTAGATGTAGGTGATGTAGACTCAGCGGCTTGCGTGGCGGTGCGGGGCGGGGCGCTGCTGAGTTCACAACTCAAGACAGCAGCAGCCACACTTGTGACGCGTCAAGTGCGGCGGCGGCGCCTTTTCTTTGAAATCCGCGCTGTGTTACGCTTCAACAAGACACGGAAGACGGCACGTTGCCCACGGTGTCCAGGCCGGCATCGGCACGGAGAGCAACGGCCTGCTCGCCTGTCTCCAGACCTCTCACCCGCTGGTATCGCCCGCCAGTGGGTTGGCGGGGGCGTGGCACGCGCAATCGCTCGCCGGCCACCACGATTTACGAACTCCAGCACAGAGCCGTAGCGGCGTGGAATGGAGTACCCGATGTCCACCGGGTCTGGAAGCGTTGTTTCTCCCACATGTTGCAGCTCTGTGTACTAAATTTCACTCTCTGTATAGCCCCAAATTACCCTCAAATTCAGTCTCGTATTCGTTCCGTTAGACTCCATGCGCACAGTAAACAAAGTTTATTTATTTGTTAAGAAGGGTGTAGGACGTCAAACGGGCCGACTTGGGGGGGGGGGGGGGGGGGGAAGGAGAGGCACCACAGGACATTTGAATTTCCACTGCCTATACTTTTAAAAATAAATTCATAAAACTTCGTCAGCATGACCAGGAAGGATTCAGGATTCACACTCATAATAGCGGTAGTTCAAAAAACATTGCAACGTAAACTTTTTTTACATGTAAAATTTCATCTTTTTTCACTTACTACTGGCTGCATTTGTTGCTATAGATACACTTTTCTTCATAAGTTAGAGAGATTCTTCGCCGAATTTGGCACAGCATACAAACCATACTTACAGGTGTGTGAAACTCTAGAATTAATTTTAATTATGAAAAAATGAATGAGCTGTTACATTTTAAACTTCATGTTTAGAAAAAACTCAAATTTTATAGTTAATTATCTCAATTTTTACCACAATTTGTAATAGATTTCAGAACTTCTAGAGTTTTGTATTAAGGAGTTTGTGTTTAATAAGCATACCAAGTCTGAAAGTAATAGGATATTTATTTTGGATGTTGCATGTACCTAAGTAAAGAAATTTGTGTTTTGCGGAAAGTGGCCGTTAAAGTTTCCGCTTACATTTGGCATTCTTTTGGAACTGTCCAGCGCCATAATCAGGTCATTTTAATTTTCTAAATCAGTTTTCTTCCTCTTCACTTTCCTGTGATGCACTCTTCTTGATTTTATCACCTCCGTAACTGATTTATCTGCTTTCGCTGCACGCTCTCTGGCTATCACATACGAAGTTTTGATGCAGTTTACTCCAGCCTTAATTCCCATTTTCTCTAAACCATATTTCCTGTTTTGTTCACTAGCATTAAAACATGAAACTGCATCATAAACACCAATACCAATTGTGTTTCTTCCCACAAAGAATGGTTTTTGGAAATCTTTCCCATACACATTGGTTAAAACTTTCATTTGGGTTTTGGGTATCGCCATGAAGACATTTCTTCAATAAGTTTTCAGTTTCCTAGGTCGCTGAATATGGGTTTGTTGGTTTCTATTACAGCAGTTGGTAGAGAATTCCTGTGATGATGATTCAAATGGCTGTGAGCACTATGCGACTCAACTTCTGAGGTCATCAGTCGCCTAGAACTTAGAACTAATTAAACCTAACTAACCTAAGGATATCACACACATGCATGCCCGAGACAGGATTCGAACCTGCGACCGGAGCGGTCGCTCGGTTCCAGACTGTAGCGCCTAGAACCGCACGGCCACTCCGGCCGGCTCCTGTGATGATATTCTTCACCACCAGCAACTGGCCTTTGCTAGCCACACCATGATTCACTTCCTTTTGGGCACAAGTTGTGGATATGGATATTTCTGTGGACATTTTGTGGAAATATAACGCCGAAACTGCTTGCTAAATATTTTTCAAGTCCCATGTGTTCCTTCTTACTGCCAAGCCGTATACTCTGTAGCTTGTCAGTTTCTGCAGCCGTCAGTCGCACTCTCCCTTTTATTCCCTTCCCATCAGATAATTGTTTTCCTGACAAATCTTGTCTCTGCCTTCTATGTCTAGTGCCAAGTCTTTTTCTGTACATGTACGACACATTCTAACTTCTACAGAGCGAAATACACTTACGTATGACAGAAAAATGCTATGCAAAAGGGTGCGGCACTGCATCTTGGTACACTTAAGACCAAATAAAGTGCCTTATAATTTCTCAGATATATATGTTTTACACATGAAACTATTCAGGAAGATGTGCGCTACAAAATAGCAATATTTTTGAAAAATCCATCTTTTTAAATTTTTTGACGTTGAAGTTTGTTAGCTTATTGTCATATCGCTGGCTTAGTTGCGGAGTATCTTTGCGGGCAGCCGCGTCTGCAGAGTCGAGCACGGGACACGGAAATGTTATGTTGTGTTGTGGGTAGCTCCGCATGTGAGAGGCATTGTTAGTACGGAAGTTGAAGTGTTGCTACAAGTGCTATTACAGTAAAATGATGAAATATGGAAGTGATTCAGACGAAAGTGCGTCAAGATGTAATCAAAAATGAGCAGTGCCGCCGATAACGTATTTGTGTATCATCTCGTTGCGTGTCGCACAGTATCAATCATCCGCGCCGTGTTCGGTCTCCCAGAATGAACTGACGTGATTCAGCAAAAATTAGTTACCATGAAAGAGTGCAGTCAGGTGCCAGTGTCTTGTAGCGAGCGTGAGAAAGTGCGTTCGGTCATCGCGTTCCGCATTATCAACAATCAGCCGCGCCGCGACGGTTACGCGCACGCTCGTACAAGTGAGAGCTGAGAACTGAAAAAATTAACTTTACGAACAGTTTTATATCATTAATAGTGTTGAGGAGGACTGGTACCAAATATCTGTGTATGCGTGGGGAGCGTAAGAACTTTCGTGCGACCATTCGGCTTCCGCACCATCAACAATCATCCGCGTCGTGTCGGTTACGCGTACGCTCGTCCTAGTGATTTTTGTGGACAGATAATCACCCATTTATTGGGATAAACACTTATTAATTAGAATGTAAACAGTGCAACCAGCGATTTTTTTATCGTCTCAGAATATAGTTGTTCATACCAGACGTAGAACAGTGTTGTGTTTTAATATTGAGTGGCTCCCCTAAACCCACCTGTGTATTTCGATAGATAATTCCAGGCAAGCCAGCAGCAGTGCGCAGAGGGATTATCAGGTACGTGGTGTGGACAGGGCGCACGGTCGAAACGACAACCAGTTTAAAGGTACCCCACCCATCTGTACTCCAGGACGTGTTACAAGTTGATCTCTCCGTTAAGTGTGCGACCCAGCGATGGTGATCGTGTACAAATGGTTTTAATATGGCTCTAAGCAGTATGGGACTTAACATCTGAGGTCATCAGTCCCGTAGACTTAGAACTACTTAAACCTAACTAACGTAAGGACATCACACACATCCATGCCCGCGGCAGGATTCGAACCTGCGACCGCGCCATCCGCGTGGTTCCGCGGACTGAAGTACCTAGAACCGCTCGGCCACAGTGGCCGGCGGTCGTGTACAGAGTACAGCCTTTATCACTGGGGAAGGGAACACGGTTCAGACGAGACCTTCGATCGAGGCTCCCCGTTTCCCTTCTCCAGTAGTACAATGTTTTGTGGATGACCGAGTCCAGGAGCCATGAGCGACGGGTGGTTATCTCGAGCCGAGTCGCTGAAACTGGCGACGCCTCGAATCCAGCGTCGTGGCCGGCGAGTCAGCGAGACGAGCGCGGCGCAATGCTGGGGAACTTTCGCGTGTACGCCGTCTGTCCCGTTGCATCTTCTGCAAGAAGCGCGGAGAAGGCCTGAACGCGTTACGACCGGCAGCCTCTCCTCAACCGAGACCGCAGGCGCCACAAAAAAACGCCTTCTCGCTTTCTCCACCTTCTCGCTCCTCATTGTCTGTCACGCCTCCGTCTCTCTCTCTCTCTCTCTCTCTGTCAGACACACAAATTTTTCTGCCCTATCTGCATTCACAGCACCACAGTTTTGTCGTTACGGATCCAATGAATAGAGTGCCGCGTCACTGGAAACACACAATACGCCCATTAAACTCTGGTTTTTCACCCGATGCTTATAATTAAACTTTCCCTATTTAACAAGTCTTAACACGGAAGCCAATTACCGTACGAGTACCAAACGTGTTAGCATTAATGTCCACAATATGGGGTGCTTGATTTCCACGCGTCGCAGCGCCACCGTCCAGTTCCAACTGCGGCCACCAGGCCTCGTGATCGGTCATCGTGATTCATAGTCTCACACACCTGACCAGTCGCAGTGCATCTACATCTACATCTACATCCATACTCCGCAAGCCACCTCCAGGTGCGAGGCGGAGGGTACCTTGAGTACCTCTATCGGTTCTCCCAGTCTCGTATTGTTCGTGGAAAGAAGGATTGTCGGTATGCTTCGGTGTGGGCTCTAATCTCTCTGATTTTATTCTCATGGTCTCTTCGCGAGATATAAGTAGGCGGGAGCAATATACTGCTTGACTCTTCCGTTCTCGAAACTTCAACAAAAGCCCGTTCCGAGCTACTGAGCGTCTCTCCTGCAGAGTCTTCCACTGGAGTTTATCTATCATCTCCGTAACGCTTTCGCGATTACTAAATGATCCTGTAACGAAGCGTGCTGCTCTCTCTATCTCTTCTATCGACCCTATCTGGTACTGATCCCACACTGCTGAGCAGTATTCAAGCAGTGGCCAAACTAGTGTACTGTAACCTGCTTCCTTTGTTTTCGGACTGCATTTCCTTAGGATTCTTCCCATGAACCCCAGTCTGGCATCTGCTTTACCGACGATCAACTTTATATGATCATTCCAATTTAAAGCATTCCTAATGCGTACTCCCAGATAATTTATGGAATTAACTGCCTCCAGTTGCTGACCTGCTACATTGTAGCTAAATGATAAGGGATGTATCTTTCTATGTATTCGCAGCACATTACACTTGTCTACATTGAGATTCAATTGCCATTCCGTGCACCATGCGTCAATTCGCTGCAGATCCCCCTGCATTTCAGTACAATTAGCCATTGTTACAACCTCTCTATATACCACAGCATCATCCGCAAAAAGCCTCAGTGAACTTCCGATGTCATCCACAAGGTCATTTATATATATTGTGAATAGCAACGGTCCCACGACACTCCCCTGCAGCACACCTGAAATCACTCTTACTTCGGAAGACTTCTCTCCATTGAGAATGACATGCCGCGTTCTTTTATCTAGGAACTCTTCAATGCAATCACACAATTGGTCTGATAGTGCATATGCTCTTACTTTGTTCATTAAACGACTGTGGGAAACTGTATCGAACGCCTTGCGGAAGTCAAGAAACACGGCATCTACCTGTGAACCCGTGTCTATGGCCCTCTGAGTCTCGTGGACGAATAGCGCGAGTTGGGTTTCACAAGATCGTCTTTTTCGAAACCCATGCTGATTCCTACAGAGTAGATTTCTAGACTCCAGAAAAGTCATTATACTCGAACATAATACGTGTTCCAAAATTCTACAACTGATCGACGTCAGAGATATAGGTCTATAGTTCTGCACATCTGTTCGACGTCCCTTCTTGAAAACGGGGATGACCTGTGCCCTTTTCCAATCCTTTGGAACGCTACGCTCTTCTAGAGACCTACGGTAGGCCGCTGCAAGAAAGGGGGGGGGGGGGGGCGCAAGTTCCTTCGCGTACTCTGTGTAAAATCGAACTGGTATCCCATCAGGTCCATCGGCCTTTCCTCTTTTGAGCGACTTTCATTGTTTCTGTATCCCTCTGTCATCTATTTCGATATGTACCATTTTGTCATCTGTACGACAATCTAGAGATGGAACTACAGTGCAGTCTTCCTCTGTGAAACAGCTTTGGAAAAAGACATTTAGTATTTCGGCCTTTAGTCTGTCATCCTCTGTTTCAGTAGTATTTTGGTCACATAGTGTCTGGAAATTTTGTTTTGATCCACCTACCGTTTCGACATAAGACCAAAATTTCTTAGGATTTTCTGCCAAGTCAGTACATAGAACTTTACTTTCTAATTCATTGAACGCCTCTCGCATAGCCCCCCTCACAATACATTTCGCTTCGCGTAATTTTTATTTGCAAGGCTTTGGCTATGTTTATGTTTGCTTCCGCAGCAGTTTTCTAACTCGGTTGTTGTACCACGGTGGCTCTTTTCCATCTCTTACGATCTTTCTTGGCACATACTCATCTAACGCATATTGTACGATGGTTTTGAACTTTGTCCACTGATCCTCAACAGTATCTGTATTTCAGACAAAACTTTTGTGTTGAGCCGTCAGGTACTCTGTAATCTGCTTTTTGTCACTTTTGCTAAACAGAAAAATCTTCCTACCTTTTGTAATATTTCTATTTACGGCTGAAATAATCGATGCAGTAACCGCTTTATGATCGCTGATTCCCTGTTCTGCGTTAACTGTTTCAAATAGTTCGGGTCTGTTTGTCACCAGAAGGTCTAATATGTTATTATTATTGTGCACTTGATGACGTGTCAGCATGAGCTTGGACAAAACGAACAGGGCATTATTGGTGGAGCTCTGTTATCAAAACAACAGTAATGCTGCAGCTGCACTTGGACAATATCGCCAGCTGGAAGCATTACGGAAGGGTCCTCTATCTCCGCCTGCTGTGCGTAACTTGGTGGAGAAGTTCGAATCAAGTGGTGAAGGCGTCTCTCCGGAAGAAGGCTGACGAACGGTTGCACCGCAAGTGTTTGATGAAACCGCTGTTGCTGTGGCAGACAACGCTGTGCGCAATTCCCGATCGCCATCCAGTGCGCGTGCTGCGTCACGACAGTCGAACATCCCGTGGTCCACTGTAATGGAAGGTGCTTCGAACCATTCTCAAATGGTATCCGTACAAGATCCATATCGAACAGCAGCTTGCGCCACAGGACACACAACGACGTGTTCACTTCCTACTCCACATTCTCGCAAGGATTGAAGTTGACGAGGGCTGGCCCTGGACCATCCTACGGACAGATGAAGCTCATTTTTGTCTGACGGGTGAGGTGAACACACAGAGCTGCCGAGTGTGGGGATCTTCACCTCCAGTCACTGTGCATGAACTTCCTCTGCATGGTGAACGTGTCACCGTATGGTGTGTCTTTACGGCTACGTTCGTCATTGGCTCTTTCTTTTTTCAACAGGTTGGCGCCCGAGACGTGCAGTGTGACTGGCCAGCGTTACTGCGGCGTGCTTCGCCAGCATGTTATCTCGCCCTACAGGTGAGAGGCGAACTCAACAGTTTTCATGCAAGATGGGGCCTCACCAAACATCGCTCGTGAAGTTCACCTGCTTCTCCGAATACCACATATGGAAACAATCGAATTATCAGCCAATTGTTTCCAAATGCTTGGCCGGCGCGGTCGCCTCATTTCACTCCCTGTGATTCCTGGTTCTGGGGCTAGCTGAAGGACAGGGTTTACCGGGGGAACATTCACACAGGTGCTGATCTGAAGCCCAACACACCAAGAGAAGTAGCCAGCATAGCTGCGGACATGCTTCGTTCTGTCGTGGACAATGCAAGCCTGCGCTTTCACACTCTTCTGAACGCTGATGGGCGGCATATTGAGTCCCTTTTGTAGCAGTGCCGGTATGTAATGGTATGATGTACTGTAGCAGGACGTTAAAACTGTTTCAGCTGAATTGATTCTGATTTATTTCTCTCCCCTATGCCCTAGAAATTAATGCTAACAACTTTGGTCCTCATATGGTAATTAGTTTCCTTGTTATAAAGTTTCGTGGCTTTTTCGCAGGTAAAGAAAATCTTCTAACATACGTCCCTCGTAGGCAAACAGAAAAAAGTCAATGATTATTAGAACAATAAGAATGACAATTTCACTACACAAAATTGCAATGGATTGAGACGTATGAGGTGAAAAAGAGACAAAAATAGACGAATCTGAAATAAGATTCGAACGGCGGCCTTCTTTAATGTAAAACTCCCTTTAACCTTACCCACTGCCGTTCTGACCATTAACGGTCAGTTTATTACAGATATTGCATTAAACTGTGTGTAAGGTTGCACCCTATGGAAAAAAATACTGTTTCTGGCTTTCTCTTACGTGTTATTCGGAGTCTGTTTGTAGACAGATCTTTCAAGTTTGTGGGAGTATTTAAATATCCTATATTTATACACTCTTGCTCCCCAGTGCGATGAAAAAGCTTGCACATTTAGAAAGTAAGAGATGGCTACTGAAATTCACATCACTCTCCTGCATTGTTGCACATTCATTTTTCCATTCGCACGCCACGTTCACTATGTGCGGGCTGGGTGTAACTGACAAGCTCCCAGCATAACGAACACATCGTATCCAATGGTTTGTTGCTGTCTAGCAGGATTTTGGTTTGTTAGACAGGTTAAAGTGTCTGCGAGCTTGAGCAGGTAAATTTTAATAGCAGCTGTTCTTCGCGATTCATCGAATTCGATATTCTTGGTCCTTTTTTCCTGAGATTTTTTTAGATAGTGAAAAGATCTTAAAAGTCTTAAACACCAACAATGTTTATGACACTTCCTGGCAGATTAAAACTGTGTGCCGGAGCGAGACTCGAACTCGGGACCTTTTGCCTTTCGGTCCGGCACACAGTTTTAATCTGCCAGGAAGTTTCATATCAGCTCACACTCTGCTGCAGAGTGAAAATTTCATTCTGGAAACAATGTTTTTCTTTTGGATTGCACACGACTCTTTTCTTCGATACTCAGGATTCGCTGTTAATGGACTGTGCTCTGTTGTTGTTGGGTCATCCACGTATTTCTCCGCGCTACTCCACCTGTGCAAGCGGCGGCAAGTCTTGTTTTCAATTTCAACATTTCAACTGGAGATCTCTTTCCACACATAATTCCAGCTACAGTACATGTGAAACAGTTTTAACGTCTTGCTACTGGAACTATTTACAGAGCATTTTCACCTACGGTCAAGCGAAAACTGAATCAAAATCATTCTGGAAACAATGTTTTTCTTTTGGATTGCTTACGACTCTTTTCTTCGATACTCAGGATTCGCTGTTAACGGACAGTGCTCTGTTGTTGTTGGGTCTTCCACGTATTTCTCCGCGCTACTCCACCTGTGCAAGCGGCGGCAAGTCTTGTTTTCAATTTCGACATTTCAACTGGAGATCTCTTTCCACACATAATTCCAGCTACAGTACATGTGAAACAGTTTTAACGTCTTGCTACTGGAACTATTTACAGAGCATTCTCACCTACGGTCAAGCGAAAACTGAATCAAATAACGACTTATACAACTTCGTAAACAATCAACAAATAGTGCTGCATTCGTGGGACTTCCTTTTTAGTTGCAAACATTTTAATGCATGAAAACAGCCGTCACTTTTCCAATACGTATGATACTTTATCCCTTCCATTTGAAACACCACGTACGATTTGCACATAGGAGGTGAGACATAGCATCACTAAAGCCGTCGACACATCCGAACGTTGAGCGTTGAGCGTGCCGAGTTTCTGACGTCATAGCGTGGAATAGCACGTTCGGGAGTCTTGCCGAACGCGCAGAGCAATATCTGGCATATCAGATATTGTGAGCGTGCGTCTGAGCGTTGACCAATGAGATGGCACAACGCCACCTACGTCACACGCCCCTTCAGTACAGAGCTGTGAGGCACCACATTGGCATTCATTTAAAGCCTATATGTATATATGCCGTTTCCGAGCACCAGCAAATTGAGAATCACTGGAAAACCCGTTGTCAGTAGTGTGATTCGTACCAATAAAATAATGAGAAACATCATATTCGTGGCAAAAGAATTATTGTAACTTGCATATTATGAGAGTAGGCTATTTGTAGGTAGCGACACAATAAGATCCACCCACGACGCATTGTTCTTGGTACAATTTGTTATAGTTAAATTTCAATTAGTAACATAATTATCGACGATTAACGTTTTCAGTAAAGGGTAGGATAATATCATGCATAACGGGCATGTTGTTGGTTTAGCGTAATAGGTAGCGTCTCTGTCTACTCATGATTTTTTGTTGGGGCGGTGCTTCGCGTATGAACAGTTCCAAATTTTTTTCGTAACATTCGCGTTTTTATTAGGTTCTGATACTTTATTATTAGTTTAATATAAGTATAGACTATAATATTTGATGTTATGTAAATACAAGTTCACTTTTTTTTGAGGGGTGACTTTGTTCGATTGGCTTGATCTACAGGACACCTTGCGCTACTTGTGTAAAGCTATTTTGCTCCTTTTTCTTTTACGCTTCGTAATTAACGGGTTGCAAAGATTCTGCTACTGGGTAGGAACAGTGATCAAGTAAGACTGACCTTGGGGTTTTACTAAAATGTGGGAATGATGAAGTAATGTTTATGTTACGCGGAGAAGTATTCCAAATTTGTACCGCACTGTTTGTAATGGAATTTCTATAAATCTGTGTCCTTATTGATTGGACATGGTACTTTCCTTTATGTGGACGACGGAGGAAATGTGCGTTTTAATAGAGCTAATGTGGGAATTTTACGAGCGCCCGTTGAGTAAACAGTGTGATTTACGAACTAGAAACATCCCTCAACTGCCGCTGGAGTGCGTTGCGATCGCGTATACTAAGTTGGAGGCCCACGTACCGTATGCACTAGTCGCATTGTTCCTGAGCGTTCAGCAGCACGTTGAACTTGGCACGCCCAACGTTAACGTTCGACAGCACGGTCCGTCTGCCGACGGCTTAAGGTAGAGATATTTCTTGTCGAAGCCGGTACTTTGGAGTGACGGCTGAAGAATCAGTTAGCGTGTGGGTCGGCGGCAGTGGTGAGGCGCACTCGAAACAGGAAGAAGTCGTGTGTGTTTGTGTGTGTGTGTGTGTGTGTGTGTGTGTTGTGGAGATAGGCACGCCCCCTCTGGCGACAGCAGACGCTGTGCAGGCGCCCCGTCTGCCCACTGGCGCCAGTCGGGACGCCAGACAGGGGGCGATACCACGCCAGCAGGCCAGGCCAGGCCAACGCAATGCACCGCACTCTCCACGCTGTGGCGGTAACAGCCGCCCGTTTCTACAGATAGGAATTTCTTACTGTTTCCTACAGTGGCAGCGAACTCTGTTGAATCTCTCTATAGCTACAAGACGTAGCGTCCCGTCAGTGCTGCTCCGTGTGGGGAAACCTGTTAACTTCATAGTAACATGTGTTACTACAGGGTGTTTCAAAAATGACCGGTATATTTGAAACGGCAATAAAAACTAAACGAGCAGCGATGAAATACACCGTTTGTTGCAATATGCTTGGGACAACAGTACATTTTCAGGCGGACAAACTTTCGAAATTACAGTAGTTACAATTTTCAACAACAGATGGCGCTGCAAGTGATGTGAAAGATATAGAAGACAACGCAGTCCGTGGGTGCGCCATTCTGTACGTCGTCTTTCTGCTGTAAGCGTGTGCTGTTCACAACGTGCAAGTGTGCTGTAGACAACATGGTTTATACCATAGAACAGAGGATTTTTCTGGTGTTGGAATTCCACCGCCTAGAACACAGTGTTGTTGCAACAAGACGAAGTTTTCAACGGAGGTTTAATGTAACCAAAGGACCGAAAAGCGATACAATAAAGGATCTGTTTGAAAAATTTCAACGGACTGGGAACGTGACGGATGAACGTGCTGGAAAGGTAGGGCGACCGCGTACGGCAACCACAGAGGGCAACGCGCAGCTAGTGCAGCAGGTGATCCAACAGCGGCCTCGGGTTTCCGTTCGCCGTGTTGCAGCTGCGGTCCAAATGACGCCAACGTCCACGTATCGTCTCATGCGCCAGAGTTTCAACTGTCAGCAGATATTTTAACTCCATCCAATTTTAAGTCAGTCAATGTGAAATGTCAGCTAGCTTTATTGCATCAAAATATTCGAGGACTGAGAAATAAAATTAATGAATTAACTATCTGCATAGATGAATTAGAGTCTTCAAACCCAGCTGACATAATCTGCCTCTCTGAACATCATGTGACCACTGGTATAGAACTTTTAAGTGTTACAGGGTTTAGGTTAGCATCTCACTATTGTAGATCAGAAATGGAGAAAGGAGGAGTTGCCACATTCATCAGGAACTGTCATAAATTTAAGAACATAGACATTCATAAATTTTGCCTAGAACAGCATATGGAAGCATGTGCAACAGAATTAGATTTTCACAAAAAATCTTTCATAATATTAAGTGTATATCGAGCACCTGCAGGTAACTTTAATCTGTTTGTAAACCACCTTGAAGCTGTACTGGCCCATTTAACAACCAAAAACAAAGAAATAGTGGTTGCTGGTGATTTCAATGTAGATTTCCTTAAAGACTCTCCCAATAAGAACCTATTTGAGTTAGTAACACTATCATTCAACTTAATTCCCACAGTAAAGTTCCCCACTAGGATAACCACTTGCTCACAAACAGCCATTGATAATATCTTTATAGAAAAGTCAAATGAACAAAATTATATTACAAAACCAATAGTCAATGGCCTCTCAGACCATGACATGCAGTTCCTTCTGTTAAATGTTAATACTGAACAGGATATAAAATCTGTTAAATCTGAGCTCAAGAGGGTAATCAGTAAGCCAAAAATTGATTATTTTAGAACACTCCTCAGAGACATTCACTGGACTGATGTTTACAGTGCTCATGGCATGAATGAAAAATATAACATTTTTGCTAATAAAGTGCTTACCTTATTTGAACACTGCTTTCCCCCAAAACTTACCAAGGTTAGAGCAAAGTCTACAAAGAAGCCATGGATTACTCGAGGAATAGGGGTATCTTGTAAAACAAAAAGAAAACTGTATCTGTCAATCCGAAACATTTCCAATGTTGATGCTATAGCACATTATAAGAAATACTGCAAAATATTAAAGACTGTAATACGGATGTCAAAGCAAATATATTACAAGGAAAAGATAGTCATATCAGATAACAAAATAAAGACAATATGGGATATAGTGAAGGAGGAGACCGGTAGAACCAGACATGAAGAGGAACAAATAGCATTAAGAGTAAATGATGCATTGGTGACAGATGTGTATAGTGTTGCAGAACTTTTTAACAAACATTTTATAACTGTTACTGAAAAGATGGGGTTGTCAGGTTCGGTAGATGCTGCTATGGATTACCTTAGACCAGACATTTCAAGTAACTTCCATAATATGAATTTGACCCTCACTACCCCAACAGAAATAATGTCCATCATAAAATCTTTAAAATCAAAAACATCTAGTGGGTATGATGAAATATCAACAAAGTTAATTAAAGAATGTGATTCTGAGCTAAGTAACATATTAAGCTATCTGTGTAACCAGTCGTTTATCAGTGGAATATTTCCCGAATGGCTGAAATATGCTGAAGTTAAGCCACTGTTTAAGAAGGGAGATAAAGAAATAGCATCAAATTTCCGTCCAATTTCACTGTTGCCAGCATTCTCAAAAATTTTCGAAAAAGTAATGTACAGTCGTCTTTATAACCATCTTATCTCAAATAACATACTGTCAAAGTCACAGTTTGGATTTCTAAAAGGTTCTGATATTGAGAAGGCTATCTACACTTACAGTGAAAATGTACTTAATTCATTAGACAAAAAATTGCAGGCAACTGGTATATTTTGTGATCTGTCAAAGGCATTTGACTGTGTAAATCACAATATCCTTTTAAGTAAACTAGAATATTATAGTGTAACAGGAAATGCTGCAAAATGGTTCAAATCTTATATCTCTGGCAGGAAACAAAGGGTGTTATTAGGAAAGAGACATGTATCAAGCTATCAGGCATCATCCAACTGGGAACTAATTACATGTGGGGTCCCACAAGGTTCCATTTTGGGGCCCTTACTTTTTCTTGTGTATATCAATGACCTTTCATCAGTAACATTACCAGATGCCAAGTTTGTTTTGTTTGCTGATGATACAAACATTGCAATAAATAGCAAATCAAGTGTAGTCTTAGAAAGATCAGCCAATAAAATATTTGTAGACATTAATCACTGGTTCCTAGCCAATTCTTTGTCACTAAACTTTGAAAAAACACACTACATGCAGTTCAGAACTTGTAAGGGGTGTCCCAAGAGTATATGTCTAACATATGATGACAAGAAGATAGAAGAAGTGGACGGTGTTAAATTCTTGGGATTACAGCTTGATAATAAATTCAACTGGGAGGAGCACACCACAGAACTGCTGAAGCGTCTTAACAAATCTCTGTTTGCAATGCGAATTTTGTCAGACATAGGGGATATAAAAATGAAAAAGCTGGCATACTATGCTTACTTTCATTCCATAATGTCATATGGGATTATTTTCTGGGGTAATTCATCAAGCCAAGCTAAAGTTTTCCGGGCACAAAAACGTGCAGTAAGAATTATATGTGGTGTGAACTCAAGAACATCCTGCAGAAGCCTGTTTAGGGAACTAGGGATACTAACTACAGCTTCCCAATATATTTATTCCTTAATGAAATTTGTCATTAAAAATATATCACTTTTTCAAACCAACAGCTCAATTCATGGAATCAATACTAGAAATAAGAATAATCTTCACAAGGATTTAAAGTCACTTAGTCTTGTACAAAAAGGTGTGCATTATTCAGGAACACACATTTTCAATAACTTGCCAGCAGCCATAAAAAGCTTAACAACCAATGAAATTCAGTTTAAGAGAAGCCTAAAGGATTTATTGGTGGCCAACTCCTTCTACTCCATTGATGAATTTCTGAGGAAAACCAACTGATTTGTATATAAGTACAACATAACTTCTGCACAATTTCAGTGCAGTAATGTGTTCACTGAAAATTTGTGTGTGTGTGTGTGTGTGTGTAAGTATAATCTAACTTCTGCACCATTTCAGTGCAGTAATGTGTTCATTGTAAATAAGTATTACAGTAGTTGTATTACATGTTTCTTACCTTATAAATAAATATAAAACTTTTTTATTTTAAATTCAGTGCAATAGTATTTGTAAAATGACTCTTAGTGTTCATTAAAAAATGACGATCATTCCACTTGGGACCTGTGGAATGGTACATTAGCTTATTTGTTTTAGTTTAAATATTTGTCATGTATTGTTGTTTTTCTGACATGTTCCACATCCTGGAGGACCTCCTCACTACGGATCAATTGGAATGAAAGTAAATCTAATCTAATCTAATCTAATCTAATTACACCTCTATCCATACAAAATTAAACGCGGCAACCCCTCAGCGCCGCTACCATTGCTGCACGAGAGACATTCGCTAACGATATAGTGCGCAGGATTGATGACGGCGATATGCATGTGGGCAGCATTTGGTTTACTGACGAAGCTTATTTTTACCTGGACGGCTTCGTCAATAAACAGAACTGGCGCATATGGGGAACCGAAAAGCCCCATGTTGCAGTCCCATCGTCCCTGCATCCTCAAAAAGTACTGGTCTGGGCCGCCATTTCTTCCAAAGGAATCATTGGCCCATTTCTCAGATCCGAAACGATTACTGCATCTCGCTACCTGGACATTCTTCGTGAATTTGTGGCGGTACAAACTGCCTTAGACGACACTGCGAACACCTCGTGGTTTATGCAAGATGGTGCCCGGCCACATCGCACGGCCGACGTCTTTAATTTCCTGAATGAATATTTCGATGATCGTGTGATTGCTTTGGGCTATCCGAAACATACAGGAGGCGGCGTGGATTGGCCTCCCTATTCGCCAGACATGAACCCCTGTGACTTCTTTCTGTGGGGACACTTGAAAGACCAGGTGTACCGCCAGAATCCAGAAACAATTGAACAGCTGAAGCAGTACATCTCATCTGCATGTGAAGCCATTCCGCCAGACACGTTGTCAAAGGTTTCGGGTAATTTCATTCAGAGACTACGCCATATTATTGCTACGCATGGTGGATATGTGGAAAATATCGTACTATAGAGTTTCCCAGACCGCAGCGCCATCTGTTGTTGACAATTGTAACTACTGTAATTTCGAAAGTTTGTCTGCCTGAAAATGTACTGTTGTCCCAAGCATATTGCAACAAACGGTGTATTTCTATCGCTGCTCGTTTAGTTTGTATTGCCGTTTCAAATATACCGGTCATTTTCGAAACACCCTGTATGTTTACCTCTGGGAAGATGAGTTTGGATTCCGTAGAAACACTGGAACACGTGAGGCAATACTGACCTTACGACTTATCTTAGAAGAAAGATTAAGGAAAGGCAAACCTACGTTTCTAGCATTTGTAGACTTAGAGAAAGCTTTTGACAATGTTGACTGGAATATTCTCTTTCAAATTCTAAAGGTGGCAGGGTAAAATACAGGGAGCGAAAGGCTGTTTACAATTTGTACAGAAAGCAGATGGCAGTTATAAGAGTCGAGGGGCATGAAAGGGAAGCAGTGGTTGGGAAGTGAGTGAGACAGGGTTGTAGCCTCTCCCCGACGTTATTCAATCTGTATGCTGAGCAAGCAGTAAAGGAAACAAAAGAAAAATTCGTAGTAGGAATTAAAATCCATGGAGAAGAAATAAAGACTTTGAGGTTCGCTGATAACATTGTAATTCTGTCAGAGACAGCAAAGGACTTGCAAGAGCAGTTGAACGGAATGGACAGTGTCTTGAAAGGAGGATATAAGATGAACATCAACAAAAGCAAAACGAGGATAATGGAATGTAGTCGAATTAAGTCGGGTGATGCTGAGGGAATTAGATTAGGAAATGAGACACTTAAAGTAGTAAAGGAGTTTTGCTATTTGGGGAGCAAAATAACTGATGATGGTCGACGTAGAGAGGATATAAAATGTAGACTGGCAATGGCAAGGAAAGCGTTTCTGAAGAAGAGAAATTTGTTAACATCGAGTATCGATTTAAGTGTCAGGAAGTCATTTCTGAAAGTATTTGTATGGAGTGTAGCCATGTATGGAAGTGAAACATGGACGATAAATAGTTTGGACAAGAAGAGAATAGAAGCTTTCGAAATGTGGTGCTACAGAAGAATGCTAAAGATTAGACGGGTAGATCACATAACTAATGAGGAAGTATTGAATAGGATTGGGGAGAAGAGAAGTTTGTGGCACAACTTGACCAGAAGAAGGGACCGGTTGGTAGGACATGTTCTGAGGCATCAAGGGATCACCAATTTAGTACTGGAGGGCAGTGCGGAGGGTAAAAATCGTAGAGGGAGACCAAGAGATGAATACACTAAGCAGATTCAGAAGGATGTAGGTTGCAGTAGGTACTGGGAGATGAAGAAGCTTGCACAGGATAGAGTAGCATGGAGAGCTGCATCAAAGCAGTTTCTGGACTGAAGACCACAACAACAACAACATTAATTTTAGTTTTGTACCCGACAGTAGATATTCAGGAAGAAAACGAGAGCAGATAACGATCTTGTCTCAAGGTTACTAACAATAACTTCCGGTGTCAGGTTACACTTTAGGCAAATCGCCGAACTCAACCCCCCTCCCTCCCTCCCTGCCCGGGAAGCAGTGTCCAACCCACGCACCTAAGGCAACTCTGCGAGGTCACCGAGGGGAAACACCATCCTAACACCCCTCCCCAACCCCCCCGCCCATGGACCATACACACGGGTCATCATCCAAGGTGTGTGCACAGACCGTAGCGAGCTTTTCAAATTTGTTGGAGGTCAGGGTGCGGGGTTTTCTTGTAAGTATAATAACAAAAAGTTTATTATTATTCCAATCACGAGACTTTCGTCATTTTAGGTCTGGGCTCCATAGTGAGAGGCTCAGGCTGTGAGTATTTGTTATAAACAATAAATTAATTACACTACTATTCGGACATCTACGTCATTACTCTGCTAGTGACAATAAAGTGCCTGGCAGAGGGTTCAATGAACCACCTGCAAGTTGTCTATCTACCGTTCCACTCTCGAACGGCACTGTGTCTTCAGGCCACGAGTGGCCTGCCGGGACCATCCGACCGCCGTGTCATCCTCGGTGGAGGATGCGGATAGGAGGGGCGTGGGGTCAGCACACCGCTCTCCCGGTCGTTATGATGGTATTCTTGACCCAAGCCACTACTTTTCGCTCGAGTAGCTCCTCAATTGGCATCACGAGGCTGAGTGCACCCCGAAAAATGGCAACAGCGCATGGCGGCCAGGATGGTCACCCATCCAACTGCCGACCACGCCCGACAGCGCTTAACACGGGGATCTCACGGCAACTGTGGTATCCACTGTGGCAATACCGTTGCCTACTCTCCAACGGCACACGGGAAAAACGAGCACTTACATTTTTTTGTGCGAGTCCTTATTTCTCTTATTTTATCGTGATGATCATTTCCCCCTATGTAGGTGAGTGCCAACAGAATGTTTTCGCAATCGGAGGAGAAAACTGGTGACTGAAATTTCATGAGAAGAACCCGTCGCAACGAAAAACACCTTTGTTTTAATGACTGCCACTCCAATTGACGTATCATGACACTGTCTCCCCTATTTCGTGATAATACAAAACGAGCTGCCCTTCTTTGTACCTTTTCGATGTCATCCGTCAGTCCCACCTGATGCGGATCCCACACCGCACAGCAATACTGCGGAATAGGGCGGACAAGCGTGGTGTAAGCAGTCTCTTTAGTAGACCTGTTGCACCTTCTAAGTGTTCTGCCAATGAATCTTTGGTTTGCTCTACTCACAATGTTATCTACGTGATCGTTCCAATTTGTAAGTGTAGTCCCTCAGTATTTAGTTGAATTTACAGCCCTCAGATTTGTGTGACTTATCGCGTAATCGAAATTTAGCTGATTTCTTTGAGTACTCATGTGAATAACTCCACACTTTTCTTTATTCAGGGTCAATTGCCACTTTTCGCACCATACAGATATCGAAATCATTTTGCAAGTCGTTTTCACCATCTGATGACTTTATAAGACGGTAAATGACAGCATCATCTGCAAACAATGTAAGACGGCTACTGAGATTGTCTCCTGTGTCGTTAATATAGATCAGGAACAATAGAGGGCCCATAACACTTCCTTGGGGAACGCCGGATATTACTTCTGTTTTACTCGATGACTTACCGTCTATTACTACGAACTGTGACCTTTCTGATAGGAAATCACGAATCCAGTCGCACAACTGAGGCGATACTCCGTAGGCATGCAGTTTGGTTAGAAGACGCTTGTGAGGAACGGTGTCGAAAGCCTTCTGGAAATCTAAAAATGTGGAATCAATTTGAAATCCCCTGTCGATAGCACTTATTACTTCATGAGTATAAAGAGCTAGTTGTCTTTCACAAGAACGATATTTTCTGAAACCGTGCTGACTATGTGTCAATAAATCGTTTTCTTCGAGGTACTTCATAATGTTCGAATACAGTTTATGTTCCAAAACCCTATTGAAAATCGATGTTCGTGATATAGGCCTATAATTCAGCGGTTTACTCCTACTTCCCTTTCTGGGTATTGGTGTGACTTGAGCAATTTTGCAGTCTTTAGGTACGGATCTTTCTGTGAGCGAGTGGTTGTATATAATTGCTAAATATGGAACTATTTTATCAGCATACTCTGAGAGGAACCTGACTGGTATACAATCTGGACTGGAGGCCTTGCCTTTATTAAGTGATTTAAGCTGCTTCGTTACTCCGAGGATATCTACTTCTGTGTTTCTCATCTTGGCAGTTGTTGTTGATTGACTATGCGAATTTCGCCAGTTGAGGTATGTATGCTGTAGTGAGGGGACTAGAGTGAAGGTATCTGTTATAAACAACAAATTAATGTTTTGCTATTCGAATTACGTGAGTTTCGTCCTACTGCTCCGGATGTCACGTCAACATCGCGTCGCGTCCTCTAAACGTCATGATGCTCTCAGCAAAGTGGTGCTACGTATTACGAGGTACGACACTTCGGCATTAGAGGGTGTTACAAAAAGGTACGGCCAAACTTTCTGGAAACATTTCTCACACACAAATAAAGAAAAGATGTTATGTGGACATGTGTCCGGAAACGCTTACTTTCCATGTTAGAGCTCATTTTAGTTTCGTCAGTACGCACTGTACTTCCTCGATTCACCGCCAGTTGGCCCAATTGAAGGAAGGTAGTGTTGACTTCGGTGCTTGTGTTGACATGCGACTCATTGCTCTACAGTACTAGCATCAAGCACATCAGTACGTAGCATCAACAGGTTAGTGTTCATCACGAACGTCGTTTTGCAGTCAGTGTAATGTTTACAAATGCGGAGTTGGCAGATGCCCATTTGATGTATGGACTACCACGGGGCAACAGCCGTGGCGCGGAACGTTTGTATCGAGACAGATTTCCATAACGAAGGTGTCCCGACAGGAAGACGTTCGAAGCAATTGATCGGCGTCTTAGGGAGCACGGAAAATTCCAGCCCATAACTCGCGACTGGGGAAGACCTAGAACGACGAGGACACCTGCAATGGACGAGGCAATTCTTCGTGCAGTTGACGATAACCCTAATGTCAGCGTCAGAGAAGTTGCTGCTGTACAAGGTAACGTTGACCACGTCACTGTATGGAGATTGCTACGGGAGAACCAGTTGTTTCCGTACCATGTACAGCGTGTGCAAGCGCTATCAGCAGCTGATTGGCCTCCACGGGCACACTTCTGCGAATGGTTCATCCGACAATGTGTCAATCCTCATTTCAGTGCAAATGTTCTCTTTACGGACGAGGCTTCATTCCAACGTGATCAAATTGTAAATTTTCACAATCAACATGTGTGGGCTGACGAGAATCCGCACGCAATTGTGCAGTCACGTCATCGACAGAGATTTTCTGTGAACGTTTGGGCAGGCATTGTTGGTGATGTCTTGATTGGGCCCCATGTTTTTCCACCTACCGTCAATGGACCACGTTATCATGATTTCATACGGGATACTCTACATGCCCTGCTAGAACATGTGCCTTTACAAGTACGACACATCATGTGGTTCATGCACGATGGAGCTCCTGCACATTTCAGTCGAAGTGTTCGTACGCTTCTCAACAACAGATTCGGTGACCGATGGATTGGTAGAGGCGGACCAATTCCATGGCCTCCACGCTCTCCTGACCTCAACCCTCTTGACTTTCATTTATGGGGGCATTTGAAAGCTCTTGTCTACGCAACCCCGGTACCAAATGTAGAGACTCTTCTTGCTCGTATTGTGGACGGCTGTGATACAATACGCCATTCTCCAGGGCTGCATCAGCGCATCAGGGATTCCATGCGACGGAGGGTGGATGCATGTATCCTCGCTAACGGAGGACATTTTGAACATTTCCTGTAACAAAGTGTTTGAAGTCACGCTGGTACGTTCTGTTGCTGTGTGTTTCCATTCCATGATTAATGTGATTTGAAGAGAAGTAATAAAATGAGCTCTAACATGGAAAGTAAGCGTTTCCGGACGCATGTCCACATAACATATTTTCTTTCTTTGTGTGTGAGGAACGTTTCCTGAAAGTTTGGCCGTACCTTTTTGTAACACCCTGTATAAATTAATCAACTCACGGCATATCATGCAAAATGGCTGCAAATATTGCCGTAATTCATGGTGTAAGACACTTTGACAATGGAGTGCGTGGCTAAATTAATGGCGTCACTACGTATTATGCAAAATTGCTGTAAGTATTGACTCTGTTTGTGGTGTGGGAGCTGAGCGGCGGGAAGCGAGACACGACGCTCGCCACTTGTTGCAGAGTGGAGGGCGGGGCGGCTCCGCGGTTCGGTCGAGACGTTTCAGGCGGCGGCTGTCCCAGCCTACTGCAGCAGTTGGGGCGGCGGGCGTCCAGTCCGCGGTAGCTGCGGAAGCCTCTCTGCACTACGTCTGCCGATTTCCGTCGCACTCGGATAAATCCTTCGTGGCGCGCACTTTTCTTTGTCTCGGAGTGCATGTCGCGCAGTACGGGGTGATCAAAAAGTCAGTATAAATTTGAAAACTGAATAAATCACAGAATAATGTAGATAGAGAGGTACAAATTGACACACATGCTTGGAATGACATCGGGTTTTATTAGAACAGAAAACCACAAAGTTCACAAAATGTCCGACAGATGGCGCTTCATCTGATCAAAATAGCAATAATTAGCATAACAAAGCAAGACAAAGCAAAGATGATGTTCTTTACAGGAAATGCTCAATATATCCACCATCATTCCTCAACAATAGCTGTAGTCGAGGAATAATGTTGTGAACAGCACTGTAAAGCATGTCCGAAGTTATGGTGAGGCATTGGCGTCGGATGTTGTCATTCAGCATCCCTAGAGATGTCGGTCGATCACGATACACTTGCGACTTCAGGTAACCCCAAAGCCAATAATCGTACGGACTGAGGTCTGGGGACCTGGGAGGCCAAGCATGACGAAATTGGCGGCTGAGCACACGATCATCACCAAACGACACGCGCAAGAGATCTTTCACGCGTCTAGCAATATGGGGTGGAGCGCCATCCTGCATAAGCATCGTACCTTCCAGCACGTGTTTATCAGCCAGGATGGGGATGATGCGACTTTGTAACATATCGGCGTACCTCTCACCCGTCACGGTAGCAGTTACGAAACCAGAATCACGCATTTCCTCGAAGAAAAAAGGCCCGATAACGGTAGATGTGGTAAATCCAACCCATACCGTGACTTTCTCGTCGTGCAATCGAGTTTCCACGACAGTTCTAGGATTTTCGGTAGCCCAAATTCTGCAGTTGTGAGAGTTGACAGACCCTCGGAGCGTGAAATGAGCTTCGTCGGTCCACAACACGTTACTCAACCAATCGTCATCTTCCGCCATCTTTTGAAACGCCCACACCGCAAATGCCCTCCGCTTCGCTAAATCGCCAGGTAACAGTTCATGATGCCGATGTATTTTGTACATAGCATCGGAGGGTACGCCTAAGTGCCAACCACACAGTAGTGTATGGAATGCCGGTGCGACGTGCGGCTGCACGAGCGTTGACTTCCCCGTGCATAGACGAACCCGCTACAGTCTCCATTTCTTCCCGAGCTGTCTCAGCAGCATTATGCCTTCTGCTCGGTCGGCCACTACGGGGTCTATCGTCTAAACAACCCGTGGCTTCGAACTTCGAAATCATCCTCGCCACAGCTGTGTTTGTCAACGGACCTTTACCCGTCCGAATCCCCTTCCTATGGCGATACGATCGTAACGCTGAACTAGCACATTCCCCATTCCGATAGTACAGCTCCACTAAAAGCGCCTTTTCAGGTTACGTCAACATGCTGCGACTGCTGGCGCATCTGATTCTCTCTCTTTTTTTTTCTTTATTGTTATTTTAACACCTGAACAATCAGGTAGGCTGGCAGCGGCATGCTACGCCGCTCTTCAGCCATAGTGTTGACAATAATAGTAAAACAATGGAGAATTAAAATGAACATAGTGACGGCAAAAATAGTGGACACAAAAAACACGGAGCCGTTCACACTCGACGATAACGACACTGAAAACACGTTGACACGGCGCACATAGCACTGATGAATCCGACGGCACAAGTGAACGTAGAAGCGTGACGGCGGACACTAAAAACACAAAACGACGTCACACACACGAGACCAGGTGGCGATGATCTCCGGCCACGCAGCGTGTGCGAGTCCGGGGACCTGCCAACAGGGGAAGAAGGGTGAGGGGGGGGGGGAGAGGGAGGAGAGGGGAGAACAAAGATGCCAATGGCTGAGGAGATGGGACGAGGAGTAGATGGACAGGGGAGGGGAGGCCCAGGGGAGGAGTGGGGAGAAGGGGGAGGAGGGATGGAGAGTGCCCAAAGGAACAGACACAGGAAGAGGGAGGGAGGATCAAAGTTGGTAGGAGGGGTAGATGGAGGGGAGGAGGACATCATCAGTGAGGGGGAGCTGGCGGAAGCCACCTTGGGAGAGGGTAAGGAGGGTGGAGAGATGGAGACCGGGTGGGACATGAGAATACAGGCGCGGCAGCGGGCGGGGGTGGGAGAGGATGGGTGAGACAAGCGGATGAGGAGGATCGAGTTTGCGGGAGGTGTACAGGATCCGTATCCTTTCAAGGAAGAGGAGGAGGTGGTGAAGGGGGATGAGATCATACAGGATCCACGTGGGGGAGGGGAGACGGATGCGATAGGCGAGGCGGAGAGCATGGCGTTCAAGGATTTGGATTCTCTCTCTCATTACAGCTCCTTTTATACACGACTGTCATGCGCAGTCACTGACGTTTTGCTGTCCAGAGCCATCTGTCGGACATTCTGTGAACTTTGTTTTTCCTTTTTGGTTCTAATAAAACCCCATGTCATTCCAAGCATGTGTGTCAATTTTTACCTCTCTATCTACATTATTCCGTGGTTTATTAAGTTTTCAAATTTATACTGACTTTTTGACCACCCGGTATTTGACTCAAGCACTACAACACATAGAGTCACTGTGCACGGTTTCGCGCAACGCGTTACGAGTAGGTAGAAGTCGAAATACTCAGAGAGCTGGTACCCAGGCTTCAGAACTAAATACGAGGACACCTAAGTTTAAAAAATAATTCTCGATGCTAAAACTATACAAATAAGCAGCATTAGTTCGCGTTCTGTGATGGGTTTAGACTTTTTGACTCGAATGGCAGTGAAAAAAGTGCGAGTGAGGAAGGAGCTGGAGCAATTTCAAAATGGCTGACATTGTAGCGAAGAGTGGGAAGCCACTTTCAGAGCCGCGTGTGGTGCCTGTTGCACTGTGTTCATTTCTAAGGGAGGTGCAGTCAACTGAAGGGGTTTCGCTTTCAAAACAAATGTCGGACACGGCAGCGAATTTAGAGACAGACGGAGCTCTGCTGCATTCTCGCTGCACTCGGTGAAAGCACAGGTGTATCTGAGTCTGCTCAGCTCTGAACATTTGCGCGTGAGGGTCGGTGTGGCACTGCAAGTTACTGGGGAGCTCTCGGATGTGTAGCCGCGCGGCTGAACCACAGCAGCTCCCGGTGGTATCGTCGGAGCTGTTTGTAAATCAGAGGACAGTGTGAGTCTGCCGCGGGACTGGTTCCACTCTGTAGTCACAGACGGAGTACGACAGATGATCCGCCTCATAGGGTTGTAACCTCCCCCTTACTAATCGGCCTATCCCGCTTGCGATATAAAATATGACCTTGGATCGCGTGTATGCCTAATGGAATTTGTCCAATTGGATAAGGCTATCTTTCCCGAAGAAGTAATACCGATAAGTATGGGGATCTTTCTGATAAAAAAGTCTACTAAAAATAAAAAAGTAATTAAACCGATCAGGGCTACAACTTGCAAAATGAAAGTTATTTTGTGCATTCACTCACGAACAACACTGGACAGAAAGGGGTACCACTGATCATGAATCCAAAAGTTACACTAATGAACGAAAAGTAAATAATTGCAGACGCCAGCCCACTAGGGCGACTTACATCCAAAATCCTGTACAAGATGATGGGAAGAATAACATTTACTATTAAACTGAAGGTTGTCACGTTTTTTTGAAACTAATTTTAAGAGAGTATGTAATGATAAAGGAAACTGAGAAGTCACTTTTACGTTAAGTTTGCCATTAAATTTTGAAAAAGGCAATCGAGTAATGATTTGAAAATATCCACTTAAACTGTATGCTAGTACTGAACTTCGTTACGTGAATAATGACTTACAGAGACCTCAACATTACGTCATCAAAGAAATTTAGAGAAAGGCAAGCACTTTTTGCTTTGCAGTTACTTAATTTTCAAATTGGATTTCATATATTGTCTGAACAACTGAGCCTTTTTTACTGATTTGAACAGAATTAAATACTAGAATACGCACCAAACCAAACAGCCATGTGCTCCAAGATATATGTAAAATAAATAAAACTTCCGCGCTCTTAATTTGTGCATTTTCTTTAGATTTGGATTTTTTTCCAGTGACAGATTCTCAAACTTCGGTTAGCATATAAGGAAAAAAGGGAACAAGGACCCTGCGTGGTAACAATGTCTGGGGCAATGAGGACACAAATGCCCGGAATTTAACTGATTATTATTTAAATAAAGCTCATTAATCAAATCACATTCAGTTGTGCTGCTGGGTTAGCCGCTAATACTTTCTACCAATGTACAGTCTCACTTCAGTGCTGTGCGTGCGACGAAACTCGGAGCCGACGATGAATCTTTGTTGCTGGAACTGCTGCTGTTGGTGAAGACGGTAGCATCTTGTGGGGCCACGGCTAATTATAGGAAGGGGCAATCGTAATTAATACAGCCTCTTCCGTACATGATGCCGCCGAAATGGTATTCTCTGCTGCGAGAGCGTTAACACCACACTTCCGCACACTACAAGCGCTCGAACCCGTCTCTCGCTCTCTCCGCGCGCTCTGCGCAACAACCCCCCACCCAAAGATTTTACAACGCACAAGCACTGCTATTATCGTTGCTAGTCGATGCAAATAAAAATTCCTTTGGCTTTTTCCTAGAGCTTATAAGTTTTATAGTAAAAGACAGATAAATACAATGAAACGTCAACAGACTTCTACCTAAATGTACACATAAAGTGATGGAATGTCCTTACTTATTAAAAGAAAGCATTTAAATTACAAATATTTACATACAACTAAAAAAATTTATATATCGGTAGCAGGTGCAATGCATTCTGCATTTTCGGTGTTAAGGGTTTCGCTATCTCGTCTAAAAAAACGCCTCAAAAGCGAATTCGAGGAAGACGTTTCGACTGTTAAAATGCTTCATTCATCGCGAGGCACTGTGTGCAGAGAAACGTGAAACTCGGTAACGTAACGAACATCGTGGTCGGGTGGGTAATTGTTTTGCGGCGTCACGGAGTACATCAGCGCCAGTCCGAAACATTCTCCAAAGACATGGAAGCCGAGTATGGGAACGTACCTTACCTTACCACAGCACAGCACTGTTCGGTGCCTTGCCGGGGAAAATTTGTTGATATTTTCCAAAAATGTTCAAATGTGTGTGAAACCTTACGTTACTTAACTGCTAAGGTCATCAGTCCCTAAGCTTACACACTAATTGACCTTAATTATGTTGTGACTTAGCAAGACAGCCAAGTCACAACGAGAGGAAGCCGAAAGGCACGCATTAAGCTCACGCAGGATGGCGTGAGGTCTGGAACAATGACGGGAATTATAGTAGCCAAAAATAGTACATAGCTTCTGGAATACTTAACTTTAATTCATAACTGTAGAACATCGCTCTTGATGATACAGAAGTATAATAGCAATAATAATTGGTAATGGCGCCTTGCTAGGTCGTAGCAAATGACGTAGCTGAAGGCTATGCTAACTATCGTCTCGGCAAATGAGAGCGTATTTGTCAGAGTAGCATCGCTAGCAAAGTCGGCTGTACAACGTCTCTCTAGACCTGCCGTGTGGTGGCGCTCGGTCTGCAATTACTGACAGTGGCGACACGCGGGTCCGACGTATACTAACGGACCGCGGCCGATTTAAAGGCTACCACCTAGCAAGTGTGGTGTCTGGCGGTGACACCACAAATTATCCTAAGGACAAACACACACACCCATGCCCGAGGGAGGACTCGAACCTCCGCCGGGACCAGCCGCACAGTCCATGACTGCAGCGTCTGAGACCGCTCGGCTAATCCCGCGCGGCTGATATTTTCCTTCGCCGTTCGTGAGGCAATATGTCCCTTTCTCGAAACGACAAGGAAACAAATGCGTTGTCTGAAGGATTTAAAACAAACGTACCTAGCTGACATAACCATGCATCTCAAAAACTTACAAGGCAACCTCCCCATCGCACCCCCCTCAGATTTAGTTATAAGTTGGCACGGTGGATAGGCCTTGAAAAACTGAACACAGATCAATCGAGAAAACAGGAAGAAGTTGTGTGCAACTACGAAAAAATAAGCGAAAATACAAACTGAGTAGTCCATGTGCAAGATAAGCAATATCAAGGCTACTTTGAGCTCAGAAGCGCCGTGGTCCCGTGGTTAGCGTGAGCAGCTGTGGACCGAGAGGTCCTTGGTTCAAGTCTTCCCTCCAGTGAAAACTTTAATTTTTTTCAGTTTATGTGTCAAACTCTTATGTTTTTAACACTTTTTTGGGAGCGATTATCACATCCACAAGAAAACCGAAATCGGGTAAGGTAGAAGAATCTTTTTACTCATTCGCCAAGTGTACAAGTTACGTGGGTCAGTAACATATTCCTGTCATGTGGCGCAGATGCCGTCACCACTGTCGTATAGAATATATCAGACCCGTTTTGCTTTGGAGGAATCGGTTTACCTATGACCTTGCGATCAAATGTTTTCGGTTCCCATTGGAGAGGCACGTCCTTTCGTCTACTAATCGCACGGTTTACCGGTGCGGTTGCAAAACACAGACACTAAACTTATTACAGTGGACAGAAACGTCAATGAACGAACGGACAGATCATAACTTTGCGAAAATAAAAAAATTAAACTTTTCACTGGAGGGAAGACTTGAACCAAGGACCACTCGCTCTGCAGCCGCTCACGCTAACCACGGGACCACGGCGCTTCTAAGCTGTAATAACCCTGATGTTGCCTATCATGCGCATGGACTACTCAGTATATTTTGCATATTTTTTCATACTTCCACACAACTTCTTCCTGTTTTTTCGATTGATCTGTGTTCAGTTTTTCAAGGTGTATCCAGTGTTCCAACTTATATCTATATCTGAGGGGGGTGCGATGGGGAGGTTCCCTTGTTAGATTTGGTACTCCAAAGCAAAGAATAACTAATAGTTGACACGCACGACAAAACCAGCGCGCTTAGAGATAGGTTGCATTTGTTTCAGAGGCAAATGAATAACACACTAAGTCAGCAGTGGCGGAACAGCGAGACGAGTGCGGGAAACCAATACTTTTTCAAGAAGCCCGCGTCCTGGCGAAACAGCCAAAAGACCCGCCAACATGAATAGAGAGGACGGGTACAAGCTTCCGAGGTCTTGGCTGCCTGCAATAGCAGGGCTACGGAGCGGCGGCAGAGCCGTGGCGGCCCATGCAGACACGCGGAGAGCCGCAGTAGTGGTCGCGAGCACACAAAGCAATGGCACGCCGCAGCCGGCTTCTGGACAGCATGGAAACAGTGTGACGTCACAGCCATCACCTGCTCGCTATTCGTCCGTCTCCTCCAATGGGGTGGATTAATATAAAGACCAATAGAAAACAGCTATTTCAGCCAATGACAGATAATAAAGGAAACACCAATAAAGCATACCTTTCACCCCTCCTCCTCCTCCTTTTACAGCCAATCAAGTAACGACACGGTTTTCTCGTGCAGCTATTTAAGGAACCAAGTGTGTTCATTTAGCAGTCTCACCGTCTATGGCCGTCCTATCGCTCTCACTCCCACCCTTAAGTACCTTGGCGTCACCCTCGACCGTCGCCTCTCCTGGACTCCCCACCTCCGGACAATCCAAGCCAAGGCATGCTCCCGACTCAGTCTCCTCAAGCTCCTCTCCGGCCGTACGTGGGGTCTGGACCCCTTCACCATCCTCCACACCTATAAGTCCCTCATCCGCCCTATCCTTTGTTATGCCCATCCGGCTTGGATCTCCGGCCCCCCTACCTTTTATGAATCCCTCCAAATCCTTGAAGGCCATGCTCTCCGCCTCGCCTATTGCATCCGTCTCCCCTCCCCTACACGGATCCTGTACGATCTGATCCCCTTCCCCCACCTCCTCCTTTTCCTTGAAAGGATACGGATCCTGTACACCTCCCATAAACTCGATCCTCCTCACCTGCTCATCTCCCCGATCCTCTCCCCCCCCCCCCCTGCCCGCTGCAGCACCTGTATTCCCACGTCCCGCCCGGTCTCCATCTCTCCACCCTCCTTACCCTCTCCCAACGTGGCTTCCGCCAGCTCCCCCTCACTGATGATGTCCTCCTCCCCTCCATCTACCCCTCCTATCAGCTTTGACCCTACCCCACCCCCCACTTCCCTGTGTCCTTTCCTTTAGGCACCCTCCCTCCCTTCTCTTCCCATCCCTTCTCTTTCCTTTTCCCCCATCCCCTCCCTCCACCCCTCTTCCCCCGGGCTTCCCCTCCCCCTTCCTCCCTCCCCCCCCCTATCTCCCCTGCCCGTGGCATCTCTGCTCTCCCCTCTCGCTCTCCCACTCCCCTTCCTCCTCTCTTGGCAGGTCCCAGGACTCGTACACTCAGTGAACATTCGCGCGCCGGAGATCATCGCCATCTGTGTTTCGTGTGTGTGCCTCGATTTGTGTTTAGTGTTCTGTGACCGTCACGCATCAACTGTTCACGTGTGCCGTCGCCGTCATCCGTGTTCTGTGCGCCATGTCACCAAGTGTTTCCTGTTTTTTCGAGTCCAACGTGAACGGCTTCGTGTTTTTTGTTTTTTAACTCTCCTTTTTTTGCCCGCCGTTTTTACTGTAGTGTCTGTATCACCCATACGTCTTGTTATTGTTCCGCTTAAGGCTGAAGAGCAGCGTACTATGCTGCTGACAGCCCGCCTGTATCAGGTGATGAAAATTACAATAAAGGAAAAAAAAAATCATTTAGCAGTTAACGTAAGGCCCTGATGAAGGCTAGCTGCAACGCTGGCCGAAACGTTGGCGCATTTTAAATTATGACGATGCGGTCTGATACCCCGAAGAATTTTATTGAATAACAGAAGTCTAACATTCTCCAGTCGCCTGAGTTCTCCAAGCCCACACCGAGGCACCAGTTGCGGCGATTACCACGACGGGGAAGCACCTCATGACGTCTTCTGAAGCGGCATTCCGAGGGCTGCTAGTTCTGGAAATGGAAATGAAACTGTTCGACACTCCTTTCTCGGCTTCACCCGCTGATTTTATGGTCACCACTCCAGTCACAAGTCGTAGGTCGCGAATTTCGGCTCTGCTGAGAGGCAGAAAGTACAGCACACTGGATTTGTCCCGGTGGTCCCATTCGTTACGGCACAAAACATTTCCGCCACACAGGCGGTGTGCATCCTGGGCTGCGTTCGCCGTCCGTCCAGACGCCACTGACAAGGGAACCTTCCCATCGCACCCCCCTCAGATTTAGTTATAAGTTGGCACGGTGGATAGGCCTTGATAAACTGAACACAGATCAATTGAGAAAACAGGAAGAAGTTGTGTGGAACTGTGGAAAAATAAGCAAAATATACAAACTGAATAGTCCATGGGCCACATAGGCAAGATCATGGACAACGTGACCTCAGGAGCGCCGTGGTCCCGTGGTTAGCGTGCGCAACTTCGGAACAGAAGATTCTTCGTTCAAGTCTTCCCTCGAGTGAAAATTTTACTTTCTTTATTTTTGCATAGTTATTATCTGTCCGTTCGTTCATTGACGTCTCTGTTCACTGTAATAAGTTTAGTCTCTGTGTTTTGCGACCGCATCGCAAAACCGTGCGATTAGTAGACAAAAGGACGTGCCTCTCCAATGGGAACCGAAAACATTTGATTGCAACGTCATAGGTGAACCGATTCCTCCACAGGAAAACACATCTGATATATTCTATACGACACTGGTGACGGCATGTGTGTCACATGACAGGAATATGTTGTCGACCCACCTAACTTGTACACTTGGCGAATGGGTAAAAAGATTCTTCTACCTTGCCTGATTTAGGTTTTCTTGTGGATGTGATAATCACTCCCAAAAAAGTGATGAAAACATAAGAGTTTGTCACATAAACTGAAAATAAAAAATTAAACTTTTCACTCGACAGAAGATTTGAACCAAGGACCTTTCGTTCCGCAACTGCTCCCGTTACCACGAGACCACGGCGCTCCTGCTTTCGCGGCGTCCTTGACATTGCATATCTTCCCATGAACTACTCAGTTCGTATATTTTGATTATTTTTTCACAGTTCCACACAACTTCTTCCTGTTTTCTCGATTGATCTGTGTTCAGCTTTTCAAGGCCTATCCACTGTGCCAACTTATAACTAAATCCGAGGGGGGTGCGATGGGGAGGTTCCCCTGAGAGCAGTGAGGCTGTGCTGTGTGTGCTGTGCTGCTGGACCTGACGACCCGCGGGACTGTGCACAGCCTGGCTGGTGGCCGCCGGCCTGAATCGACTCTCCGCCCCCCGGCGTCCGCAGCCGGTCTATGTTTAGCAGGCGCCCGCCTTGTAGGGAGTTTTGTAACGGGGCGACCCACGCCACTGGACTAGAATATACACGTCTAACGGGGCGCCGTGTTTTCGCGCGCGGGCCGCCGCTTACGGCGTAGATTTACCTGAAGCCGTCGCCACACGGACCGTGCTGTCGAACGTTAACGTTGAGCGTGCCAAGTTCAGCGTGCTACTGAACTCTCAGGAACGATGCGACTTGTGCATACGGTACGTGGGCCCCGTCGTGGTATACGCGATCGCAACGCACTCCAGCAGCAGTTGAGGCATGTTTCTAGTTCGTAAATCACACTGTTTACTCAACGGGCGCGCGTGAAATTCCCACGTTAACTCTGTTAAAACGCACATTTCCTCCATCGTCCACATAAAGGAAAGTACCATGTGAAATCAATAAGGACACAGACTTATAAAAGCTCCATTACAAACAGTGCGGTACAAACTTGGAATACTTCTCCGCATAAGATAAACATTATTTCATCAGTCTCACATTTTAGTAAAACCCCAAGGCCAGTCTTACTTGGTCACTGTTCCTACCCAGTAGCAGAATCTTTGCAACATATGAATTACGAAGCGTAAAAGAAAAAGGAGCAAAATATCTTTATACAAGTAGCGCAAGCTGTCCCGTAGATTAAGCCAATCGAACAAAGTCACTCCTCAAAAAAAGGTTATCTTATATTTACATAACATCAAATATTATAGGCTATACTTACATTAAAGTAATAATAAAGTATCAGAGCCTAATAAAAACGCGAATGTTAGGAAAAAAAAATTGGAAGTCCAAAGACACGAACCATTGACCCAACAAACAACTCGGACAGTAATGCTACTCATTACGCTAAACAATCAACACCCCCCATTGTAACTAATCTTAGTAAATTACCCGTTGCAGAAAACCTTATCGTAGATATGTTACAGATGGAAATTTAATTATAACAAATTGCTCCAAGAACAATGCGTTTTGGGTAGATCTTCAATGTGTCGCTGCCTACTCTCACAATACGCAAGTTACAATAATTCTTTTGCCACGAATATCATGTTTCTCACTATTTTATTGGAACGAATCGCACAGTTAACAACGGATTTTCTAGTGATTCTCAATTTGCTGGTACTCAGAAACGGCATATATACATATAGGCTTGAAATGAATGCCAATATGGCGCCTCACAACTCTGTACTGAAGGGAGACGGCGTGCGTGTGACGTAGGTGGCGTGGTGCCATCTCATTGGTCAACGCTCAGAATACCTGACATGCCGGATATTGCTCTACACGTTCGGGAAGACTCCCGAACACGCTGTTCCACGCTATGACGTCACAAACCCGGTACGCTCAACGCTCAACGTTCGGATGCACGGTCCGCGTGCCGACGGCTTTAGGCACGGAGCGTCGCAGCTAATGGAATAATCCGGACCTCGGTAGAGCCGACTTATTCGCACGCCGAGTAGCTGCGGTTCGCAGTGCACCTTAATTGCCGCACTTATAACCCGTAGCAACTTCCTTCAGGTAACCTATTAAGTCTAGAGGCAACGTCGCTTTGCCCATATAGGAGCCTTCAGTGCGCACCCGATACGCATTTCGTGCGGGGTCACGTCCAGACTCGGCCGCTAAGTTTGAGACGAAATAAATTACAGGAGAGCATCGGTTATCCGAATACCGATCGACGGAAAGTTCGTGTAACGGAAAGCGTTACAGTCGGCGAATTTCAAGCGTTCCGACCCACTTATCAGGCCGATAGTGGAGCCTTCTGACACTATTACAAGAAACCACGGACAGGGGAAGATGTCGCCGTTGAGTAACTGTAGGGCGATACAAGACAGCTTAGAAAAAATTTCTAGTCGCTGTAATGAACGGCTTGCTCTAAATGCAGAAATACTTACGTTAATGCAGACGAGTAGGAGAAACGATACCACAGTGTTCGAATACAGCTTCAGCAGCTTGCTGCCCGGTGGCGGTCAGTTGCCGCCAACATGCAGTGGTCGGAACTTCGCCACTAATTGGCCCGACAGCATGTCATGTATTACCAAATATACACTCCTGGAAACGGAAAAAAGAACACATTGACACCGGTGTGTCAGACCCACCATACTTGCTCCGGACACTGCGAGAGGGCTGTACAAGCAATGATCACACGCACGGCACAGCGGACACACCAGGAACCGCGGTGTTGGCCGTCGAATGGCGCTAGCTGCGCAGCATTTGTCCATCGCCGCCGTCAGTGTCAGCCAATTTGCCGTGGCATACGGAGCTCCATCGCAGTCTTTAACACTGGTAGCATGCCGCGACAGCGTGGACGTGAACCGTATGTGCAGTTGACGGACTTTGAGCGAGGGCGTATAGTCGGCATGCAGTAGGCCGGGTGGACGTACCGCCGAATTGTTCAACACGTGGGGCGTGAGGTCTCCACAGTACATCGATGTTGTCGCCAGTGGTCGGCGGAAGGTGCACGTGCCCGTCGACCTTGGACCGGACCGCAGCGACGCACGGATGCACGCCAAGACCGTAGGATCCTACGCAGTGCCGTAGGGGACCGCACCGCCACTTCCCAGCAAATTAGGGACACTGTTGCTCCTGGGGTATCGGCGAGGACCATTCGCAACCGTCTCCATGAAGCTGGGCTACGGCCCCGCACACCGTTAGGCCGTCTTCCGCTCACGCCCCAACATCGTGCAGCCCGCCTCCAGTGGTGTCGCGACAGGCGTGAATGGAGGGACGAATGGAGACGTGTCGTCTTCAGCGATGAGAATCGCTTCTGCCTTGGTGCCAATGATGGTCGTATGCGTGTTTGGCACCGTGCAGGTGAGCGCCACAATCATGACTGCATACGACCGAGGCACACAGGGCCAACACCCGGCATCATGGTGTGGGGAGCGATCTCCTACACTGGCCGTACACCACTGTGATCGTCGAGGGGACACTGAATAGTGCACGCTACATCCAAACCGTCATCGAACCCATCGTTCTACCATTCCTAGACCGGCAAGGGAACTTGCTGTTCCAACAGGACAATGCACGTCCGCATGTATCCCGTGCCACCCAACGTGCTCTACAAGGTGTAAGTCAACTACCCTGGCCAGCAAGATCTCCGGATCTGTCCCCCATTGAGCATGTTTGGGACTGGATGAAGCGTCGTCTCACGCGGTCTGCACGTCCAGCACGAACGCTGGTCCAACTGAGGCGCCAGGTGGAAATGGCATGGCAAGCCGTTCCACAGGACTACATCCAGCATCTCTACGATCGTCTCCATGGGAGAATAGCAGCCTGCATTGCTGCGAAAGGTGGATATACACTGTACTAGTGCCGACATTGTGCATGCTCTCTTGCCTGTGTCTATGTGCCTGTGGTTCTGTCAGTGTGATCATGTGATGTATCTGACCCCAGGAATGTGTCAATAAAGTTTCCCCTTCCTGGGACAATGAATTCACGGTGTTCTTATTTCAATTTCCAGGAGTGTATAATATCATACAACTGAAGATGGTACTTTATAATCTCGAAACCGTTGCTTGCTTAGATAAAAATTACTGCAGCTGAAACGGATCTCTCTCTAAATTAATTACGAGGATGAGTCGAACGAAAACCTTAAATTTGTAATAACAAATCGAAATTTCGCGCCGTTATCCTGTAAGTTGGTAAGCGTGCTACAAACAGCGTGCAGAATGGCCTGTAGCTGGCAGCATAGTGCGGGTGCACACATACCGTCGCAGTATCAGTATAAAGATGGCCGCCCCACTTGCGACTTGCACCAGGGAAGAACAGCGTTCTGTTATTCGGTTTTTGCGTAGTGAACGCTTGAAACCTATTGAAATTCATCGACGAATGAAGGTTTAGTACGGTGATGCATGTTTGTCACAGCAGCATGTCTACGAATAGAGTAGGAAGTTCGCAAATGGTGTGACTTCAGCGGAAGATGCTCCTCGTCCAGGTCAGGCACAACGAGTTGTGACCCCACAGAACATTGCAGCAATTGAAGCCTTAGTGAAGCATGTTTACAGATTAGTCATGGGTCAGCACACCACATGGTGCATGATGTGCTCCAGTTTCACAAAGTGTCTGCAAGATGGGTGCCACGGCAGCTGACTCCTGAAATGAGAGAACGACTTGTTGATGCGTGTGAAGAACTTCTTCGGCGCTTTGAACGAGAAGGTGATGGCCTCCTTGAAAGAATCGTTACTGGGGACGAAGCCTGGGTTCACTTCCACCAACCGAAAACGAAGAGAGCGAGCAAGGAATGGCGCCATTCCTCATCACCAAAACCAAAGAAGTTTCGAACACAACCATCAGCAGGGAAGGTTGTGCTGACTCTCTTTTGGGACGAGAAAGGAGTCATTTTGGAGCGTTACATGCCTAGAGGGACCACTGGCACCAGTGCATCATACACAGATCTCCTAAAAACCATCTGCGACCTGCAATCAAACCAAAGCGACATGTATTGCTGTCAGCAGGTGTCCTTTTGCAACATATCAATGCAAGGTCCCACACTGCCCGTACAACAGTTGCAACAATCACAGACCTGCATTTTGAGTGTCTTCCTCATCCACCATACTCACCAGACCTTGCCCCATGTGATTTCCATATGTTTGGACCGCTCAAAGGCGCAATGGGAGGAAAGAAGTTCCGTTCTGATGAAGAGGTACGTCACGCGGTGCATGAGTGGTTGCGCGGACTACCAAAAGAATTTTTTTCTAAAGAAATTTATGTACTTTGTAAGTGCTGGAGGACTTGCAATGAGCGTTGGAGAGATTATGTTGAAAAGTGATACAGTTTTGTACCATTTATGCACAAGAAATAATATTTAAAAAATATTTAAGGTTTTCATTTGACTCACCCTCGTATTATGCCTCTAAGTTGCGGACGTTCCTACGCGCCAAATCTTGTGCGATCCAGCCATAACGTAGCAAACTGATATGAAATGGACGGACCGCGTTACGTACGGTAGCGGGGAAGGATAATGGTCGACTTAGGTATACTGGGAGAGATGTAGCTCATGTTAAAACGAGACGGCGTGTAGAACACAGACGCGACACATTCTTCACTAATGCTCCAGCGTTTAGAACCACAACCAGGCCTAACTGAGGAGAGATATCAAAGCAGTTCGGACGCGCGCTGCCGCATTCGAAACTGGTAAGTTCGGTCAACACGCAAGATTCTTCGTGAACGCAGACGGGAATTCCTGGAAGAAGCACGACGCTCTTCTCGTGAAACACAATTGGGAAATGTGACTCTTCGACCTTTCGCGGCGGATATGTTGTAAATAGTCTTCACGTGTTTTGCTCCGTATGATGTTCCATAAGAATGGTGCGCCTCTCCGTCCCATTGCAAGTAACAAAGGCCGGTCGCGGTGGCCGAGCGGTTCTAGGCGATTCAGTCTGGAACCGCGCGCCGCTCCGGTCGCAGGTTCGAATCCTGCCTCAGGCATGGATGTGTGTGATGTCCTTAGGTTAGTTAGGTTTAAGTAGTTCTAAGTTCTAGGGAACTGATGACCTCAGATGTTAAGTCCCATAGTGCTCAGAGCCATTTGAGCCAACCAAGTAACAAAGCAGCACCTACTGATTTTCTTGCTAAATATCTGACAACACTATTGGGACCTCTCGTAGGCAAGTGCGACCATCATATCAGAAAGTCTGAGGATTTCATAAGTCACCTGAAAACTCTTAGATTGCAATCGTCGTATCTCTTAGTAAGTTTTGATGTCATATCTTTATTTACAAAGGTGCCCTTGCAGGTCTCTTTGGAGCTCATTAAGAGCAAGCTTGAGAAGGACATAGCGGCATTATTTAAACACGTGCTTACTTCAACATGCTTCTTATTTCATGACCAATATTTCGAACAAGTGGACGGTGTCGCCATCGGTAGCCCTGTGTCTCCTATGGTGGCCAATTATTTTATGGAGGACTTTGAAGAAAAAGCAGTACAATCAGCCACTCTCAAAGCCTCCGGTTTTTTCCGGTATGCAGATGATAAATTTGCGTTGTGGCCACATGGACTCGATACTCTACCTACGTTTCTTCAGCATTTAAATTCGCTCCATCCGAATATAAACTTCATAGTGGAAGTGGAAAAAGATAGTACTTCACCATTTGTTGATGTTTTGGTACGAAGGAAAGCAGATGGGACATGGCGTCTACAGCAAGGCAACGCATACACATCTGCATTTGGAGGCCACAAGCTGCCATCATCCTGCACAATGCAGTAGTGCAGTACGTACGTTAGTTCACAGAGCGCGCGTGGCATCTTTCCCTGAAAGCCTGTCCAGTGAGGTAATATTTTCCGTATTTGGACGCAAAAGCAGCTCGATCACGCCTAACTCGTGGGCGGGCTATTGCTTCTCGACAGCCCAGCAACACGCAGAGACAAGAACGTTTATTTTGTATCGTCTCGTTGTTACTGTGGGCTTGTACCGTGGGAAACAAGGAGAGGATATTGGCTGGTGGCCGGTATCCTCTTTCTATAACACAAACTGCATGCATGTATTAACTGGGTTCTTTATTCATAAGAATATAAAATTACTTAACTCGAGATAGTCCAGGTGATGCGGTACAAGCTATCCGTAATACACCACCTTAGCCTCACTGCTGGTGAAGTACAAGTCCGCTATGTACGCTACTCTGGTGGCCAGGTGCTGTCTGCGACTGATGCCTCGGTAAGTCACTGGATGACTAATAAATTTTGGTCTTACGTCAAAGCGGTATGTGGATCAAAACAAAATTCCCCGACACTTTGTGACCAAAATGGTACCTAAACAGAGGACGACAGACTAAAGACCGAAATACTAAATGTCTTTTTCCAAAGTAGTTTCACAGATGAAAAAATGGTAGATATCGAAATAGATGACAGAGAGATAGAAAAACTACTAAAATCGCTCAAAAGAGGAAATACCGCTGGACCTGATGGGATACCAGTTCCATTTCACACAGAGTACGCGAAGGAACTTGCCCCCCTTCTTGCAGCGGTATACCGTAGGTCTCTAGAAGAGCGTAGCGTTCCAAAGGATAGGAAAAGGGCACAGGTCATCCCCGTTTTCAAGAAGGGACGTCGAACAGATGTACAGAACTATAGACCTCTATCTCTAACGACGATCAGTTGTACAATTTTGGAACACGTATTATGTTCGAGTATAATGACTTTTCTGAAGACTAGAAATCTACTCTGTAGGAATCAGCATGGGTTTCGAAAATGACGATCGTGTGAAACCCAGCTCGCGCTATTCGTCCACGAGACTCAGAGGGCCACAGACACGGGTTCCCAGGTATATGCCGTGTTTCTCGACTTCCGCAAGGCGTTCGATACAGTTCCCCACAGTCGTTTAATGAAGAAAGTAAGAGCATATGGACTATCAGACCAATTGTGTGATTGGATTGAAGAGTTCCTAGATAACAGAACGTAGCATGTCATTCTCAATGGAGAGAAGTCTTCGAAGTAAGAGTGATTTCAGGTGTGCCGCAGGGGAGGGTCGTAGGACCGTTGCTATTCACAGTATACATAAATGACCTTGTGGATAAAATCGGAAGTTCACTGAGGCTTTTTGGAGATAATGCTGTAGTATATCGAGAGGTTGTAACAATGGAAAATTGTACTGAAATGCAGGAGGATCTGTAACGAATTGACGCGTGGTGCAGGGAAAGGCAATTGAATCTCGGTGTAGACAAGTGTAATGTGCTGCGAATACATAGAAAGAAAGATCCTTAATCATTTAGCTACAATATAGCAGGTCAGCAGCTGGAAGCAGTTAATTCCATAAATTATCTGGGAGTAGGCATTAGGAGTGATTTAAAATGGAATGACCATATAAAATTAATCGTCGGTAAAGCTGATGCTAGACTGGGGTTCATTGGAAGAATCCTAAGGAAATGCAGTCCGAAAACAAAGGAAGTAGGTTACAGTACACTAGTTTGCCCACTGCTTGAATACTGCTCACCGGTGTGGGATCCGTACCAGATAGGGTTGATAGAAGAGAGAGAGAAGATCCAACGGAGAGCATCGCGCTTCGTTACAAGATCATTTAGTAGTCGCGAAAGCGTTACAGAGATGATAGATAAACTCCAGTGGAAGACTCTGCAGGAGATACGCTCAGTAGCTCGGTACGGGCTTCTGTTGAAGTTTCAAGAACATGCCTTCACCCAGGGGTCAAGTAGTATATTGGTCCCTCCTATGTATATCTGGCAAAGAGACCATGAGGATAAGAGGCCACACAGAGGCATACCGACAATCTTTGTTTCCACAAGCAATACGACACTGGAATAGAAGGGAGAACCGATAGAAGTACTCAAAGTACCCTCCGCCACACACCGTCAAGTGGCTTGCGGAGTACGGATGTAGATGTAGAACTGACTGGGCGTGTGACAGACTAGCCCTCCAGTCCGCGGAGGCGATCTAAATACTGGCGACCGAGAGGGCGTTGGCGGCCCTTTTCCTGCTAGCCTGTCTTTGGCCTCTATCGATCTTCCCGCAACCTCTTTGCCACCTGGTGTGCTGGCGCCAGCTTTCGAGACTCGACAACTCGTTCGTGCGACTCGACATCACGAGATGAGTCAAACCCCATACTCGTTTGATGTGAGTGGTCTCACAGTCAGCATGTCTGTTACCAGCAGACAGAAGGCAGACTAAAGCACGAGTCTCTCTAGGTATTGATGAGACAGCACGGGCGACACTGCCGTGTGACCGTCCCTGCGTACAGAGGCCATCGCACAGCCAGGAGACAAGTGTTGTGGTGTCGCTTCACAACGAACTTATGTGCTCGTACTGTTCCTCGCCGTTTTGTTCCCTTCACAGTCCCAAGAACGTAATTTGCTGCCTTTAATTATCATGTATTGTTACGTTGTGTTTACAGCTAGTACATACTCTATAACAATCCCTGGGAGTTTCTAAAATTAATGGGGGAGGTGACAACAAAATGGTTATTCAAGTTAGAATCTATGAGACTCGACACAAGTCATCAGCCATTAGGAACAATATCGTGCATAGAATCCCGAAGGTAGCAATAGTCCACAGATGCAAGAACTATCGTTAACTCACCAGCTCGTGCAGAAAAGTTCGTGACGAGAAGAATATGTAGTAGAATGCAAAACAGACTTCAGGATATCTTAGGGGATGAGTGTGGAAATCAAGACGCCTTCATAGGATCTGTCGGCTTAGAATAAGCTTCCAACACGTAAAATGGTTCGATTTATTTGAAATTTTCAGAAAAAGCGGCATACATCTACATTTACAGCTACATGGATACTCTGCAAATCACATTTAAGTGCTTGGCAGAGGGTTCATCGAACCACCTTCACAATTCTCTATTATTACAATCTCGTATAGCGCGCGGAAAGAATAAACACCTATTATCTTTCCGTACGAGCTCTGATTTCCCTTATTTTATCGTGGTGATCGTTCCGCCCTATGTAGGTCGCTGTCAACAAAACATTTTCGCATTCGGAGAAGAAAGTTTGTGATTGGAATTTCGTGAGAAGATTCCGTCGCAACGATAAACGCCTTTCTTTTAATGATTTCCAGCCCAAATCCTGTATCATTTCGCGATAATACAAAACGTGCTGCCTTTCTTTGAACTTTTTCGATGGACTCCGTCAGTCCTATCTCGTAAGGATCCCACCCCGCGCAGCAGTATTCTAAAAGAGGACGGACAAGCGTAGTGTAGGCAGTCTCCTTAGTAGATCTGTTACATTTTCAGTGTGTCCTGCCAATAAAACGCTGCCTTTGGTTAGCCTTCCCCACGATATTTTCTGTGTGTTCTTTCCAATTTAATTCGTTCCTAATTGTTATAGCTAGGTATTTAGTTGAATTTACAGCTTTTAGATTAGACCGATTTATCGTGTAACCGAAGTCCCTTTTAGCACTCGTGTGGATGACCTCACACCTTTCGTTATTAAGGGTCAACTGCCACTTTTCGCACCATTCAGATATTTCTTCTAAATCATACGAGGCAGGATGTCAAAGGTAATATACAATATGAACAATAAGCAAAGGGAAACACACAGAATGAAAGAACAAAAGCGAAATAGTTGGATGGAAAAGCATGCAAAGCAGAAACGCAGTGTCTATGCTCCACTGCTCAAGATGACTATCGGAGACAACGTAGGAAATAAAAAAGGTCCTGAAGTGGAATTAATATTCACAGAAAAAGCATTTCAGTTATAAAATTCGTTGGTGACGTGCTAATAACGTGGCATCGTCCAAAAGTTCTCGTAATATAATAATTAATGTTATTGCGCCTTACGCACTCCTTATTGTGCACTATGACCTTGAAAGTGTCCGCCGCCGGTAACTGAGTGGTCAGCGTGACGGAATGTCAACCCTAAGGGCCCGGGTTCGATTCCCGGCTGGGTCGGAGATTTTCTCCGCTCAGGGACTGCGTGTTGCGTTGTCCTAATCATCATCATTGTACCCCCATCGACGAGCAAGTCGCCGAAGTGGCGTCAAATCGATAGACTTGCACCAGGCGAACGGTGTACCCGACGGGAGGCCATAGTCACTCGACATTTACATTTTACCTTGAAAGTAATCGCCCTCCCCCCCCCCCCCCCCCCCCCTACCCCGTTGGTAACAAAGAAACCGACTTAAACTTTTCCTCACTTTTGAAGTGCATCGCGGAAGCCTTTCTTTGTCGTATCTGGTACCCTCTACGACTGCACTTTAATCTCCGCCACTGTATCATATTTTTGCCCCTTCAACTGGACTTACGCCTAGGAGATGGTTGAGAAGTGGTACGGAGCAGAGTGTGGTATTACGGTGCGGGAACAGATTTCATCTAGCTTTTAGTAGCAAAAAAAAAAAAAATCCCGTCTACTGCAGGCAGGATGCGGTCGTGGATTAACGTGGTCGACCAGCCACTTCTTTGGGCGTTGTGTGTGTGTGTGTGTGTGTGTGTGTCATTTCCTAAGGGACGGAACTGCTGAGGTCATGGGTCGCTAGACTTATGGACTACTGAAACTAACGTAAACTAACTTATGACCGAGGGAGAACTCGATGATGATGATGATTGGTCTTTTAGGTTGCTCAACTGGAGGTCTCGAACCTCCGGCGTGAGGGGCCGAAGCAATCCGTGACATGGGGCCTCTAACCGGGCGGCTTTTGGGTGTTTGCTCGTCGCCTCTTTCCTGAAACGTCCCAGAATATGGTGACTCAGCTCGTTATAGGGCGGATGACTTGGCAAGGACGGAAACAGTCCTGTCAGTATTCTGCCCTAGTTGATGGATGATTCTTCCGTCGAGACGATTGCTACTTAATTTCGAGATCATTGCCATAAATATTTTATCACCAGTGATAACCTTTCAAATGGCTTTGAGCACTATGGGACTTATCGTCTGAGGTCATCAGTTCCCTAGAACTTAGAACTACTTAAACCTAACTGACCTAAGGACATCACACACAGCCATGCCCGAGGTAGGATTCGAACCTGCGACCGTAGCGGTTGCGCGCTTCCAGACTGTAGCGCCTAGAATCGCTCGGTCACAGCGGCCGGCGACAACCTTTCAAAGACCATGCAAATCGCCTCGAAGCAGTTAAGTTACCTGTAGACGTGCAGGCGACGTTCTCGAGGCAGCCGCGCCACAAACTTCTCGTGTTCTATTCCTCTGACAGAATACGTTCAGACGTACCACAAGTTACCCCCAAGGTATTGCTCGGCACTAGTACGATCTGTTTACAACATTGCAGGATCGAATCCCCCACTTTCTGAACATCATCGGCTGAGGTGGCAGTTGACGGCCGGGCAGGACAGTTGTTACTGGCAGTCGACCTCGGCGCGCGACCGAAACGCTTATAAGTCTGTGTCTGAACGCACGAAGCGACGACACTCAACAGCCTGGCCCCTACACCGCTTCCGTTTTCCGAACCTCAGAACAAAAGTATACGTGGCAAACCCGTAGAGCCACAGAGACACGGCAGTGGAAACGCGCTCAGCGAACACGAACAAGGGGAGGCCGCCAATTGTGAAATTCAGATTCGATTCACACTGCACATAATAAAGCTCATGGCCAGAGGTGTAATGTGGCAAAGCACCAAGATGCACTTCTCAGCCGCTGTCGAGAAAATCGACAGTTAAAAGAAACCGTTGCGGTGAAATACTCTCTACGATTAATGATTTTCTACAGCGTCGTAGCGCAGCGGTAAGCGCTGGGGTTCGTAATCCGAAGGTCGCCGGATCGAATCTCGCGCCATGCAATTTTTTTTAGTATTTGTTTTTGTGATTCATATATATATAATTCCCGGCAATCAGTTGCAACAATTATGCATATAATATTGTTGAAAGTCGTTTGTCGTGGAAAAACTGGCGACTTCGAACATCATTATGTTTTCCGCAAACAAAGTTGTATTTCACAAATGTTATTAATTGTCTTCATAATGTTAACCACGTATAGTTAACGGAAGACGTAGAAACGAATACGTATAGCGTAAGTCAAACGTTCGAATTAGAATAGAGACCCCACGAGCACAAACTTGCTGTGGCAGATATGAAATATAAACTCCGTTACTCGCTCGTTACACTTGAAGGATAGATGTTGAACGGGCCGAAACGAGCCGCCCCATAACACCGTAGTTGCCTGCTAACTTCGAAAGAAGGTAGATGCGGTCCCTAGCGCAACTTATAACATCGTCGAAAATCAGTCCGGACGGGACAGCTTTGGTACACCCTGTTAAACAAGCGAAAAAATGGAGGCGGTACAATTGGAGAGCGATCCGCCTTCACCAACATGCATAAGCAATTCATTAATAGTATATATATATATATATATATATATATATATATATATATATTCGATCTATATATATATATAGATAGATTATATATATATATATATATATATATAGATTCGATCCGGCGACCTTCGGATTACGAACCCCAGCGCTTACCGCTGCGCTACGTCGCTGTAGAAAATCATTAATCGTAGAGAGTATTTCACCGCAACGGTTTCTTTTAAGTGTCGATTTTCTCGACAACGGCTGAGAAGTGCATCTTGGTGCTTTGCCACATTACACCTCTGGCCATGAGCTTTTATTACGCGCAGTATGAATCGAATCTGAATTTCACAATTGGCGGCCTCCCCTTGTAAGCTAGCCGCTCAGCTGGCAGCGGTGCTGCGGTGAGTCGCCGCACCTGGCGGTACGTACGTCGATGCACTCGCAACCGCCTGCGTGCGACACTCACAGTCAGATTCGGCGAACTCTGGGATGACGCTGAGTACGAGAGAGCGACATGCGGTAGTGGCTCTGTACTGCCGGTGCACTCTGGGACACCAGCTCGGTACTCGTGTAGCGGCTCGCGGACTCGATTACAAAGACTGGGTATGGAAAGTGAACTGTTAACGACGAACGTGTAAAGATAATAAAAGTTATTGGTATTCCCAAGAAATAAGCGGGATTCTTAGCCACATATGTAATAGCTCTCTAAAGCAGAGTATTTTCCCAGATAGATTGAAGTATGCCATTGTTGAACAACTGCATAAAAAAGGGGATACGTCTGGTGTCAACAACTACCGCCCAATCTCTCTTCTGACTGCCTTATCCAAAATTCTTGAAAAAGTAATGTATTGCAGAGTAGCTTCACACCTTTGTAAAAATAAAGTTTTAACAAAATGTCAGTTTGGTTTCCAGGAGGCTTCTTCAACGGAAAATGCCATATATACTTTTACTAATGAAATATTAAATGCTCTGAGTAACCGGAAGTCACCCGTTGAGATTTTTTGTGATCTCTCAAAAGCTTTTGATTGTGTAAATCATGAGATACTTCTAGATAAGTTCAAGTACTGTGATATGAATGGGACAGTGCTCAAATAGTTTAAATAATACCTAACTGAAAGAGTGCAGAAAGTTGAAATAAGCAGTTCACACAATATGCAAAAAACTGGTGATTTCGCAAACTGGGGAACAATCAAGAACAGGGTGCCGCAAGGTTCGGTCTTGGGTCCTCTACTGTTCTTAATATATATTAATGACTTGCCATTCTATATTCACGAAGATGCAAAGCCAGTACTTTTTCCCGATGATAATGACTTGCCATTCTATATTCACGAAGATGCAAAGCCAGTACTTTTTCCCGATGATACAAGTATAGCTATCACACCCTTCAGACAAGAATTAACTGGTGAAATTGTAAACAATATTTTTCAGAAAATCATTGAGTGGTTCTCTGCAAATGGGCTCTCATTAAACTTTGACAAAACACAGTATACATATACAGTTCTACACAGTAAATGGTATGACACTATTAATACACGTAAACTTCGATCAGAAATCGGTAGCTAAGGTAGAATATTCAAAATTTCTAGGTGTATGCATTGATGAGGGGTTGAACTGGAAAAAACACAGTGAAGATGTGCTGAAACGTTTGAGTTCAGCTACTTACGCTATTAGGGTCATTACAAATTTTGGCGATATACATCTCAGTAAGTCAGCTTACCACGCCTATTTTCATTCTCTGCTTTCGTATGGCCTCATATTCTGGGGGAAGTCATAATTGAGTAAAAGAGTGTTCATTGCACAAATGCGTGTAAGCAGAATAATTGCTGGAGCTCATCCAAGATCATCCTGCAGACACTTATTTAAAGAGCTAGGGATCTTCACTGTAGCCTCAGAATATATACACTCCTGGAAATGGAAAAAAGAACACATTGACACCGGTGTGTCAGACCCACCATACTTGCTCCGGACACTGCGAGAGGGCTGTACAAGCAATGATCACACGCACGGCACAGCGGACACACCAGGAACCGCGGTGTTGGCCGTCGAATGGCGCTAGCTGCGCAGCATTTGTGCACCGCCGCCGTCAGTGTCAGCCAGTTTGCCGTGGCATACGGAGCTCCATCGCAGTCTTTAACACTGGTAGCGTGCCGTGACAGCGTGGACGTGAACCGTATGTGCAGTTGACGGACTTTGAGCGAGGGCGTATAGTGGGCATGCGGGAGGCCGGGTGGACGTACCGCCGAATTGCTCAACACGTGGGGCGTGAGGTCTCCACAGTACATCGATGTTGTCGCCAGTGGTCGGCGGAAGGTGCACGTGCCCGTCGACCAGGGACCGGACCGCAGCGACGCACGGATGCACGCCAAGACCGTAGGATCCTACGCAGTGCCGTAGGGGACCGCACCGCCACTTCCCAGCAAATTAGGGACACTGTTGCTCCTGGGGTATCGGCGAGGACCATTCGCAACCGTCTCCATGAAGCTGGGCTACGGTCCCGCACACCGTTAGGCCGTCTTCCGCTCACGCCCCAACATCGTGCAGCCCGCCTCCAGTGGTGTCGCGACAGGCATGAATGGAGGGACGAATGGAGACGTGTCGTCTTCAGCGATGAGAGTCGCTTCTGCCTTGGTGCCAATGATGGTCGTATGCGTGTTTGGCGCCGTGCAGGTGAGCGCCACAATCAGGACTGCATACGACCGAGGCACACAGGGCCAACACCCGGCATCATGGTGTGGGGAGCGATCTCCTACACTGGCCGTACACCACTGGTGATCGTCGAGGGGACACTGAATAGTGCACGGTACATCCAAACCGTCATCGAACCCATCGTTCTACCATTCCTAGACCGGCAAGGGAACGTGCTGTTCCAACAGGACAATGCACGTCCGCACGTATCCCGTGCCACCCAACGTGCTCTAGAAGGTGTAAGTCAACTAACCTGGCCAGCAAGATCTCCGGATTTGTCCCCCATTGAGCATGTTTGGGACTGGATGAAGCGTCGTCTCACGCGGTCTGCACGTCCAGCACGAACGCTGGTCCAACTGAGGCGCCAGGTGGAAATGGCATGGCAAGCCGTTCCACAGGACTACATCCAGCATCTCTACGATCGTCTCCATGGGAGAATAGCAGCCTGCATTGCTGCGAAAGGTGGATATACACTGTACTAGTGCCGACATTGTGCATGCTCTGTTGCCTGTGTCTATGTGCCTGTGGTTCTGTCAGTGTGATCATGTGATGTATCTGACCCCAGGAATGTGTCAATAAAGTTTCCCCTTCCTGGGACAATGAATTCACGGTGTTCTTATTTCAATTTCCAGGAGTGTATATATTCACTTACGAAATTTGTTATTAACAATCCAAACGAATTCAAAAGTAATAGCAGTGTACACGGCTGGAGCACTAGGAGAAAGGATGATCTTCACGACTCAAGGTTAAATGTAACTTTGGCTCAGAAGGGTGTAAGACGTGTATATTTCTGTTGTCTATTGTCAAAATATTATAAAGATCTTTATATTTTATTAATAGGATTAAGTAGGAATAATTAATATTTGTCATGTTGGAAATAACTGTGGTAGCAGGGAATGTCTGCACCAAAGTATTGTTGGAAAGAGAGGCCGCAAATTGATATAATTTTAAAAAGGGCGGGAGAGAGAGCGTATGGATACATTTTAAGAAAAGAGCGGGAAAGATCGCGCATTGATACATATTGTAATGGTAGCAGGGATTGTCTGCACCAGAAAGCATTGTTGGCAGGAGAGACCGCACTTTAGCGTTCGTAGGAAGTCAGTAGTAAGCGAGAAGTGAAGCGAGTCGGTAGCAGGTCTGAAGCGAGAGGTTGAGAGGAGCGGTGTGCCTGCCAGCCACCAGCTGTGATTTACAAGAGATTATAAACGGATGTACAGAGACATCAGCTAACTATTATCATAAGAGGAACTAATATTATTGAATTAATTTTTTGAGAAACTCGAGATTACTGAAGGTATGTTTGCGCATTGCTAGTTGTAAGATTATTGTAAAAAGTAAGTCCCATTTGAACGTTTGTAAAATCATTTCATTCAGAATATGATTAACTTTCGCCAGCAATATTGCATTTCTAAATGTAATCCATCCCAAAAACCATCAACGTAAAACTTTGCAAAATTATATTGTTGTCAAGAAAAAGTCTAACTATGAATTACGTAATTTCAGTCAAATTAATTATAGAATAACGTCAGCTTTGCTATTAAAGAAAAACGTCAGGTTTGGTAATAAATACAGCCACTTATGATGAAAGCCCACCAGCTGCTAATAGAGTATAGTAAAACAGAGTAAGTATATTGATGTCGCAGTTCGATGTAGCAGTCAGATGGCGATCCAGTAACAGTAAAAAAGGTAAGGAACAGTTTTGGGTTATTGCAGGTAACGACTGAGGGCCACGACGACGACACATTCTATGTTTCGTCGAAATAATCAGAAAATCACTTTTAATAAGCAGCATTTAAATTTGTATGCGAAGATTGAGAAAAAGAATAAATTTCAAAGGGAAGATTTCATTTGTTATTATTAAGCAAGAGATAGAAATCCAAGGGAAAGGTTACATAGGTTATTGTAAAAGGGAAGGTTATCATTAAGAAAAGAGGTATAGAGGAGACAGGAAGGTTTCAAGGGGGAAATTATGCTGCCAAAAAAGTCTTTGGTCACTTACCTAATAGCATCCAAAGTCTGACAGATAGCCATATAGCATTTAAAAGGAAATTAAAAGAATTTCTGAACGGGTACTCCTTGTACTCATTAGATGAATTTTTGCATATAGTCAGTGGGTAATTTCCCCACCCCCGCACCCAAAAAAAATATTAAGTGTCATGTAATATTTTGTGCAATGTAATATGTTGTATAGACACGTTTTATTAACCTGACACGGTCCACATCATTACGAAGTGTCGTATTCATGATCTATGGGACAAGTACTAATCTGATCTCTTATGTGTCCAGTTGTGGGGTGACTGTGTGCGCCGCCAGCAGAGCGCAGCGCCGTTCCCGCCGAACGGCCCGGCACGGCCGCCGCCCTCCACGCAGCGACAGACAAGACAGACAGACAGACAGCCCAGCCCGCCGGTCTGCCGACACCGCTCTGCCGTGACAGCGCGGCCGCGCCATCTGTCAACCGGTGACGCGGAATTTGGCGACGCGCGAGAAGGCGCGCGCCCCGACAAAACGACAGACAGAGAGGGAGAGAACTCGAGTACGCAGCCGGCTTCGGAACCGCGTAGGACCCACACTGTACAATCGCCATGATTACAAATTCTTATACACTGGTACTAGGTGATCGTGCAGACAATTGACTCCTCGAAACACTTTCACGGTAATTCGTCCGTGTAACTTTACACTGCAGTCTTGCTTCCGTTATGAAGCGTACAGCGACAGCTACGATCTACATCGATAGTCTGCAAATCACATTCAAGTGCGTGGCGGAGGGTTCATCGAGCCCCCTTCACAAATCTCTATTATTCCAATTTCGTATAGCGCGCGGAAAGAATGAACACCTGTATCTTTCCGTACGAGCTCTGATTTCCCTTATTTTATCGTGGTGATCGTTCCTCCCTATGTACGTCGGTGTCAACAAAATATTTTCGCATTCGGAGGAGAAAGTTGGCGATTGGAATTTCGTGAGAAGATTCCGTCGCAACGAAAAACGCCTTTCTTGTAACGATTTCCAGCCCAAATCCCGTATCATTTCTGTAACACTCTCTCACATATTTCGCGATAATACAAAACGTGCTGCCTTTGTTTGCACTTTTTCGCAGTACTCCGTCAGTCCTACCTGGTAAGGATCCCACACCGCGCAGCAGTATTCTAAAAGAGGACGGACAAGCGTAGTGTAGGCTATTGTGTCTCACTGTTTAGAGGCACAAAACGCGTGGGTGTTTTCAGCTCGTTACTAAATGCAAATAAGTAGGAGGCCGAGTCGACAGGAGCTGAAGGAGTCCAGGTTGCAATAATATGCGGTACGGCACACTGTTAGACAGAAGGATTATTTATTCAAGACACACATTGTACAATGAAATTACTTATCTTCAGTAGTTTGTAGGACTGCAGCTGCAGCTATGAACTGACAATCTCGTAACATGCAATACCATCAGCTAACACAACATATTCTCAGGGACTAAGTCTGATGGGCCCACCTCAGAGAATCAACAGAACTGGCTGAGGGCCGATTATGAAAGTGCGTCTTCCTGGGTTGAAATCTAGCTAACAAAGGAACCTCCCCATCGCACCCCCCTCAGATTTAGTTATAAGTTGGCACAGTGGATTGGCCTTGAAAAACTGAACACAGATCAATCGAGAAAACAGGAAGAAGTTGTGTGGAACTATGAAAAAAATTAGTAAAATATACAAACTGAGTAGTCCATGCGAAGATAGGCAACATCAAGGAGAATCGGAGGCTAGGAGCGCCGTGGTCCTGTGGTTACCGAGAGCAGCTACGGAACGAGAGGTCCTAGGTTCAAGTCTTCCCTCGAGTGAAAAGTTTAATTTTTTATTTTTAGTTTATGTGACAAACTCTTATGTTTTCATCACTTTTTTGCGAGTGATTATCACATCCACAAGAAAACCTAAATCGGGCAAGGTAGAAGAATCTTTTTACCCATGTACAAGTTAGGTGGGTCGACAACATATTCCTGTCATGTGACCCACATGCCGTCACCAGTGTCGTATAGAATATATCAGATGTGTTTTCCTCTGGAGGAATCGGTTGACCTATGACCTTGCGATCAAATGTTTTCGGTTCCCAATGGAGAGGCACGTCCTTTCGTCTACTAATCGCACGGTTTTGCGGTGCGGTCGCAAAACACAGACACTAAACTTATTTCAGTGAACAGAGACGTCAATGAACGAACGGACAGATCATAACTTTGCGAAAATAAAGAACGTAAACTTTTCACTCGAGGGAAGACTTGAACCAAGGACCTCTCGTTTCGCAGCTGCTCACGGGACCACGGCGCTCCTGGGCTTACATTAACCTTGATGTTGCTAATCTTGCGTATGGAGTACTCAGTTTGTATATTTTATTAATTTTGTTCATAGTTCCACACAACTTCTTCCTGTTTTCTCGATTGATCTGTGTTCAGTTTTTCAAGGCCTATCCACTGTGCCAACTTATAACTAAATCTGAGGGGAGTGCGATGTGGAGGTTCCCTTGTGAGAAGTGAACGAGGCACACTCCAGTTCCGTCGAGCTGCACAGCCCGCTAGAGTGCGCTGTGCTCGGCAGACGGCGGGCTGCCAACCTTGCGTTGGCGCGGCGTTGCAGTAGTATCTGTGGCAATGATACTACACATGCGATCTCCTTAGTAGATCTCTTACATTTTCTAAGTGTCCTACCAATAAAACGCAGCCTTTGGTTAGCCTTCCGCACAACACTTTCTATGTGTTCTTTCCAATTTACGTGGTTCGTAATTGTAATACCTAGGTATTTAGTCGAATTTACGGCTTTTAGATTAGACTGATTTATCGTGTAACCGAAGTTTAACGAGTTCCTTTAGCAATCATGTGGATGACCTCACACTTTTCGTCATTTAGGATCAACTGCCACTTTTCGCACCATTCAGATATTTTTTGCTAAATCGTTTTCCAGTTTGTTTTGATCTTCTGATGGCTTTATTAGTCGATAAACGACAGCGTCATCTGCAAACAACCCAAGACGGCTGCTCAGATTGTCTCCAAAATCGTTTATATAGACAAGGAACAGCAACCGGCCCTATAAAACTACCTTGGGGAACGCCTGAAATCACTTCTGTTTTACTCGATGACTTTCCGTCAGTTACTACGAACTGTCACTTCTCTCTCACGAAATCGCAAATCCAGCCACATAACTGAGACGATATTCCATAAGCACGCAATTTCACTACGAGCCGCTTGTGTGGTACAGTGTCAAAAGCCTTCCGAGAAATACGCAATCGATCTGAAATCCCTTGTCAAAAGCACTCAACACTTCATGTGAATAAAGAGCCAGTTGTGTTTCACAGGAACGACGTTTTCTAAACCCATGTTGACTGTGTGTCAATAGACCGTTTTCTTCGAGGTAATTCATAATGTTCGAACACAATATATGTTCTAAAATCCTGCTGCATTTCGACGTTAACGATATGGGCCTGTAATTTAGTGGATTACTCCTACTACCTTTCTTGAATATTGTTGTCACCTGTGCAACTTTCCAGTCTTTGAGTACCGACCTTTCGTCGAGCGAACGGTTGTATACGATTGTTAAGTATGGAGCTAATGCCTCAGCATACTCCTAAAGAACCTAACTGGTACACAGCCTGGACCAGAATACTTGCTTTTATTAAGTGATTTGAGTTGCTTCACTACTGCGAGGATATTTACTTCTACGTTTCTCTCGGTGGTAGCTGTTCTCGATTCGAATTCTGGAATATTTACTTCGTCTTGTTTTGTGAAGCCATTGGGAAGGCTCTGTTTAGTAAATCTGCTTTGGCAGCACTGTCTTCGATAGTATCTCCATTGTTAACGCGCAGAGAAGACATTGATTGTTTCTTGCCGCTACTTCACATACGACCAGAATCTCTTTGGATTTTCTGCCAGGTTTCGAGACAAAGTTTCGTTGTGGAAACTGTTATAGGCGTCTCGCAGTGAACTCCGCGCTAAGTTTCGAGCTTCTGTAAAGGATCGCCAATCTTGGGGATTTTGCCTCTGTTTAAAACAAAGTTGGCATGTCTATGTGCCGAAATGCACTAAATGTTGTGTAACAGACCCTCAAATTACTTTTCCGCTCTCTCGTATGTTATTCTAGTCTGTCACTCTGATGCACGAACTGTCAGTTCGATTATATGATAGATTCCTGATTTGCCTGCCCCCATGGGCGTCCGCAGAAATGTATCCGAGAGGGACAAAATTCTAAAATTGACATTTTTATATACCGTAGCTCATTTGCTGAGTTTTAGAACGATCAATGATTGATATTTAACCACTTGCAACTTGAAAGTATGCGTATTTCAGTTGTGTATGTAATCTTTTTGATATTATTAAAATAAATATCGATGTTATCATGTTTAGTTATCTATATAAATAAAAATGTATTGCCGCATGTGTGAAATATCACTCGAGAAGGGATCGACCGATCTGGCTGACTTCGTCGTCGTCGTCGTTGTTGTTAGTAATTGCCAGCGCAAGGTTTGTATGGAAGAAAATTTTTGGAAAATACAACGGAAAAGTCGAAATTTTAGGTGGTATTTTTGTATGAAAATACCAGTGAAAGATGTGTGGCGGTCTGTTCGACTGTTCTGTTGTCGCATGTTTTCACAGCAAAAATAAACGTGACGCTCAGTTTCATAGTTCTGCTGTCGGCTGTTCTCACAGCAACAACAAATTCCGTATTGACTATTGATATTTTGCGAAAAAACAAGTGATTTGAAGCGATACTGCAGTGTCTAAGCGGTGGTGATCATAGGACGCGATCACGCCGTATCCTAGGTGTGAAAGCTTATTCAGTCGGTAAAAGATAACACTGTTTATAAGAGAGGAAAATAAGTATATATATTCAAGGTCGCAGTGATGTCCAGCGATAGCGATCGTCTCAGATTCAGTGTGGTGCAACGCAGCACCAGACACCGCCACAGAGCTGCGAATTCTGCAGCAAGGCCGGCCTGGCTGCGCAACTCTGTGGCAGACTCGAGATGCGAGGGGTGCCTTGGCTCAGTACTCTGAGACGGTGAAAGTCGATTGTACTGGCCAGTGTGAGGGCGGCGTTGGGAGACTTACCACGTTCTCTAAAACGTGAAGCCAGCCTCCGGCATATTGGTGAGTCTTAGTGAAGTGTTCGTACTACAGTTCTGTTCTTCGATTTCACTTAAAACAGGAATAAAACATTCGGCTGTTTTGAATCGACGTACGCCATACTCGACGAGTGGGAACTGAAGTCAAAAAATTAATTTTTCAAGTGTCTTGTGATGAGTATTCACCCACGAAAGTACACTACTGGCCATTAAAATTGCTACACCACGAAGATGGCGTGTTACAGACGCGGAATTTAACCGACAGGAAGAAGATGCTGTGATATGCAAATGATTAGCTTTTCAGAACATTCACACAAGGTTGGCGCCGGTGGCGACACCTACAACGTGCTGACATGAGGAAAGTTTCCAACCGATTTCTCATACACAAACAGCAGTTGACCGGCGTTGCCTGGTGAAACGTTCTTGTGATGCCTCGTGTAAGGAGGAGAAATGCGTACCATCACGTTTCAGACTTTGATAAAGGTCGGATTGTAGCCTATCGCGATTGCGGTTTATCGTATCGCGACATTGCTGCTCCCGCTGGTCGAGATCCAATGACTGTTAGCAGAATATGGAATCGCTGGGTTCAGGAGGATAATACGGAACGCCGTGCTGGATCCCAACGGCCTCGCATCACTGGCAGTCCAGGTGACAGGCAGCTTATCCATATGACTGTAACGGATCGTGCAGTCACGTCTCGATCCCTGAGACAACAGATGGGGCCGTTTGCAAGACGACAACTGTCTGCACGAACAGTTCGACGACGTTTCCAGCAGCATGGACTATCAGCTCGGAGACTATGGTTGCGGTTACCCTTGACGCTGTATCACAGACAGGAGCGCCTGCGATGGTGTACTCAACGACGAACCTGGGTGCACGAATGGCAAAACGTCATTTTCTCGGATGAATACAGGTTCTGTTTACAGCATCACGATGGTTGCATCCGTGTTTGGCGACATCGCGGTGAACGCACATTGGAAGCGTGTATTCGTCATCGCCAAACTGGCGTATCACCCGGCGTGATGGTATGGGGTGCCATTGGTTGCGCGTCTCGGTCACCTCTTGTTCACATTGACGGCACTTTGAACAGAGTACGTTACATTTCAGATGTGTTACGACCCGCGGCTCTACCCTTCATTTGATCCCTGTGAAACCCTACATTTCAGCAGAATAATGCACGACCGCATGTTGCAGGTCCTGTACGGGCCGTTCTGGATACAGAAAATGCTCGACTGCTGCCCTGGTCAGCACATTCTCCACATCTCTCAGCAACCGAAAACGTCTGGTCAATGGTGGCCGAGCAACTGGCTCGTCACAATACGCCAGTATCCCAGTATCTGAACTATGATATCGTGTTGAAGCTGCATGGACAGCTGTACGGCCAGAGGTGTTCGTTCTGGGTACTGATCAGGATGTATGCACCCAAATTGCGTGTAAATGTAATCACATGTCAGTTCTAGTATAATATAGTTTGAAAGGTGGCTACACTGAGCCACTGCGCCAGAGAGTATTATTCTGCCGCCTCCACAGTGCTTGGAGAGAACTCGTGGAAGTCAGTGCTTGTCGAGAGCTCGTAGTAGTCAGTGCCTGTCGAGGACTCGGCGTAGTCTGTGCTGAGATGTTGTAGCAGAGACTGTTTGTTGAGATGTGCTATTAGGCAGTGCTTGCTGAGATGTGATATTGGAGAGTTCTGGTTGAGATGTGATAGTAGAGAGTCGGTGTGATATATAATGTAAGGATTAGAGTGGTTTTCATCAATATAAATGAGGTAATAAACTCCGTTTCTTTTTATTTCAGTGTCCTAAATAATGCGTCATTACAGGTTCAGTCAACAAAGCATCTGGCGTGTGTTCTTGTATTAGAGTTTAATTCTGCTTTCCTTACGCAATTTGTAATTTTCTTTTATCACGTCAGTAAAATTGGTATTTAAAAATTCTTGTCTTGTTGAAGAAGAACCGTGCCAGATGTGCGTTGAGTCATACTTCCACATACAGAACAGTTATACTTATGCTTTGGTTTCGTAGGTTTCATAGTTGCTGGGGACTTAATTAATTAATTGTGTTAACGAAAATTTTCATTTCATTCTTTGTTGTTGTTCTTTGCAGTCAGATTGCGTAATAAGTCTAGTCAGGGCCAACCGTTTACGAAACAGCGTAATCGGACTTACAGCTACTAAAAACTAAAAGTATTTTCAATCATATTTAATTAAGCCCCCATGCAAGTTGTCCAATGAATACCCGTTTATCATCTGCATTTCTTCTTGGTTTAGCAATTTTAATGGCCAGTAGTGTATATCTGACTGTCAGTTCAACGCATTAACGCTAAGAGGATAGGTTTAACAGGAGAACTAAGACTCACCAAAACAGCGGACAGGCTTCGCTTCGACTGACGCCTACACTCGGCATAGATAACGACGTCTCCCCTTTATTCTAACGTCCTTGGTTATGCTAGTTAATATTAAAAACAGAAATCATGAAAGTAATGGAAAAATCCATATACATGGTCAGATGTGAAGTCACGTAAACAAAGATAGTGTTATACATCTCATAATTTGTGGATAAAATTTATTCTCCTTCTCTCCACTTCGTGGAACATTAAAGTTCCAACTTATTTGCTTTCTGTATTCACAAGGGAACATTCCCAAGTGTAAGTAAACGATCTTTATGAAGCTTGGCGGGTGTGTAGACGGTGCAAAATACTGCAATACGTATTTTTTTGTTTCTGCTCAATTTCATTTTTAAGCGCCAAAGCACACTCGGAAAGCTCATTTGCATTTTGGGTTTAGATGGAATATCTTATATATTTTTTATGTATCATCGTTTCGAAGATATTTCCTCTAAACCTAAAGTGCCAAATTACATTTCGGGTTGTGCTTTACCCCTTAAATGACAAACTGAAGCAGAAACAAAAAATATAAATATTGCACTACTTTGTCCCCTCCACACACTGGCCAAGTCTCATCAAGACGGTTTATTGACAAAAAGTTTTGGATGTGAGTTCCGTCAATTATGCAAAACACCGTTTTTCTCAGTACCCAAACATGTTTCGGCACTACTGTGCCATCATCAGTGGGTTTTCGTTTTTTATTTATTCTGCAATGTGAACATTTTGTTAAATGATTATAAAATTATGTGCATTTTTGCTTCAAACAACAGATCATTTCTTTTTGTAAATACCTTTACATTTTGTGTGTGCCCGCATCTCGTGGTCGTGCGGTAGCGTTCTCGCTTCCCACGCCCGGGTTCCCGGGTTCGATTCCCGGCGGGGTCAGGGATTTTCTCTGCCTCGTGATGGCTGGGTGTTGTGTGCTGTCCTTAGGTTAGTTAGGTTTAAGTAGTTCTAAGTTCTAGGGGACTGATGACCACAGCAGTTGAGTCCCATAGTGCTCAGAGCCATTTGAACCATTTTGTGTGCATGAACTTTCTGGATCACTTTTGTCTTAATTACTACAGGTAGCTTATCACCTGCAACCAAACTATGTTGATGAGAAAGTTTTTTGCTGGGAGTTAACCTATCTTCTAGAATGTAATTTAGTTTTTCGCGATGTTTTCGCGCCTATTTTCGTATTTACTTACGTTTTCGTGTGGCAAGCACTTCCATTCTCCACATCATGCTGAGATGTTGTGACGCATACGTAACTACAACAAGTATTTTCCACAAATAACGTAGTAAAATACTTTTTCACTACACCAGAACACAGTGTGATTGTGGTTTGTTATGTGTCCCAGCCCAGTCAATGTTCATTTGCTCACCATTTGTTCACACGCTTCCAATGTGCGTTCACCAGAGAGTTCGGCGCCAAATGTGAATTTTGTTTTGCATTTTATCTTTGTGTGTGTGTGTGTGTGTGTATGTCTGTGCGTGTGTGTAGACTTTACCTGTTTGTGCTGTTTTTATTTGTAAAGTTCCTTTGATGTGTTTTTATTATTGACACTTGGGAATGTTCCCTTGCAAGCGTAACATTTCCACTTTGTAGAACTTTTCTCAAGATTTGTACTAGTGCAGCTTCTCCTCTTGTCGAGGATATGAAGACAAAACTCCCGTAAAATGTGGTAAACCAGAGACGTCAGCAAGAATAAGAAACATCGAGTTTAAAACTCTTCCTTACCGCAATCAGTTTTCCACCGCAAACATGGAACGCCTCTTCCGTCGTCAATATATAAAGGTAGTTCTTCCTCGCCGTGATCTTACCTGTAACAGAAGAAATGCAAACACGTAAACAAACTGCTTTACAGCAGGATCAAGTTGCATTTTTTTAAGCTGCATTATGACTACTAGGGCCTTTATGAAGGACGTACGGCAGTGCTCCAGACCTCTTAGCCAGCAGTACCCACGGCCTGCTGTGCTACGCCGCTGTGGCCACGGGCTCTGTTGCCCAGGCAACGCCACGTGCTGGTGGGCCTGCGTGGAGTTCTTTTGCCTGCACTTTGGTGTTATCTCTTATTTACTTACAGCAACTACGCTCATTTTTTAAAGAAGAATACAGGAATTTGGAAGCAGGAAACTATAAATTTATGGTATAATTTAAGAAGAGAATAAAAGAAGACAGGAAAAAGTAGATAAAAAATATGAATTTACAAATTATGAATTACCTCGAAGAAAACGGTCTATTGACACATAGTCAACGTGGGTTTAGAAAACATCGTTCCTGCGAAACACAACTAGCTCTTTATTCATATTCACATGAAGTGTTGAGTGCTGTTGACAAGGGATTTCAGATCGATTCCGTATTTGTGGATTTGCGGAAGGCTGGCGTCCCACAAGGTAGTGTTACAGGCCCTTTGCTGTTCCTTATCTATTGTCTAGTAAAGTCTCCGGAAGATCAGAACAAACTGCAAAACGATTTGGAAAAGATACCTGTTGTTGTTGTTGTGGTCTTCAGTCCTGAGACTGGCTTGATGCAGCTCTCCATGCTACTCTATCCTGTGCAAGCTTCTCCATCTCCCAGTACCTACTGCAACCTACATCCTTCTGAATCTGCTTAGTGTATTCATCTATTGGTCTCCCTCTACGATTTTTACCCTCCACGCTGCCCTCCAGTACCAAATTGCTGATCCCTTGATGCCTCAGAACATGTCATACCAACCGATCCCTTCTTCTAGTCAAGTTGTGCCACAAACACTTCTTCTCCCCAATTCTATTCAATACCTCCTCATTAGTTATGTGATCTACCCATCTAATCTTCAGCATTCTTCAATAGCACCGCATTTCAAAAGCTTCTATTCTCTTCTTGTCCAAACTATTTATCGTCCGTGTTTCACTTCCATACATGGCTACACTACATACAAATACTTTCAGAAACGACTTCCTGACACTTAAATCTATACTCGATGTTAACAAATTTCTCTTCTTCAGAAACGCTTTTCTTGCCATTGCCTGCCTACATTTTATATCCTCTCTACTTCGACCATCATCAGTTATTTTGCTCCCCAAATAGTAAAACTCCTTTACTACTTTATGCGCCTCATTTCCTAATCTGATTCCCTCAGCATCACCCGACTTAATTCGACTACATTCCATTATCCTCGTTTTGCTTTTGTTGATGTTCATCTTATATCCTCCTTTCAAGGCACTGTCCATTCCGTTCAACTGCTCTTCCGTGTCCTTTGCTGTCTCTGACAGAATTACAATTTCATCGGCGAAACCTCAAAGTTTTTATTTCTTCTCCATGGATTTTAATACCTACTCCGTATATTTCTTTTGTTTCCTTTACTGCTTGCTCAATATAGAGATTGAATAACATCGGGGAGAGGCTACAACCCTGTCTCACTCCCTTCCCAACCAATGCTTCCCTTTCATGCCCCTCGATTCTTATAACTGCCATCTGGTTTCTGTACAAATTGTAAATAGCCTTTCGCTCCCTGTATTTTACCCCTGCCACCTTCAGAACTTGAAAGAGAGTATTCCAGTCAACATTGTCATAAGCTTTCTCTAGGTCTACAAACGCTAGAAACGTAGGTTTGCCTTTCCTTAATCTTTCTTCTAAGATAAGTCGTAGTGTCAGTATTGCCTCACATGTTCCAACATTTCTACGGAAATGATACCAGTATAGTGCGAAAATTGGCTGTTGACGCTAAATAATGAAAAGTGTGAGGTCCTTCACGTGAACGATAATAGGAATCCGTTTAACTTCGGTCACACGATAAATCAGTCAAACCTAAAGGCCGTAAATTCAACTAAATACCTAGGAATTACAATTACGAATAACTTAAATTGGAAAGAATACTTAGATAATGTTGTGGGGAAGGCAAACCAAAGACAGAACACTTAGAAAATGTAACAGATCTACTAAAGAGACCGCCTACACTACGCTTGTCCGTCCTCTTTTGGAATACTGCTGCGCGATCTGGGATTCTTACCTGATAGTAGTAGTGGAGTACATCGAGAAAGTTCAAAGAAGAGCAGTACGTTATGTATTATCGCAAAATAGGGGGGATATCGTCACGGACATGATGAAGGATTTGGGGTGGACATCACTAAAATAAAGGCGTTTTTCGCTGCGGTAGTATCTTCTCATGAAATTTCAATCACCAACTTTCTCTTCCGAATCCGAAAATACTTTGTTGACGCCCAGCTACATGGGGAGAAAGTATCAGATTAATAAAATAAGGGAAATTAGAGCTCTTGCAATAATGATTATGGCTCGCACCTGACATGATTCTGCGACAAAGTAAAATGCGCAAAATTAGACGACTTATGATCGCCTGCCAGCAGGAATCACTAGATAATTATGAAAAGTTATGCAGTATCTTATATGTTACACAGTTTCCGACAGCCTTCCCAAAAAAGCTAAGGTTTCCGCTTTACAATGAGAACAGCATGACTAAATTATTACTCAATATCAAAGAGAAACCTTTGGCTGAGAGTGACGTATATAAAATCTCTTGTAAGCTCCCTGGGTAAATAAATATGCTGGTTAGTCAGGCAGAGCTGTGGACGTTAGGTTATCGGAGCGCGAGAGAAGCAGAAGACGGAGTCTACATTTGTGGAACATCTATCAAAAGAAAACTACCCATGCCACGTAGACTGAGACGCTTTACGTGCTGCTAACAGAAGCAGAAGGAGGACACTGCTGTAAATATACAGAATCAGTGAACAAATGACACAGAATGCCAGTTTACATTTAAACGGTCAAACATAGCTTCCTTTAAGTTTCAGTTTGTAAACGTTAGAGTACAATAGTGAATGCAACTCTATGCTTCATCTTTTTTGTTATATCTAACGACCTTCACAAATGAAAAAATTAGTAATTTTTATTTTCCTTAAATGTAATTATTTGATTTGTGCGTAACGAATATGATAGCAGAACAAACACTGGTAGCACTTACTTCTGTAAAATATCTGGGAGTATGCGTACGGAATGATTTGAAGTGGAATGATCATATAAAATTAATTGTTGGTAAGGCGGGTGCCAGGTTGAGATTCATTGGGAGAGTCCTTAGAAAATGTAGTCCATCAACAAAGGAGGTGGCTTACAAAACACTCGTTCGACCTATACTTGAGTATTGTTCATCAGTGTGGGATCCGTACAAGATCGGTTTGACGGAGGAGATAGAGAAGATCCAAAGAAGAGCGGCGCGTTTCGTCACAGGGTTATGTGGTAACCGTGATAGCGTTACGGAGATGTTTAATAACTCAAGTGGGAGACTCTGCAAGAGAGGCGCTCTGCATCGCGGTGTAGCTCGCTGTCCAGGTTTCGAGAGGGTGCGTTTCTGGATGAGGTATCGAATATATTGCTTCCATCTATTTATACCTCCCGAGGAAATCACGAATGTAAAATTAGAGAGATTCGAGCGCGCACGGAGGCTTTCAGACAGTCGTTCTTCCCGCCAACCACACGCGACTGGAACAGGAAAGGGAGGTAATGACAGTGGCACGTAAAGTGCCCTCCGCCATACACCGTTGGGTGGCTGGCGGAGTATAAATGTAGATGTAGGAAAAACTGATAGCCGCGTGGGGTAGCAGCGCCTTGTCACGGTCTGCTCGGTTCACCCCCCCCCCCTCCCTCAGGTGTGTGTGTGTGTGTGTGTGTGTGTGTGTGTGTGTGTGTGTGTGTGTGTTACCCTTAGCGTAAGTTAGTTTAAGTTAGACTAAGTAGTGTGTAAGCCTAGGAACCGATGACCTCAGCAGTTGGGTCCCATAGGAACTTACCACAAATATCCAAAAAACTGATACTTTTATGTAAATAATTTATATCTCATAATTCTATGTATCATTTGTATCAGTAATATCTCTAATGAGTCTCAGATCGTTTTATCTATGATTGCCACATTCAGTCGTCACCCGGCGACGGCCTAAGAAGTCTAAAGCCAGTTCACATCAAATACAAAATATTCTTCAAAATAATGGCTCTGAGGACTATGGGACTTTACTTCTGAGGTCATCAATCCCCTAGAACTTAGAACTACTTAAACCCAACTAACCAAGGACATCACATACATCCATGCCCGTGGATTCGAACCTGCGACCGTAGTGGTCGAGCGATTCCAGAAATATTCTGCAAAACACCAGAAACACAGATATTTCTTTTTTATATTATCAAATGTAATAGTAGAATGTAAAAAATTGTGTGATAAAATGCAGACTTTCGACTAAGCATTACTCTTTATGAAAAAGGGGTACTCGAAACACACGAAAGAAATATTCCTCGAATAAGGACTCGTAAACCCGGCGTATTATGTCGGACGTAGCAACTTGTACACGATCGCCTCTGATTTACTAACTAAAGCGATACGAGGTATGAGTTAATAGAGAGAAAACAGCCGTCATTTCAGGAGAATGCGGCGGGACTTGGCACAGACGCACGTTGTGTTTCGTGCAACGTAATGTTCAGACGCGGAGAGCTGATTGTGCTCTCTCCCCCCCCCCCCCTTCCCCCACCCATCTCCTCATATTTCCGTCGACGGGAGCCCTGCTGCGTGTACAAGCACACACACAGGGACGGGGCGGCGATGCTTATCCCCGCCGTAAACAAGCAAACATTCGGAATGCTGTTGCCGGTGGCTGATGGTGTCGCTTCGCAAATACCGCGCATTACTGGAAGACTAACAGGGCCCCCGGCTGTTTATGGCGGCGCGGCGCGCCGTGCGTGTGTTTGCGCGCCCTCTCGCCACTCGCAGTCGGCGCCACCGAGATAAACCTATCTCGCCGTAAACGCACCGTCTCCGCGCTCGCGCAGTACATTCGGCGCCGCCAGTGCGGCTTTCTGGGAAACGGAAAGCGCCAGTCCGTCTGTCGTAAGCTCGAGAGGCAGCAGAATAGGTACTGCGACAGAAAAGGGCCACATCAGTTGGTCTCAAGCCGCTCGTGCCCCGTTTAACGCTGCAGTACAATACCGACAAATAAAAACGTATCAAAATATGCTCGCAGAGTTATTGTCCTATTCGAATAATGATGAAGTACGACAGGAATGAAATAAAGGGAGGGCAATGCTAATAATATCAAAGAGGCAGCGAAGGTCACAATAGGTACAACTAAGAAGAACAGGAGGAAACCGTGGTTTGATGAGGAGTGCAAGAAATTGGTAGAGGAAAGGAGAAAAGCGCGATTAGATTGGGCCGGCCGAAGTGGCCGTGCGGTTAAAGGCGCTGCAGCCTGGAACCGCGAGACCGCTACGGTCGCAGGTTCGAATCCTGCCTCGGGCATGGATGTTTGTGATGTCCTTAGGTTAGTTAGGTTTAACTAGTTCTAAGTTCTAGGGGACTAATGACCTCAGCAGTTGAGTCCCATAGTGCTCAGAGCCATTTTTGATTAGATTGGGATGGAATGGGAGACAGAAAACGAGAGATCTTGAACATGAGAAGGGAAGTTGGTAGTAGGCTACGGCCAAAGAAGAGGGATTATTTGAACAATCAAATTAAAAAAATGGAAACAAACAGTAAAGCAAAAAACATTAGGGAACTTTACCTGCCATAAATGGGCATAGGAAGGGGTTCAGGGCTAGTACAAATGCACTTCGAGGGGATGCCGGGGGAATACTTACAGACCCCAGTGCTATATTAAGTAAATGGAGGGCGTATTTTGAATATCTGTTAAATGTACACCAGGAAGCAGGAAATGAAAAAGGCGTACGAAATACATACAGCAGAACCCTAGATACCTGAGCCAACGTTAAAGGAAGTAAGAGATGCAATCAACAAATTGAAAAACCATGAAGCAAAAGGATCAGATTGCATAACTACAGAATTAGTTAAAAATGGGGGCAGAAATTGGTGGAAGTATTTCACAAAGTGATAACTAAAGTATGGAACTCAGAGATGATACCTGAAGAGTGGCAGGAGTCAATTCTGATCCCAATTTTTAAGAAGGGCGACAAAATGGATTGTAGTAATTATAGAGGGATATCGCTATTACTATTATCTTCCAAAATTTTCTCGAATATTCTGCTAAGCAGGCTTACCCCACATGCAGATGAAAATGTGGGGGATTACCAAGCTGGCTTTGGGAGGAACAGATCAACTATAGACCAAATATTCACCCTGCGTCAAATCTTGGAAAAGAAATGGGAATACAATAAATCAGTTCATAATCTTTTCATAGATTTTACAAAAGCATATGATTCAGTATTGCAATCAGAATTGTACAGAATTCTTTTGGAACGGAATACCAAAGAAGTATGTTAGCCTCATAGAAGCGAGTTTGAAAAACACAAAAGGTATAGTACGCGTGGGGAAATTGGAGTCAGAAGAATTTGTAATAAAGAACGGACTTAAGCAGGGAGATGCCCTGTCTCCGCTACTTTTTAATTTAGTCCCAGAATACATTTTACGAATGGCAGCAGATAATTCAAAGGGTGTGGAGTTAAATGGAAATATTAAGATATTAGGGTATGCAGATGATCTAAACATCATTAGCGATAGGAAAAAATCTGTAACAGCAAATGTGAATGCGTTAATCAAGTTTATTGATGATGTAGGTCTAAGGATAAGTGAAAACAAAACTAAATACCTGGTTACTACTAGAATGCCAACAGTAGTAGGTCAGGAAATGTTAAGAGCTGGAGACATGCAGTTTGAAAAAGTGAACAGATTTAAATATGTAGGCGTGGACATCACTTCGAGAAATGAGATTGAATCCGAATTGAAGAAGAGATTACGGGCGGGAAATGCGTGCTACTTCTCACTGAATAGATTACTTTCATCGCGGATATTGGCTAGGAATTTAAAGATTAGAATATACCAGTTATGCTGTATGGGTGTGAGACTTGGTCTCTCGCCGTGCAAAATGAAAAGCCGTTTCGAGTATTTGAAAACAAAATTTTGAGGAAAATTTTCGGAGCAAAAAGGGTTGACATTAGCGGAGAGTGGCGAAAACTGCATAACGAAGAGGCTCACGAACTCTATTCAAGCCCTGACATAATCAGTATTATTAAATCACGTAGGCTGCGATGGGCGGGTCACGTAGCTCGAATGGATGAGGGTAGGGCAGCGCGCAGAGTACTGGTAGGGCACCTAGAAGGGAAACGTCCTGTGGGGAGACCGAGGCGTAGATGGGAGGACAATGTGAAGGCTGTTTTGAGGAGCCTAGGTATTGAAGGTGAATGGAAGGAAATAGCCCAAGACAGGGACAGATGGCGAAAATACGTTGCTGCGGTAATGGACTCTCGAGTCTGGTATGACCAGTGAGTGTGTGTGTGTGTGTGTGTGTGTGTGTGAAATGCTACCAAGAAATTCAACAAAAATACAAGGTGTGGAATGGAGGCAGGTACTACCTGAGAAGAGAACGATGTAAGGTGTGTCGCATGTCCTCCGTATTATTCAGTCCACACGCGGAGCAAGCAGTAAACGAAGTTAAGCAGTAAGTGGGAAGCGGAAGTAATGTCCACGGAGAAGAAACAGCCCTGAAGGACTGCCGATACCACTGTACTTCTGTCAAAGACGGCAAAAGACTTGCAAGAGTAGTTGAACAAGGTGGACAGAATCGTGGAAAGATATTATGAGGTTAACGCGAATAAAAGTAAAACAACAGTAATGAGATGTAACTGGTATGCCAGGGAGTTATTTTAGAAAATGAAACGCTGAAGGTGGCACACGAGTGTTGCAAATTGGGCATCGAAATGTAAGGAGAATATAAATTGCAGACTGGCAATACCGAGGACATCGTCCGTGGAATAGAGAAATATGTTAACGTCGAATATAAATTCAAGTATACGGGAGTCTTCTCTGAGAGTTGTTGCCTGGAGTGTAGCCTTAGACGGAAATGAAACAGTACGGACATGAAGATAATACAAGCTTTCCAACACCTCTTCTATTTCAATGTTTCAGTCAGTATTAAGGGGGGTAGGGCGTCAAACGGGCCGACTTGGAGCAGGAGAGGCACCACAGGACATTTTAATTTCCACTGTCTATACTTTTACAAGTAAATTCATAAAACTTTGTCAGCATGACCAGGAAGGATTCAGGATTCACACTCGTAGCAGCGGAAGTTCAAAAACATAACATAATAATTTTTTTACATGTGAAATATCATCAGTTTTTCACTTACAATTGGCTACATTTATTGCTATAGGTACACATTTCGTCTTAAGTAAGAGAGACTGTTCGATGAATTTTGCACAGGATACAAACCATACTTACATGTGTCTGAAACTCTAGAATCTATTTAATTTATGAAAAAATGAATGAGCTGCTACGTTTTAAGCTTTATGTTTCGAATAAATCAAATTTTGTACTTCATTATCTCAATTTTTACCACAGTTTTTAATAGATTTGGAAAATTCTAGAGTTTCATACACCTGTAAGTATGGTTTGTATGCTGTGCAAAATTCATCAAAGAATCTCTCTTACGTGTGAAGAAAAATGGACCTATAGCAACAAATGCAGCCAATAGTAAGTGAGAAAATGATGAAATTTCACATGTAAAATAATTTATTTTGCTATTTTTTTGAACTTCCACTACTACGAGTGTGAATCCCGAATCCTTCCTGGTGATGCTGACAGAGTTTTATGAATTTATTTGTAAAAGTATAGACAGTGGAAATTAAAATGTCCTGTGGTGCCTCTCCCGCTCCAAGTCGGCCCGTTTGACGTCCTACCGCCCTTAACACGCACTGGCCCCTTCCACAAATCCGCTCTCTCAGTCAGGCTCCCGTTGTTATTTTTGGAAGTAACAGGAGGAAAATGTCAGTGACTCTAAATGTCTAAATCGGTCCTGAAGGCGTGTTGCGATGGCCTAGTTGGTTAAGGGAACTGTGTGTGGCGAACAGGAGAATCGTGCTGAACTGCTCCGTGGCACAAAATTGCCATTTGTCACGGCAGGTGACTACGCTCACCAGCTGGTTCACTAGCCGCGCCACGTCGGCGGTCCGCGATTTCTGCACAGCGAGCTCGTCTGCAGGTAATCCCGAAATATGGTGAAGTAAAGGTCGCCATAATCCTCAGCATGATGTTTTGAAATATACTCTTGAACTGACAAACAAGTGAGCCTCATGTCAGCCTGTGAGTGAGATGACTGAGGCAGAGGTCGCGACATGTGCCGGATTCGCACTCCGGAGAACGACGGTTCAAATCCCCGTCCCACTGTCCACACTTAGCTTTTACGTGACTTCTCTAAATAGCTTATTTATACCCCGCCCCCGTCTCTCTCTCTCTCTCTCTCTCTCTCTGCTGGAAACGACTGGCGCCGCCTTAGTATTGTGATATCGAGCAAAGTGTCTCTTTTGTATGACTTAGTACTGGCCTGAATTCTACAACGTTGCTGTTCTGTTACTAACAGCAAGAAGGAGGCCGCTTACAAAACACTCGTTCGACCTATACTTGAGTATTGCTCATCTGTGTGGCTGTGTGGGATCCGTACCAGGTCGGGTTGACAGAGGAGATGGAGAAAATCCAAAGAAGAGCGGCGCGTTTCGTCACAGGAGTATTTGGTAAGCGTGATGGCGTTACGGAGATGTTTAGCAAACTCAAGTGGCAGACTCTGGAAGAGAGGCGCTCTGCATCGCGGTGTAGCTTGCTGTCCAGGTTTCGAGAGGGTGCGTTTCTGGATGAGGTATCGAATATACACTCCTGGAAATGGAAAAAAGAACACATTGACACCGGTGTGTCAGACCCACCATACTTGCTCCGGACACTGCGAGAGGGCTCTACAAGCAATGATCACACGCACGGCACAGCGGACACACCAGGAACCGCGGTGTTGGCCGTCGAATGGCGCTAGCTGCGCAGCATTTGTGCACCGCCGCCGTCAGTGTCAGCCAGTTTGCCGTGGCATACGGAGCTCCATCGCAGTCTTTAACACTGGTAGCATGCCGCGACAGCGTGGACGTGAACCGTATGTGCAGTTGACGGACTTTGAGTGAGGGCGTATAGTGGGCATGCGGGAGGCCGGGTGGACGTACCGCCGAATTGTTCAACACGAGGGGCGTGAGGTCTCCACAGTACATCGATGTTGTCGCCAGTGGTCGGCGGAAGGTGCACGTGCCCGTCGACCTGGGACCGGACCGCAGCGACGCACGGATGCACGCCAAGACCGTAGGATCCTACGCAGTGCCGTAGGGGACCGCACCGCCACTTCCCAGCAAATTAGGGACACTGTTGCTCCTGGGGTATCGGCGAGGACCATTCGCAACCGTCTCCATGAAGCTGGGCTACGGTCCCGCACACCGTTAGCCCGTCTTCCGCTCACGCCCCAACATCCTGCAGCCCGCCTCCAGTGGTGTCGCGACAGGCGTGAATGGAGGGACGAATGGAGACGTGTCGTCTTCAGCGATGAGAGTCGCTTCTGCCTTGGTGCCAATGATGGTCGTATGCGTGTTTGGCGCCGTGCAGGTGAGCGCCACAATCAGGACTGCATACGACCGATGCACACAGGGCCAACACCCGGCATCATGGTGTGGGGAGCGATCTCCTACACTGGCCGTACACCACTGGTGATCGTCGAGGGGACACTGAATAGTGCACGGTACATCCAAACCGTCATCGAACCCATCGTTCTACCATTCCTAGACCGGCAAGGGAACTTGCAGTTCCAACAGGACAATGCACGCCCGCATGTATCCCGTGCCACCCAACGTGCTCTAGAAGGTGTAAGTCAACTACCCTGGCCAGCAAGATCTCCGGATCTGTCCCCCATTGAGCATGTTTGGGACTGGATGAAGCGTCGTCTCACGCGGTCTGCACGTCCAGCACGAACGCTGGTCCAACTGAGGCGCCAGGTGGAAATGGCATGGCAAGCCGTTCCACAGGACTACATCCAGCATCTCTACGATCGTCTCCATGGGAGAATAGCAGCCTGCATTGCTGCGAAAGGTGGATATACACTGTACTAGTGCCGACATTGTGCATGCTCTGTTGCCTGTGTCTATGTGCCTGTGGTTCTGTCAGTGTGATCATGTGATGTATCTGACCCCAGGAATGTGTCAATAAAGTTTCCCCTTCCTGGGACAATGAATTCACGGTGTTCTTATTTCAATTTCCAGGAGTGTATTTCTTGCCACTACTTATACCTCCCGAGGAGATCACGAATGTAAAATTAGAGAGATTCGAGCGCGCACGGAGGCTTTCCGGCAGTCGTTCTTCCCGCGAACCATACGCGACTGGGAAAGGAAAGGGAGGTAATGACAGTGGCACGTAAAGTGTCCTCCGCCACACACCGTTGGGTGGCTTGCGGAGTATAAATGTAGATGTAGATGTTAGAAGGCTCTGTTCTGTACTACCACATGAAATGTTTGCACTTTTTAACGAAGAACAGGTTTATTACCTCGAGACACTATTGTTACCGCGTAAAAAATGGTTCAAATGGCTCTAAGCACTATGGGACTTAACATCTGAGGTCATCAGTCCCCAAGAACTTAGAACTACTTAAACCTAAGGACATCACACACATCCATGCCCAAGGCAGGATTCGAACCTGCGACCGTAGCAGCAGCGCGATTCCGAACTGAAGTGCCTAGAACCGCTCGGCCGCACCGGCCGGCATTGTTGCATCAGTCTTCTCATCAAAACGTGTCATCAAGGATTTTAATCATTTACGGTAGAAACTAGAGGGTAGCTTAGCTGCAAAATTTATATTTCTCCTAATTACGCTATTATGGAATACATAGTCCACGACGAGAACATGCAGTAACTGCACTTTGCCCCGCTTGCTTCAGGAAGAGTTTCTCAGCCCGCTTCGACCTTTAACTCTGCCATCACCCCTAGAAGGCTGGCTGATGCCGGCAGACCACTGTCATCCCCCGCCTGTGACGTCAGTTGGTGTGGCAATGAAAGGCATAACAACCTGTTTGTCGTGCACTTGCCTGAGAGCCCGCATATTATCGCTCTTGTGGTGACTGCTGTGGAGAGAGAGTAACGCATTCGGAGTTCACGCACGTCATTCACGAATTCACAGTGGCAGCGGTGCGGTTTCACGGAAATGACTGAGCTACTGACGAGGTGTTTGATTTCAATGTATTTCTGCAGTATCGGTGAAGATGCTCACCTGGATGCGACGACTATGCACTTTTGGTAAACTTTCTTCGGAGCGGACAATGATGAGTGACTGCTGAGCTGGTACCCGTCTTGGAGGCACTGTAATACGCAAAAGAAGCGGCAGAAAATACTACCGTAGCGATGTCGCACTTTCGACCAGCCGTATCACTGATAGAAAGACACTCTAAGGCTAATCGTTATGACCCTTACAAGTATTAAGAGTTACAAGTAGACCGCAAGTTATTAGAAAGGAAGTAGTACCTATATGCATAGGTCCACACACCAACAGCGAACGTAATTAGAAGGCAGACCAACCAGCAAGCTGGGTGGCACTTGAAGCACAAGACCGTGATAACGAACTTTCGACAGTAGACTGTGTCGTACCAACACTCGAAGAAGAATTATCAGAAGAACGGAAAACTCATAAAATAATATTCCAGGTATTAAATCCATAGGCAGGCCGGAGTGGCCGAGCGGTTATAGGCGCTACAGTCTGTAACCGCGCGACCGCTGCGGTCGCAGGTCCGAATCCTGCCTCGGGCATGGATGTGTGTGATGTCCTTAGGTTAGTTAGGTTTAAGTAGTTCTAAGTTATAGGGGACTGATGACCTCAGAAGTTAAGTCCCATAGTGCTCAGAGCCATTTGAACCATTTTTATTAAATCCATAGCCGCGCGGAGTGGCCGTTGGGTTTGAGGCGCCATGTCACGGATTGCGCGGCCCCTCCCGCCGCAGGTTCGAGTCCTCCTTCGGGCATGGGTGTGTGTGTGTGTGTTGTTCTTCTTAGAATAAGTCAGTTTAAAAAGTATGTAAGTCTAGGGACCGATGACTTTAGCAGTTTGGTCCCTTAGGAACTCAGACGCCCTCGAACATTACATCCAGACGTTTCTTTTCTGATGGGTACGCAGCGCGTATTAGGTCGAAGGACATATTACAAATATCCTTCCAACGTTTTGCTTCTTTTTTATTGACTCTGTATTAATTCCTTATTTGTCTACCAGCAAGAGCTCGTTTCGGCATTTTTCCAATTTTTGAGTGATCCTGCAATGATGTTACAATTTTTCGCGAAATATACTATTAAAGTATGTTGCTTGCATCACGTATTTTGAACATAAACTGAAATGAGATGCAAGAGTTAACAATATGCATAAATAAAACCGGATGCAATGCTACACTCGGGCACTTCAAACGATGGTATTCGATCTGAGGAGTACGTTCCTGGAACCAGATATTATCGAGGCAATGCGAACGAAAAGTGGCGGCGCGTTGAAACGCTTCCAGCTTCCTAGCACCGCCGCGTGCCAGTCTTCCTGTGCTTCATTTCGGAGATCCCGTCGCGTCATCGCGGGAAGACCAGAAATACTACAGATGCCTTCGCGTTAATTCAGTTTCGGTGACTGGGCGACCGGTGAGTGGATTTCGCTTCGAGCCAAGGCCGCGCCCTTCGGGCAACGGAAGCCGATTTCGGCGGCCGCGCCAGCGGAGGCGGTTTTGAGCGAGCAGTCGGCGGGTCTGCGCGCCGCAAAACACCGGCGAGAAAAATAAATACATAAAAGTCCACACGACCGCGAAACGGCGCGGCGAGGCCAGCTCGTACAGGCGTCTTCATAAATTAATAAAGAGGGGTTAAAAAAAAGGCAGTGAAAGGTTATGTACTGCTTCCACATAAATCGTGCGGCAGTTAGGTGAGTCGGAAAAGGTAGCAGAAGTTGAGAAGGGAGTGCGTCACGGCCGTGTTCCCAACCTCTTATGTTAATCAGTCTGCACGTACAGGAAGCACTAAAGTAGACTAGGGAGAACTCTAGAAAGCGAATTCAGGCTTAGGCATAACAAAAGACAACTTAGAGTGTAAGACATTCTCGGAGTTCTTGCCGCGCCACGTTAGAGTAAAACCTCGAACTTTCGACGATTATCTCCATCGCCTGCGTCTGGAGCAACGGATTGTCTAAACCAGGGGTCTCCAAACTACGGCCCGCGGGCCGAAACCGGCCCGCGTTAGCTGGCCGGACATCCCTGGTATCCGGCCCGCCAAATATTTGAGGTGGTACCTATACGGCCAACAATTGAGTTTCGAGGCGTGTCGCGACATTGGCTCTGCTGCTCGCTACAAGACTGCATAACTAAACATATTGTTGCACCGCTTGAAATAACAATGCGTTCACATACTCTACCTCTGTTACGTCTTGCAGTAATATTGTTGCTAACAATGATTTTGAGATTTCGTTAACTTTGCAGGACGCTTTCGCGAAGAATGTGCAGTGACATACTTTTTTGTCGGTGAAATTCGCCAGAATAAAATACGCCAGAATTTCGGACAGGTACGTCCACCTTAATAAGTCACAGCTGCAAAATACTAACACGAATTTTTTACAGACGAATGGAAAAACTAGTAGAAGCCAACCTCGGGGAAGATCAGTTTGGATTCCGTAGAAACACTGGAACACGTGAGGCAATACTGACCTTACGACTTATCTTAGAAGAAAGATTAAGGAAATGCAAACCTACGTTTCTAGCATTTGTAGACTTAGAGAAAGCTTTTGACAATGTTGACTGGAATACTCTCTTTCAAATTCTAAAGGTGGCAGGGGTAAAATACAGGGAGCGAAAGGCTATTTACAATTTGTACAGAAACCAGATGGCAGTTATAAGAGTCGAGGGACATGAAAGGGAAGCAGTGGTTGGGAAGGGAGTAAGACAGGGTTGTAGCCTCTCCCCGATGTTGTTCAATCTGTATATTGAGCAAGCAGTAAAGGAAACAAAAGCAAAATTCGGGGTAGGTATTAAAATTCATGGAGAAGAAATAAAAACTTTGAGGTTCGCCGATGACTTGGAAGAGCGGTTGAATGGAATGGACAGTGTCTTGAAAGGAGGATATAAGATGAACATCAACAAAAGCAAAACAAGGATAATGGAATGTAGTCGAATTAAGTCGGGTGATGCTGAGGGAATTAGATTAGGAAATGAGGCACTTAAAGTAGTAAAGGAGTTTTGCTATTTGGGGAGCAAAATAACTGACGATGGTCGAAGTAGAGAGGATATAAAATGTAGGCTGGCAATGGCAAGGAAAGCGTTTCTGAAGAAGAGAAATTTGTTAACATCCAGTATTGATTTAAGTGTCAGGAAGTCATTTCTGAAAGTATTCGTATGGAGTGTAGCCATGTATGGAAGTGAAACGTGGACGATAAATAGTTTGGACAAGAAGAGAATAGATGCTTTCGAAATGTGGTGCTACAGAAGAATGCTGAAGATTAGATGGGTAGATCACATAACTAATGAGGAAGTATTGAATAGGATTGGGGAGAAGAGAAGTTTGTGGCACAACGTGACCAGAAGAAGGGATCGGTTGGTAGGACATGTTCTGAGGCATCAAGGGATCACCAATTTAGTATTGGAGGGCAGCGTGGAGGGTAAAAATCGTAGAGACCAAGAGATGAATACACTAAGCAGATTCAGAACGATGTAGGTTGCAGTAGGTACTGGGAGATGAAAAAGCTTGCACAGGATAGAGTGGCATGGAGAGCTGCATCAAACCAGTCTCAGGACTGAAGACCACAACAACAACAACAACAACAACAACGTCCACCAATCAAAATTATGTAATTAAATAAATACCGTAGTTCGTTTCAGTGCTAGCTATTCCCACAGCCTTAGATTTTTACGATTTCATCTTTCCTTTAGCCTTACATTACGGTGATCATGGAGTGCTAGGGTGCTTTAATCCCACTAGGTAGATCTTGGCCCTTATGACTGCGTGGAGGAGTCAATGTGGCCCGCGGACTAAAAAGGTTGGAGACCCCTGGTCTAAACAGCTGCTGTGGCGGCCTCAGACAGCTCATAGAGTGCTTGTGATTGGACAGCAGTTACGTGACGCTGTCTCAGACGGTGTCGATGTCTGCCACCGCTCACGCAGTAGCGTTAACACTGCGACGAACATCTCTGGCCCATCGACAGCTCATTTGCACGTACCGCTTACATCCGCTGCCACGGCCCAAGTTCTTATCACACGCACTTTTTTACACAGCCTCTTTAATTATAGAACCCCAGTATGTCGGACCCTGGAACAAAACTTTTGTTCAGTCAAACAGTATTTTGTGTTTGTCTGTAAGGCTGTGCTCAGCAACTGCAGGTTTCTCCAGTTCTCCACTTTCAATACGCCGTTGCTGTTCTGCACAGCCGCCGGAAACAGTGCGAATGGACTGACGGCGTGACCGCTTCCACATTCACAAGGGACGCCGTAAATCCCACGTGTCGAGAGGCCCAGACTGTCCTTTACGTGGCGTGACATCTGCTTTCTCTTCGCGAAATTGGCTATTGCCTCGTCTTCCCAGGACTCTGCCTATTCTGCCGGATGTAGCGCCGCAGAAAGGAAGCAATACAACCGGTGGATTATCACGTTAATGTTCGACATTTTCAAAAAATGGTTCAAATGGCTCTGAGCACTATGGGACTTAACTTCTGAGGTCATCAGTCCCCTAGAACTTAGAACTACTTAAACCTAACTAACCTAAGGACATCACACACATCCATGCCCGAGGCAGGATTCGAGCCTGCGACCGTAGCGATCGCGCGGTTCCAGGGTGAAGCGCCTAGAACCGCTCGGCCACACAGGCCGGCTTCGACATTTTCACATTTCCTTTTCTTGGAGAATGCTGACTTCATAACACGTGAACCATAGCCGTTCTTTCGGAACATGTACTCCAGATGATTGATTTCGGAATCCAAGTGGTCCCCGTCAGAAACAGAATGTATTTAAAACCGCTCTCCTCAGAATTGTTTTACCCTGGAAGCTAAGGTACAACTCAGTGTGGTTCAGCTTGGTACAACGGACCCGCACCATATAGGACTGACGGGGGACATTGAACGTATGCAGAGAAGGGGAGCAAGAGTGGTCAAAGGTTTGCTTAATCCGTGGGAGAGTGTCACGAACTGCACTGGAAGGACTCACGAAGGTAGACGTAAAGTATCCCGAGAAAATCTACACACATCAAAAAATGTTTTGCATCACCTCGGTTCCGAGAGTTCCGTAACCTGTACACAAAATTGGAATAGAGATCTACATAAACATCATTTCCGCCCTTTTTATTGTTCATGGAAACCATACAGCGAGACCTTCAGAGGTGGTGGTCCAGACTGCTGTACACACCTTTACCTTTTATACCTAGCAGCACGTCCACTTGCATTGATGCATGCCTGTATTCGTCAAGGCACTGTTGGTCCAGATTGTCCCCCTCCTCAACGGCGATTCGGCGTGGATCCCTCAGAGTGATTGGTGGGTCACATCGTCCAGAAACAGCCCTTTTCAATCTATCCCAGGCATGTTCGATAGGGCTCATGTCTGGAGAAAATGCTGGCCATTCGGTCGACTAATGTCGTTATCCTGAAGGAAGTCATTCACAAGATGCGCACGATGGGGGCGCGAATTGTCGTCCACGAAGACGAATGCCTCGCCAATAGGCTGCCGATATGGTTGCACTATCGGTCTAAGGATGGCATTCGCGTATCCTACAGCCGTTACAGCCCCTTCCATGACAACCAGCGACGTACGTTAGCCTCACATAATGGCACCCCAAAACAGCTTGCTGCAATCGCTGGACACTGTGTCTAAGGCCGGTATTACACTTTCAAATTTCTTTGTCCAATATCTTTGTCAAAGATATTTGATAGTGTAATAGGGACTTTGTCAAATGTCGTCCAATATTTGATCAAATCTAGGGCCTCGCTGTATATTTGATCAAAGAAACCGCTTGTCTTTTGTTCACTGCAATGTGACATGTTACCACATGGAGCGCTAGCATCGCTGCAGCGTTCTGTCGTCTGTAGTGTTTTTATAACCATTGCCGGTAAATACAATTGGTGCGTGCCGACAACTACAAAATTAATAGAGATGTCTGAAGCTGATGAGGCGCTTTACAACGTGAGGCACCCTGAATACAAAAATAGATTAAGAAGATTGGAGACCTAACCTGACCTAATCTAACCTAACCTAACATAACCCTCTCCTGTAGCAAGGAATCGGAGTGTTATAGTGAGCCTGTCTTCTGAAGATGTAGCAGTTCTTAAGTGAATATTGTGCTTTGTGATATGAGGATACACTTCATTGAGCACATACAGAAATGTATGCTCAGCCATTCTTAAGTAATTGATGTACGACTTGACGTCTTCCACTGTAAGCTCACGTAACAAGTATTGTTGAATGCTTTTATCGTGTCGTCGTAAAACCCATGGCTTCACCCAGATTAGATTAGTTTTTTCGTTCCATAGATCCGTGCTGAGAAGATCCTCGTGGATGTGCAACATGTCGATTTTTTTAAGCTGAAATAACAATACTAATAGTATGAATAAATACAATACATTATTTGTTTCTATTAAAAATTTCGCCAATGGAGTAGAAGGAGTTGGCCAGTAGTAAGTCTTTCAGGCTCCTTTTAAACTGATCTTTATTTCTAACTAAATTTTTTGTTTGCTGGCAAATTATTGAAGATGAGTGTTCCTGAGTAGTGGACCCCTTTTTGAACTAAAGTAAGTGCTTTTAAGTCCTTGTGCAGATCATTTTTGTTCCTGGTATTGTATGTATGAACTGAGTTGTTTGTTGGAAAAAGAGATATATTATTTACGACAAATTTCATTAAGAAGTAAATATACTGAGAGGCAGTAGTTAGTATACCCAGTTCTTTGAAGAGGTTTCTGCAGGAGGTCCGTGAATTTACTCCACAAATAATACGTATTACACGCTTTTGGACCTTGAAAACTTTTGTTTGACTTCAAGATTTATCCCATATGACATTATGGAATGAAAGTATGCAAGCTTTTTCATTTTTATGTTGCCTATGTCTGCTAAAACTCGAATTGCAAATACAGATTTGTTAAGGCCTTTCTGCAGTTCTGTGGTGTGCTTCTCCCAACTGAATTTATTATCAAGTTGTAATCCCAGGACTTTTAAGACTGTCAACCTCGTATGTATGGTTCCATTTCCCCCCCCCCCCCCCCACTTCTGTTCCGCATGAGCACACAATGCAACTGGAGTACGTAGAACTGCTGCGGTTAAATAACAAGTTGTTGTCAGCCATCTTGAACTTTGACGAAAAATTTGATGAAGTGTAATACCCCTTCTAGCGCTACGTCGAAGATCTTTGTCAAATATATTGGACGGAATATTGGTCAAATCTTTGACAAAGAAATTTGATAGTGTAATACCGGCCTAAGCCTCCAAGGCGTTCAGCCTGACCGCCTTGCCTCCAAACACGTCTCCGACGATTGTGTGGTTGAAGTTGTATGCGACACACATCGGTGAAGAGAACGCGATGCCAATCCTGAGCGATCCATTCGGCATGCTGTTGGGCCCATTTGTGCCGCGCTGCGTGGTGTCGTGGGTGCAAAGACGGACCTCGCCCTGTACGTCGGGAGTGAAGTTGCGCATCATGCAGCCTACTGCGCACAGTTTGAGTTGTAACACGACGTCCTGTCGCTGTACGAAAAGCATTATTCAAGATGGTGGCGTTGCTGTCAGGGCGCCTGAGTCATAATCCGCAGGTAGCGGTCATCCACTGCAGCAGTAGCCCCTGGGCGGCCTCAGCCGATGACATGCCTCGCTCAGGCCGCCCAAGGGCTACTACGTTAAGGGGAGCCGGAGGTGGTCAAAACCAAAAAATTACGATTTTTGTTTTTTGCTACCGAAAATTAATTGGAACATTCCTCTTTAATGTAAACTTTGAATTATTGTTCTACTCGCCCTAGAAGTGGAGTTATTACCATTTTCCCCCACGCCTGCAGAGGAAATGGGCGGCCGCTGAATGCATCCAACACCCTCTCGTGACTTCCTGGCGAACTGCTTGGGATTTTCTCGGCCTGTTACGCATATAGCGCCTTATGTTACGCATACAGCGAGTGTGCAAGGGTTGGCTACATTGTTTTCTGTGACAAAAGAAGCGCTAAGAGCGCGGAACATCGTCTCTTTGCTGTTTACCTTTTCGAATTAGTTCAGTGTTGCGCCTGTTGTTGCTAGTATTATACTTCTTGTGTAAAGCGTTGTTCTGGTTACGATGCCACGTTTTAGTAACCGTGTATATAAGAAGAGGAAGAACGTAGGGAAAAGAAAATTAACACTAATACCAAGTTGCGATACTACAATTACTGAAACAGTGCGTTCTTCTGCTAAGCAACAAATGGCCGGCCATAGCCCTGTGACATCTTCTAGCAAATACTACCTTGGGGATGGAGACTCCAAATGTTTCAAGACTATAGAGGAACTGAAACCATATGGAAATGAATTTGTAGTTGAAAAGTTGGAATGCGTTGGGCATGTGCAAAAGCGTACGGGTGCACAGCTTCGAAGGCTCAAACAAACTTTGGGTTCAAGTAAGCTCAGTGATGGAAAGACAATAGGAGGGAGAGGCAGGCTTACTGATGAGGTGATTGAACGTCTACAGAGATACTATGGGTATGCTATAAGGCAAAATACTAGTAATGTTAGTGACATGCGAAAAGCAGTGTGGGCATTGTTCCTTCATACTGCCTCTTCCAATGAATACCCCAACACAGCCTGTGCCCAAAACATTCCTGGTACAAATATAATGCAAAAAAGGACTATGATCACAAACATCGTTTGCCAGCAGCTGTGATAAATGCAATAAAACCAATTTTTCATGACTTAGCACAGCCAGAATTTTTACACAAATGTCTACACGGAAAGACGCGGAATCCTAATGAGAGCGTAAACAATTTGATTTGGAAAGTGATTCCTAAAAGGGTGTTTGTAAGCATAAAAACACTGCACTTTGGCATTTATGATGCAACAGCAACCTACAACCAAGGGAACAGTGTGCAGTGTGAAGTTCTGAAGGCATTAGGATTTACAGCTGGGGTGAACACTGTCCGAGCACTAAGAAATATTGACAGAGAAAGGATAAGAGGGGCAGAAAGAAGAGAAAGGCATATGAAGTATGATGGACCAACAGGCCAGAAAAGAAGACAGAAGAGGAAGCTTTTGGAGGATGAAGAAGAAGACCCTGATAATCCATCCTATAGTGCAGAAATGTATTGAGAAACTTTGATAGCCATTTCCCGTAAATTAGAATTTTTCGAATATAAGGAACATTTTCTCAAAATCCACTCAAGCTAGAGAGATAAAATTTTTATACAGCACTCCTAGTGGTCAAACTTACATTGTAACACAGCCATTTGGCAATATGTTCAGTAGTTTCATTTCAGTTTAATTATAAAGCAATTATTTGTAAAAAAGTTGGGTCACTAATTAAAAAAATAATTGGAAGGACACTAGAAAAGATACTCCAAAATCCCTCTGTCATAACTGAAATACTAAACTACTCGATATGTACAAAAAAATTCAAATTTTTCTATTTGGTAGTTTATTCATAAATTTTCCTCAAACTTAGTGATTTTAACATGGGCAGCATAGGCACCTCCGGCTCCCCTTAAGTAGGATCACGTGGATGTGTGTTGCAGTAGTTATACGGAGATGAAGAGGCTTTTACAGGATCACTGGACCGATTATTAAAACATTACAGAGATATATCCGGACAACATAAAGAAATGCGATTTGTGTAGCACAGAATGAAGCCTACTGTGTCGACTTGTGCGAATCTTTACATATTGTGCTAAACGGTCGTGGGATGGAGGAGGGAAGGGGGGGGGTGCAAAAAAATATTCAGTGTTCCTCACACACGCAAAGCTGTACGTACAAGCAAGAGGATCGGAGTATTTAACAATCGTGTGGTTAGTTCACACCGTAGCTGTTTTCCCTTCGGCGCTTTTCTTCTCTTTGGCAATTGTAAGGAAGATCGTGTAATCATTTTAACTGTTGGGTGAGGAAGCGTACACGCAATAAGGACCTCAAATAGCTGGTAAAGATTCGCGTATATTCTACCAGGAGACCCACAAATGTGGGCCGCACTGTTCGCAAGCTGTTTTAGCAGACGCAGACTGTACTGAACACTTCAGCCACTGCGGTCTGTTTGCAGCGCCTTGCGTTCTGTAGTCGTCCTGTTCCATCTCACCTTCCAGTAACTGGAACCTGTTAATGTCGAGCTATTCAGTTCTGCTTTCGCTAATTGTCACAGTTCCTCGTAGCTAACAGCTAATCTCACGACATGACACCCGAGACTAATTATCTTCACTCGTCAGTTCAAATTAGACCTAGCCTTTAAGACTCTGTCAAGCAGAATTTTCACCGAATTACGTTCAAGCTCACGTTTCTTGTTTCCGTAAGCATCGCGGGGCGGCTCATTATAGCCTCGACAACAAGACGCACGAATACGGAAGGTACGCTTGTCTCCATAATTTATAGGTGCTTTTGCTAACGAACTGCGATTCAAATACATACAACTAGTATAGTGAAAGTTTTAAGCGTGTTTAGAAACGCAACGGTTAGCTCTCTGTAAGCTGTGCGCCCACCCGCAAACCTCACGCGGACTGAATGAGATTTTCACTCTGCAGCGGAGTGTGCGCTGATATGAAACTTCCTGGTAGATTAAAACTGTGTGCCCGACCGAGACTCGAACTCGGGACCTTTGCCTTTCGCGGGAAAGTACTCTACCAACTGAGCTACCGAAGCACGACTCACGCCCGGTACACACAGCTTTACTTCTGCCAGTACCTCGTCTCCTACCTTCCAAACTTTACAGAAGCTCTCCTGCGAAGCTTGCAGAACTAGCACTCCTGAAAGAAAGGATATTGCGGAGACATGGCTTGGCCACAGCCTGGGGGATGTTTCCAGAATGATATTTTCACTCTGCAGTGGAGTGTGCGCTGATATGAAACTTCCTGGCAGATTAAAACTGTGTGCCCGACCGAAACTTTCAGTTTCAGGAGTGCTAGTTCTGCAAGGTTCGCAGGAGAGCTTCTGTAAAGTTTGGAAGGTAGGAGACGAGGTACTGGCAGAAGTAAAGCTGTGAGTACCGGGCGTGAGTTGTGCTTGGGTAGCTCAGTTGGTAGAGCACTTGCCCGCGAAAGGCAAAGGTCCCGAGTTCGAGTCTCGGTCGGGCACACAGTTTTAATCTGCCAGGAAGTTTCATCTCACGCGGACTGTATGTAACAGTAGCTCTCGAAAGAAGCGACTATCGATTCTGGGGCGGGCAGCGATAGCACGGTACGCTTACGAGACTGCGAGCCTGAATTGCATTCCTCGCCACGAAAGGGACGATTTGAGAAGGAGCCAGGAAGTGCGCGGAGTCCCGTCGACACCTAGGAACACAGTTTTACTAACGAGTCAGAGAACTTGCCGCTTTGCCCTCGATTAGTCTGATGCGTATCTTCTCGACCGTATTTTGGCTCGCCTCGTAAGTTACAGTACACACGATACTCACGGGGGCGGCCTTCCAGATTAATTAAATTGTTCCCCAATTTGCTCTACACGGCTAACTACGGGACGTTCTGGAAGGTGCATCGAGTTATGAACTCTCACTTCGCCTGCTTATACTGTGGATAGGCACCTATCACACCCTAAAATTGCAGATGTCAATGCGGGCCTCGTTTTTGAAATACTGCCTGTTAAAGTTTGGGCAGCTCTTTATGTACAGAAAAGTTTCACTGTTGTGACAAGTGAGGGGGTAGCCGAGTGGTGTGCCGGCACGGTAGCTCAGCGAGTTCGGCCAGAGCGTTAGCTACCCTTTATAATAAAAACACTGAGTGAGCGAACGGATCATCGAACAAACTGAACGGGTATCAGCGGACGTCCGCTCTGAACAAATTCAACGAACTTGATTGAACACAATGTTTTATTACTTGACTTCTGGCTCTATTTTCAAGAAAGACATCATGCTATTTCCGGACATACCAGATATCGACAATGCTTCGCAAGCTACTTGTGGAGTGCCTTTCACAACCCGCCGTGTAGCTAGAATGTCCCAGGCAGTGGTAGATGAGGTCGGAACGACCTGCAAACGATCATATATTGAACTGTCTTTATCAGTGGGCGCAGTCGCTGGGAAGCCTAACTACGAAGTGGTAGCTTTATTTTCATGTTATTTGTGGTTCAAATGGCTCTGAGCACTATGGGACTTACCATCCATGGTCATCAGTCCCCTAGAACTTAGAACTACTTAAACCTAACTAACCTAAGGTCATCACACAACACCCAGTCATCACGAGGCAGAGAAAATCCCTGACCCCGCCGGGAATCGAACCCCGGAACCGAGGCGCAGGAAGCGAGAATGCTACCACACGACCACGGGCTGCGTTATTTATGTTTACTATCTTCGATGGTGTCTTCATTCTGTTTTAGTTTTCCAGGCTTGATTAACTATGACTGTTCGCACATTGATATCTATAGAAATAAAAAATAAACAAAAAAATAAAAACTATGACTGTTCGCACATTGATATCTATAGAAATAAAAAATAAACAAAAAATAAAAACTATGACTGTTCGCACATTGATATCTATAGAAATAAAAAATAAACAAAAAAATAAAAAACAATAAAAAAATTAAAAAACTACCTTCCGCACCCTACTAGACCCTTCCCTCCTTCCTTTCATCGTGTTTTTCTGGGGTGACGCACACACGTTAGACCTGTATAGTGTAGTTTCTTCACATTTTAGATGGGGGGTGGTTACGTGTAGTTAGGAAGGCAACGCCTGAAGAGGTAAGAGTTCATTTTTGGTGGGCAGGGACACAAGTGGCGGTGCCCCGTAGGGATGGCTATGATTTTGTTTTATTTCTTTTGTTAGGGAAAAAACAGTTGGTAGAGCACTTGCCCGCGGAAGGCAAGGGTCCCGGAAAAAAAAGTGGTCAGCGCGACAGGCTGTCAATCCTAAGGGCTCGGGTTCGATTCCCGGCTGGGTCAGAGATTTTCCTCGTTCAGGGACTAGGTGTTGTGTTGTCCTAATCATCATCAGTTCATCCCCAACGACACGCAAGTCGCCGGAGTGGCGTCAAATCGAAAAAAAAAAACAAAAAAAGTGGCAAGCGAGCGAGTGTCCCGTCCAGGCGACCCTGGTTCGAGACCCGTCTATGCTACTTTTGTTTCCTTTTTTTTTTTTTTCAAATGCCCGTTTTAATTTATAATTAATCATGAAAATTCCGCAAGGAATTGATTAAAAAGAATTACAAGCCTCTATAAATCAAAATTACACACTGAATATCAAATTTTGTTTCGATCTTTTGCGTTTTTTTTAATTTAAAACGGGAAATTAACCGTAATGTAATTTCTTGAAATATTTTATTATTGTTCATTTTTTTCGTTGTATTTTAAATTTTGTTCCGTTGAAATAGGGAATATTTTTAAAAAATACCAACGAATGAGGAATTAAAAATATGTTTCATTTAATGGAAAGTTAATCGATATTTCCTACTAATATAGGAAATGTTTTGACGAGTACATTCCGACGGATGATACTTGTTATCAAAGCAATCGAAACATTTGTACTTTCGACACCACGAACACTGTACGAATGCACATTCATTTTCGTCGCAATCGCATCTGTATTTTCTCAAGTCCGCAGGAAACGCCACTGCATTGACGTTATGGAATACGGTCGCCTGAACGGCAGTCTCGCTGGCTTGCCACTCGGCTACTCGCTCACTTGCCACAACCGTGAAACTTTTCTGTATATAAAGAGCTGCCCACAATTTAACAGGCCGCATCGGCACCTACAATTTTAGGTTGTGATAGGTGTCTACCCACAGTATAAGCAGGCGAAGTGGGAGTTCAAAGCTCGATGCATCTCCCAGAAGGTCCCCGCGTGAGCCGAAATCCGGAATAGTTGCCTCCAAAGAGAATACCTTACCCTGTCCTGCGAACCTGTCGCCCGCCTCTAACAATTTCGCCGTCCACGTTAAGCCCCAGCTTGCTTCTTCGTTGATAAACGCCTGAATCCCAGACGGTCGATCACCGCTGTTTCTCAATGCAGTGCTCGTGCCCGGCTGCTGGACCAAACCGTACAGCGGGGGACTGTGCCGAAAAGCGACGGCGACTACAGACCGTGAAATGCCAATCTGGCCTCGGTTACCAGTCGATCTGATTCATCAGAATGGACGTCGAAGATATTTATTACGTCTACATGTGCTTTCAAACGCTCTCCTGCGTCAGCCAAATTTCCAGTTCCGTTTTTGGTCAATCAAACGCCACGAGGGAAGTGCCGGTGTCAGTCGGCTGTCAGCCGAAAGCAAATAACAAGTCAGGGTCGACGCGGTTGGATGTAGGCTGCTACGTAGTACCGGAGTCGAAACCCACAGGCCTAAATCAAATAACAGAGCCACATGGCCTAAGGTATACGTGCGAAACAATTTACACTACTGGCCATTAAAATGGCTACACCACGAAGATGACGTGCTACAGACGCCAAATTTCACTGACAGGAAAAAGATGCTGGGATATACAAATGATTAGCTTTTCAGACCACTCACACAAGGTTGGCGCCGGTGGCGACACCTACAACGTGCTGACATGAGGAAAGTTTCCTACCGATTTCTCATACACAAACAGCAGTTGGCCGGCGTTGCCTGATGAAACGTTGTTGAGATGCTTCGTGTAATGACGATAAATGCGTACCATCACGTTTCCGACTTTGATAAAGGTCGGATTGTAGCCTATCGCGATTGCCGTTTATCATATCGCGACATTGCTGCTCGCGTTGGTCGAGATCCAATGACTGTTAGCAGAATATGGAATCGGTGGGCTCAGGAGGGTTATACGGAATGCCGTGCTGGATCCCAGCGGCCACGTATCACTAGCAGTCGAGATGAAAGGCATCTTATCTGCATGGCTGTAACGGATCGCGCAGTCACGTCTCGATCCCTGAGGCAGCAGATGGGGACGTTTGGAAGATAACAACCATTTGCACGAACAGTTCGACGACGTTTGCAGCAGCATGGACTATCAGCTCGGAGACCATGGCTGCGGTTACCATTCACGCTGCATCACAGACAGGAGCGCCTGCGATGGTGTACTCAACTACGAACCTGGGTGCACGAATGGCAAAACATCATTTTTTCGGATGAATGCAGGTTCTGTTAACAGCATCATGATGGCCGCATCCGTGTTTGGCGACATCGCGGTGAACGCACATTGGAAGCGTGTATTCGTCATCGCCATACTGGCGTATCACCCGGCGTCATGGTATGGGGTGCCATTGGTTACACGTCTCGGTCACCTCTTGTTCGCATTGACGGCACTTTGAACAGTGGACATTGCATTTCAGATGTTACGAACCGTGGCTCTACCCTACATTCGATCCCTGCGAAACCCTACATTTCAGCAGGATAATGCACGACCGGATGTTGTAGGTCCTGTACGGGTCTTTCTGGATACAAAGAATGTTCGACTGCTGCCCTGGCCAGCACATTCCTCAGATCTCTCACCCAACTGAAAACGTCTGGTCAATGGTGGCCGAGAAACTGGCTCGTCACAATACGCCAGTCACTACTCTTGATGAACTGTGGTTCTGTTTACAGCATCCGTGTTTGGCGACATTGAGGTGAACGCACATTGGAAGCGTGTATTCATCATCGCCATACTGGCGTATCACCCGACGTGACGTGTTGAAGCTGCATGCCTGTACACGCCATCCAAGCTCTGTTTGACTCAATACTCAGGCGTATCAAGGCCGTTATTACTCCCAGAGGTGGTTGTTCTGGGTACTGATTTCTCAGGATCTATGCACCAAAACTGAGTGAAATGTAATCAGATGCCAGTTCTAGTATAATGTATTTGTCCAATGAATACCCAGCCGCGCAGGATTATCCGAGCGGTCGAAGGCGCTGCAGTCATGGGTTGTGCGGCTTGGTCCCGGCGGAGGTTCGAGTCCTCCCTCGGGCATGGGTGTGTGTGTTTGTCCTTAGGATAATTTAGGTTAAGTATTGTGTAGGCTTAGGGACTGATGATCTTAGCAGTTAAGTCCCATAAGATTTCACACACAAAAAAATACCCGTTTATTATTTGCGTTTCTTCTTGGTGTAGCAATTTTAATGGCCAGCAGTGTAATTGACCTGGAAGGACAGCCTTGTGATCGCATACGTCATGACGGCTGCGAACACTAGAACAGTATTCCAGAACTGATCGCGCTAACGTCTCGTGTGCGATTTTGTTCACAGACGTACTGCGCTTTGCGAACACCCTGCCAAACAATATTAGCCTTCCATTCGCCTTCCCTAAAAATCGTTTTATGTGATCATTCCATTTCACATCTGAGTGACAAATGGTTCAAATGGCTCTGAGCACTATAGGACTTAACTTCTGAGGTCATCAGTCCCCTAGAACTTAGAACTACTTAAACCTAACTAACCTAAGGACACCACACACATCCATGCCCGAGGCAGGATTCGAACCTGCGACCGTAGCGGTCGCGCGGTTCCAGGCTGCAGCGCCTAGAACCGCTCGGCCACACCGGCCGGCCATCTGAGTGACAACTTCTCGATAGTTATACGATGGGACGAGCTCGAGGTGTTACGTGTTTTGCGTTATCAGATACTGTCAGGTCTACATCTACATGATTACTCTGCAATTCACATTTAAGTGCTCGGCAGAGGGTTCATCGAACCATAATCATACTATCTCTCTACCATTCCACTCCCGAACAGCGCGCGGGAAAAACGAACACCTAAACCTTTCTGCTCGAGCTCTGATTTCTCTTATTTTATTTTGATGATCATTCCTACCTATGCATTTTCGCATTCGGAAGAGAAAGTTGGTGACTGAAATTTTGTAAATAGGATCTCGCCGCGACGAAAACCGTCTTTGCTTTAATGACTTCCATACCAACTCGCGTATCACATCTGCCACACTCCCTCCCCTGTTACGTGATAATACGAAACGAGCTGCCCTTTTTTGCACCCTTTTGATGTCCTCCGTCAATCCCACCTGGTAAGGATCCCACACCGCGCAGCAATATTCTTCGTTATCCATTTACAATTAAAGACAGCTGCCATTCTCTACACCGAGTAGACACTTTATCAAAGTCCTAGAGCACTTCCTCACGTGACCTTGAAGTTCCCGAAATTCGTGCGGGCTGCACATCGTCGTGGGTACGCAGCCTCTCCTCCCTTCGGTTGATTGGTTGGTTCTTTGGGGAAGGAGACCAGACAGTGTGGTCATCGGTCTCATCGGATTAGGGAAGGAAGTCGGCCGTGCCCTTTCAGAGGAACCATCCCGGCATTTGCCTGGAGTGATTTAGGGAAATCACGGAAAACCTAAATCAGGATGGCCGGACGCGGGAATGAACCGTCGTCCTCCCGAATGCGAGTCCAGTGTCTAACCACTGCGCCACCTCGCTCGGTCCCTCCCTTCGGGCGTGGCAGTGGGGGACGAGGGATAGCGGGATCAGCTGCGACACACCGGCGGGGAGGCGGGCGGTCGCGGCGAATTTCGCACGGCAGCCGGGCCAAGGTGAGCGGGCCGCGAGTGTTTGAGGTGGGTGGGGGGGGGGGGGGGGGGAAATTCCTGGCGCCTAGCCAACCACCTGCTGCTCTGGGACTGCCAGCAGCCAGCAGGCAGCGCAACCCGTGCTGCGCCGGCGCTGCCCGCCCCCGTGGACTGCACTACTCTGCTACTAGCCCCTCTTACTGCGCGACTCCCTTGTCTCAGTTAACCACTCTAGACAACTGCGTCAACTGCAGCGCCCCTGGCGGTCAACAGTGCAACCAGTCACGCTGTCTCCTTGTTTACCCGCTACCCCACTTCGCCTTTCTGTCGGGCTTGCTTTAGATCTGTCGGTTTTCGAGTTACTGCCGACGCCAAAACGCGGATCTGACCTTTGTTTACGTACAGACAGGCCCGAAGGCGTCGAACAATACTCGACAGTTCACGACTGACACACGTGCCTCAGCGTTGTGCAGTCACGTTAGTCACAGGACGTTGCTTCTGCGTGTTCTTAGCGTTTACTGAAGTGGATAGTCATCGCACAAATATACCTCACCGTAGAGCGTGCTCGTATGGAAAAGTGTTCAAAGTGAAGTGGATAGTCATCGCACAAATATACCTTACCGTAGAGCGTGCTCGTATGGAAAAGTGTTCAAAGTAACGTAGTACAGTTCTTTTCAGAATTAAAACGGGAAGATTTGCTTCATTTTTTTAAAAAAAAATGTAAAAAAAAACGACACCTTACGTTCAGAGGGACGATACTGTATCATGGCATAGACACCTTCTTAGAACAATGACACTAAACGAGAAAGCTGAGAAGATACCTGCAACTCTGATCTGAACCCCAAATCCAGCTACTAGATCGTAAAACCACAATATCTTCTTAATTTCATAAACTTCTTTCTACTGTAGAATAATGTATTATTATATTATAGGTTCGTTTCAGTCAGTAGACAGTAATACAAGTTTAGTTTTTTTAATCATTTTCTACGATTGTCTCTAGAATATACTAAAATCGATAGCACCCTTGCCTCCTACACACACAGATGCATTTTACGACGGCAAAACAAGTTTTATTTTCGTGTTGTTCATTTGCATTGTTTTCCTGTACTAACAGAATTTATGATCGTTTTATTTGCTGCACTTACACAAAGTACAGTTTCTAGAAGTAGTAGAACGAACTTCATATGACTCCACTTTCCATTGTTGCCAAATTCATTCAAGATGGCGGATCCAAGACAGCAGCGATGGATATGGCAAGGTTGTAATGAGGTCATGGTGGGAAGTTCAAATTTTGGTGGGAGGATAGGACAATTGGGCTACCTCCACTAACCTAAGTCATCCGACTGCCATCTCTTTCTAGGAATTGGCAGGAAAAGGACTCAGCCTGTGCTAGATAGGATGGATATAAGTCTTTATTATCAGTCTTTATTTAAACAATTTGAGGCAGTAGCTCCATCCAGTGTATTCACCATGACATCTGGAGCCCAACTGACCTAGTACACAGCACTGCCACCAGAGTGTGTTTTCATCCCATAGTGGTCTGGAGGGAAAATGGCAGGAAAATGACTCAGCCTGTGCTGAGCTGCTGAAGAGAGGAAGGAGTGTACTTTATTTATTTTGAACAATTTATTTATGGTCAGATTTCATATAGTTTACTTACTATACTGATGCAAAACACTCACTCTCACATACTTGTGGTTGACGTACACTGATGTACAGACCTACAAACTGCTCGTAAATCACCAAAATAATTAAATACACTGATGTACAGACACACAGACAACTCGTAAATTGTAACTGTAAACACTCGAAATAATGCATTGCACAACCTGCACACCTTTTCACAAAAATGCAATAGACATGAAAACAACTGGTAAATTGTCAAAAATAATGCACGTGTAATGCTGTGCAAACGCTCACAATGCTTAAACGATAGAAAATAATGCAGCACACAAACACTCATTGCATGTAAAATCGCTTTAGAACTATAGTCAACCATGATGTATCAGCAAACTGACCCCCCTACAGAACTTCAAGTCACGCACGGTAGGCAGTGTGCTCATGCCGGTCCCATACGTAAGACGCCTCCGGACCGTGCTCGTGTGTACCAATGCTGACGCGATTCCCCTCTACCTTTCGATATTGACGTCACAGGTTGCATTGTTCCTAGCGATCCTAAGGGGACATGCGAGCTGGATCTAGCAGTGGGTATGTGCTTACTGGCCCAGAATGGCTGATGCATCGCCACAAAATGTTTTTTGCAGTGACCAGGACCTGTTTACGAAACTTGCCCAGAATAACACCGATTGCATTCTTTCTGATGATCCTAACGAGACATCACATGTTCCTTTCCTGGATATCGTGACGTCCTGCTGTCGACATAGTCTCAGAAATGTTAAACTTTATCACCGTTAAAAGCCTTCATCATGTCTGTGCACGTTCGCGAGAACACCGTAAATCATAAAAACATTCTTGTTGCTTTTAAAGAGAGCACTGTCTAAGCACAGAAGGGGGGGAAATCAGAACAATTACGCAAACAGAATTCAAAGCATTGTCCTACATAAGAGGAAAATGGGGGGAATTTTCGGTATTCTACAGCTACTGGTCTGGAGGCGTCCTAATGCCACAGTGGCTGATGAGTAACAGCATACCCGCCAGAGATGGATGGTCTGCTTCAACGTGTCTTTGAACACTTGCTTTCTCAGAACTTTCTGTAGATACCTTGCCTCCATCTTGTTCGAATCAGTTTGTAGATGCTCCTGTGCCCGCAGCACAAAGGACGTCTTGTGAATGAATGGAGCATTTTGATTGGCTTTTATTGAATTTACCCGCCGAATTACCGATGCCGCAACTGTGAGAGCACTGTCCGCTTTGTTTTTTTTTTTCTCTTTCTGCAGACAAGACTTTCAGCAGCTAAACTATTTTGTACAACTCAGCATATTGCACCAACAATTAAACCCTGCAAAGTGGCCTGAAGATCGTCAAATACGGAAAGACTCTTACTCAGTTACGCTGCTCTGCTACTGAGGACAGCCTCTTGGATATTAGAGCGTGGAACCGTTCTCCAACCCGGCAATATATCACCGCGTACCGTGTCGATGTAGTAAATATACAATTCTTATCCCGCATCATACAATATGGCCCCTTTTCATCATTTGTATAGCAATCGACTGCCAGACACTTGTACATATACTGTGCAGACAGACAGCATAAGCACATGCACTGTAGGTATACTCCTAGCTGCACTAGACAATTCCCGGGAGGTCAGGCGGTCATCCACGCCCGACGCGTCACCAGAGCGCCCTCATAGGATCCAAGCCACTCTCAGAACTGTTCTACAAATTCCGGGTCGGCGCTCCTCGGCACACACGTGTTACTGTTTCTGGTCGCGACCTGTCTGCTTGCTTGCTTTTCTACACCCAGCCCAGACTCTTGGATTACAAGAACACACGTAATTTCGCATGGTGTGCCAGAATATCATATCATGTTCGTAATACTTCTCGACATCAAACACATAGCAATATCACTCGCACCACACTATCGCTCGCGCAACATAATTTCGCAGATACAGACAGGGAATTATTTTTCTGGAAACCCGAAATTTCAGCGAGGTGGAGTGTGCTGTAAACCACTAAGTAACTAGCAACTTTCCCTGTGTGTGAAGATTTTTTAGGTGAAAACTCGAAAAAATAGAAAAAAAGGTGAAAACTCGAAAAAAATAGAGGAAACTGATATCTCAACTCATGACTACTGATGTCGGTGATGTAACAGATTCCAAATCATCCCTATAATTTACAAAGTCAACTAAGGTTTTCCTCATGTTTGTGTAACCACCAAACTTGTCTTCCGCCTGTGTTTCACCTGTTTACCTGTTCTCTCAACTAAAGAAAGGCCCGAAATGTGCAGAAGCAGTCAAACGCACTATTTACATGGGAGGTAATAATGGTCCAGCATAGCGTACACATGCATTATTTTTTGACAATTTACGAGTTATTTTCGTGTCTATTGCATTATTTTGCGAACAGGTGTGCAGGTTGTGCAATGCATTATTTCGACAGTTTACAATTAGCAAGCGTGTCTGCAGTGTGTCTTACATGCATTATTTCAGTGATCTACGAATAATTTGCTGGTCTGTAGGGTGTGCTATGCATTATTTCAGTAATTTACGAGTTGTCTGCATGTCTGCACATGAGTGTACTTCATTATTTCGGTGATTTACGATTAGTTTTCAGGTCTGTACATCAGTTTACTTCAACCCAAAGTACGTCAGATTGAGTGTTTTGTATCAGTGTAATAAATAAACTTCGTGAAATCCGTCCCTAAATAAATTGTTCCAAAATAAATAAAGTACACTCCTTCCTCTGTCCAGCAGCCCAGCACAGGCTGAGTCATTTTCGCGCCATTTTCCCCCACAGACCGCCATGGGATGAAAAACACACTCTGGTGGCAGTACTGTATACTAAGTCAGTGAACAACTAGTCAGTGAACACGCTGGATGGCGCTATTGCCTCGAACTGTTTAAATATGCACTGCATGCAAAATAAAGACTTAACGTCCATCCTATCCAGCATCCCAGCACAAGCTGTGTCCTTTTCCCGCCAATTTCCAGGGATAGGTGGCGGTCAGATGACTTAAGTTAGTGGAGTTAGCCCAAGTTAGCTATTTTCCCGCCATGTTCTTCGGTTAGTGGAGGTAGCAGTGGTGTGTTACATGCTCCTGCTGGAATTTGAACTTCCTGCCATTTTCTGGGGAACGGGGTTAGGTTAGTGGAGGTTGCCCAATTGACCTGTCTTCCCGCCAAAATTTGAACTTTCTGCTATGCCATATTTATCGCCGCCATCCTGAATAAATTTGGCCATACGAACTTTGTTCTAGTACTGCCGAACCGTGTTAACATTGCGACTGAGGGCAGTTATACGGCTCGTGCATCACTCTAAACAACCAATAGGAGAAAATGTCAACAGTTCGCAGTGCGCCCAGCTAAAATGGCAATTGTAAAGTGAACCTCTTATAGTTAATGAGTGAATTAATTCAATAATATAGTAACATTTTTTTCCTGAAACTAGGCAACCTAGACTTAATAAACATAAAGTCAGCGTCATTTTTCATGTCATTAAGCTTTTCTTTCACTTCCAGCTCCGGTTTGTATCGGCAGCATATGAAGAAGAGCAACACGGGGCAGCTTCGCACTCCGCATAGCAGGCAGCAATAGCCGCACAAGTGTCGCGTAGCTGACAAACCTCGTCGCATGCAATTGGCAATGAGACCTGGGTCCATCATTTCACCACTGAAGAATCTGCTAGGACAAATCTGCAAGGCCTCATGTAGTTCGAATGATACGCGCAGAGCTTGAAAGATTCAACTCGGAAGTGTTACCTTGTCCTGCTCCATATTCAATAGATCGTGCACCAAGTCACTTTCACATGTACCCGCAGCTTAAATCTCATTAAGCTGCAACGACTCCAACGTCGACGATGAAGTCACATCGACAGTTAACAGTTGGTTATGAGCACAGGGCCCGATCCGCTACAACACTGGCTTGCAAAAACTTGTGTCACGTTATCAAAAATGCTTGGAAAAACATCTCGACTATGTAGAAAAGTATCAGAAGCATTGTACAATGTCAATAAAATTATTTCAACACGGTAAATAGTGTGTATTTCATTTTTTAAAAATGGGGAAACGTACTTATTGGACACTCCTCGCAGCTAAAATGAAATGAAACAGTATTTAAAAGGCAAAAGATGGCAGCTTTTTACTTAACCCACTATATTTTGTTTTCTTCCTCAGTTGAAAAAAGTGTCTCGCGGTTGAGATAACGTATTTCAGATAAAATGTTTTCATCTATTTATATTATTATCTGTGTACAGTGTAGGCTCTCTCTTTGTGCAGTTACACGAAATTGTAAGTCAGTAACAGTATCAGAAATTGAGTCCGCCTTGAAGCAAAACACCTTGTTATTTGTTTAGTTGTATATTTCCCAAACTAGTTTCGGCGTCAAATATCACCATCATCAGTGTTTTATTTAATCTAAAACACGAAGAAAATAGCATAGTTATACAAACACAGTAACACATTATTACATTTTTTACCGTTTGTTTTTGAAATATAGTTTCTTAAGGATACTTTCATACTACCTTATTTATTGTATGTTACGGCATGTTTTTGAGAATTATTGTCGCTGTTTGCGACATATTTTCTGTGCTTTTTATGTTGCCTTTTTCTCTCAGCAAACATCACGTCATCTGCAGCTGTGTGAGCGGATGTTAGTAAGCAAAATACTAAAAGGTGAGCTTATTATGTCAGCGTTACACTTTTTGGGTTGCAGTAGTGTTGAGGAATCCAGATTTTGGTGTGTATTGGGCTGTTACTTAGTTATTCGTGTACTCAAGCTCGTTGGACGACATGTAGCTGATTCTATGCACAGAAAAACAAAACTTTCGCACTTTGTTTATGATGAAAAACATTGCGCCATCTTGCTGTTCGCGTGTGTCCCGAGAGGTGTATCGCAAGTTGCGAGATGGTTATGAAAACTGTAGTGGGAACTACGACGATTCTGTTCCTTATTTATCTCTCAGTGTGTGATGGGGAAGTGGTTCTTTTGTGTGTGTGTGTGTGTGTGTGGTGTGTGTGTGTGTGTGTGTGTGTGTGTGTGTGTGTGCGCTTTGGTGCTTTGTGTTCTATGTCCTTGGTCACTTCTCTCAGAACGGTAAGGAATGTGCTGTTGCAAAGTGTTGCGTTTTCGTTTATTACATTTTTCCCTTCCACTACAGCCTTTTGTATGTAGTAATTTTCTTGTATTCTTAGTTGCCGGTATAGACTGTTGCTGTTTTTCAGAATGAGTAGATCGTTTTCGATATTAGTGGGGCTATTTTTTTGTTCATTAGACGTTGCTCAAAAGTTGAATGTGTGCCTGTCACTCTTTCGAGCTCTCATGTGCTCTGTCTACCTCATTCGGAAGTTTCTGCTTGTTTGTCCTATGCATTGGGTCTGACAGGAGTTGCATGTGAGTTGATATATTCCAGTCTGTAGTTTTCTGGTTCAAGAGGTGTTCTGCTTACCCTGTGGAGCATGTGTGTGAAACTAGCATATTTATGCATTTTCGGGTGGTTGGATGAGCTGTGGATAACAGGATCGAGGACACACAACAGATAGGACACACACGCAAAAGAACCACTTCCCCATAACACATAGAGACATAAGTAAGGAACAGAAGTCGTCGTAATTCCCGTTACAGTTTTTTTTAGGCATCTCGCAACATGCGATACACATCTCGCGACACACGCGAACAGCAAGATGGCGTGATGTTCTTCATCATAAACAAAGTGCGGCAGTTTTCGTTTTTCTTTGTATAGAATTAGCTACATGCCGTCCAACGAACGTGAGTACACGAATAAGTAACAGCCCAGTACACACGGAAAACTGGATTCCGCGACCCCAGGTGTATGTTGCTGCCATACTAACCTTACCTTTTAGTATTTTGTTTACTGACAGCCGCTCACACAGTTGCAGATGACATGATGTTCGCTGAGAAAAAACGGCAACAAAAACAACACAGAAAGTATGTCGCAAACAGCGACAATAATTCTCAGAAACATGCCGTAACATACAATAAATAATGTAGTATGAAAGTATCCGTAAAAAAACGATATTTCAAAATATGAACAGCAAAAAAAGTGTAATAATGTGTTACTGTGTTTGTATAACTATGCTACTTTCCGCCTGTTTTAGATTTAAAAAAAAACCACTGATGAATATGATATTTGCCGCCGAAACTAGTTTGGGAAATAAACAACTAAACAAATAACAAGGTGTTTTGAATAGAGGCGGACTCAATTTTGATATTGTTGTTTTTCTATGCAAACACGGACCAAATAGAAGAGTTCCACGATAAAGTCACTGTAAATCAGTTTTCTCTTCCAGATATTTGGTCTCTTTTGTGGAAAAACACTCGTAGCAAAAATGTTTACGTCCTGATGTAACTGTCGGTGTATGTCACGAAAGAAAAAATGTACAATACAATAAAGATCAGAAAGACACAAAATCACGGAATGGACAGCTACAACATGAGTGACAGCGGCTTGAGTAACAACTTCTGACGGTGCTGTGGCAGTCGAAGCCACCTCCGCCGCCTTCCTCCAACTCTTGCCCCGCCCAATGTCATAACTTTCTTTCCGAGAAACTCTGATGATGACATTCAGTTCCATCCGAAAGACACTGTGGAATGTGTGGACGTTCCGTTCCGCCCCTTCTGAGTCGACCTCAGCTGTCGCTTCGCAGGCGGATAAGATCTGTGCCTGCGATGCTAACAACGCAAGAAATGAGGCGTTGCGTCGAGGTCCCTCGGTGGCTGACTTCGTGGATTTCCGCTGTCATTACTCGAGCCATTGTACCGAGCGGTGCTCGTCACTCTGGTCTCGCATTCCGGAGAACGCAGGGTCAATTCCTCGTAAAGCCATACACATTCAGGTTTCCTGCGATTTACCCGCCGATTCCCACTACAGCGCGGCAACGGCAGCGGTAAGCGTTTTCCGCGTTGATGCAGCGGCGCGCGTAATTCGCGTTCCCATCTGGAAGCGGCAGACGCTAGCGGTAGCCAATGACAGACTGCCACTGAGGCATGAGGCGGGACCCACCGAAACGTCCGGTGCGTTTGATTAACACTACCGTGAACCTACATGAAGGAAAGACGAAGTGGGATGAAGACATATCAATTTTTTATTTTCTTTGCGATGTACCCTTTCACATGTTTTCTTATTTCACCGTAAACAGATTTCATGATACCGTTCATGATTGTTCACTATCTCATTTAGAAAACCGATCGTTCCAGAACAGAAACTTATTGCTACTTTCATAACAGCTTTTAGTATTGCGAATTGTAATACCTAAGCGCAGTTTACTATAATGATAGTACATTACGTGTTATATGATAATCACTCATTTATAATTAAAAATGCCTGACAGTTTATCCTCAATATTTGCTGTGTTAAGATCATGTATTTTAACAACTCTGTGAGTGTTAGCTATTGAAACTATCAATGAAGTAGTGTCACAACACTCAGCTCCCTCTCTAAACTGCCATTAACATTATCATTACCAAGACAGACATAACGCTTACACTGACACCACAGTGATACAAGTTAACATGCCTACCTACGCCACAGGTGACGAACAGATTGAAGCAATGTACTGTAAAAGAGATTACTCTGATAATTAAGCGAGATAAAAATTAAAAATGTGATGAGAGACTGGAATACGGTAGCACGTATAGGAAGAGAAAATAGTAAGAAAATATAGGCTTGGGGGGAGGGATGAAAGCGGAAGTCACCTGGTGGAATTCTGCACAGAGCATAATGTAATCATCGGCAACACTTTGATCAAGAATCATGAAAGAATAATTCATATCTGGAACAGAGTTTTCGAAACCAGATGTTACATTGTAAGCCATTTCCCAGTGCAGACGCAGACTGACAATATTTTTTGGTTACGAACTGCAGTTTACAACAAAAGTCACAGTAAACGGTAGCAGATTAAGGACTGGAACCTGATTTTTAAGTTAAGACGCAGAGTTTTCCGATAATCTTAAAGATACCATAGGTATCGACTAACTGAAACAGAGGGAGGAATCCACTACAATACGAAAAGAGATCTTTGAGAGAAGAAGTGGCGAATGCAGCAGAGAATGTGAATGAGAGAAAGGCATAGTAGAAATCCTTGGATAAAACTTGATGTGTTGAATTTAATTGACAGGGGAAAATATAAAAATGCAGGGAAAAAATGGCTCTGAGCAGTATGGGACTTAACATCGATGGTCATCATCCGCATAGAACTTAGAACTACTTAAACCTAACTAACCTAAGGACATCACACAACACCCAGTCATCACGAGGCAGAGAAAATCCCTGACCCCGCCGGGAATCGAACCCGGGAACCCTGGCGCGGGAAGCGAGAACGCTACCGCACGACCACGAGCTGCGGACAAATGCAGGAAATAAAGTAGCCATGGGTAATAGAGTTGTCTAAAAATGACGTTGACAAAGAGTTCAAAATCTAAACGGTTGTATTGCACTTGGAAAAATCAGGTGCCGACATTAAATAAGAAAGAAAACTTTGCTTAAAGGAGAAGCAAGTGTCAAGAGCTCATTTGGCAACCCAGAGCTAAGCAAATAAGAGAAGGCTAGAAGATGGAAGGAATACGTAGATTGGAGAGGCGGAGGAGCTATGCAGATTAACATGAGAACAATGTTAGATTCCTGTGAAGTGCGTCAACACGAGAGACAATACTGATTCTATCACCCTATCACTTAGCTAAGTAGACAGACTGAAGAAAGGCAAACCTGTGTTTATAGCATTCGCATATTTAGAGAAACATTCTGACAATATTAACTGAAAGACACTCTTTGAAGCTCATGAGGTATCAGTGATAAAATACAAGGACGTACGACTATCTACAACTTGTACAGAAATCAAACTGCAGTTCTAAGACTTTAATGACTTGGAAGGGAAGCAGTAACTGAGAAAACAGCAGTAGAGAGGATATAAAACGCAGACTGTCAATAGCAAGAAAAGCGCTACTGAAAAAGAAAATTTGTTCACATCGAATATAAATTTTAATGGTTGCGTAGTATTTTATAATGGTATTTGTGTGAGGTGTAGCCTTGTATGTAAGTGAAACGTGGACGATGAACAGTTCTGTCAAAAAGACAATGGACGCTTTCAAAACGTGGTGATAAATAAGAATGATGAAGATTAGATACGACGATCGCATAACTAAACAAGAGGTACTGAATTATATAGATGAGGAATAGGAAATTATGGAACAACTTGTCTACAAGAGGTGGTGGTGGTGGTTAGTGTTTAACGTCCCGTCGACAACGAGGTCATTAGAGACGGAGCGCAAGCTCGGGTTAGGGAAGGATTGGGAAGGAAATCGGCCGTGCCCTTTCAAAGGAACCATCCCGGCATTTGCCTGAAACGATTTAGGGAAATCACGGAAAACCTAAATCAGGATGGCTGGAGACGTGTCTACAAGAGGGGTTAGCTGACAGGACATATTATGAGGCATCAAGGAATCATCGGTTTGGTAATGGAGGCTAAACTGTAGAGCGAGACGAAGGCTTGCCAGTGGTAAGCAGATTGGAATGGATGTAGGGTGCAGTAGTTAAGTAGAGATGAAGAGGCCTACACAGGATAGACTACTGTGGAACACTGTATCAACACACAGACGAATTGTATTTCTTGTTAATGCAGCCCAACAGGAAATAACATCACTTTTAATTACGTAGGCCAGTTACGTTTTTATTGCCGGAATATTTGTTTGATACAGCCTCTAGCATACATATTTGTGCTGAATTTGTGTATACATCTCTATTAGTCTCTGCAAACAGCCTTGTGTTAGGGAAAAGTTACAACTTGAATGCAGTTTTCTTATGGCGACTGTCAGCAAACGATAAAGTTTAATTACTGTTATGGCCATTCTGCCATTTGTAGCATTTTCCATGAGACATGTATTCCGTCATGAAACAACAACCAATGACTGGTTACGTATTATCTATGACTTTCGAATGCACTGGTAGTTCTCAAACTGTGTAGAAGCCATCGGTGGCAAATGTATCGTAATACACTTTTACATATGCTGCCATACGTCTTTTGTGCAATAGAGGCTTTTCCGCTGAGGTCAGATATCATGTGACCATTCTCAGGTACATTAAAGGATGCAAGAACATCGTATGAAACTTGTCGGAGAAATCAGGTCACTCAAAAAAAAAAAAAAAAACGGTGTTTGGCAACCAAATATGGAATCGGCAATTGGATTATAACGCCTAAAATGGTAACTGTGAAATCAATTATTATGACCGGTCCTTCATAACTGCTTACAAAACTGTTACCAGTGAGACTTTTTTGAATATTGGAAACAGTTCACATAATATTGTATTTGGTACTTTATGCCAAGGTGTTTGACATAAATATTCGATCAGGGATGTAAAATCTTTCGGTAAAAGAAATCGACTTATCAAAGGCTATACATCGTTACCGTAAAGACTGTTTTAGCGATACTGGAGCAATCTGGTGTTATTACATGTGATTATAAAGTGTTCTAAACGTTGCAAATAAACAAATGGCTTAAGGCAAAACGAAATAATAAATAAGAAATTTGTTTACGTGGCCATCTCCTGCAGCAAGCACAGAAATATTCGTTTTGTAAATAACAAACACCATTTTCTTCCTGTGACGTGTTTTATTTGTTCTAGACGCTTTTCGCCTTTTACTTTAAGGCTCTCTCAGTGGAATCTTTGTGATATATGTAGATTATGAAACAGTTCAGGCCTTTTTTTTTTTTACGCGAATCAGCGATTACTTACAGTTAATCGAATTTCTGGCTGGCATCTACGTTTCCTCTCATTTGGTCGCAGGCTGTAGATCGCACTATAAAATCGCTTACGAGACATAAGCACATTCTCACGTTACAAACTTTTTTCTTCAGAATATTCATGTTATTTCCGCTAATTGGTGTGCAGCACAATTATTCTTCTGTCACTGGCTGCGAATATTTTACCAAAAACTGATTTAGAGTCGTAACTACTGTGTGTTCAATTTATGCATCTTCTTATTTGGTTTGTTTATGTACACGTTGCCAACCAAATGAAGTATGTGCTGAAAACCAAAGTCTGTTCATTCTGTTCCCTTTATATGTGTGTGTGTGTAGTTACGGTGAGTTGTTAAAAGTTGAATATATATATATATATATATATATATATATATATATATATATATATATATATGTGTGTGTGTGTGTGTGTGTGTGTGTGTGTGTGTGTAGTTACGGTGAGTTGTTAAAAGTTGAATGTCCGGCAACAGTAGGTCGCCGTAAGCGCCGTACGCAATAAAAGAGCCAGTGTCTTCCTTGTGGGAAGGCAACAGTCGATTGCCTTGCCACAGACCAAACGATGCTCATCGAAGTCGACGACCGTGCTGTGTGGGCGTATAGGCGTGTCAACCAGGTGAATACAGCGCAGACGTTGACGGTTTGGGAATTTGCCGTTCACCACTAAAAACCACAAGGCACATACCTCTGCATGGAGATAAGGAAGACAAACCGCTTTCTATAAGTAGCTTGATTCTTATCAAGTAGAAGACCGCAACCAGACACTACCAATAATGCTATACATTTAAGTAAATAGCGCCGTAACCGGTTTCGAACTGACAAGTTCATCATCAGACAGCTGTTCACAAGATGCACTTTACATAATCGTCAGTTTTCGATTTTTATTCGCCCACTGTAGCGAAATATTCTCGGTGTGTTGGTGCCCTACGGTAGAAAACGATGTTAGTGGCGCCCTATGTGAACATAATTAACCTCCAAACGATGTAGTACAGAGTAAACAAGTATTTGAGGTTAAGTGGTTATAGTACTTACATCGAAAATTCCGCGAAATTTTGTTGCGAAAGTTGCAGGATTGTATTTTCGAAACATTGCAAAGTATATGCAGCATTTATATGATTTGCATATCACCATATTGTACAAAGCACCACACACACACACACACACACACACACACACACTGTGGCGTGCTTTGCTCATGGAGTACATCGCCTTGCTCAAGAAGTACGTTTGTGAATGTAAATAAACCGATTTCATCCACAAAGAAAGTGTTTCTAAAGGCTCCTGCTCGCATCAAGACCTATAAAGAAAAACTACAAAATGTGCCTTTAGCTCTCGAACCAGTGGTAACTCGTTGGGGTAAGTGGGTTGAAGCTGTTTTACAATGAACATTTCCAGGCTATTAGAGGGGTAGTAAGCGACTTCGATAGTGCAGAGGCTTTGGCAGTTTGCCAGTGCAAGGAAGCTTTTAATGATTCTAATATTTAAAAAGACACTGCTGTGACCAGCACACATTTTTCCCATATTGTTGCAAGTATTAAAAAGCTTGAGACTCAAGGTTTGGAGTTGAATGAATCTATTCAGTTAATGAATACAATTATTGCAGTGAACTCCTCATTGCCAGAGGTATTCCCAAGAAAACTCAAAGAAAGTATGAAAACATTTTAAACAATAACCCGGGCGTTGAACCCTTGTGTCAAATTGACAGTTTTATTAATGGGACGGACGATCTTCTACCAGAAACAATAAGTGCCTACATAGAACCCAAATTCAAATACTGCCCAGTTACCTAAGTTGATGTAGAACGGTCCTTTGCTGCTTATAAAAATGTTTTGAGTGATCGAAGACACAATCTTACTATAGAACATTTGGAACAATACTTGGTCGTTTATGTTTACAACATCAGAAAAATGTAAAATAAATTGTAAATGATGCTTTGGTCCAAAAGTATTAATTAAAAGTTGGTGCTACTCAAAAAATTCGTGATTGTATGTTGTTTTTTAAATAAAATATTACGGAGTTTTTGATCGTGCCGCTCTGCCTGCGATATATCTCCAAGTTGGTCCTGTACATATCGATCGTTTCGCTGCGACTCACTCGCATCGCATCCGCTTGTTACCAACAACAATAGCAAAAAGGGAACAATTCTTGAAATACGATATGCGTCCCCATTTTGCAAATTTTTAGAAAATAATACCAGGAAGGCCCCCCCCTTCCTGACCTCTACCAGAAAGTATTCAGAAAATAATATCAGCGTTCTAAATGTACTGATTTTTCGCGTGGCCGGCGCTCTTTCTCGTAACTGAAATGCACAGGTTCGACTTTGAGTACCTACCATGTTTTTTTTAGTATTTGGTCTTATTTCAACACTTTTCATGCACTTTTTAAGCTTTTCATGCATATTTTTGGGCTTTTATGATGCATATAATCCGGTCTCTAGGAATCAGTATGCGCATTATGGTTCGGTTTAGCGACGAAGCCTACTTTCATTTGGATGTGTTTGTCAATAAGCAAAATTGGCGCATTTAGGGAACTGAGAATCGGCATTTCGCGATCGAGAGGTCTCTTCACCTCAACGGGTGGCCGTGTGGCGTGCAAGTCCAGTCACGGAATAATCGGTGCGATATTCCTTGATGGCAGGGTGACTACCGAGAGGTACGTGAAGGTTTTGGAAGATGATTTCATCCTCATTATCCAAAATGACCCTCGATTTCAATAAGATACGGTTCATGCAAGACGGACCTCGATCTCACCGAAGCAGGAGAGTGTTTGATGTCCTAGAGAAGCACATTGGGGACAGCATTCTGGCTCTGCGGTACCAAGAGGCCACTGGCGTGGGCATCAATTCGCCGCCTTATTCTCCGGATCAGAACACATGCGGCTCCTTTTTGTGGGTCTCTATTAAAGAAAAGGCGTACAGCAATAACCGCAAAACAATTGCTGAGTTGAAAACAGCCATTCAGGAGGTCATCGACAGCATCGATGTTAGGACATTTCAACAGGTCATTCAGAATTTCGCTATACATCTGCGCCACACCATCGCCAATCATGACATGCACATCGAACATGTCACAACGTAAATCTGAGTAGTCTAAGGCGCTGCAGTCATGGGCTGTGCGGCTGGTCCCGGCGGAGGTTAGAGTCCTCCCTCGGGCATGGGTGTGTGTGTTTGTCCTTCGGATAATTTAGGTTAAGTAGTGTGTAAGCTTATGGACTGATAAGATTTCACACACATTTTTTGAACAAACCTGAAAAATGTAGTGACGTTTAAATGTTGAATAAAATGTGTCCACGCCGTAGTTTGCAACTAGTTTACGTTGTTTTTCACATACTTCAATAACTGCCACTCTGTATACCGGCTATATTCTTCCTGATCTGCTCGTCAAGCTATTCTTCTGTGTACACCATTACAGCTTTTGATTCACTGAATCCTGCAGCTGTTCTTCCAATTTCACGCTGGGTTGGCAATGGACTATGGAGCATGGTGCATTGTATGTCTCTTTTTTTCTTTTTTATTTACCAAAAAAGTGAAATCAAATGACCAAGTGACGTATACACTGTTCCATGCGCCAAGAACTAGGCTGACCCACTCAGCGTCAAATTGGAAGCATCTCAAAACTGTCAACCAGCGTTACTAAGGACTGCCGTTTTGTTTAAATTTATTTCATACAAAAATGGTTCAAATGGCTCTGTGCACTATGGGACTTAACTTCCGAGGTCATCAGTCCCCTAGAACTTAGAACTACTTAAACCTAACTAACCTAGGGACATCACACACATCCATGCCTGAGGCAGGATTCGAACCTGCGACCGTAGCGGTCGCGCGGTTCCAGACAAAAGCTCGGCCACTCCGGCCGGCCCGGGAAACAGATCTTTCTCTGTCTTTGTTATTGGGAAGGCATCGACAGAAGTTATGATGTCGTCTGCCATTATTCACCGTAGTGAGGGAGGCCCCCCTACTGTGCCTCTCTCACTACGGTGAACAATGGCAGACGACATCATAACTTCTGTCGATGCCTTCCCAATAACAAAGACAGAGAAAGATCTGTTTCCCGGGCCGGCCGGAGTGGCCGAGCTTTTGTCTGGAACCGCGCGACCGCTACGGTCGCAGGTTCGAATCCTGCCTCAGGCATGGATGTGTGTGATGTCCCTAGGTTAGTTAGGTTTAAGTAGTTCTAAGTTCTAGGGGACTGATGACCTCAGATGTTAAGTCCCTTAGTGCTCAGAGCCATTTTTTTTCTTTTTGCCGGAAATCTTTCTACATCTAAATCTACATGACTACTCTGCAATTCACATGTAAGTGCTTGGCAGAGGGTTTACCGAACCACAATCATACTATCTCTCTACCATTCCACTCCCGAACAGCGCGCGGGAAAAACGAACACCTAAACCTTTCTGTTCGAGCTCTGATTTCTCTTATTTCATTTTGATGATCATTCCTACCTATGTAGGTTGGGCTCAACAAAATATTTTCGCATTCGGAAGAGAAAGTTGGTGACTGAAATTTCGTAAATAGATCTCGCCGCGACGAAAAACGTCTTTGCTTTAATGACTTCCATCCCAACTCGCGTATCATATCTGCCACACTCTCTCCCCTATTCCGTGATAATACAAAACGAGCTGCCCTTTTTTGCACCCTTTCGATGTCCTCCGTCAATCCCACCTGGTAAGGATCCCACACCGCGCAGCAATATTCTAACAGAGGACGAACGAGTGTAGTGTAGGCTGTCTCTTTAGTGGACTTGTTGCATCTTCTAAGTCTCCTGCCAATGAAACGCAACCTTTGGCTCGCCTTCCCCACAATATTATCTATGTGGTCTTTCCAACTGAAGTTGTTCGTAATCTTTGAATGCGATCCCAGCTCTGTTCGGACCCTCCGCTCTCAAGTCTTTTGTTTACTAAAGCGGCAGTGCGCAAGTGGATCGAACGCTTCGCGGCAGCCAAGAAACAAAACAGGGCACCATTCCACGCAGCCGCGATTAGCTCTTTCTGCATTCCGGGTCTCATCAACGAACAGAGCCAGCCGAGTTCCACAAACCATTTTGATTCCCACATTCGGTCTGGCGCAGGCGGGGCTCGTAATTAAAAGACTTTGAGGCGAAGCCGCCCCAAAATATACATTTAAAAATTTTCCAATAACCTATTACAGAATTAAATTAACAGAACGCATTTCGCATATTTCCCACACGGATTTAATTAATAGCGGTCAACGTTTTTCGAACTGTTGATAAGTGGTAGCAAGTGATGTTTTCCGAACAGATAGTAGCTAGCGTTACGGCTGCGCCTCGAAATGCCTCTTACGCCGGTATTACACTATCAAATTTCTTTGTCAAAGATTTGATCAAAGATGTGATCCAATATTCCGTCCAATATATTTGACAAAGATCTTCGACGTAGCGCTAGAAGGGGTATTACACTGTCATCAAATTTTTCGTCAAAGTTCAAGATGGCTGACAACAACTTGTTATTTAACCGCAGCAGTTCTACGTACTCCAATTGCATTGTGTGCACATGCGGAAAAGAAGTGGGGGGAAAATGGAACCATACATACGAGGTTGACAGTCTTAAAAGTCCTGGGATTACAACTTGATAATAAATTCAGTTGGGAGAAGCACACCACAGAACTGCAGAAAGGCCTTAACAAATCTGTATTTGCAATTCGAGTTTTAGCAGACATAGGCAACATAAAAATGAAAAATCTTGCATACTTTCATTCCATAATGTCATATGGGATAATATTTTGGGGGTAAATCTTGAAGTCAAACAAAAGTTTTCAAGGTCCAAAAGCGTGTAATACGTATTATTTGTGGAGTAAATTCACGGACCTGCAGAAACCTCTTCAAAGAACTGGGTATACTAACTACTGCCTCTCAGTATATTTACTTCTTAATGAAATTTGTCGTAAATAATATATCTCTTTTTCCAACAAACAACTCAGTTCATACATACAATACCAGGAACAAAAATGATCTGCACAAGGACTTAAAAGCACTTACTTTAGTTCAAAAAGGGGTCCACTACTCAGGAACACTCATCTTCAATAATTTGCCAGCAAACATAAAAAATTTAGTTAGAAATAAAGATCAGTTTAAAAGGAGCCTGAAAGACTTACTACTGTCCAACTCCTTCTACTCCATTGGCGACATTTTTGTAGAAACAAATGATGTATTGTATTTATTCATACTATTAGTATTGTTATTTCAGCTAAAAAAAATCGACATGTTCCACATCCATAAGGATCTCCTCAGCACGGATCTATGGAACGAAAAACTAATCTAATCTGGGTGAAGCCGTGGGTTTTACGACGACAAGATAAAAGCATTCAACAAAACTTGTTACGTGAGCTTACAGTGGAAGACGTCAAGTCGTACATCAATTACTTAAGAATGGATGAGCATACATTTCTGTATGTGCTCAATCAAGTGTATCCTCATATCACAAAGCACAACATTCACTTAAGAACTGCTACATCTTCAGAAGACAGGCTCACTGTAACACTCCGATTCCTTGCTACAGGAGAGGGTTATGTTAGGTTGGATTAGGTTAGGTCAGGTTAGGTCTCCAATCTTCTTAATCTATTTTTGTATTCAGGGTGCCTCACGTTGTAAAGCGCCTCATCAGCTTCAGACATCTCTATTAATTTTGTAGTTGTCGGCACACACAAATTGTATTTACCGGCAATGGTTATAAAAACACTACGGACGACAGAACGCTGCAGCGATGCTAGCGCTCCATGTGGTAACATGTCACATTGCAGTGAACAGAAGACAAGCGGTTTCTTTGATCAAATATACAGCGAGGCCCTAGATTTGATCAAATATTGGACGGCATTTGACAAAGTCCCTATTACACTATCAAATATCTTTGACAAAGATATTGGACAAAGATTTTGGACAAAGAAATTTGGTAGTGTAATACCGGCCTTAGCTCTACGTAGCAGTGGTTGGGGGGGGGGGGGGGGAGGAGGAGGGGGGGAGGGCAGTACAGCTCTTATAGCCAGCCCGAAGACTATGGCGTTTCAGCCTACCAACTTGCGTGAATCTTCACGTTCCACTGTTTACATCAAAAGCGAATGAACAGAGTTGCTGATACTTCGCTACTGCATCCCCGTCTCTGTGAATCTCTATTATGCTTCATTGTGTGGCGGCGGGTCTTTAGGCGGGTCTCCACATCCTGCTGTGTGAATGCTGGGCTGGTGCTCGAATGCTGCTAACTTTCACACGAATGAACACGGACAGCTCGGCTACAAGTATTCCTTCCTGAGGGGCATTGCAATGGCGGCAGGAAGAACATCTGGCCACCCCTTAAACTATCCAGGACAAATCCGTGTAACAGCCATGCCGACCCTGCAGAGATGCGGGACAAAAGCACAGGAAAAAGAAGATGATTCAGTCTGCAGTTAGGTCAGTATAAGCTCGCAACTGAAACTGCAGTTTTATTGAATTGGCTTTTTTGTGGCTTGGCACGCAGTATTTCGGTGCTGAATAATGAATCTGAGTGGAATATCATTAAATGCGTTATTCAAAAGCGTTATTTTAATTGTTTAGGTCCGATTAGGTAGCGCAAACGTTAACTTTATTATGTCGCGACGCGTTTTGCGTGGTCGTGTACGTTTCATTTGAGTCGCAGCAACTGCAGTTCCCATTTTAGTACAAGCCTTTCTTCAAAATTTTTTTTAAACCAGACAACTTAATTTTGAATCGTACAGGGAAATACCCATTTTTTTCTGTCTGTGCACGTAATAGCAAAAGCTAACAGATCCACTGCTGGGATAACAAAGTACATACGAAGTAGGATTGTTATTTGTGCATTGGCGACCGTTTCGTTTTGTGATTAAAAAAATTTAAGTGACATCGTATTCCTCGTTGACTGTAGACATTATTTACTTCACAATTGTTGCGATTTCGGCCTCTGGGCCATTTTCAAGTGGCACTGCAGAAGATTTTGCTTCAACACATATCACACTTTCACATCTTCCGCCATGTGCCAAAGCAAAATCATTTGTAGTACCACTTGAAAATGGCCTAGAGGCCGAAACTGCGGTTAATTATGAAATAAATAGTGTCTATAGTTGACGCCGAATACGACGTCCTTTAAAAAATCCTACATGACTGTGGACGCCGACTGTGAGAATTTAATCAGTTATTTTGTTCTTCTTTTATTTTCGCGATTACCAAACACTTCTGCCGATTCAAAATCATAAATATTTGCTCGAAATTTATCAAAATTCCTATGTATTTGTATTTCAAGTTAAATACGAGATTCTCACAATCACACGGCCACGGTAACTGATCGGTGAGTGGGGGTGTTACATGGCAGTGTTCAGACTAAAATATTAGAGAATACCAACCCAGTTCAGCACGCTTCTTCGGAATGTCTTACACAGTTCACCATCCAAAGCACATCGATACGCATCCCGTTCATACACTTTCCGTCCCATAGGATGCAGTTCTGTCGCCCTTTTTTTTTCGAGAACCGCACATGAGACGTACCACAAGCGACGTGCAAAGTGGAGGGAGGGCTTGCCGTCGTACGTCGACATCACGGGGTGTCGCGAGCCCACTCAACAGGTTCTCAACAAACGCAACAATGAGGCTGTTCAGCCGGCCGCGGTGGCCGAGCGGTTCTAGGCGCTTCACTCCGGAACTGCACGACTGCTACGGTCGCAGGTTCGACTCCTGCCTCGGGCATGGATGTGTGTGATGTCCTTAGGTTAGTTAGGTTCACGTAGTTCCAAGTTCTAGGGGACTGATGACCTCAGATGGTAAGTCCCATAGTCCTCAGAGCTATTTTCACCATTTGAATGTCACAGTGTTAAGTGACTTTATATTCATGAAAACATGTTTTGCTCTTCGTATGTGTGTTGTGGGCAGGGGTTGCTACGTAAGTACAAGTTGGGAATTTGGGCTGGACAGGACGCGCGCTCGGAAGCCGAATGGTGGAGACGACTGACCGCTCGAGTAAAGCGGCAGTTCCAGATTGCAATCCCGGTTCGACACAAATTCCCACTCGTCACCACTGAGTTACTTTCAGTGCCCGATTGTGCCCGCTGTCAGAATTTCCATTTCATTTTGCCACGTAAGTTGTACATTGGTATTTTTTTAATTAAAAAAAGTCACTGTATTCGTGTAACCACAACTTAATTCTGCCTCATACTTATGGAACAGCAGTCTACATTTACATCTACACTCCGCAAGCCACCTGACGGTGTGTGGCGGAGACTACCTTGAGTACCTCTATAGGTTCCCCCTTTTGTTCCAGTCTCGTATTGATCGTGGAAAGAAAGATTGTCGGTATGCCTCCGTGTGGGCACTAATCCTCTCTGATTTTATCCTGATGGTCTCTTCGCGAGACATACGTAGGAGGGAGCAATACACTGCTTGACTCCTCGGTGAAGGTATGTTCTCGAAACTTCAACAAAAACCCGTACCGAGCTACTGAGCGTCTCTCTTGCAGAGTCTTCCACTGGAGTCTATCTAGCATCTCCGCTACGCTTTCGCGATTACTAAATGATCCTGTAACGAAGCGCGTTGTTCTCCGTTGGATCGTCTCTCTTTCTTCTATCAACCCTATCTGGTACGCATCCCACACTGGTGAGCAGTATTCAAGCAGTGGGCGAACAAGTATACTATAAGCTACTTACTTTGTTTTCGGACTGCATTTCCTTAGGATTCTTCCAGTGAATCTCAGTCTGGCATCTGCTTTACCGACGATTAATTTTATATAGTCATTCCATCTGAAATCACTCCTAATGCCTACTCCCAGATAATTTATGGAATTAACTGCTTCCAGTTGCTGACATGCTATATTGTAGCTAAATGATAAAGGATCTTTCTTTCTATGTATTCGCAGCACATTACACTTGACTACACTGAGATTCAATTGCCATTCCCTGCACCATGCGTCAATTCGCTGCAGATTCTCCTGCATTTCAGTACAATTTTCCATTGTTACAACCTCTCGATATACTACAGCATCATCCGCAAAAAGCCTCAGTGAACTTTCGATGTTACCCACAAGGTCGTTTATGTACACTCCTGGAAATGGAAAAAAGAACACATTGACACCGGTGTGTCAGACCCGCCATACTTGCTCCGGACACTGCGAGAGGGCTGTACAAGCAATGATCACACGCACGGCACAGCGGACACACCAGGAACCGCGGTGTTGGCCGTCGAATGGCGCTAGCTGCGCAGCATTTGTGCACCGCCGCCGTCAGTGTCAGCCAGTTTGCCGTGGCATACGGAGCTCCATCGCAGTCTTTAACACTGGTAGCATGCCGCGACAGCGTGGACGTGAACCGTATGTGCAGTTGACGGACTTTGAGCGAGGGCGTATAGTGGCCATGCGGGAGGCCGGGTGGACGTACCGCCGAATTGCTCAACACGTGGGGCGTGAGGTCTCCACAGTACATCGATGTTGTCGCCAGTGGTCGGCGGAAGGTGCACGTGCCCGTCGACCTGGGACCGGACCGCAGCGACGCACGGATGCACGCCAAGACCGTGGGATCCTACGCAGTGCCGTAGGGAACCGCACCGCCACTTCCCAGCAATTTAGGGACACTGTTGCTCCTGGGGTATCGGCGAGGACCATTCGCAACCGTCTCCATGAAGCTGGGCTACGGTCCCGCACACCGTTAGGCCGTCTTCCGCTCACACCCCAACATCGTGCAGCCCGCCTCCAGTGGTGTCGCGACAGGCGTGAATGGAGGGACGAATGGAGACGTGTCGTCTTCAGCGATGAGAGTCGCTTCTGCCTTGGTGCCAATGATGGTCGTATGCGTGTTTGGCGCCGTGCAGGTGAGCGCCACAATCAGGACTGCATACGACCGAGGCACACAGGGCCAACACCCGGCATCATGGTGTGGGGAGCGATCTCCTACACTGGCCGTACACCACTGGTGATCGTCGAGGGGACACTGAATAGTGCACGGTACATCCAAACCGTCATCGAACCCATCGTTCTACCATTCCTAGACCGGCAAGGGAACTTGCTGTTCCAACAGGACAATGCACGTCCGCATGTATCCCGTGCCACCCAACGTGCTCTAGAAGGTGTAAGTCAACTACCCTGGCCAGCAAGATCTCCGGATCTGTCCCCCATTGAGCATGTTTGGGACTGGATGAAGCGTCGTCTCACGCGGTCTGCACGTCCAGCACGAACGCTGGTCCAACTGAGGCGTCAGGTGGAAATGGCATGGCAAGCCGTTCCACAGGACTACATCCAGCATCTCTACGATCGTCTCCATGGGAGAATAGCAGCCTGCATTGCTGCGAAAGGTGGATATACACTGTACTAGTGCCGACATTGTGCATGCTCTGTTGCCTGTGTCTATGTGCCTGTGGTTCTGTCAGTGTGATCATGTGATGTATCTGACCCCAGGAATGTGTCCATAAAGTTTCCCCTTCCTGGGACAATGAATTCACGGTGTTCTTATTTCAATTTCCAGGAGTGTATATTGTGAATAGCAACGGTCCTACGGCACTCCCCTACGGAACACCTGAAATCACTCTTACTTCGGATGACTTCTCTCCATTGAGAATGACATGCTGCGTTCTGTTATCTAGGAACTCTTCAATCCAATCACACAATTGGTCTGATAGTCCATATGCTCTTACTTTGTTCATTAAACGACTGTGGAGAACTGTATCAGATGCCTTGCGGAAGTCAAGAAACACGGCATCTACCTGGGAACCCGTGTCTGTGGCCCTCTGAGTCTCGTGGACGAATAGCGCGAGCTGGGTTTCGGAAGATCATTTTCGAAACCCATGCTAGTTCCTACAGAGTAGATTTCTAGACTCCAGAAAAGTTATTATACTCGAACATAATACGTGTTCCAAAATTCTAAAACTGATCGACGTTAGAGATATAGGTCTATAGTTCTGCACATCTGTTCGACGTCCCTTCTTGAAAACGGGGATGACCTGTGCCCTTTTCCAATCTCTTGGAACGCTACGGTCTTCTAGAAACCTACGGCACACCGCTGACAGAAGCGGGGAGGGGGGGGGGCAAGTTCTTTCTGTATTCCATTGTCTATTTTATATCCTTACGAAATATAAGTTGCAATTTTTAACTAATAAAAATTATTTGATTGCGTATCTTCTGCGCCCTTATGTAACCAAAGCAACTGAATCGCTTATTTTAGAAGGTTTCCAAGTCCATCTAACATAGTTTTGAGAAGAGTGGAAAAACTGTTTCAGTATTTTGCAGGTCATTTTTTTAATTGTTTGCAGTAACCGTGTGAGAGTTATTACTATGAACAAGTATTCTGACTTATTATATTCTCAATATTGTCTCTATTTATTGACCGCAGTCTTGGACATAAGGCTTCTGTGAAATAAGTGTGAAACAAAAATCTTAAATCCTTTACATCGCATATACAAACTGTTTAATGAACATGTGAGTAAAGGTTAGAGACAGTGTTTCAGGAATTCACAATATCTGAACATGAAAACAAGCTGTTAATTAATACTGGAAACAACAAATCACGCATGTGACCACGTAGGCTTTCCCGGCGTAATAAGTCTTGAAAGTCTCTTCGAGTTTGCTTTGGCGACCAGTTGGATCGCCGAAATATCGGTTCAAGTTGATTTTAGGATCCGGCAGCAAACCCGAAGAGACTTTCAAAACAAATCACGCATCTTACGTGTCCGGTGCTCCCTTAGCAGTTGGCAAACAATGAACAATATTCCAGAACTCTAAGATGTGTTCTTCCTGCACTATGTAAGCATCTTCTTTGCGCTGATAGGAATACAGTTTCACCTGAATAGGCTCCAACAGCTGGGAAGCTGACGTTGGATCGAGAAATTCCAGGTAGTCCTAATCTGAATCTGTGGGTATTTAAACCACTGATCATACTTCAGGCTGTTACAGTCTCAAATATCTTATTACTGAAGACAAAGTGACGAAATGTTGCAACACGAAATCATACTTTCAAGTCCCGTCGTGCTGTAACAGTCTCTTGTGAACAAGTTGTCCTCTTGTAAAGTCTCGTCCACCACGACTTGAAGTCCATCATTTCGTGTGTTGAGATAATCTTTACAGAGAACAGTCGCCTTGCACTCGATCATATGATCAGTTCAAAGTAATCCATACCAGTATATGCTCTGTCAGTTCTTCGCAGTGATTTCTTGACTGTGCCGAAAGCTCTATCAGAGTGTACCCTGACAAGAAAGAACAGCTCTATTTTCTAAAAATTTCTAGCATCCATGAAAGCCTGACACATTCTTACTCGTGATTTTCGTTTTGCGCTCGGCAGTTATCATAAAACAGATGAAGAGTTTTATGTACTTGGGGAAGCACCTGATGAGGCAGTGATGCAAGAAAGTGCACACTTCGTTAGGACGTTTATCAGCGCCACCTTCCTGATAAAGGTAATGAAATGCCGTATTGTCTTACAAATTGTGAGCGATGAAAACTTTAACCGTCAGCTGCCGGAGATAAAACAGGTCTTGAACAGGTTCTGTTCGTGGATGGAGATTGTGCATGAAATCAGAGCTCAAACTCAAAATATGTTTATCTCCTTCGCACATTACATTCAAAGCAGTATAGAATTTCTTGGCTCTTCTCTTGTGCACCATTAAATCACAAACCGCAGTCCGTCGGGGTGTCTCATTCAAACTTTTGGTTTTAATTTTCACCATTAATTGCTCACTTTCACAACGCACATCTACTGTGGTCTGCCGAAATGAAGATATTTGATCGGAGAAAGGGGAATCACTTCTTTGAAAAGCTCGAACACGATCTTTCCATTCAAGTCAGCACTTTAGTGCAGGTACACTGCCGGCCGAAGTGGCCGTGCGGTTAAAGGCGCTGCAGTCTGGAACCGCAAGACCGCTACGGTCGCAGGTTCGAATCCTGCCTCGGGCATGGATGTTTGTGATGTCCTTAGGTTGGTTAGGTTTGACTAGTTCTAGGGGACTAATGACCTCAGCAGTTGAGTCTCATAGTGCTCAGAGCCATTTGAACCATTTTTTTGCAGGTACACTTTACCGGCATAATGAGACTCATTCGCCGGAAGTGATGATATGTGCTCGTGAACTATGGCAATTTCAAGTTCTGATACTGACTTTCCTCGTTCATATTTAGGGCTTTATCCAAGCAGAAGCAGCTGTCTTATTCTTCTCACCCTTTTCTTCGCCAACTGCAAATGAGCGTAGAAGTGCTTGTCTGCAATTTTGGATTCTATTCGTTCACACCATGCACCGATATTTGAAACAATTTGCCTTTGGACATTTTCCTTCCCTTGGTCTATGTCGTTTTACTTTTTCTGGTTGTATAGGCTCTGAAGGTAAAGATCTCGTTCATCTTTACTATTAAGATCCAGAAATTTACTATTAAGATCCAGAAAATGTGTGGAATTCTGGACACTTAGAACTGCATATACAACGTTATCTGACAAGTTTTTCTGGCCTTTGCTTACTTCGGTAGTTGATGTGCTCCAATTCCATTAGTTTAGCAGTTTTGACTACATTTCGTTCGTACTGCTCAGGATGACATACGCCTTACCTCCTCCTTTTCTTACGGATAGGTTCAACTTCACTGCCAGATTCACTCATGTTGATAGAATATACGATACTATGAGGACACAATATCACATCCTACTGCTTGCCTTACAATGTTCATTTTGAAACAAACCATAAATAGATTGTTTATACAGTTCTCGCATGTTTTCTGACAATTACTGCAGTACATGTATTTACTGTTCAGAATTGTTCAGATCAAAAGCGCCCTATGTCCTGGACATGGGGCTCTTTCGAAATCAACGGGAATTTCTGTGCAATATGTTTCGGCTATTTTACAAATGCGGAGGTCTTTCCCACACCCGACGACGAGTCGACTCCTGAAGAACACAGAATTGTACCTAGACAAAAAGTCATAAAAGTGGACTTAGGACCCATCTGAAATAAGCTATTCAATTACTTTCGATGCGAGTACAGTTTACAAGCACAAAAGTAAAAAATATGTAGAATTAGTGCTATTATTTTGAACTGAATAGAACATTCTTCATCACGATCAAAGGCAAGACTTCCTTGTTTTTATTGACAAATGCGAAAGTTGTTTTCGAGTAGCAGAACCATGTTTTATATGACATCAACGAAATATTGAAGCAATGTTTTGTATATTTTTGTTTTGTGAGTTTTTTTTTAAATTTTACTTTGTTGTTAACAAAATTGCGTTTTCTAGGGCTATATGATAAATATGTATCGTTTTCTTTATTTTTACTGCAACTTCCTTCTGCTTCACGTTACAAATCAGCAGTTTACAAATAAACGCTGACAATTTCAATTTTGCTGTAAATACTGTTTATTTTCAAGTAACAGTCGCAAGGATAACTGGGTGGAACAACGATGTTCCTTAGGTTATCTGACACTTCACATATACTCACTCAGCTTCTAGCTTTATATTAAAAATGAAGAAATTTCTCCAGCTGTATTTAAGGTGTCGATTTTATTTTGGCAACTAGTTTCAACGTTGTAAAAACGTCATCTTCAGACCCATACACTTGTCGACGTCAACTGCGTGCGGCTGAGTAACCAGCTTCCACACAGAGCACGTCCGTATCTCACCACTGACTTCTAGTATCAGCCGCACGCAGTTGACGTCAAAAAGTGTATGGGCCTGAAGATGACGTTGTTACAACGTTGCAACTAGTTGCCAAAATAAAATAGACACCTTGAATACAGATGGAGGAATTTCTTCATTTTTAATATAAATTTATACCAGCTGACTTCCAATTGTCCTCCATTTCAACTATGGATGTAAGGATCCGTACCAGACCGGTTTGACGGAGGAGATAGAGAAGATCCAAAGAAGAGCGGCGCGTTTCGTCACAGGGTTATTTGGTAACCGTGATAGCGTTACGGAGATGTTTAATAAACTCAAGTGGCAGGCTCTGCAAGAGAGGCGCTCTGCATCGCGGTGTAGCTTGCTCGCCAGGTTTCGAGAGGGTGCGTTTCTGCATGAGGTATCGAATATATTGCTTCCCCCTACTTATACCTCCCGAGGAGATCACAAATGTAAAATTAGAGAGATTCGAGCGCGCACGGAGGCTTTCAGACAGTCGTTCTTCCCGCGAACCATACGCGACTGGAACAGGAAAGGGAGATAATGACAGTGGCACGTAAAGTGCCCTCCGCCACACACCGTTGGGTGGCTTGCGGAGTATAAATGTAGATGTAGATGTAGAAGACAGTTTCTAGATGGTTCAAATGTGTGTGAAATGTTATGGGACTTGACTGCTAAGGTCATCAGTCCCTAAGCTTACACACTACTTAATCTAAATTATCCAAAGGACAAACACACACACCCTTGCCCGAGGGAGGACTCGAACCTCCGCCTGGACCAGCCGCACAGTTCTAGATGGTTCGCCGCTTCCGGTTTTTAGGGGTATCTGGTAAGACACTGCTCGCATACGTAAAGAAAGCGATCGTTACGACGCAACACCCGATAGGTAGGCAACACACTTAACGTGCAGGTAATGCGGGTACGACCGTAACAGACCAAAGCTACTACCGTAGTTTACGCTTACGATAGCGCACCGTAGTTCTACAACTCTAGAACGAATAAACTGTAACGTACGGTATAACAGAAGTACCGTCTACCGTGCTCTTAACGGTAGAGTGTGTATGGATGCAGGTTTCAGTGACAAATGCGACGCCTCACGCTGCTGAGACACTTGCGGCAGCCGGCACTCTGTGACTCAGACAACCGCACTGGCCCACCGGCTCAGCAGGGGTGCGTCTGCGGTCACGAGGACCTGTGCTGTGATGCTGGAGATCCACCAGCGAGCTGGGGCCGCCACACGCTGCTGCTTCCGAAAGATACCGGCGGTGCTGTCCGATGTGTGTGTGTGTGTGTGTGTGTGTGTGTGTGTGGTTGCCGACCGGTCTGGCGAGGCAGCGCACGCGCGCGCCGGCGGCCGCGGCGGCGCGGCCGCTGCAGATTCGCTGCGCGTGGCTGTACCGGCCGCCCGCCAGGAATGCGGCAACATTATCCCCCTCCCCCCCCCCTCTCCCACCCAGTGAGCAGAGCAGCGCAACACTTGCGCTTCCATCAGCACCGTGCCCTTTGTCGGCGTTCCCGAGGCACTGGGTTCGACTCTCGCTGGCCACGACCGCAGCTTCGTGGCAGGCGCGCGGAACACGCCGCCACTTCCGGCCTTAGCGTCTCGTTAGTGGCGTCAATTTCCGTCTCCTGTGGACAGCTACGTAGAGCAACTGAAACACGGCACAAAATCTATCTTTGCACGAGCAAAATCAGTCTTCGGCCATCACATAACTTTTAATAAGCATGCCGAAGGGACGGTACAACAAATTTGCAAGTCCTTCATTACGCTATTAAAGGCTTATTATTAAATATGTTGGAGGAGCTCGAGATACTGGGTGATCAAAAAGTCATTATATATTTGAAAACTTAATAAACCACGGAATAATGTAGATAGAGAGGTAAAAATTGACACACATGCTTGGAATGACATGGGGTTTTATTAGAACCACCCCATAATGCTAGACGCGTGAAAGATCTCTTGCGCGCGTCGTTTGGTGATGATCGTGTGCTCAGCCGCCACTTTCGTCATGCTTGGTCTCTCAGGTCTCCAGACCTCAGTCCGTGCGATTATTGGCTTTAGGGTTACCTGAAGACGCAAGTGTATCGTGATCGACCGACATCTCTAGGGATGCTGAAAGACAACATCCGACGCCGATGCCTCACCGTAACTCCGGACATGCTTTACAGTTCTGTTCACAACATTATTCCTCGACTACAGCTATTGTTGAGGAATGATGGTGGACATATTGAGCATTTCCTGTAAAGAACATCATCTTTGCTTTGTCTTACTTTGTTATGCTAATTATTGCTATTTTAATCAGATGAAGAGCCATCTGTCGGAAATTTTTTGAACTTTTGTATATTTTTGGTTCTAATAAAACCCCATGTCATTCCAAGCATGTGTGTCAATTTGTACCTCTCTATCTACGTTATTCCGTGATTTATTCAGTTTTCAAATTTATACCCACTTTTTGATCACCCGGTATATATCCATTATAGAGATAAACCGTCACTGCTTCTCAATGAACAGTTGGATTTTCGTGAAAAACATTTTTATGGTCTCTTTGACGAAATTCTATGAACACGTATGTACTCTTTTGTTCAGAAAATCATAGGACCCAGTTGTATCCATGGGAGAAATGTACCTTAGAACAGTGCGTAAATATTTATATCACAATCTTAAACTTCCAACAAGAAGTATTACGAAATACGACTCCATTTCTAATAAATCAGTTTTATGACATTTTAAAAAGTGTATGTAATATCATAGCACTCTGCAGCTGATCATTCCATTATTACATATATCGCCGGTGGCAAATAAAGTTAATATAAGACAGACAGACTGAATCTAGCACAGGTGTATACTTGCAGTCGAGTCACAACTCACATATCGATATGATGCCGCAATGGCAAAGACCTTCACAACATCGTTGACTTTGAAACCATAGTGGTAGTACCACCTTAGCCCATAGAGGGCACACTTGAGTATACATCGTCTGTACAGCTATTTTAAAGCTTTTAATTGATACTTTATACCATATTTAAGTAGTTCCATGGTCGTAAAGAGATATTTTAAACATAACTATTTTTATGTTATTATTGTACTTTTTTTACGTTTTGACGATTATGTGAACCCGTTTTACACTGACTGGTTGCGGTGAGGTAGAGGGAGAAGAGGTAGGCGGAGCATCTTCGTATCGTATTTAAGCGTATGCCCGTCACTTGCTGGCACCAGTTGAGATCACAGCAGCTGAGAGGAGTGCTCTATCTTCGAAGGATGACATGGGCATAGCAAGTCTTATTGTATTTTATCCTTATAAGCATTTTGTCATATTCTATTGTCAATCTAATAAGGTTTCTATTACTTTCTAAATTATATTACAAGTCAGATGATGGTCATGTAATATGAGCGAAACCGGTCACCTATGTTCTTGTAGCATAGGTGGTGCGATCAACACTGAATTTTAAAAAGAAAAAAATTAAAAAAAATTTTTATTGCTGTTCCAAAAATGTTTTTTTTTTTAAATTGTACAAAATCTGTGACCTGCTTCATTTATACAGATTAATGAGCCAAACGACATTTCTGGAAAAGCTGTCGCAGTGTATCAGTTTCATACAAATTACTAGCTGCAGTGCATTGCCCGAGATGTTTAATATCTGCCACACAAAGTGATTGGCCCCGTGCCTTGTTGACACTTGTAGCGAAAGCGAGACGAATGGGAAACTGCAGTCGCTGTAAATCGAAGGGTACTTATGAATCACTCGGCATCAACAGCCTACGACGAATGGACACATCTTCAGCTGCACAAAAAAGTGGTTGTATGCGTAATCTGCAATTACATCTTGCGATTAGCGTCTTCGACTGTTTTATCTCTGCTTTCACTGTTTCCAGCTGGGCTGTGCTTGAGCACGACTCGAACTGTTCCAACTTCACAGTTCGACAAATCTCGGGTTCTATTCGATCATTTCGTCGCACTGGGATCTAATGATGTCTAATGGTGCTACCTCCAAGACAGGTATTGGCGCTGTAATTCAATCACGCTAAGGGAACTACAGTCAGTTTATCACTGTTTATTTCGTTTTTAAGATTTGATTTTCCATTGATTTTCTTCATCGTTTCATCTGAATGTAGAAGTAAATCTGCCAAGGACTTTTAGAGTTTTGGTAACAACCTTTTCCACTTACATATTGCATATATATATGTTTCATGGCATCTTAGCCGGCCGCAGTGCCCTAGCGGTTCTAGGCGCTTCAGTCTGGAACCGCGTGACCGCTACGGTCGCAGGTTCGAATCCTGTGTGATGTCCTTACGGTTAGCAAGGTTTAAGAAGTTTTAAATTGGTGGGGGTCTGATGACCTCAAATGTTAAGTCCCATAGTGCTCAGAGCCATTTGAATTTAATCTTATGTAGACAGTGATCTTTCTCTTCTCTTGGAGGTAAAGTGTGCAAAATTTCATCAAGATCGGAATGAAACTGTTGACTTCTATGAATTACAAACAAACAAACAAACGGACGCGCTAAAGAAACTGGTATAGGCAAGCGCATTCAAATACAGAGACATGTAAACACGCAGAATACGGCGCTGCGATCGGCAACACCTATATAAGACAACAAGTGTCTGGCGCAGTTATTGCTTCGGTTACTGATGCTACAGTGGCAGGTTATCAAGATTTAAGTGAGTTTGAGCGTAGTGTTATAGTCGGCGCACGAGCCACGGGACACAGCAGCTCCGAGGAAGCGATGAAGTGGGTATTTTCCCGGACGACCATTTCACGAGTGTACTGTGAATATCAGGAATCCGCTAAAACATCAAATATCCTACATTGCTGCGGCTGGGAAAAGATCCTGCAAGAACGGGACCAACGACGACTGGAGGAAATCGTTCAGCGTGACAGAAGTACAACTCGCAAATTGCTGCAGATTTCAATCCTGGGCCATCAGCAACTGTCAGCGTCCGAACTATTCAACGAAACATCACCGATAAGGGCTTTAGAAGCCGAAGGCCCGCTCGTATACCCTTGATGACTGCCGACACAAAACTTTACGGCTCGCCTCGGGCCGTCAACACCGACAATGGACCGTTAATGACTGGAAATATGGTGGCTGGTCGGACGAGTCTCGTTTCAAATTGTTTCGAGCGGACGGACGTGTACGGGTATGGAGACAACCTCATGAATCCATGGACCCTGTATGTCAGTAGGGGACTGGTCAAGCTGGTGGTGGGTCTGTAATAGTGTGGGGTGTGCGCAAGTGAAGTGATAAGGGATCCCTGATACGCCTACATACGACTCTGACAGGTGACACGTACGTAAGCATCCTGTCTGATCTCCTGCATCCTTTCATGTCGATTGTGCATTCCGACGGACTTGGGAAATTCCAGCAGGACAATTAGACACTCCACACGAATTCGTATAGAGTGGCTGCAGGAGCACTCTTCTGAGTTTAACACTTCCACTGGCCACAAAACTCCCCAGACATGGTCATTATTGAACATATGTGGGATGGCGTAAAGACGATTTTCAAACCGACAAGGAAGATCAAAGAGTGTCTTAGATCGGCAAAGGAGAAAAGGGATCCACTTGCAATGTCGGAAATATACCATATAGCATGTACATGCGGAAAAGTTTATGTCTGAATGACTGGACGATCAATCAACATCAGGATCAAAGAACATAAGCTACATTGCAGGTTGGGGCAGGTGGAGAAATCGGCCGTGGCAGAGCACGCGCTGAGCGAGACCGACCACGTAATAAAATTCGCCGACACGGAAGTTCTGGCTGTAGAGAAGCACTATCACACGCGCTTGTTCAGACAAGCTGTAGAAATACAAAAACACGCGAACAGCTTCAACAAGAAAGAGGAAAGCCTTAAGGTAAACGGATCCTGGCTTCCCGTACTGCAGCGAACGACCGTCGCAGGTAGCAAGAGGAGAACCGCACCGGAAATGACGGCGGAGAAGCCCTCGGACTTGGCGAGCCAGGTACATACAGTCTGCGGCCGCGAGCTCGGCTCCAGTTGACCACCGGCAATGTAGGGTGAAGCCTTGACAATGCCAGCCACTCGTGTTGGCGAAACGTCAGAAAAATCATTAGATGAACATCGGCCGAAGATGGCTCAAATGGCTCTGAGCATTATGGGACTTAACATCTGAGGTCATCAGTCCCCTAGACTAAGAACTACTTAAACCTAACTAACCTAAGGACATCACAAACATCCATGCCCGAGGCAGGATTCGAACCTGCGACCGCAGCAGCAGCGCGGTTCCGGACTGAAGCGCCTAGAACAGCTCGGCTACAACGGCCGGCTCGGCCGAAGAACCAGAGACAAAAGCCAATAGGCAGTTTTGCAACAACTGGCCACGAAAGCCTTAACAATTTTGTATATGTGCGATGCCTTACAAAGTGCTGTTGCGAAGGGATCTCCACCCTCTCGTACTGTTACGGACAGCCCTGCAGTATTCATGGTGTCAAACCCTCCAGCACTACCTCAGACATTAGTCTGAGTCCATGCCACGTGTGGTCCCTACACGCTATTAGGCAGGTGTACCAGTTTTTTTGGCTCTTTAGTGTGTGTATGTATGTATGTATGTGTGTGTGTGTGTGTGTGTGTGTGTGTGTGTGTGTGTGTGTGTGTGTGTGTGTGTGCGCGCGCGCGCACTGTCGATGTAAATACGACTGGAAACCCTGAAGGAATAAACTTGCGTTTGCCACGGTATTGCTTGTTCACTATTTGTGATTGGACTTGAGTGAGACCGATTTACTGCACGTTGCCTCACTGCTGTCATCGCCATTGGGACTATTCATTCATTTTCAGTTAAATGAGTTGACGAAAAATCGAACAGGCTCATGTGGCTACAGAAACAGTGACCTGTGGTGATAATTTATGCTGAAGGTGAAACGTCCCCTTAGAAAAATTAAAAATGACTGTGCTTAAACTGACACACAATAATCCCTACAAAAGAATGACCCTGACTGACAATAACCTATACCTTTCGTGAATCACTTACCTCACAAAAATCTTCATTACTCGAACTACTGCAATACAGCGAGCGCCACTACTGCCAGCTAAATAAATTCTAACTACTGATAGGCATAGTTAGCAAATGAAAGATTTTGATAGAGAACAAACAATGTATTTACGTTAACAGTGTTCAAAAGTCATTATATATATATATATATATATATATATATATATATATATATATATATATATAAAGGAAACAATATATATATATATATATATATATACTATTATTATTGGTGTTTTGCCCTCAAAGAGCGCATTTGGACTAAACTACATGGCCAGTTCCTTTTGCTGCCTTCCTTGCTGCCCAAACTTCCCTCATTCGCTCGCTGTGTTTCTGTTTCCGGTCCTCTGTCCATGCTTCTTGTCAGCTTTGTGTCTTCGGCTTCATCTTGATTGCCTTTTTGGTTGCCCATATTTCTTTCATCTTCTGGCTGTGATCTTGCTTGCGTTCTTCGGTCCATTTTATGCCTGTTCGTTTGTCACATTGTATCTCATGTAGTTTACTTTTCTTAATGATGTTTCTGAACTTTATTCTGTCGTTTATTGTGTCTGCTGTTATGTTGAGTTGGTTCAGGTCGTTTTCTACCTCTGCCACCCATTTGTTGTTTCTAGTGGTTACCCAGTCAAAGATCTGTTTGGTCAGCCTGTGTGATGGCATTCTGTATAGGTGTCCATAGAATTGTAGTCTGCGTTTTCTAATCTTTTCTGTGATTGTCTCCGTATGTTTGTACAGTTCCTCTGTAGGTTTCTTGATCCATATTCCATTGTTGTTAGTTGCGCCAAATATTTTCCTAAGTATTTTCCGTTCTACTTTTTCTAATTGTCTGATACGTGTATGCCCTAGGATTAGTGTGGTCTCTGCTGCATATAGTGCCTCGGGGAGCACCACCGTGTCGTAATGGCGTAATTTGGCTTTTTGTGAGATAGACTTCTTGTTGTAATGATTCCACACTACTTTGTATGCCTTGTCCAGTTTAGTTTTTCTTTCTTCGTTTGAGTCTCTGTTATGTCCACTCATCTGTAGTGTCTCACCGAGGTATTTGAAGTTTGCCGTTTTGTAAATCGTGCCATACTTTGTGTTCAGAGATGAGAGTTTCTTTATGCTCATAAACTGTGTCTTTTCGTAAGAGATCTGTAGTCCAGTTTTGGAAGCGATTTCGTGCAGTTTCTCAATAGCGTCTTTTGTTTCCTTTATACCTTTCGTGACAATCGCCAAATAGTCTGCAAAAGCCAGGCATTTAACCTGTAGGTTTCCTAAGGTTATCCCCTGTTGTGATGTTTCCCATTCTTAGATGACCCTATCTAACACCAGATTGAAAAGGAGAGATGAGAGGCCATCGCCTTGTCGGACACCTGTGCGAATTTCAAAGGGCTCTGATGGTTCCGCACAGAACTTTACTTTGGAAGTCGTGTTGGTTAAAGTTTGCTCTATGATAGCCCGTGTTTTGTTGTCTACTTTGTATTCTGCTAGAATTATATATATATATATATATATATATATATATATATATATATATATATATATATCAGTTCATGACATCCAGTCTTACAAATTTACTCTCTCTGATGGACACACGTCGAGATCATCCGCTCTCACCCCACATCCACCACGGCTGGCGGCTCACCTCCAACTGCGCAACGCTACGCGCTGTTAACATCCAACTGCGCAACACTACAATAGCGAATATTGCAACAATGCCGACCAGCATCAGACTGCACACAACACAGTCAGCGATTTTCATATAGAGCGCTACATGGCGTTACCAACTTAAAAACCTACAAAGGTACCTCATGAAGAGTGTCTCCTCGAAGTCGAAAATATAGACCAAAAAATAAAAGATAAAAAGGTGACGGAGTGAAGAAAAAATTGTGACCTCAAGGGCCGACCGGATGGGCCTGCGACCTGAACTGCAGGGCTCCTCCGTGCAGCCGGCAGGCCTCTGCTGCCTCGTGAGGTGGGGGTCACGGGTTCGAGGTCTGTCCCTGGCGTGCACGTCGGTTCCCTAAGTGTGCCGCCACGGGCCGCGCGGCGCCTCTACCTGCTGGAAACAACGGCACCAAACGATTAAATTTCTGCACGTCTGCAACCCGTCTCGGTATCGCATCTGTGTAACTGAAGGGGACGAAAACATTCTGGTTTCGAGCCATTTGCAGTACGCTCTTTATTCACAAAACCATAACGTCTGGCCTGACATTGCCTTGTCCTTTTAAACATCTGTCAAGACTTCTTTTACGTAATATGTCTGATAGCGTTTTAGGTTCGAAGCAGAACTTTGCGAGTGTGCGTGTATCCTCTTATCTGTACCTTCGATTTTACTGAATTTTCTAACAGTTGGACTGGGAATTTCCTGTTTCTTGTAGTGTAAGGAGTGAGCAGACTTTTCCGACGGTGAGCACTGGAACTCTGTGTAATACGGAGTTACCACCAAACTACACTACTGGCCATTAAAATTGCTACACCACGAAGATGACGTGCTGCAGACGCGAAATTCAACCGACAGGAAGACGATGCTGTGATATACAAACGATTAGCTTTTCAGAGCGCTCATACAAGGTTGGCGCCGGTGGCGACACCTACAACGTGCTGACATGAGGAAAGTTTCCAACCGATTTCTCATACACAAATAGCAGCTGACCGGCGTTGCCTGGTGAAACGTTGTTGTGATGCCTCGTGCAAGGAGGAGAAATGCGTACCATCACGTATGCGACTTTGATAAAGGTCGGATTGTAGCCTATCGCGATTGCGGCTTATCGTATCGCGACATTGCAGCTCGCGTTGGTCGAGATCCCTACATTTCAGCAGGATAATGCACGACCGCATGTTGCAGGTCCTGTACGGGCCTTTCTGGATACAGAAAATGTTCGACTGCTGCTCTGGCCAGCACATTCTCCAGATCTCTCACCAATTGAAAACGTCTGGTCAGTGGTGGCCGAGAAACTGGCTCGTCACAATCCGCCAGTCACTACTCTTGATGAACTGTGGTATCGTGTTTAAGCTGCATGGGCGGCTGTACCTGTACACGCCATCCAAGCTCTGTTTGACTCAATGCCCAGGCGTATCAAGGCCGTTATTATGGCCAGAGGTGGTTGTTCTGGGTACTGATTTCTCAGGATCTGTGCACCAAAATTGCGTGAAAATGTAATCACTTGTCAGTTCTAGTATAATGTATTTGTCCAATGAATACTCGTTTATCATCTGCATTTCTTCTTGGTGTAGCAATTTTAATGGCCAGTAGTGTATTTTCCCCATACTACCGGACGGGTAAATGCGTTCAAAAGCCGGCAGAGAGGGAATTCGAAGATAAATTTTATGCCTTCTGTGCAACACTTGTCTCAACATGGTGGTGATGCAGTGGAAATTGGGTGATGTGGGCTCTTAAATATCTCTACAACTCGACGGAACTGACTTTTAGCGGCTTTTTTAAAAAGGCATCGTTGAAAGGATGAAAAATGTTTATCTGCGAGAAATCACAACGTTTCTGTCGGTAATGAAGCGAAACAATTGTTATCAACATTTCGTTCAAACATAGATTGCGGCTTGAGCACTTAGGGTACACCTATATATAAAACTATTGCACATGGTTCGTTTAACAGAAGAAAGCAGCGTTGCAAGAAGTGCGTTGATGAACTTTATTACTTTACAATGTCTCTCTCTCTCTCTCTCTCTCTCTCTCTCTCTCACCTCACACACACACACACACACACACACACACACACACACACACAATACGATAAGTGAATAAAAGCTAAGGTGGTTACAATATTAAAACTTATTCTTGAAGTAGAAAGATACACAGTCATAACGAAAGTCTAAAAAAAGGTGAATCGCGTAAAACTTGCGCTGCAAATATTGCGGAAATTAATGTGCAGTTTTCACAGAATGGATTGGTAGCGAGGGGATCGTATTGTTAGCCAATATGCAAGTTGTAATAACACTTAGAAAGTGTATTTTTTGTGACCGAGCGGTTCTAGAGGCTTCAGTCCACGCGACTGCTACGGTCGCAGGTTCGAATCCTGCCTCGGGCATGGATGTGTGCGATGTCCTTAGGTTAGTTAGGTTTAAGTAGTTCTAAGTTCTAGGGACTGATGACCTCAGATGTTACGTCCCATAGTGCTCAGAGCCATTTGAACCATTTGAACAGATCAGTCAGCCACTGCGTAACACACTAAAATGTCCAACTAACCAATTCAGGAAGAAGTCCTGAAGAAAATACGAAACCTTAGCGTTTCTTCTACACTCCCTTGTTCGCTAATCAAAACAGAAGATATGGTTCAAAAAATGGCTCTGAGCACTATGGGACTCAACTGCTGAGGTCATTAGTCCCCTAGAACTTAGAACTAGTTAAACCTAACTAACCTAAGGACATCACAAACATCCATGCCCGAGGCAGGATTCGAACCTGCGACCGTAGCGGTCTTGTGGTTCCAGACTGCAGCGCCTTTAACCGCACGGCCACTTCGGCCGGCAAAACAGAAGATATGTACGGTGCCAAACCTATGGGGTGACTCCCACTCAGTATACAGAACTAATTTAAAATACACAGCAACGGAACTATTGCTGCTCAGCCACGTCAAACTGTCGGCCTATCTGGCCTTAAAAGGGGAGTGAAGGACATTTTCAGTGATATCAAGTCTTAAGCGAAATACCTTCAGGTATCTGCACATATTCAAACATATCAGCAAGCTATTCGTCTCCACTTGGCACTAATCGCTTTATACCTTGTGTCTTTTCGTGTCTGCTTTCACACTATGCTTTTTTAAAGGCGATCTTGGCTTTCCTTTCCCGGAATTCCCCGACTCGAGCTCCGCCTTTTTGCACGCGCAACATCCTATCTGTAGCGGAAAAGTTAGCAACGGATTTGAACAGCTGGTCGACACGGCACGCTTCACTGCCGAGTGCGTTAACGCCGGTACCAGGGGGCGTAGCACAATGTGACGTCACCTGCTCGACAACACAGGCGCGCCAGACCAGCTGTTCGGTCGGCCGACTTGGCTCGGCCGATAGTGGAAATCGGCTTGCACTCAACTTCTGTGAATAGGGCGAGGACAAACCACGCGCGTGACCCGTTATTGGATCGGTCGATGCGAAACACAGACACGGGAAAGACAGAAATACAGCGGTTACAAGCAGTTGAAATGTGGGGTCAAAGCAAACTGTTGGCCGAGTACGGAATGGAGACTACGAAACAAACCAGCGACATAAACAGTCTAATACATCACAAAATACAACGAAGAGATAGAATTCTTGCACTCATACATTATGACACGACTCGCTGCTGGAAACAGTCGATCGCTGAAGGGAAGGCAGAGGAATAGAATTTCAGGGCGCGTCCAGATACTTCAGGAACGTCGCCAACGATGGTGTGGCGCGGAACGCAGCAGTTTCTCTGGCGAGCGCAAGAATGGCAACTGCGCAAAGCGGCCAACCTTAGGGCCGCTGAAGGAAACACACACGGCAGTTCTGGTAAAAAGGATTCTGAAAAGGTGGCAAGTGTCTGCGTTTGTAGCTGCAGAAAACTGAGACAGAAGAAACGGCGGATTAATTATTAAGTACATCCAGAAATATGGGCAAGACATGCGGAAGATCAACCGAGTAGGTCTCATGAAGAACTGAGATCGCTCCGGTCGAAATTTTGCAACTACAGGGTGACACACGGGAGGCGGACGGTTTTTAATGAAATAATACTCAGCCAACTTTAAAATTAATGCATATTTATTTACCAAAATCGAAGCTCATTATTTGCCATTTAGTTAACAAAGTTATTTGTGAAAAATAATGTCGTCAAGGTGATGTCCATCATTTCGAATGCAGGACTCTAGTCTCTTCTCAAAATCCTCCATCACACAGACTAAAATCTCTGCAGGGATGGCAGCAATTTCTTGAATGATTGCATCCTTCAACTCGTCCAAATTTCGTGGTTTGTGGTTATAGACACAGTTCTTAAGGTACCCCCACAGAAAAAAGTCACATACTGACAAGTCGGGAGACCTGGGAGGCCAAGGAACATTGCCAAAACGTGAGATACTCCGGCCAGGAAACATGCGTCTAAGAACTGTCACTTAAGTGTTTGCGGTGTGCGATGTTGCCCCATCCTGCTGGAACCAAACCCGTTTTAAAGGGATTCATCATCTTCTTAGTTCTGGTTTCAAGAACGTTTCAAGAATACGAATGTAACGAATCGAATTAACAGTAACTGTGGCCCCGTTCTCTTCAAAAAAATAAGGTCCAATAATGTCAACAGAGCCTAGAGCACACCAGACTGTTACTTTTTCTGAGTGTAGAGGACGCTGGTGGATAAGGTGTGGATGCTCTGGAGCCCAGTAACGTAGGTTTTGCTTATTCACGGCCCCGTTTAAATGAAAATGAGCTTCATCGCTCATGAATAAAATCTCATTTTCATTCGATCCCAAAATCACTTGCATTCTGTTAGCGAAGTCTTCTCATACAGCAAAATCAGTTTCCTTAAGTTGATGAACAATGAGCATTTTGTAGGGATGGAATTTTAATTCTTTATGCAAAATTCGTCAAACCGATTCACGATTGATTCGTAACTCACTAGCATGACGTCTAGCTGACCGTCCTGGGCTTCTGACTGCCGCTTGCCTCACCCTCTCAACATTTTCTGGTGTCGTTACTCTGCGTCTCGGGCCAGGATGCTTCAAATCCAGTATGTTTCCAGTTGATCTGAAGTTTTCCACCCATCTGAGGATTGTGATACGGCTCGGAACAGCTCCATGTCGACCGACTTTAAACCGCGCACGAAACAGTCGCTGCGTAGCAATAATAGACTCACCACTTTTCACGAAACGACGTTGCAAGTCCCACTGCTCCACAGTGACTGAGTAAGTGAAGTGGCGTCTTGTGTGGATCACAACTATCCCCACCACAGCCACCTCCCACCACCGCGCCCTCAGTACCACGCAGTTCAAAACCGTCCATCTCCCGTGTGTCACCCTGTATATGACAATGGCTGCTATCGCCTTTAATAAGTTAATTCAATTACTTAACTTCATATTATGGATCAGAACGCCGTTATCTTAATGTATGAAAGGAAATAATCTCTCCACTCAAGAAAGATTTTATTGCTCTGATACGTGGAACGTAAGTCGACAAAGTGAATCGATCATTGCTCTCGTGATTTGTTTTTATTTATCGTATGGCGTACATCGCTATTCTTATACACTTTATATACAATTTAATTACAAACTGACATCCAGACATTGAATATAATCTACAGGGTGTTACAAAAAGGTACGGCCAAACTTTCAGGAAACATTTTTCACACACAAATAAAGAAAATATTTTATGTGGACATGTGTCCGGAAACGCTTACTTTCCATGTTAGAGTTCATTTTATTACTTCTCTTCAAATCACGTTAATCATGGAATGGAAACACACAGCAACAGAACGTACCAGCGTGACTTCAAACACTTTGTTACAGGAAATGTTCAAAATGTCCTCCGTTAGCGAGGATACATGCATCCACCCTCCGTCGCATGGAATCCCTGATGCGCTGATGCAGCCCTGGAGAATGGTGTATTGTACCACAGCCGTCCACAATGCGAGCACGAAGAGTCTCTACAGTACATTTGGTACCGGGGTTGCGTAGACAAGAGCTTTCAAATGCCCCCATAAATGAAAGTCAAGACGGTCGAAGTCAGGAGAGCGTGGAGGCCATGGAATTGGTCCGCCTCTACCAATCCATCGGTCACTGATTCTGTTGTTGAGAAGCGTACGAACACTTCGATTGAAATGTGCAGGAGGTCCATCGTGCATGAACCACATCTTGTGTCGTACTTGTAAAGGCACATGTTCTAGCAGCACAGGTAGAGTATCCCGTATGAAATCATGATAACGTGCTCCATACTGACGAAACTAAAATGAGCTCTAACATGGAAATTAAGCGTTTCCGGACACATGTCCACATAACATCTTTTCGTTATTTGTGTGTGAGGAATGTTTCCTGAAAGTTTGGCCGTACCTTTTTGTAACACCCTGTATAGCCACTCCTGTTGCCGGTAGCAAGTCGTTGACGATTCCCTTTTAAGCTAACTGGAAATTTTCCATTATGTGCTGGGTTGTTTGATTTACAGCACCGCGGTCGCAATGTGGAGTAATTCAGTCGGCCGACTAATTCCAGTACCGTACATGTAAATTTGTATGTCTGACGTCCGCAGTCGATAATTTTATGTTGTGCGACGGATTATATTAGCGGCTGATTTTTCGATCGTCCATGCCAGTATGTGTTTATACTTTATAAGACCAATGTCGTAACAAAACGATACCGTGGACGAAAGCAATGATTGCGGAAGAGCAACTTATGCACTCAGTTCACGTCTACGTAAATGTACGACTTTTCAGTTTCTACGCCTAGGACGCCGCCGTTGACTGATACGCCTTTATGAAGCACAAGTGTTTGCTTTACATTTGGAAGCCATCTTCTGCCGAACACACTTATTTTCCTCGTCCTTGCAGGTTACGATTAATATGGGGTATACAGAAGATCCAAAGAAGAGCACCGGGTTTCTACATCTACATGACTACTCTGCAATTCACATTTAAGTGCTTGGCAGAGGGTTCGTCGAACCACAATCATACTATCTCTCTACCATTCCACTCCCGAACAGCGCGCGGGAGAAACGAACACCTAAACCTTTCTGTTCGAGCTCTGATTTCTCTTATTTTATTTTGATGATCATTCCTACCTATGTAGGTTGGGCTCAACAAAATATTTTCGCATTCGGAAGAGAAAGTTGGTGACTGAAATTTCGTAAATAGATCTCGCCGCGACGAAAAACGTCTTTGCTGTAATGACTTCCATCCCAATTCGCGTATCATATCTGCCACACTCTCTCCCCTACTACGTGATAATACAAAACGAGCTGCCCTTTTTTGCACCCTTTCGATGTCCTCCGTCAATCCCACCTGGTAAGGATCCCACACCGCGCACCAATATTCTAACAGAGGACGAACGAGTGTAGTGTAAGCTGTCTCTTTAGTGGACTTGTTGCATCTTCTAAGTGTCCTGCCAATGAAACGCAACCTTTGGCTCGTCTTCCCCACAATATTATCTATGTGGTCTTTCCAACTGAAGTTGTTCGTAATTTTAACACCCAGGTACTTTTCGTTATTTAGCGTCAACTGCCACCTGCCACACCATACAGCAATCTTTTCTAAATCGCTTTGCAACTGATACTGGTCTTCGGATGACCTTACTAGACGGTAAATTACAGCATCATCTGCGAACAACCTAAGAGAACTGCTCAGATTGTCACCCAGGTCATTTATATAGATCAGGAACAGCAGAGCTCCGAGGACGCTTCCCTGGGGAACACCTGATATCACTTCAGTTTTACTCGATGATTTTCCGTCTATTACTACGAACTGCGACCTTCCTGACAGGAAATCACGAATCCAGTCGCACAACTGAGACGATACCCCATAGGCCCGCATCTTGATTAGAAGTCGCTTGTGAGGAACGGTGTCAAAAGCTTTCGTCAGGGGTTGGTTGAGAAAGCGGGAAACCGCCATTCAAACTCTCGTGGCAGATGTTAGGGGAGAGGTGCTGTGCATGTCGGCGAGATTTACTATAAACATTCCGCGAGTACTGAGCAACAAGAGTCAGGCAGCGTACGACTTCCTCCCGCGTGATGTTGTTGTGGTCTGGTACAGCTCTCAACGCCAGTCCAGCCTGTAAGAGCCTCTCCACCTGCGCCTAACTACCACAACCTAACTGCTCACTGTAGGAAACACTTCGTGTCTCTCTCTCTCTCTCTCTCTCTCTCTCTCTCTCTCTCTACAATTTTTACCCCATCACACTTCTTCGCTTGACATTTCGATTCAGTACCTTTGCATTATTTTTTGTATATCAAAAATTTGCAGCACTTGTAGTCGTTATTTGGATTTGGATTTCCTTTTGTCTTTTTCACTACTGCTGTCTAGAAATTTTCAAATTTGTGGTATAATCCATCAAAAGAACAAGGTTCGGTTAAAGATAATGCCAACGTGGGTTATACATTGTTAAAATAAGTTTGGATGGACTCGTAGGGAAAACAAATACAAGTAGAATTAAATATGATCGACGTACAATAGGGGATAACATCATATAAGGTTGCCCTTAACGCAAAAATTCCGTACCAGGATACTCTCCTGAAAAATACACTCAGAAAGGACTTCGTAATACTTATTAAATGTTTAAAAAAATATCTCGATTTCATAATTAATTTTCTCTATATCGGCAGTCTGTATACTCTGTGCTATCTCCTTAAGTCATTGTCAATTATTTTGTTGACCAATTGCAAAACTCATGCACTACTTTTAGTCTCATTTCGTAATGTAATTCCCTCAAAGTCGCCAGATTTAATTCGACCAGATTCCGTAAACCCTTTCTTTTCGTTTTGTTGATATTCATTTCACAATTTCTTTTGAACACATCCTCCATTCGGTTCAAGTGATATTCCAGTCCTTTGCCATCTTTGACAGAAATACGACGGCTTCGGTAAACTTCACAGCTTTCTGTCTTTTCACTCGAGTTTAAGTCTGCTTTTAAATTTTGCCTCGACTTCCTTTACTCCTTGCTCAATGTACAATCCCAATAACATAAGGGGTCCTTCCTCCTGTACCTTCCCAAATGCTGCTTCTTTTGTTTCATGTAACTGGAGTCTCGTTTATGTTATAAACTAAGTTTTGGGCCATGTGTTTCACCTGTATTATCTTTGTGCTCTGAAGAGCCAAAGAAATTGGTACACCTCCCTAATATCGTGTAGGGCCGCCGCGAGCACACTGAAGTGCCGCAACATGACGTGCCATGGACTTGATTAATGTATGACGTGGTGCTGGAGGGAACTGACACCATGAATCTTGCAGGGCTGTCCATAAATCCGTAAGAGTACGAGGGGCTGGAGATCTCTTCTGAACAGCACATTGCAAGGCATCCCAGATATGTTCAATAATGTTCATGTGTGGCGAGTGTGGTGGTTAGCGGAAGCGTTTAGACTCAGAAGAGTGTTCCTGGAGCCACTCTGTAGCAATTCTGGACGTGTGGGGTGTCGCATTGTCCTGCTGGAATTGTCCAAGTCCGTTCGAATACACAATGGACATGAATGGACACAGATGATCAGACACAATGATTGTGTACGTGTTACCTGTCAATCTAGGCGTATCAGGTGTCTCGTATCACTCCAACTGCACACGAACCACGCGATTACAGAGCCTCCACCATCTTGAACAGTCCCCTGCTGACACACAGGGTCAATGGATTCATGAGGTTGTCTCCATGCCCGTACACCTCCATCCGCTCGATACAATTTGAAACGAGACTCGTCCGACCAGACACCATGTTTCCAGTCATTAACACTCCAATAACGCTGTTGACGGCCCGAGACGAGGCGTAAAGCTTCGTGTCGTGCAGTCGTCAAGGGTACACGGGCGGGCTTTCGGCTCCGAAAGCCCATATCGACGATGTTTCGCAGAATGGTTCGCACGTTGAGACTTGTGATGGCCCAGCATTGAGATCTGCAGCAGTTTTCGGAAGGGTTGCACTTCTGTCACGTTGACTCATTCTCTTCAAACGTCGTTGGCCCCTTTCTTGCAGGATCTTCTTCCGGCCGCAGCGATCTCCGAGATTTGATTCACGGTACACTCGTGAAATGGTCGTCCGAGAAAATCCCCACTTCATCGCTACTTCAGAGCTGCTGTATCCCATCGCTCGTGCGCCGACTATAACACCACGTTCAAACTCATTTAAATCTTGATAACCGGTCATTGTAGCAGGAGTAACCGATCTAACGACTGCGCCAGGCACTTGTTTTCTTACATAAGCGTTGCCGACCGCAGCGCCGTATTCTGTCTGTTTACATATCTCTGTGTGTGAATACACATGCCTATACCAGTTTCTTTGGCGCTTCAGTGTAATTTTAAAATGTATATTGCATTAAACGTTGCCGAACGTTTTCTTCAAATCTACAAATGCTTCGTTAAAGATGGTTTTGCCTTTGCCCGTTGTACTTTGCAAGAGGACGGGTCCGACAGAAGTGGAAGGGTTACAAGAGTTTGGAATGTCGTGTTACAAGGGACACCTTTCGGTCATGTGGACTGGCCGAGGGGCGCGGCGTATCCGCGAGGTCTGAGGCCCGTTGTAACGGTCCGCACGGCTCCCTCCGTCGCAGGTTCGAGTCCTCCCTCGGGCATGGGTGTGTGTGTCGTCCTTACCGTAAGTTAGTCTAAAGTTACATAGTGTGTAAGCTTAGGGACCGGTGACCTCAGCAGTTTGGTCCCATAAGACCTTACCACAAATTTCCAAATTTACTGTCTGGCCGAGATAATCAGTCTCGCCAGGAGCGAAACAGAGGCAGAAGTCGAATAAATAAAAAAAAATATACTGAGGAGGGAGAGAATGGTTGGGCGTAAAGTGGGACACGAGTCGCTACTGAAAACAGGAGCTGATGGACTGTAAAGGGAAGTATTCGGCGGGCAGGCCCGGATAACAGTCCACGAGGTGGGGAGGGAGGCCGAGATCGAGGCGGTCAGAGCTGGAACAGAAGCTCGGGTTGGGAAGGACGGAGGAGGAAATGGGCCGTGATCTCTCGTGGGACCAGTGTCGTCACAATCCTTAGGTGATTTAGGGAAAAGCCCGCCAGACTTAAATCTGGATGGCCGGGATTCGAACAGCCGACTTCGCGATTGCAGGGCTAGTGAGTTCACTACTGCGTCAGACAACACTACTGACCACTAAAATTGCTACACCACGAAGATGATGTGCTAGAGATACGAAATTTAACCGACAGGAAGAAGAGGCTGCGATAGGCAAATGGTTAGATTTTCAGAGCATTCACAGAAGGTTGGCGCCGATGGCGACACCTACAACGTGCTGACGTGAGGAAAGTTTCCAACCGATTTCTCACACACAAACAGCAGTTGACCGGCGTTGCCTGGTGAAACGTTGTTGTGCTGCCTCGTGTAAGAAGGTGAAATGAGAACCATCACGTTTCCGACTTTCATAAAGGTCGGATTAGAGCCTATCGCGATTGCGGTTGATCGTATCGCGACATTGCTGCTCGCGTTGGTCGAGATCCAATGACTGTTAACAGAATATGGAATCGGTGGGTCCAGGAGAATAATCCGGAACGCCGTGCTGGATCCCAACGGCCTCGTAGCAGTCGAGATGACAGGCATCTTATCCGAATGGCTGTAACGGATGGTGCAGCCACGCCTCGATCCCTGAGTCAACAGATGGGGACGTTTGCAAGACAACAACCATCTGCACGAACAGTTGGACGACGTTTGCAGCAGCGTGGACTATCAGCTCGGAGAGCATGGCTGCGGTTACACTTGACGCTGCATCACAGACAGGAGCGCCTGCGATGGCGTACTCAAAGACGAACCTCGGTGCACGAATGGCAAAACGTCATTTTATCGGATGAATCCAGGTTCTGTTTACAGCATCTTGATGGTCGCATCCGTGTTTGGTGACATCGCCGTGAACGCACATTGGAAGCGTGTATTCGTCATCGCCATACTGGCGTATCACCCGGCGTGATGGTATGTGGTGCCATTGCTTACACCTCTCAGTCACCTCTTGTTCGCATTGACGGCACTTTGAACAGTGAACGTTACATTTCAGATGTGTTACGATCCTAGTCTCTACCCTTCAGTTGATCCCTGCGAAATCCTACATTTCAGCAGGATAATGCACGACCGCATTTTGCTGGTCCTGTACGGGCGTTTCTGGATAAAGAAACTGTTCGACTGCTGCCCTGGCCAGCATATTCTCGAGATCTCACACCAATTGAAAACGTCTGGTCAATGGTGGCCGAGCGACTGGCTCGTCAGAATACGCGAGTCACTACTCTTGATGAACTGTGGTATCGTGTTGAAGCTGCACGGGGAGCTGTATCTGTACACGCCATCCAAGCTCTGTTTGGATTAATGCCCAGGCGTGTCAAGGCCGTTATTACGGCCAGAGGTGGTTGTGCTGGGTACTGATTTCTCAGGATCTGTGCACCCAAATAGCGTTAAAATGTAATCAAATGTGAGTTCTAGTATAATATATTTGTCCAATGAATAGCCGTTTATCATCTGCATTTCTTCTTGATGTAACCATTTTAATGGCCAGTAGTATATTATTTTTCTTTTTTTACCCCACAAAAAAGATATTCTCATGAGTTTTACAAGAGGGTAAGGAACTATACACTTTGCAGGAGAGGCGGTGGGTGGAGGTGTGTATTGGTGACGGTGAGGGCAGTTTGCAGCTGGCACGGGGCCCGGCCAGCGCCGCGCCGCTGACGCACACAGCCGTGCCGTACTACGTGTTGGTAACACATGCGCGCCCGCTCGCTCGCTCGCAGCCTTAAGCCGTCGGCACACGGACCGTGCATCCGAACGTTGAGCGTTGAGCGTGCCGAGTTTCTGACGTCATAGCGTGGAATAGCACGTTCGGGAGTCTTTCCCAACGTGCAGAGCAATATCTGGCTTGTCAGATATTCTGAGCGTGCGTCTGAGCGTTGACCAATGAGATGGCACAACGCCACTTACGTCACACGCGCGTCGTCTCCCTTCGGTACAGAGTTGTGAGGCGCCATATTGGCATTCATTTCAAGCCTATATGTATATATGCCGTTTCTAAGCACCAGCAAGTTGAGAATCACTGGAAAACACGTTGTTAGTTGCGTGATTCGTTCCAATAAAATAATGAGAAACATCATATTCGTGGCAAATGAAGTATTGTAACTTGCGTATTATGAGAGTAGGCTATTTGAAGGCAGAGACACACTGAAGATCCACCCAAAACGCATTGTTCTTGGTACAATTCGTTATAATCAAAATTTCAGTTAGTAACATATCTACGATTAAAGTTTTCAGCAACGGTTAACATATGATTAGATGCAAGGGCTGTGTTGATGGTTTAGTGTAAGCAGGCACTGTAGCTCAGCGTGTTCGGTCAGAGAGCTGGTTCGCCTCTGTAATAAAAAGAAACTGAGTGGAACGATCAAGAAACGAACTTGAACGGATGGCATGTGGCGTCCGAAACGACCAAACACACACAAAAAAAATGTGGACACTCCCAATTTTTTTTTTCCTAACATTCCCGTTTTTATTAGGTTATGATACTTTATTATTAGTTTAATATAAGTATATAGTATAATATTTGATGTTATGTAAATATAAATTCACCTTTTTTTGAGGGGTGACTTTGTTCGAATGGCTTGATCTACAGGACACCTTGCGCTACTTGTGTAAAGCTATTTTGCTCCTTTTTCTTTTACGCTTCGTAATCCACATGTTGCAAAGATTCTGCTACTGGGTAGGAACAGTCATCAAGTAAGACTGACCTTGGGGTTTTACTAAAATGTGGGAATGATGAAATAATGTTTATCTTATGCGGAGAAGTATTCTAAATTTGTACCGCACTGTTTGTAATGGAACTTTTATAAGCCTGTGTCCTTGCTGATTGGACATGGTACTTTCATTTTCGTGGACAATGGAAGAAATGTGCGTTTTAATAGAGGTAACGTGGGAATTTTACGCAGCCTGTTGAGTAAACAGTGTGATTTACGAACTAGAAACATCCCACAACTGCCGCTGGAGTGCGTTGCGATCGCGTATACCACTTTGGGGCCCACGTACCGTATGCACAAGTCGCATCGTTCCTGAGCGTTCAGCAGCACGTTGAACTTGGCACGCTCAACGTTAACGTTCGACTGCACGGTCCGTGTGCCGACGGCCTCACCGCCACCGCGGCTGCGCTGAGCTGTGCAGACGCTCTCCTCTCTCCTCCCAGCTCACAGCGCCTGCGGCAGGCGCGTTCCCGCCGCCCGCGAGCAGCGCCCGCATCGTTTTACAGCCTCCTCCGCTAATGCCGGCCGGCCATTTAGCTGAAGCGCCTGCAGCACGCGATCCTGTTATCTCTTCGGTCAGCAAACCGCACTTAATATTCCGCGACTCCTCTCGCCGTCTGCGCATACGGTATCTCTGCTCGTTAATACCACACTGGTAGGGTCACCAGTTTCGAATAGTGAAAAATCTGATACCGAAAAGCTCCTTTTACCCGGCGTAGTGCAGCAGCTCGAGGTGCCACGGACTCGATAAGTCTTTCGAAGCCTCCTGCACAAATACAGAACATGGTGGCCTGTATGGCTGTCCAAAATTCCGAAAGTGTTGGCGGTGCAGGGTTTTGTGCACCAACTGACCTCTCAATTACGTCCGATAAATGTTCGATGGGGTTCATGTCGTGCGATCTGGATGGCCAAGTCATTCGGTCGCATTGTCCGGAATGTTCTTAAAACCAATCACGTACAGTTGTCGCCCGGTGACATTGCGCATTGTAATAAAAATTTTATCCTAATTTGGGAACATGAAGTCCACGAATGGCTCCAAATGGTCTCCAAGTGCTTCATCTGGACCAGAGGACCAGTCCATCCGTGTAAACACAACCCATACCATTATGCAGGCACTACCAGCTCAAAAATGAGATCGACAGGAAGTGCAAAATGGCTAAGCAGGGATGGCTAGAGGACAAATGTAAGGATGTAGAGGCTTTTCTCACTAGGGGTAAGATAGATACTGCCTACAAGAAAATTAAAGAGACCTTTGGAGAAAAGAGAGCCACTTGTATGAATATCAAGAGCTCAGATGGAAACCCAGTTCTAAGCAAAGAAGGGAAAGCAGAAAGGTGGAGGAGTATATAGAGGGTCTATACAAGGGCGATGTACTTCAGGACAATATTATGGAAATGGAAGAGGATGTAGATGAAGATGAAATGGGAGATACGATACAGCGTGAAGAGTTTGACAGAGCACTGAAAGACCTGAGTAGAAACAAGGTCCCGGGAGTAGACAACATTCCATTAGAACCACTGACAGCCTTGGGCGAGCCAGTCCTGACAAATCTATACCATCTGATGAGCAAGATGTATGAGACAGGCGACATACCCTCAGACTTCAAGAAGAATATAATAATTCCAATCCCAAAGAAAGCAAGTGCTGACAGATGTGAAAATTACCGAACTATCAGTTTAATAAGTCACAGCTGCAAAATATTAACACGAATTCTTTACAGACGAATGGAAAAACTAGTACAAGCCGAACTCGGGGGAGATCAGTTTGGATTCCGTAGAAATATTGGAACACGTGAGGCAATACTGACCTTACGACTTTTCTTAGAAGAAAGATTAAGGAAAGGGAAACCTACGTTTCTAGCATTTGTAGACTTACAGAAAGCTTTTGACAATGTTGACTGGAATACTCTTTCAAATTCTAAAGGTGACAGGGATAAAATAGTGGGAGCAAAAGGCTATTTACAGTTTGTAGAGAAACCACATGGCAGTTGTAAGAGTCAAGGGACATGAAAGGGAAGCAGCAGTTGGGAAGGGAGATGAGACAGGGTTGTAGCCTCTCCCCGATGTTATTCAATCTGTATACTGAGCAAGCAGTAAAGGAAACAAAAGAAAAATTTGGAGTAGGTATTAAAGTCCATGGAGAAGAAATAAAAACTTTGAGGTTCGCCGATGACATTGTGATTCTGTCAGAGACAGCAAAAGACCTGGAAGAGCAGTGTCTTGAAAGGAGGATATAAGATGGACATCAACAAAAGCAAAACGTGTGTAATGGAATGTAGTCGAATTAAATCGGGTGATGCTGAGGCTATTACATTAAGAAATGAGACGCTTAAAGTAGTAAATGAGAGTTGATATTTGGGGGGCAAAATAACTGATGACGTTCGAAGTAGAGAGGATATAAAATGTAGACTAGCAATGGCAAGGAAAGCTTTTCTGAAGAAGAGAAATTTGTTAACATCGAGTATAGATTTAAATGTCAGGAAGTCGTTTCTGAAAGTATTTGTATGGAGTGTAGCCACGTATGGAAGTGAAACGTGGACGATAAATACTTTAGAGAAGAAGAGAATAGAAGCTTTCGAAATGTGGTGCTACAGAAGAATGCTGAAGATTAGATGGGTAGGTGACATAACTAATGAGGAGGTACTGAATAGAATTGGAAAGAAGAGAAATTTGTGGCACAACTTGACAAGAAGAAGGGATCGGTTGGTAGGGCATATTCTGAGGCATGAAGGGATCACCAATTTAGTATTGGAGGGCAGTGTGGAGGGTAAAAATCGTAGAGGGAGACCAAGAGATGAATACGCTAAACAGATTCAGAAGGATGTAGGCTGCAGTAGGTACTGGGAGATGAAGAAGCTTGTACAGGATAGAGTAGCATGGAGAGCTGCTCTGGACTGAAGACTACAACAACAACAACACTCCCGATCTGACGGCTGGGAAAATGAAATATGCACAACATCTGTCATATCCCCTAAACTGCTCGAGGCATCGAAACGAGAATTTGGCGAATGATAGGAACAAGGAGGTGAGTATTTTGACAATGCGTAAACACATTCTTTTGTTTTGGATTCTCAACTACTGCACGACTTGGGCTGTATACCCATTTCAAAGTGTATCGTGTGACCTGTCAAACGGACACTTAGGTTACAGTCAAACCTTTCGTCTCGTCTTACTCGCTAAAATGAAAGTTTCACTAGATTTACGACCAAGATTTTAAACATGGCTGCAACAGCAACTGTTGAAATTCTTCACGATAAAGGATGACAGCCAAAAACAGTTGCAGGATAAAAATTTATTAAAATTCTTGACCAAGGTTTCGGTACATATAAATATACCTTCATCAGAAGTAAAAAATCTAAAATTACATACTGCAATGCAGATAAATAAAACAATTGTGCCAAAGGCGTCGTCAATAATTAAGACAATTTCTTCATTTGTACAACATGGTTTTGCAGTCAGTGCAATGTTTACAAATGCGGAGTTGTCAGATGCCAATTTGATGTATGGATTAGCACGGGGCAATAGCCGTGGCGCGGTACGTTTGTATGGAGACAGATTTCCAGAACGAAGGTGTCCCGACAGGAAGACGTTCGAAGCAATTGATCGGCGTCTTAGGGAGCACGGAACATTCCAGCCTATGACTCGCGAGTGGATAAGACCTAGAACGACGAGGACACCTTCAATGGACGAGGCAATTCTTCGTGCAGTTGACGATAACCCTCATGTCAGCGTCAGAGAAGTTCTGCTGTACAAGGTAACGTTCACCACGTCACTGTATGGAGAGTGCTGCGGGAGAACCAGTTGTTTCCGTGCCATGTACAGCGTGTGCAGGCACTATCAGCAGCTGATTGGCCTCCACGGGTACACTTCTGCGAATGGTTCATCCAACAATGTGTCAATCCTCATTTCAGTGCAAATGCTCTCTTTACGGATGAGGTTTCATTCCAACGTGGTCAAATTGTAAATTTTCACAATCAACATGTGTGGGCTGATTAGAATCCGCACGGAATTGTGCAATCACGTCATCAACACAGATTTTCTGTGAACGTTTGGGCAGGCATTGTTGGTGATGTCTTGATTGGGCCCCATGTTCTTCCACCTACGCTCGATGGAGGACGTTATCATGATTTCATACGGGATACTCTACCTGTGCTGCTAGAACATGTGCTTTTACAAGTACGACACAACATGTGGTTCATGCGCGATGCACCTCCTGCACATTTCAGTCGAAGTGTTCGTACGCTTCTTAACAACAGATTCGGTGACCGATGGATTGGTAGAGGCGGACCAATTCCGTGGCCTCCACGCTCTCCTGACCTCAACCCTCTTGACTTTCATTTATGGAGGCATTTGAAAGCTCTTGTCTACGCAACCCCGGTACCAAATGTAGACATCTTCGTGCTCGTATTGTGGACGGCTGTGATACAATACGCCATTCTCCAGGGCTGCATCAGCGCATCAGGGGTTCCATGCAACGGAGGAAGGATGCATGTATCCTCGCTAACGGAGGACATTTTGAACGTTTCCTGTAGCAAAGTGTTTGAAGTCACGCGGGTACGTTCTGTTGCTGTGTATTTCCATTCCATGATTAATGTGATTTGAAGAGAAGTAATAAAATGAGCTCTAACATGGAAAGTAAGCGTTTCCGGACACATGTTCACATAACATATTTTCTTCCTTTGTGTGTGAGGAATGTTTCCTGAAAGTTTGGCCCTACGTTTTTGTAACACCCTGTGTATACAGGGTGAGTCCCGTAAGACGTAACACCCCCATTATTCCGGAGGCGATTGCAGGTATCGACAAGCGGTGTTCGGCGAATCATTGCCGACTATGGGCCACATACTTTGGTACATGCGCAATAATCACAGCGTTTATATTGACCGACATAATGAGGCAAGTACATGTTTTTTAAATGGGACGCTATACTCTTTTACCATCATTCGAACGGTCTGGAAAAGACGCGTATATTGATGTAACGCATGGTGCTATTGTGATTCAAATTTCGCTTAAAAGACGCTGGGAAATATTGTACGATTGAAGGTCGAGGCGGTCGGAAGCGGCTGCAGACTGTAAACACGCCTCGCGCGACCCGCAGGCCGAGTTGCCGTTCTCTATGCAGCATGCACGGCCTGCGCTACGTAGGTACATCCTCACCCGCCCTCTTTTAAGCAAAGTTTGAATCACAATAGCAACATGCGTTACATCACTACACGCGTCTTTTCCTAGCGTTCGAAGGATGGTAAAAAAAAGTATAGCGTCCCATTTAAAAAACATATACTTGCCTTATTATCTCGGTGAATACATAAACGTTGTGATTATTGTGCACGTACCAACATATGTGCCCCATGGTCCGTTACGATTCGCCGAAAACCGCATGCCTATACGTGCAATCGCCCCCGGAATAAAGAGGGTGTTACGTCTTACGCGACTCATCCTGTGTATACTTTTGAACACTATTAAGGTAAATACATTGTTCTCTATCAAAATCTTTCATTTGCTAACTATGCCAATCAGTAGTTAGTGCCTTCCAGTAGTTAGAATCTTTTATTTAGCTGGCAGTATTGCAGCTCGTTGTATTGGAGTAGTTCGAGTAACGAAGATTTTTGTGAGGTAAGTCATTCATGAAAGGAATAGGTTATTGTTAGTCAGGGCCATTCTTTTGTAGGGATTTGTCTAATTACAGTTAATTAATTAATCATTTGTCATTTCAATATAGTAAGAATTATTAGCCTTAATTAATTACAAAGCATTATTAAACAGTACCATAGTTAATTAATTATGTGTCATTCCAATCTATTAAGAATCACTAGTCTTTTCCTAATTACAAAGCATTATGAAACAGTCACATTCATTTCCAACAACAAAGTATGGCATCGTTAATTAATCATTTGAAATAGTAAGAATTATGAGCCTTCTCCTAATTACAAAGCATTATTAAACTGTCACATTCATTTCAAATTACAAAGTATCAACATTGGAAACAAGAGCTAATCAATGGCATAATTAATCACAATTCTTCAAGTGACAATTATTGGCACTCAGTGGCCAGCAAGTATTGAATAGAATCATCATTCAGTATTATGCAGCTTATTACGAAGTCATTATTAAAAATCAGGTAATTATAGTCATAGCATTAATAATCATGGGCATTACAAGTACTCATTACAATAAACAGTGTTCCTCATTCAGTAGTATTCAGATCATTACAAAGTCATTATTAAAATCAGTTAATTACAGTCAAATCATTAGTAATCACAAGCATTATAAGTAGTATCATTATAATAAACAGTGGCAGTTATTAGCTAGTGACAACGCATTATTTTGAATATAGTCTCATTAAGAGGTCATTAATCAAGTGACATGCTATTCAGAGTTGATCAGTATTATTCAGAATTATCATAAACTAGTGACATTATGTGGGACTGGTAATACATTTTTTTTTTTTTTTTTTTTTGTTAGCAATGCATTGCGTTGGGATCGATAATTAATTGCTGAAACATAACACTATTTGCTTTTGACCTATTGCAGCAAATGAGGATAGGTAACGTCATTCGTCATAAGTCAGCTGTAGCAAGATTATGTAACAAGGCAGTACATGTGATCACATTTATAAATGATAAACACAAATGGGTAAAATACAAAAGAAATGCAAGTTCTAGAACAGGTATAATAAGTAACAGGTTTAGCAAGTATCATGAAAAACTTCTCCTGGAAAAAATACAAAAACGGATTATTGACCTGAAAGAAGAAACGCACACTATGCTGAAAAGTAGTGAACTTCGAATTAACAGGCAGTGAAGTGTGTATAAAAATGTGTTCCATAGCTGTCCTTTCCAAAACTTTCAGTCATCCTACTATGCAATGTAACACCTGCTGTCAAAGCAAACTGCAACAAATACTTAAATAACTACGTAGCATAAATACATTACTTCAACATTATCCTCATCTGTAAAGAAAAAAAACTTCATTATCCATATCATCATAACTTCACCATTATCATCACCTGTAAAGAAAAACTTCATTATTCATAACAGCATATCCTTCATCATTATTCATCAGTATTCATTATCATCTGCAAAAAATCACTTCATTACTCATTACACAACTATTCCTTATCTCTAGCATATTTCATCACTAAAACTAAGATGTGTAGTTCAGTCTGACAGCCTGCATCAATCACCTTGTATTCTGAAAGAAAACATTAGTTAAGACTGCTATTCTGTGATGAGTATAGTATATTCTTGTTAATGTTTGTTAATCCTGATCCATTTACTCTTCCTCATAAAGTTATCGCATCTCCTTTCGTTTATTCCGTAGGTGAAATTCCCATTTCTGTTGAATTTATTTCTTACATATATCATTTCTTTCTGAAATTGATGAAAGAGATTAATGTCCTGCATTTAAATCATATACCCACTAGATAATGACTGGTTTATTGTAACATAATTAACCCTACAGCATAACATGACAGAAAACGTAATACACTCCTGGAAATGGAAATAAGAACACCGTGAATTCATTGTCCCAGGAAGGGGAAACTTTATTGACACATTCCTGGGGTCAGATACATCACATGATCACACTCACAGAACCACAGGCACATAGACACTGGCAACAGAGCATGCACAATGTCGGCACTAGTACAGTGCATATCCACCTTTCGCAGCAATGCAGGCTGCTATTCTCCCATGGAGACGATCGTAGAGATCCTGGATGTAGTCCTGTGGAACGGCTTGCCATGCCATTTCCACCTGGCGTCTCAGTTGGACCAGCGTTCGTGCTGGACGTGCAGACCGCGTGAGATGACGCTTCATCCAGTCCCAAACATGCTCAATGGGGGACAGATCCGGAGATCTTGCTGGCCAGGGTAGTTGACTTACACCTTCTAGAGCACGTTGGGTGGCACGGGATACATGCGGACGTGCATTGTCCTGTTGGAACAGCAAGTTCCCTTGCCGGTCTAGGAATGGTAGAACGATGGGTTCGATGACGGTTTGGATGTACTGTGCACTATTCAGTGTCCCCTCGACGATCATCAGTGGTGTACGGCCAGTGTAGGAGATCGCTCCCCACACCATGATGCCGGGTGTTGGCCCTGTGTGCCTCGGTCGTATGCAGTCCTGATTGTGGCGCTCACCTGCACGACGCCAAACACGCATACAACCATCATTGGCACCAAGGCAGAAGCGACTCTCATCGCTGAAGACGACACGTCTCCATTCGTCCCTCCATTCACGCCTGTCGCGACACCACTGGAGGCGGGCTGCACGATGTTGGGGCGTGAGCGGAAGACGGCCTAACGGTGTGCGGGACCGTAGCCCAGCTTCATGGAGACGGTTGCGAATGGTCCTCGCCGATACCCCAGGAGCAACAGTGTCCCTAATTTGCTGGGAAGTGGCGGTGCGGTCCCCTACGGCACTGCGTAGGATCCTACGGTCTTGGCGTGCATCCGTGCGTCGCTGCGGTCCGGTCCCAGGTCGATGGGCACGTGCACCTTCCGCCGACCACTGGCGACAACATCGATGTACTGTAGAGACCTCACGCCCCACGTGTTGAGCAATTCGGCGGTACGTCCACCCGGCCTCCCGCATGCCCACTATACGCCCTCGCTCAAAGTCCGTCAACTGCACATACGGTTCACGTCCACGCTGTCGCGGCATGCTACCAGTGTTAAAGACTGCGATGGAGCTCCGTATGCCACGGCAAACTGGCTGACACTGACGGCGGCGGTGCACAAATGCTGCGCAGCTAGCGCCATTCGACGGCCAACACCGCGGTTCCTGGTGTGTCCGCTGTGCCGTGCGTGTGATCATTGCTTGTACAGCCCTCTCGCAGTGTCCGGAGCAAGTATGGTGGGTCTGACACACCGGTGTCAATGTGTTCTTTTTTCCATTTCCAGGAGTGTATGTCAAAGACATTGACAGTGTTCAAAAACAAAAATATACACAGAATAATACAATGCAGCAGCAAAAAAAATGTGAAACAGTCACGATGTTGAGATGTCATAAGGCAAAAAAATGTCAAAGTCGACTGGTGTGTGTTATATCTTAACTATTTCATACTCCATACAAACAAAACTGGAGTACAGTCATATACACAAAAAAATGGAAAATGTGCACGGTCTGATGTGTAACGACAAGAAAAGCGACCTGCTAACCTTACCTTGCCGGGCACTTGCCAAGAAAAAATACGATAATCATCAGTAATTAGTCAGGTGAATTAATTGCATTAGTAAATGACATCATAGTGTGTTGAATCATACAGTGATATCACTCAATAAACGGTTTAATGTTTGAGATATGGTGATTGCCTTTCGATTTTCTGGTTCTCAAAGTTTCGACGTGTACAACATTGGGGTGAGGGATGCTGCGAATCCGATATGGACCTGCGTATAGAAGTTCAAATTTACTGCACTTACCTTTTAATTTGCTGGATAAATAGTGTGTACGTACTAATATCTTCTGTCCAACGTGAAAGTCACGGCGTGTACAAACCTGTTTTTGCTGTCTTCTCCGGCGCTCTGCGGCACGTTTGATGTTGTTCAGCGCAATGTCAATTATTTCGTGGTGTCGTAGGCGACGACTTTTGGGAAATTCTATTAATTCTTTAATTTTGTTCTGTGGTTCAACGTTTTTCAGTATAACGGACGGAGATAGCATAGTGGATTCATTTGGAATGGAATTAATTACATCTTGGAATGAGAGTATGTGTGTATCCCAATCAATATGTCTTTTGTGGCAGTATATTCTACACAGTTTACCAATTTCCTTCATTAATCTTTCACAGGGGTTCGAAGAAGCGTGGTACTTGGATATATAGATCGGAGAAATGTTTCTAGCTCGTAACATGCGTGTCCATACGCTACTACGAAATTGAGATCCATTGTCAGAAATTACTTTCATTACATGCCCTACATGAAATAGAAAATGTTTTACAAATGCTTTCGAAACAGTTTTGGCAGTAGCTTTGCGTAACGGAGTGAAAGTAACAAATTTTGAAGTGAGCTCAACAGCGACAAAAATGTAGCAAAAACATGGTAGTGAGGTCGGACATGTTCTTTTGTGTTCCGATTCTACTTTGTTACTATCCGTAATAGTTTGCACGTGTCAAAATTAATCATTTGCTGAAAAACATTTGTTTGTGTTTTGTGAGTGTCGTAAATTGATAGTGACAGCAGAAGACAACACAGCTGACGGACAGAAGCATTAGCTCGCGCAGCTGACCAAAGCATGTGAAAGAAGAAAAAAAAAAAAGAATACTATGTCTCGTAATGACGACGAAATGAAATTTTCAAATGCAACTTGTTGAATGTACATGACACTGAAATTTGTTTTACAGAAGTTGGTTGCTACGTCTTGCTGATTGTTGCCGAGAGAACGCGATAGTGCGTCTGCTATAACATTTTGTGTGCCGGGAATTTGAACAATCGTAAAATTAAATTCCTGTAAATACAGTTTCCATCTACTTAATCTATCGTGAGTGAATTTGGCTGAAAGTAAAAATTGTATCGCTCTGTGATCTGTGTAAACTGTGGTATGTCTGCCGTAAAGAAAATGCCTAAATCTCGTAAAAGCCCATACAACACATAATGTTTCAAGTTCTGTAACAGAGTAATTTCGTTCAGCAGGTGACAGAATGCGGCTTGCAAATGCGATGTTTTTAATAACTGTTGAACCATCTTCTTCAATTTCCTGGAAAATATGTACGCCTAAGGCGGTGTTGGAACTGTCGGTGGCAATGGAAAAATTTCTAGTAAGATCTGGGTGCGATAATAGTGGTGCATTCAACAAAGCATGTTTCAAATAACATTCTCGTGAGCAAAATTCTGCGTGTCAAAAGTAATGTTTGCGTTACTGTATTATGCAATCTGTGCTGTATCTGGTTAAAATCTATCGTACGTGCTGTTATTTACGGGAGAATATTGTAGCATATCCACTATATGAACTGCTTTGTTATTTCTTACTGACGTGTTACGCTATGGATGACACCTATTGTCTGTTTCATTCATGATTATTTGTTGTTGCTGATGTTGTTGCTGCTCATAAGATCTACTGTTATAAAATGTACGCTGAAAATTGTGCTCACTGCTTTTACGTCTGTCGTGATAGTCATTTCTATACGGTGCATTGCGATGCGAGTTTAAATAGTGTGTTATCTGTACGTAGTTATTTCTTTGCTGCCATGCGTTACCATTTGTTGGAGCTGGGACTATACGTGCACGCGGCGAAACATTAAAGTTTGGTTGACCTTGTAGACTGCATTGTTGGTTACGTATGCTAAGCGGTTGACTTTCATGCTATTGTGGTGAAAAACGTCTATTGTTACCAAAATTGTGGTTCCTGTTACTAATAATTTTACACATACTGATGATCACGATTTTATCTGTAATTAAAATTACGGCGGTAGTTGTCATTACGGGAGTGCCTAATAAAATTGTCACATTCGGTAAAAAATTTGTCTGGTCGGGTTTTCATTACACGCTTCTTAATACTAGGTAGAGCAATAGTTAAAGAGCAGTTTTGATAGATATAAAGGATAGTAGAAGAGAAGGCAGCAGTGCAGAAAACTAAAGATGAAACAGCACTACTACAGCTCGGGGCCCTATGCTCGCTACGGCACATATTCATTAAAGCGTAATGAATCCCCTGAGGTCTATTACGCACTGCAAATAAATTTTAGCTTTTGCGTTGCAAGCAATAGCAGTAAAATTCCAGAAGTAAAACGCTGTATTCTTGCTAATTCCAGTTTCTGCATAATACGTAATGCTGATGAAAATACAATAGCAAATTGTCGCCTCTGGTTCAAAGCTAGTTTCTCCATTACAGATAATAGCGGTGAAAGTAAAAAAACAAATTGTCGTATACAGTGCAAAGCGTGTACCTGTACGCTGTCATTATTAAATTCCTTACATTTTCTTACAAATGCAAACTGCTTATTATCAACGTTCTCGTCACTGAATTTGAGAACACGTTCAGGTTTGTGTGAAAGTCTGTTTGTCCGTGTCATTCCGGATTTCCAGTTGCATAGCTTTTCAGATTTTAAGTCGCGTAGCTTTTCGGATTTTAATTCGCGTAGTCTCTGTAAATTGTTCACATTATACACGCTGCGTGAGTCAGACACATGTTCATAAAGTGGCGTCTGTTGTGGTATGTTATTAACTGAAATGTTTTTCATCTCTGTTACTTCTTGTTGTAAATTTGATAACTTCCTACGCAACGTGTTGTTAGATGAATCGATCTCATTAATTGTCTGCTGTAAATTTTGAAATTCAGGCGTTTGGATAAATGAAACCGGTGCAGTATCGTCTGATTTATTGTCATTAGTATTTTCGATAACATCAATACGACTGGCCAATTCATCACATTTTTCAGTCAGTATTTTAACCTGATCATCGGTTTTAGAATCAGACGCATTAATCTGTTTTTGCAACTTGCGCGTAGTTTCGCTCAGTCTTTTAACATCAGCTTTGATGACATCGCAATCCTGTGTTAGATCTAGTTGTTCGAATCTATCTGTCACTGTTTGAATATTTACTGTGTGTGTATCTGTTTTTGCTTTAAGGTCAGAAATTTCATCCCGTAATTCCGCGTTCAATTGTTCTATGGTATTAATTTTGTCGGACACTGTAGTAATATTATTGTCTACATACGTCTTCGCTTTCGCGAATATTTTACGTTTGTCCTCTTGTCTTTGTGCAGTGATTGTTTCCATGACTTGTCGTTTTACTTTGTTTTGATCCTGAATAAATCTGCGGAAACGCGTATCACTGTTCTGTATGTGCTGATTAAAGCGCTCGTTTATCTGAGTGTTCTGCTGTTCGAATTTCGCGTCTATCTTTGCGTCCACTGAGCGCGAAAGTTCTACCGTCATAGCTTTAAACTCGTCCCGTAATTGTGTAGCTTTTTCAGAGCACTGTTTGGCGACTCCGCTAATTTCGTCTCTGAGTGTATTTGTTGCGGCTGTTTGCATTTCCCTTAATTCTTGCGCAATCGACTTTATTTCTTCGCTATTTTTTTGTGAACAAGCCTCAATTTCCACGCGCAACTGTTCCTTAGTGTCATGGCACTGCGCGGCAACGTCTCTAATTTGTTCACTAAGCTGTTTGAAATTCTCTTTAAATTGTTTGTTATCTACACTCTGTTGTTTGACTTGTTCATTAAGTTGTTTGAGATTGTTGTTAGTTTTCTCACTTTGCTGTTTGTTCTGTTCTATCAATATTGCCATAAGTTGCTCCAAGGTGACATTACCTACTCTATTCTCAGTACTGTTTGATGGTGTATCTATAATTGTCGCGTTTTGTGTGACCATTTGGTCATTCTGTAATTTACAAAAAGGTTTATCAGTCGGATGTGCACTATCAGACACTGTTCCGGAATTAAATGGATCCGTCATACTCTCACTACGCTGACCATTTTCATTCGAAAAATTTGTCTGTACATTACTTAGATTTTCTAAATCGGGTGTGTTAAGCTCGGCAGCGCTCATTACAATAGAGCGTCCCGCGTCACCGATTGTCATCATATCAACAGAGGACATAACCGAGTTCGTTTGTTCATCATTAAGACAAAAGTCATCATTAGTGGTTGTATTGCACTGATTGTTAGTGAACGCAGGATTGTCATCATCACACTGCGTGTCATAATTACTATCGGTCACGCTGTTTGAGTCGGTAATTTCATTCAAAATACCTCGCGATACACTATTCACAGTCTTTCGCGGCATTTTTACAATAGTCACAATTTTTCAGAAAATAAATAAGCACAATGCAAAAATAACACACAAATACAACAAAGCAACAAATTGCCGTTGACCTGTAGAGAGAAAGTCACAATATTATTAAAAGCGTAGCGCCAAATCCTAATTATATCTAAGCAAATAAGAGCAGATATCTGACTGTTGCTCAAAAGACTCTCAACGAAATACGATCCTGGACTGGGTGTCGCCAAGTGTAACCTCCCCACCGTAATTTTAAAAGGAATGAAAGACAATACTTAATAGAAATGGGAACCAAGTGTAACCTCCCCACAAAATTTTAAAGAAAGGACGATGCTAATTAGAAATGCTGATGGACATTGCTCTAAACGTAACCTGCGCACAATGAAATGTACTGACAATGACAACAAAAATGTGAAATTCGCAATCTGACTCAAATATAAATCCTTCAAAAAATTAAAGTCCATTCAGTGATAAGGAAATTCAATTAAACCGAAATATCGGTCTTTGGCCCTGTGTAAAACAATCAGAATTAAAGTCTTACCTCAGAATAAATCGATGTCACATATCTGCTCTTGTTGTTGCGCACCGCTTGGAGGAACTGCATTGCAAATAATAATATTCTCCTTTTTTGTGATTTTACTAAAAATTTTCTTTTAAAGAAGTGGAGTGAAAAGGGAAGTGCAACGAAATCTTTAGTTCCATAAAAAATTAAATTTTTGAAAAAATGCTTTTGAAATAAAAATTATTATTGGGGAACTTGTTGGAGAATAGTTACAATAAATAAAATTTTTCATGATCTAATAATTATATTAATTAACAGCATACCTTATTCCTCATCTTGACCAGTGTTGCCGACCGCCTACATCACACAACCGCACTGGGCTGCTACTACTGACCTACCGCTCTGCATGACGACTACAGACTGAGTACTGCTCTCAACTAGACAGAGCTACAGACTCGCAACGACTGAACTGACAGACTCGCAACGACAGACTGACTGACTGAGAACCGCTCGCAACACTCGCGCGGTCAAGCGCATACTCTCTGGTCACAGATGCTACAATGCCTCGCCATCGCTGCTGCGTTACATACGTGTTTCACTGTATAACGTGCTGCCCTACTACAATTGCAGAATTTTATTTTACAGTAATCAGTTGATTCAATAACAAAAGGAGGGTCAGCACTGGACGCTGGAGTAGAAATCTGGATGTCCCTTACAAATCGATTTCAGTCAATCCTTATTAGAGCCATAATGAGATTTTCACTCTGCAGCGGAGTCTGCGCTGATACGAAACTTCCTCACAGATTAAAACTGTGTGCCTGACCGAGACTCGAACTCGGGACCTTTGCCTTTCGCGGGCAAGTGCTCTACCGACTGAGCTACCCAAGCACGACTCACGCCCCGTCCTCACAGCTTTATTTCTGCCAGTACCTCGTCTCCTAACTTCCAAACTTTACAGAAGCTCTCCTGCGAACCTTGCAGAACTAGCACTCCTGAAAGAAAGGATATTGCGGAGACATGGCTTAGTCACATACTGGGGGATGTTTCCAGAATGAGATTTCCACGCTGCAGCGGAGTGTGCGCTGATGTGAAACTTCCTGACAGATTAAAACTGTGTGCCGGACCGAGACTCGAACTCGGGACCTTTGCCTTTCGAGGGCAAGTGCTCTATCAACTCAGCTCAGTTGCTAGAGCACTTGCCCGCCAAAGGCAAAGTTTCCGAGTTCGAGTCTCGGTCCGGCACACAGTTTTAATCTGTCAGGAAGTTTCTTATTAGAGCCCTTTGGAGTACAAGCAGTAAAACTGTAATACATACATGCATCACTGAAGAGTACAGGTCAGATCGAACGTACAAGTGGAGCTGCATTTTTACCTTCGCTCTGACCAGTACTCTTCACTGACATATGCAGATATTGCAGTTCCACTGCTTGTATTCGTGGGTCCACAGGCCTCTGATACTAGCACTCATGATGGTCGCGCAGTGATTCGAATCGATTTGCAACAGAAATAAAGATTTCTACTGCAACTGTCAGTGCTGACCCTGCTCCTGTTATTGACACTGGTCTCATGGTCGTGGTAACCGCAGCTCCTTATGGAGTTCCCTTTCAGTTCATTTTCTTTCCTTCCTAAAGGGCATCACGGTCTTCACTTGATCTATGTGTCTAATGAATATTCTGTGATACTTCCTGCTATTCCTTTACGATAATGTTTTCTTTTTTAAATTCTTACTGTGTATAGTAGTCTCCACTACAGGTCTAGAGCATTTTCTACAGCACTCGATTCGCTTTCTTTTCTAAATATAGAGAAGGTTTTTCTTGTGATAACGATATCGATTTACTACTTTTCCATACACTGCTGATGACACTGTAAATCTGTCAAAGACAGCGAAGGACTTGGAAGAGCAATTGACTGGAATGGACAGTGTCTTCGGAGGAGAATATACGAACGGTTGGAACTTTAATAGTGGCAACTATTTATTTACGGCTCGTACAAAACAGATACGTGTTTCAAAGTTTTACTGACCGTCAAAGTAGTCACCAGCATTGTGTATAACTCGTTGCCACCGACTTGGGTCGTAGGATACTCTTAGCAGTGCCAGTTGTGTTGGCAGCTGGAGCGCCGCGGTCTATTGCCCGACGAATTTGTAACAGTTCTGAAGCGGATGCCGTGAAAGTGTTTCCTTCAATTTAGAAATCGTGTTGAATCAAACAAGTCACCAACAGGTTGCACTGTACGTCCATGAGCACTGTCCTGCAAAATGACGGTCAGGTCCTACAAAAAGTATCATCTCTTCTGTCCCTAAGCTGGTCGTAGGTTGAAACTTCCTGGCAGATTAAAACTGTGTGCCGGACCGAGACTCGAACTCGGGACCTTTGCCTTTCGCGGGCAAGCGCTCTACCGACTGAGCTACCTAAGCACGACTCACGCCCCGTCCTCACAGCTTCATTTCTGCCAGTACCTCGTCTCCTACCTTCCAAACTTTACAGAAGCTCTCCTGCGAACCAGAGTTCGAGTCTCGGTCCGGCACACAGTTTTAATCTGCCAGGAAGTTTCATATCAGCGCACACTCCGCAGCAGAGTGAAAAATCTCATTCCGGTCGTAGATTGTGTTCCATAAATGGACAGCATAGAGACAGAAGTGATGACACTTTCTGCAGGACCTGACCATCATTTTGCAGGACAATGCTCAAGCACGTACAGTGCAAGCTGTTACTGATTTGTTTGACTGATGGGGCTGCTAAGTGCTATCCACCTACTGCACTGCCCTGACTTAAGCCCCCGTAAGTTCAACTAGATCTCCAAACTGAAGGAAACACTTCACGGCATTCGCTACAGAACTGCTACAAATTCGTCGGGCAGTAGACCGCGCCGCTCGAACTGTCAACACAACTGGCACTGCTAAGAGTATCCTGCGATTTCCACAACGCTGGCAACGAGTTATAGACAATGCTGGTGACTACTTTCAGGGTCAGTAAAACTTTGAAACACGTATCTATTTTGTAAGAGCTGTAAATAAATAGTTGCCACTATTAAAGTTCCAACCCTTGTAATATGCGAATTAATAAAAGCAGAAGATGGATAATGCGATGTACTCGACGTAAAACAGGCGATGGTGGGGTAACAGTTTAGGATATGAGACGCTAAAAGTAGTGGACCGTATTTCTAGCTCGCACAGCAATATAACTGACGACTGCTTAAGTGGGGAACGTATAAAGACAAGACTGGGAATTGCAAGAAAAGCCTTTCCGGAGAGAGGAAGTTGTTAACGTCTAGTACAAAGTTAAGCGTTAGTAAATCTTTTCTGAAGGTATTTGTCTGTGTAGACTTCTATAGCAGTGAAACGTGATCGATAGACAAATACACTCCAGGAAATGGAAAAAAGAACACATTGACACCGGTGTGTCAGACCCACCATACTTCCTCCGGACACTGCGAGAGGGCTGTACAAGCAATGATCACACGCACGGCACAGCGGACACACCAGGAACCGCGGTGTTGGCCGTCGAATGGCGCTAGCTGCGCAGCATTTGTGCACCGCCGCCGTCAGTGTCAGCCATTTTGCCGTGGGATACGGAGCTCCATCGCAGTCTTTAACACTGGTAGCATGCCGCGACAGTGTGGACGTGAACCGTATGTGCAGTTGACGGACTTTGAGCGAGGGCGTATAGTGGGCATGCGGGAGGCCGGGTGGACGTACCGCCGAATTGCTCAACACGTGGGGCGTGAGTTCTCCACAGTACATCGATGTTGTCGCCAGTGGTCGGCGGAAGGTGCACGTGCCCGTCGACCTGGGACCGGACCGCAGCGACGCACGGATGCACGCCAAGACCGTAGGATCCTACGCAGTGCCGTAGGGGACCGCACCGCCACTTCCCAGCAAATTAGGGACACTGTTGCTCCTGGGGTATCGGCGAGGACCATTCGCAACCGTCTCCATGAAGCTGGGCTACGGTCCCGCACACCGTTAGGCCGTCTTCCGCTCACGCCCCAACATCGTGCAGCCCGCCTCCAGTGGTGTCGCGACAGGCGTGAATGGAGGGACGAATGGATACGTGTCGTCTTCAGCGATGAGAGTCGCTTCTGCCTTGGTGCCAATGATGGTCGTATGCGTGTTTGGCGCCGTGCAGGTGAGCGCCACAATCAGGACTGCATACGACCGAGGCACACAGGGCCAACACCCGGCATCATGGTGTGGGGAGCGATCTCCTACACTGGCCGTACACCACTGGTGATCGTCGAGGGGACACTGAATAGTGCACGGTACATCCAAACCGTCATCGAACCCATCGTTCTACCATTCCTAGACCGGCAAGGGAACTTGCTGTTCCAACAGGACAATGCACGTCCGCATGTATCCCGTGCCACCCAACGTGCTCTAGAAGGTGTAAGTCAACTACCCTGGCCAGCAAGATCTCCGGATCTGTCCCCCATTGAGCATGTTTGGGACTGGATGAAGCGTCGTCTCACGCGGTCTGCACGTCCAGCACGAACGCTGGTCCAACTGAGGCGCCAGGTGGAAATGGCATGGCAAGCCGTTCCACAGGACTACATCCAGCATCTCTACGATCGTCTCCATGGGAGAATAGCAGCCTGCATTGCTGCGATAGGTGGATATACACTGTACTAGTGCCGACATTGTGCATGCTCTGTTGCCTGTGTCTATGTGCCTGTGGTTCTGTGAGTGTGATCATGTGATGTATCTGACCCCCAGGAATGTGTCAATAAAGTTTCCCCTTCCTGGGACAATGAATTCACGGTGTTCTTATTTCAATTTCCAGGAGTGTAGGACAAGAAGAAGATGGAAGCTTTTGAAATGTGGCGCTGGAGAAGAATGCTGAAAGTTAGTTGGGTAGATCGAATACGAGATGAGAATGTAGTGAATGACACAACGGAATCAAATATATTAGCCGACAGTGATCATTGATTAATATCAATAAGGCAAGGTGACACTTTGTGTGGGCCAGAATTCGAACCCAGGTCTGCTGCATACTAGACACTGGCACAGACCACTACGCCACCCGGACACAGTGCTGACCGCAGCCGCACGCTCTACCCTAGCGCGCCTCCGTCAGCCCCAAAGTGTCAACTTATACCACACACTACTAATGTAGCATCCCTGCTGGTTAGCCTCATTACTCGCGACACATCGCCTATTCCCATAAGAGTTCGAGCTCGGTGTACATCTGCACTGAAGGGATCATTCGCCGTCATCGCCTTAATTATAGATGCACGCGACGATCGAACTCTTCCGGCGATCGGGGAGACTCCGCGAGTAGTGAGCAGGGGCACTACATCAGTAGTGTATGGTAGGTATAAGCTGAGACTCTGGGTCTGACGGGAGGCTTGCTAGGACAGCGCGTGCGGCTGTGGTGAGAACTGTGACCGGATGGTGTAGCGGTTAGCGCAGCCGTCTAGTAAGCACGAGACCCGGGTTCGAATCCCACTGGGGCACAAATTTTCACCTTGCCCCATTGACATAAGTCAATGCTCACTGGCAGCTAACGTCTTTAACTCCTCTGGGTCTGACGGGAGGCTTGCTAGGACAGTGCGTGCGGCTGTGGTGAGAACTGTGACCGGATGGTGTAGCGGTTAGCGCAGCCGTCTAGTAAGCACGAGACCCGGGTTCGAATCCCACTGGGGCACAAATTTTCACCTTGCCCCATTGACATAAGTCAATGCTCACTGGCAGCTAACGTCTTTAACTCCTTCGTGTCCCGATTCATAGTGGCTGCAGGATGAAAATGGTGTCTGGATACCACACAAATGTAGTGAATAGAGCTGAGGAGACGAGAAACTTGTGGCACAACTTGACTAAATCGAGGGATTGAAACCCATTCTGAGACATGAAGGGGTCACTAATTTGGGTCGGTTTGGGGTTGGGTTGTTTGGGGGAAGAGACCAAACAGCGATGTCATCGGTCTCATCGGATTAGGGAAGGAAGTAGACCGTGCCCTTTCAAAGGAGCCATCCCGGCATTTGCCTGGAGCGCTTTAGGGAAATCACGGAAAACCTAAATCAGGATGGCCGGACGCGGGATTGAACCGTGGTTCTCCCGAATGCGAGTCCAGAGTGCCACTAATTTGGTGTTGGAGGAAAGTGTGAGCGTTAGAGGAAACCGTGGAGGTAACAACTGTGCAGGGAGATCAGGAAATGAATGCAACAAGCTGGTTCAAGGGATTGGAGACAGCAGTAGTTACTGGAAGATGTAGAGGCTGTGCAATACGGAGTAACATAGAGAGCTGCACGACACCAGTCTTTCAACTGAAGAGCACAACGACAAGAACAACAGAGATATGTTCGTAACTGTATACTGCAATTTCCGCATGAGCTATGTAGCTAATGATATAGAGCTTACGATATTAGATTCATTTGTATTAGCTAACTGCCGGCCGATGTGGCCGAGTGGTTCTAGGCGCTTCAGTCAGGAACCGCGCTGCTGCTACGGTCGCAGGTTCGAATCCTGCCTCGGGCATGGATGTGTGTGATGTCCTTAGGTTAGTTATGTTTAAGTAGTTTCTAAGTCTAGGGGACTGATGACCTCAGATGTTAAGTGGCATAGTGCTTACAAGGGAACCTGCCCATCGCATCCCCCTCAGATTTAGTTATAAGTTGGCGCAGTGGATAGGCCTTGAAAAACTGAACACAAATCAATCGAAAAAACAGGAAGAAGGTGTGTGGAACTATGAAGAAAATAAGCAAAATATACAAACTGAGTAGTCCATGCGCAAGATAGGCAACATCAAGCAAAATGCTTCAAATGGCTCTGAGCACTATGGGACTCAACTGCTGAGGTCATTAGTCCCCTAGAACTTAGACCTAGTTAAACCTAACTAACCTAAGGACATCACAAACATCCATGCCCGAGGCAGGATTCGAACCTGCGGCCGTAGCGGTCTTGCGGTTCCAGACTGCGGCGCCTTTAACATCAAGCATAGTGTGAGCTCAGGAGCGCCGTGGTCCCGTGGTTAGCGGGAGCAGCTGCGGAACGAGAGGTCCTTGGTTCAAGTCTTCCCTCAAATGACAACTTTATTTATTTTCGCAAAGTTATGATCTGTCCGTTCGTTTATTGACGTCTCTGTTCACTGTAATAAGTTTAGTGTCTGTGTTTTGCGACCACACCGCAAAAGCGTGCGATTAGTAGAGGAAAGGACGTGCCTCTCCAATGGGAACCGAAAACATTTGATCGCAAGGTCATAGGTCAAGCGACTTCTCCACAGGAAAACACGTCTGATATATTCTATACGACACTGGTGACGGCATGTGCGTCACATGACAGGAGCATGTTGTGTGGCGTCCCCATACTACAGCGCAGTCACCTCGCATCGGAAGGACGGACGGACAGATAATAATTGTCTGAAAATAAAAAATTAAACTTTTCACCTCTCGTTCCGCAGCGGCTCACGCTAACTATCCTTGATGTTGCCGATGTTGCTCATGGACTACTCAGTTTGTATATTCTGCTCATTTTTTTCATCGTACACACAACTTCTTCCTGTTTTCTCGATTGATCTGTGTTCCCTTTTTCAAGGCCTATCCACTGTGCCAACTTATAACTAAATCTGAGGGGGGTGCGATGGGGAGGTTCGCTTGTTAGAGCCATTTTTTGTTGGCTAAATGCTTCGCTTACTGATCCCCCATTGAGCATCGTAATTGTAAGCTGAAATATTTCTTTTCCCGCCGTAGTAAATTTTACTAGTCAAAGCTATTTTATTTACTCTCCAAGAGATAAGCAACAATATAACAATGTAGTCGCCATTTTATTAACGTCGCCTGCCGCATGTTTACTGACGAAAGCCAGCGGCCAGTATAATTTGTCTTTACACAAACAGTGTCCGGGAATCGTTTCTAGCCTAACATGTAAGCACGACGGCGAAGAAAGGTTGTCGTCTTCGGGAAAGCCGTGTGGAATATACACGTAGCGAGTGTGGTCACCACTGCCTGTCCCTCGCAAGAACTCAGCAGCGAGCATAAGAAGCGACGCTCCACCGTGTCACGTCACCAGCCAGCAGCTGTTGCGGAAGGGGTGGGGGGAGGGGGGGGCACAGTGGCAGCAGCGGCGGCGGGCGCGCACTTCCTCATTCCTCGGCGCTAGTCTCTCTGCTCACACCTGCCGCAGCTTCAATTGTCCGCGCCGAGCCGAGCCCAGCACCGAGTGAATTAGAATTTTTGCCGCGGCGGTGAAGGTACGGAAGGGTGGGAGAAGACCGGGCTCACTGTCGGTGGGAGGGGCAGAGGGGGGGGGGGGGCGGCCGCGATTATAACGGCGACGCGCCGCGGTAACGGCACCGCGGAGTCCTGCGCTGCGGCGTGTGGCACCGCGCCGTCTTCTCGCAGCCACTCAGCTGCAGCAGTAGCCGGCGGGCGACAGAGGAGCACGGCGGGCAGCGCGCCTCCTGGACACAGGCGCCACTCCCCTCAATGCCGTACACGTACTCCCTGTCTGCCGCGCTTGCAGCTGTGGCTACCGACACAAATGGAAACTCGCTGCATAGGAACTATACAGGGTGGTCCATTGATCGTGACAGGACCAAATATGCCACGAAATAAGCATCAAACGAAAAAACTACGAAGAACGAAACTCGTTTAGCTTGAAGGGGGAATCCAGATGGCGCTATGATTGGCCCGCTAGATGGCGCTGCCATAGCTCAAACGGATGTTGTTGTTGTTGTGGTCTTCAGCCCTGAGACTGGTTTGATGCAGTTCTCCATGCTACTCCATCCTGTGGAAGCCTCTTCATCTCCCAGTACCTACTGCAGCCTACATCCTTCTGAATCTGCTTAGTGTACTCATTTCTTGGTCTCCCTCTACGATTTCTACCCTCCACGCTGCGCTCCAATGCTAAATTTGTGATCTGTTGATGCCTCAGAACATGTCCTACCAACCGGTCCCTTCTTCTTGTCAAGTTGTGCCCCAAACTCCTCTTCTCCCCAATTCTATTCAATACCTCCTCATTTGATATGTGATCTACCCATCTAATCTTAAGCATTCTTCTGTAGCACCACATTTCGAAACCTTCTATTCTCTTCTTGTGCAAACTAGTTATCGTCCATGTTTCACTTCCATACATGGCTACACTCCATACAAATACTTTCAGAAACAACTTCCTGACAGTTAAATCTATACTCGGTGTTAACAAATATCGGAAACGCTTTCTTTGCCATTCCCAGTCTACATATTATATCCTCTCTACTTCTACCATCATCAGATATTTTGCTCCCCAAATAGCAAAACTCCTTTACTACTTTAAGTGTCTCATTTCCTAATCTAAATCCCTCAGCATCACACGACTTATTTCGACTACATTCCATTATCCTCGTTTTGCTTTTGTTGATGTTCATATTATATCCTTATTTCAAGACACTGTCCATTCCGTTCAACTGCTCTTGCAAGTCCTTTGCTGTCTCTGACAGAATTACAATGTCATCGGCGAACCTCAACGTTTTTATTTCTTCTCCATGGATATTAATACCTACTCCGAATTTTTCTTTTATTTCCTTTACTGCTTGCTCAGTATACAGATTGAATGACATCAGCAACAGGCGACGACCCTGTCTCACTCCCTTCCCAACCACCTGCGTTTTTTAAGAATAGGAACCCCCATTTTTTATTACATATTCGTGTAGTACCTAAATAAATGTGAATGTTTTAGGTGCACCACTTTTTTCGCTTTGTGATAGACGGCGCTGTAATAGTCACAAACGTATAAGTACGTGGTATCACGTAACATTCCGCCAGTGCGGACGGTATTTTCTTCGTGATACATTACCCGTGTTAAAATGGGCCGTTTACCAATTGCGGAAAAGGAAGATATCGTGTTGATGTATGGCTATTGTGATCAAAATGCCCAACGGGCGTGTGCTATGTATGCAGTTCGGTATCCTGGACATCATCCAAGTGTCCGGACCTTTCGCCGGATAGTTACGTTATTTAAGGAAACAGGAAGAGTTCGGCCACATGTGAAACGTCAACAACGACCTGCAACAAATGATGATGCCCAAGTAGGTGTTTTAGCTGCGGTCGCGGCTAATCCTCACATCAGTAACAGACAAACTGCGCGAGAATCGGGAATCTCAAAAACGTCGGTGTTGAGAACGCGATATCAACATCGATTGCACCGGTACCATATTTCTATGCACCAGGAATTGCATGGCGACGACTTTGAACGTCGTGTACAGTTCTGCCACTGGGCACAAGAGAAATTACGGGAAGATGACAGATTTTTTGGACGTGTTCCATTTAGAGACGAAGCGTCATTCACCAACAGCGGTAACGTAAACCGGCGTAATATGCACTATTGGGCATCGGAAAATCCACGATGACTGCGACAAGTAGAACATCAGCGACCTTGGCGGGTTAATGTATGGTGCGCCATTATGGGAGGAAGGATAATTGGCCCCCATTTTATGGATGGCAATCTAAATTGTGCAATGTATACTGATTTCCTAAGTAATGTTCTACCGATGTTACTGCAAGATGTTTCACTGCATGACAGAATGGCGATATACTTCCAACATGATGGATGTCCGGCACATAGCTTGCGTGGGGTTGAAGCGGTATTGAATAGCATATTTCATGACATGTGGATTGGTCGTCGAAGCACCATACCACGGCCGGCACGTTCACCGGATCTGACGTAACCGGATTTCTTTCTGTGGGGAAAGTTGAAGGATATTTGCTATCGTGATCCACCGTCAACGCCTGACAACATGCGTCAGGGCATTGTCAATTCATGTGCGAACATCACGGAAGGTGAACTACTCGCTGTTGAGAGGAATGTCGTTACACGTATTGCCAAATGCATTGAGGTTGACGGACGTCATTTTGACCATTTATTGCATTAATGTGGGCCGGCCGCTGGTGGCCGAGCGGTTCTGGGCGCTTAAGTCTGGAACCGCGCGGCCGCTACGGTCGCAGGTTGGAATCCTCCCTCGGGCATGGATGTGTGTTATGTCCTTAGGTTAGTTAGGTTTAAGTAGTTCTAAGTTCTAGGGCACTGATGACCTGAGATGTTAAGTCCCATAGTGCTCAGAGCCATTTGAACCATTAATGTGGTATTTACAGGTAATCACGCTGTAAGAGCAGGCGTTCTCAGAAATGATAAGTTCACAAAGGTACATGTATCACATTGGAACAACCTAAATAAAATGTTCAAACGTACCTACGTTCTGTATTTTAATTTAAAAAACCTACCTGTTACCAACTGTTCATCTAAAATTGTGAGCCATATGTTTGTGTCTGTTACAGCGCCATCTATCACAAAGCGAAAAAGCGCTCCAACTAAAACATTCATATTTCTTTACGTACTATACGACTATTTTAGAAAAACGCAGTTGATATCCGTTTGACCGATGGCAGCGCCATCTAGCGGGCCAACGACAGCGCCATCTGGTTTCCCCTTCAAGCTAGACAAGTTTCGTCCTTTTTAGTTTTTTCTTTTGACGCTTATTTCGTGAGATATTTGGCTCGGTCACGATCAATGGACCACCCTGTATAGTGCTAATCACGTCTGCCGAAGAAGAAGCAGACAATAACAAAACAGAAAAAAAATGGACGACTCCAAGTCCGTCTTCAATAATCGCAGAGGTATTACGAGAGCTGAGCGAGCGTGTCGTTCCGTATCTGGATTTTCGCACGGATGCGGATATCCGCAGTAATATTAACTTTCAGAGTAGATACTTGTCTCGGTGCGGATATCCGTAACAATTTATGATTAAAAGTTCCTCTACAGTAGCAACAGTACGACCGACAACAATGATTATCATGGTTCAAAAATGGTTCAAATGGCTCTGAGCACTATGGGACTTAACATCTGTGGTCATCAGTCCCGTAGAAGTTAGAACTACTTAAACCTAACTAACCTAAGGACATCACACACATCCATGCCCGAGGCAGGATTCGAACCTGCGACCGTAGCAGTCGCACGGTTCTGGACTGAGCGCCTGGAACCGCTAGAACACCGCGGCCGGCGATTATCATGGCTTAGATCGACTGTCCACTGAGGACGGAGTGACGCTATACTAACTAGCTTCAACGCGCAGCGTCCGGCAGAGGGTAGGAGCGCTGTTGACGTCTGCGTAGAAGTAGGTTGCAGTACACTCTTTCGCCCACTGCTTGAACACTGCTCATCGTTGTCGGATCTGTACCAGATAGAGTTGATAGAAGAGATAGAGAAGATCCAACGGAGAGCAGCGCGCTTCGTTACAGGATCATTTAGTAATCGCGAAAGCGTTACGGAGATGATAGCTAAACTTTAGTGGAAGACTCTGCAGGAGAGACGCTCAGTAGCTCGGTACGGGCTTTTGTTGAAGTTTCCAGAACATACGAGGGCAGTTCAATAAGTAATGCAACGCATTTTTTTTCTCGGCCAATTTTGGTTGAAAAAACCGAAAATTTCTTGTGGAATATTTTCAAACATTTCCGCTTCGTCTCGTATAGTTTCATTGACTTCCGACAGGTGGCAGCGCTGTACGGAGCTGTTAAAATGGCGTCTGTAACGGATGTGCGTTGCAAACAACGGGCAGTGATCGAGTTTCTTTTGGCAGAAAACCAGGGCATCTCAGATATTCATAGGCGCTTGCAGAATGTATACGGTGATCTGGCAGTGGACAAAAGCACGGTGAGTCGTTGGGCAAATCGTGTGTCATCATCGCCGCAAGGTCAAGCAAGACTGTCTGATCTCCCGCGTGCGGGCCGGCCGTGCACAGCTGTGACTCCTGCAATGGCGGAGCGTGCGAACACACTCGTTCGAGATGATCGACGGATCACCATCAAACAACTCAGTGCTCAACTTGACATCTCTGTTGGTAGTGCTGTCACAATTGTTTACCAGTTGGGATATTCAAAGGTTTGTTCCCGCTGGGTCCCTCGTTGCCTAACCGAACACCATAAAGAGCAAAGGAGAACCATCTGTGCGGAATTGCTTGCTCGTCATGTGGCTGAGGGTGACAATTTCTTGTCAAAGATTGTTACAGGCGATGAAACATGGGTTCATCACTTCGAACCTGAAACAAAACGGCAATCAATGGAGTGGCGCCACACCCACTCCCCTACCAAGAAAAAGTTTAAAGCCATACCCTCAGCCGGTAAAGTCATGGTTACAGTCTTCTGGGACGCTGAAGGGGTTATTCTGTTCGATGTCCTTCCCTATGGTCAAACGATCAACTCTGAAGTGTATTGTGCTACTCTTCAGAAATTGAAGAAACGACTTCAGCGTGTTCGTAGGCACAAAAATCTGAACGAACTTCTCCTTCTTCATGACAACGCAAGACCTCACACAAGTCTTCGCACCCGAGAGGAGCTCACAAAACTTCAGTGGACTGTTCTTCCTCATGCACCCTACAGCCCCGATCTCGCACCGTCGGATTTCCATATTTTTGGCCCTATGAAGGACGCAATCCGTGGGAGGCACTACGCGGATGATGAAGAAATTATTAATGCAGTACGACGTTGGCCCCGACATCGACCAGTGGAATGGTACCGTGCAGGCATACAGGCCCTCATTTCAAGGTGGCGTAAGGCCGTAGCATTGAATGGAGATTACGTTGAAAAATAGTGTTGTGTAGCTAAAAGATTGGGGAATAACCTGGTGTATTTCAATGCTGAATAAAACAACCCCTGTTTCAGAAAAAAAAATGTGTTGCATTACTTATTGAACTGCCCTCGTACCTTCACCGAGGAGTCAAGCAGAATATTGCTCCCTCCTACGTATATCTCTCTAAGAGACCATGAGGATAAAATCATTGAGATTAGAGCCCACACAGAGGCATACCGACAATCTTTCTTTCCACGAACAATACGAGACTGGAACAGAAGGGAGAACCGATAGAGGTACTCAAGGTACCCTCCGCTACAGACCGTCAGGTGGCTTGCTAAGTATGGATGTAGATGTAGATGCGAACGCCAGAGAGTGGGACGCGTCTGTGCTCTCGGTTTTTCTGCAAGGCGAGACCTACATCCCGCTTCCGTCGTATGAGCAACAGCCCCATGTCTCAACCGTTACAACTCTGATTACATGTTTTGTTTACATTACCAGAGGTGGTCACGTAATTACGGAAAGCTGCCACACAGCGACACGTAAGCTATTCCAGGAGACTGCATCCATTGGAATGTTCTCTCCGCGGTCTGACTCCAGTTCATGCATCACATATCACACAAACTAGTGTTCACTATAAAATAAGTTACACTACTGGCCATTAAAATTGCTACACCAAGACGAAATGCAGATAATAAACGGTTATTCATTGGACAAATATATTATACTAGAACTGACATGTCATTACATTTTCACGCAATTTGGGTGAATAGATCCTGAGAAATCAGTACCCAGAACAACCACCCCTCGCCATAATAACAGCCTTGATACGCCTGGGCATTAAGTCAAACAGAGCTTGGATGGCGTGTACAGGTACAGCTGCCCATGAACCTTCAACACGATACCACAGTTCATCAAGAGTAGTGACTGGCGTATTGTGACGAGCCAATTGCTCGGCCACCATTGACCAGAAGTTTTCAATTGGTGAGAGATTTCGAGAATGTGCTGGCCAGGGCAGCAGTCGAACATTTTCTGTATCCGGAAAGGCCCGTACAGGACCTGCAACATGCGGTCGTGCATTATCCTGCTGAAATGTAGGGTTTCGCAGGGATTGAATGAAGGGTAGAGCCACGGGTCGTAACACATCTGAAATGTCCACTGTTCAAAAAATGTAACGTCCACTGTTCAAAGTACCGTCAACGCGAACAAGAGGTCACCGAGACATGTAACCAATGGCACCCCCATACCATCACGCCGGGTGATACGCCAGTATGGCGATGACGAATACACGCTTCCAATCTGCGTTCACCGCGATGTCGCCAAACACGGATGCGACCATCATGATGCTGTAAACAGAACCCGGATTCATCCGAAAAAATGACGTTTTGCCATTCGTGCACCCAGGTTCGTCGTTCAGTACACCATCGCACGCGCTCCTGTCTGTGATGCAGCGACAAGGGTAACCGCAGCCATGGTCTCCGAGCTGATAGTCCTTGCTGCTGCAAACGTCGTCAAACTGTTCATGCAGACCGTTGTTGTCTTGCAAACGTCTCCATGTGTTGACTCAGGGATCGAGACGTGGCTGCACGATCCGTTACAGCGGTGCGGATAAGATGCCTGTCACCTCGACTGCTAGTGATACGAGGCCGTTGGGATCCAGCACTGCATTCCGTATTATCCTCCTGAAACCACCGATTCCATATTTCCCCAACAGTCATTGGACCTCGACCAACGCGAGTAGGAATGTCGCGATACGATAAACCGCAATCGCGATAGGCTACAATCCGACCTTTATCAAAGTCGGAAACGCGATGGTACGCATTCTCCTCCTTACACGAGGCCTCACAACAACGTATCACGAGGCAACGCCGGTCAACTGCTGTTTGTGTATGAGAAATCGGTTGGAAACTTTCCTCATGTCAGCACGCTGTAGGTGTCGCCACCGGCGCCAACCTTGTGTGAAATCTCTGAAAAGCTGTCGGTCAAATTTCGCGTCTGTAGCACGTCATCTTCGTGGTGTAGCAGTTTTAATGGCTAGTAGTGTATGTTCTCAATCATTCTCTTAAATATGTTTACAAGTACGCAACGCAACGCTTAAGAAGTGTAGCACGCTAACACGATTTAAAATTATCGTGAATCAACGTAAATCACACAAAAAACTGAAAGTTTAATATTTAACAGCATGACGCGTGTTTGTAATGTGACTTCATTTTACTTTCATATACGGACGAAATATTCTGCAGAAACTTTCAAGAAATTCGTTTCACTAATTAGTTTTGAAAGAAATGTGATGGTGGGCGGTCCTTACGTTCTTAGTCGGTCGAATGTAAATTACGAGAGCTGACTTCAGCAGATTCAGGCCGCTCGCTAGTCTACCGCCACAATTCCGGCGTACCGAGCCGGTTAACGAGGTTTGCGAAGTTACAAAATCCGCACATAACAACTTACACAAGTAGACAGCATTTCCGTTTTCGGCACAGACCTCTATCCGCACTTCATGACACTTCTGGAGGGATACGAAACTTCCTGGCAGATTAAAACTGTGTGCCCGACCGAGACTCGAACTCGGGACCTTTGCCTTTCGCGGGCAAGTGCTCTACCATCTGAGCTACCCAAGCACGACTTACGCCCCATCCTCACAGCTTTCTGCAAGATTCGCAGGAGAGCTTCTTTGAAGTTTGGAAGGTAGGAGACGAGGTACTGGCAGAAGTAAAGCTGTGAGTAGCGGGCGTGAGTCGTGCTTCGGTAGCTCAGATGGTAGAGCACTTGCCCGCGAAAGGCAAAGGTCCCGACTTCGAGTCTCGGTCGGGCACACAGTTTTAATCTGCCAGGAAGTTTCATATCGGCGCACACTCCGCTGCAGAGTGAAAATCTCATTCTGGAAACATCCCCCAGGCTGTGGCTAAGCCATGTCTCCGCAGTATCCATTCTTTCAGGAGTGCTAGTTCTGCAAGGTTCGCAGGAGAGCTTCTGTAAAGTTTGGATGGTAGGAGACGAGATACTGGCAGAAGTAAAGCTGTGAGACGGGGCGTGAGTCGTGCTTCGGTAGCTCAGATGGTAGAGCACTTGCCCGCGAAAGGCAAAGGTCCCGAGTTCGAGTCTCGGTCGGGCACACAGTTTTAATCTGCCAGGAAGTTTCATATCGGCGCACACTCCGCTGCAGAGTGAAAATCTCATTCTGGAAACATCCCCCAGGCTGTGGCTAAGCCAAGTCTCCGCAGTATCCATTCTTTCAGGAGTGCTAGTTCTGCAAGGTTCGCAGGAGAGCTTCTGTAAAGTTTGGATGGTAGGAGACGAGATACTGGCAGAAGTAAAGCTGTGAGACGGGGCGTGAGTCGTGCTTCGGTAGCTCAGATGGTAGAGCACTTGCCCACGAAAGGCAAAGGTCCCGAGTTCGAGTCTCGGTCGGGCACACAGTTTTAATCTGCCAGGAAGTTTCATATCAGCGCACACTCCGCTGCAGAGTGAAAATCTCATTCTGGACTTCTGGAGGGATGTTTACTAGAAGACAGGAAAGCTCGAATATGGATGACGTCAGTACTAGTTGAAAAGCACAAGACGGATCTCCAAAGGATCCAAAGTCTTACGGACCGATACATTTACAAATGCGTTCGGTATGATAATAGAGAAACTTGTCTGTAGTGGGCAGGCAGAAAATGGAAATATTGTCGGTGTGAACGAATCGGACACTGAAGGTCATCAACACAGCAGGGGAAAAGAACGGTGTGGGCGCAATGATTGCCACAGCGGGAACCTACGATAGATAACCAACGCAGAATGCCTCGTTCTCTAGAATGACACAAATGGGATGTCAAAGATATCTCCACCTGTCTCCGTGACTATACAAGAGAAAGCAAAGCTGAAGTGGTTCGTCCGAAGATAGCGGCAGAGAAACATCTTACCGAAGGATGTCCAAAGACCTCTGCAGAAATTCTCTTACAGAAAAGACGTGACCCACCCCGAGCAAAAGGAAGCGTCGCAGACGGCGGCGACCCCGTGACAACTGCAGGGGACACTGCGATACAAGCAGAAGAAAGTAGTCGAGGAGTAATGGCGCCGCTTCCTAATTGGCGTTCGGAAAAGATCTTCAAATACCTACAAATAAAGAGTCTATATTTTGCTCCAAGGAAAACTGTCACGAACAAGATACCCGACTGTAAGAATATACAGCTAGGTCCTCTCGTGTGTCTTTTATGAGACTGATACATACAGTAGTTCGTTGTAACAGAGTAAGACATCATCTTAATACATATAAGTAACTCCTTGTAATACATAAGGAATTTTACACTACAGACGTGTAGTTTTCTTTAGCTACTGCTCCTGCATAGAGTCACGGGCGGAACACTGGTAGTAATTAAAACTGCGACTCCAAGAAGAACAGCAAATAACCAGATTCGCGTAAGGTAGGGTAAAGTCACTTTTTTTCTTAACTCATTGCCACCACATCTGTTTGCTTGTAATTTCTTGGGACATCATACGTGGCAGATACTGTTGACATAGCTGCAGTCTACTAATCATCTTACAACTATGACGAAATTGCCTACGAATCTCTGTGATATTTGATAATTGTTTAAAATTCTGCTTATAACTTATGATTGCCAACACCTAACTGGATGAAATGGTTTCATGTAAGAGAGGGGAAAAAAATGTTGTAAATGTAAATCTATCGCGAATATACCTCCCTCTACCTTAAGTTGTATAGAACGGACATTCAATAATTAAAGAGACAAATTGGTGTAGGAAAGAAACTGCGCATTTTAACAAAATCAGGGTTTTACTACTTCTCAACGCAATCCCCACCAATATTAAGACATTAGTCCCAAATATGAATTAGTTTTTTGAGTCTGATGCAAAGAAGTTAGCGTCTTTGTTTTCTGACGCACTTTCCCACGAAGTGTTTGATTCCATGATTTGCCTTTTGGACTTCGGTTGAAAATGGTGACTGTAGTTTCATGACACATTAAATCTTGTTTAGAAAAGGACCACCTACCCTTCCGTTGCACTGTTCTAAGTCTTCTTTCCTTGTGATGTTGCGTTTAATCTTTCGCGACGGACGTAGCCCTTGTTTTGCTGTACTCGATCTTGTCACCGATAACGTTACGAACTGCGCCAACATTTACCGCAGCTCTTTTTGCTAATTTTGAGCAGCATTTCGCCGGTCCTCACGAGTAATGTCGTCACTACGGGTTCTGACCAAAGGAGATCACACTTTAACTGGCCGGCCACTCACTCAGCATTGACCTCTTCCTGTTTTCTGACTGTTCTTGCCACTTATAAAAATTTCGTACTTCATACTACTTTCACCATGCCGTAAAATTATTGGAGAAAAGGCTTTAAGCCGGCCGGAGTGGCCGAGCGGTTCTAGGCGCTTCAGTCTGGAGCCGCGCGACCGCTACGGTCGCAGGTTCGAATCCTGCCTCGGGAATGGATGTGTGTGATGTCCTTAGGTTAGTTAGGTTTAATTAGTTCTAAGTTCTAGGGGACTGATGACCTCATGAGAACCATAGTCCCATAGTGCTCAGAACCACCAAAAGGCTTTAGTTGGTTTTACACATCAGAAATCAAAAAACGGACCGCTGAACGCTGTTCAGCTAGTGTGGAAACTTGAAGAGAACACATCAATTTTTCTCTGTAATTAGTGAATGTCCCTTATTGCAACACTGCACGAACGCCATATTAGGGTTCGCACCGACCGCGTGTTAATTCGCTTGTACATGAAAAAGCATACAGACACACTAAATGGCGTAATAGTAAGTAGGAGCACACGAAATAAGGGCTTACATTAAAGCCCTGTGTGACAGTGAACTATTCCGCAGAGGCGAAGACATTAGAGTGGGCTTTTTTTCCTTTATTTTTGTTTCATCCCTGTTGTTGCTGTGGTCTTCAGTCCAGAGACTGGTTTGATGCAGCTCTCCGTGCTACTCTATCCTGTGCAAGCTTCTTCATCTCCCAGTACCTGCTGCAACCTACATCCTTCTGAATCCGTTTAGTGTATTCATCTCTTGGTCTCCGCCTACGATTTTTACCCTCCGCGCTGCCCTGCAATACTAAATTGGTGATCCATTGATGCCTCAGAATATGTTCTACCAACCGATCCCTTCTTCTAGTCAAGTTGTGCCACAAATTTGTCTTTTCCCCAATTCTATTCAGTACCTCGGCATTAGTTATGTGATCTACCCATCTAATCTCTCGTCCCATATACGGGGAGGGGGGAAGGGGGTCAGCGGTGCAATTCTCCGCTCTTCAGTTAAACGTATGAGAAAAAAATTACAGTGAGATATAGGAACAAATTTTGCGGCAATTTTCTGTTTTAAACTTAAAAAAAAGGCAGACAGGTAAACGAAAGCGAAAAAGTAAATTTTAAAAACACATCAGTGAAAGTTGAAATTCTTCTGATAAAAACACTGCACTTTCACTTAAAATCGGAAGGACTTGTGATAGGGTGAGAAGTTATAAAATAAATAAATAAAAAAATAAAATAAAATATTGGTTATTGTATATGTATGATAGTGATTGGTTGTAATTAATATTTGCTTATCTGGAACGTGGACGTTTAATTATTTGGTATCAGACGCTTGACAATGGTTTTTTCGTAAATGCAATGTTATTCGTAGTTGACCGTGAAATAAGACTCATATAATCGGACTTCGTATTTAAATCGTTTCCAAAGACTGCTGCGGTAGGTGCGGACTCAAAATCTCAATATTAGAATAATTTGCCCGCCATGTCAATACGTCGTACAGAGGTGACTGTCTACTAAACATAAAAAAGTTTACACAGTTAGTTAAATTAGATATATTCAACAAATAAGACTACAGTTAAATAAATAATTCAACTTACTTTCATAAATATAGAATCTTTACAGGGTCGAGTGCCTAGTGATATTGCAACTCGCAGTGTTCTTATACAGGGTGTTTAAAAAATGACCGGTATATTTGAAACGGCAATAAAAACTAAACGAGCAGCGATAGAAATACACCGTTTGTTGCAATATGCTTGGGACAACAGTACATTTTCAGGCAGACAAGCTTTCGAAATTACAGTAGTTACAATTTTCAACAACAGATGGTGCTGCAAGTGATGTGAAAGATATAGAAGACAACGCAGTCTGTGGGTGCGCCATTCTGTACGTCGTCTTTCTGCTGTAAGCGTGTGCTGTTCACAACGTGCAAGTGTGCTGTAGACAACATGGTTTATTCCTTAGAACAGAGGAGTTTTCTGGTGTTGGAATTCCACCGCCTAGAACACAGTGTTGTTGCAACAAGACGAAGCTTTCAACGGAGGTTTAATGTAACCAAAGGACCGAAAAGCGATACAATAACGGATCTGTTTGAAAAATTTCAACGGACTGGGAACGTGGCGGATGAACGTGCTGGAAAGGTAGGGCGACCGCGTACAGCAACCACAGAGGGCAACGCGCAGCTAGTGCAGCAGGTGATCCAACAGCGGCCTCGGGTTTCCGTTCGCCGTGTTGCAGCTGCGGTCCAAATGACGCCAACGTCCACGTATCGTCTCATGCGCCAGAGTTTACACATCTATCCATACAAAATTCAAACGCGGCAACCCCTCAGCGCCGCTACCATTGCTGCACGAGAGACATTCGCTAACGATATAGTGCACAGGATTGATGACGGCGATATGCATGTGGGCAGCATTTGGTTTACTGACGAAGCTTATTTTTACCTGGACGGCTTCGTCAATAAACAGAACTGGCGCATATGGGGAACCGAAAAGCCCCATGTTGCAGTCCCATCGTCCCTGCATCCTCAAAAAGTACTGGTCTGGGCCGCCATTTCTTCCAAAGGAATCATTGGCCCATTTTTCAGATCCGAAACGATTACTGCATCTGGACATTCTTCGTGAATTTGTGGCGTTACAAACTGCCTTAGACGGCACTGCGAACACATCGTGGTTTATGCAAGATGGTGCCCGGCCACATCGCACGGCCGACGTCTTTAATTTCCTGAATGAATATTTCGATGATCGTGTGATTGTTTTGGGCTATCCGAAACATACAGGAGGCGGCGTGGATTGGCCTCCCTATTCGCCAGACATGAACCCCTGTGACTTCTTTCTGTGGGGACACTTGAAAGACCAGGTGTACCGCCAGAATCCAGAAACAATTGAACAGCTGAAGCAGTACATCTCATCTGCATGTGAAGCCATTCCGCCAGAGTCGTTGTCAAAGGTTTCGGGTAATTTCATTCAGAGACTACGCCATATTATTGCTACGCATGGTGGATATGTGGAAAATATCGTACTACAGAGTTTCCCAGACCGCAGCGCCATCTGTTGTTGGAAATTGTAACTACTGTAATTTCGAAAGTTTGTCTGCCTGAAAATGTACTGTTGTCCCAAGCATATTGCAACAAACGGTGTATTTCTATCGCTGCTCGTTTAGTTTTTATTGCCGTTTCAAATATACCGGTCATTTTTTAAACACCCTGTATGATAGTGATTGGTTGTAATTAATATTTGCTTATCTGGAACGTGGACGTTTAATTACTTGGTATCAGACGCTTGACAATGGTTTTTTCGTAAATGCAATGTTATTCGTAGTTGACCGTGAAATAAGACTCATATAATCGGACTTCGTATTTAAATCGTTTCCAAAGACTGCTGCGGTAGGTGCGGACTCAAAATCTCAATATTAGAATAATTTGCCCGCCATGTTAATATGTCGTACAGAGGTGACTGTCTGCTAAACATAAAAAGTGTAGACAGTTAGTTAAATCAGATATATTGAACGAATAAGACTACAGTTAAATAATTCTACTTACTTTCATAAATATAAATTCTTTACAGAATCGAGTGCCTAGTAAGATTGCAACTCGCAGTGTTCTAATATAACATCAAATATGACGGTGTGCCAGTTAATAAAATATACGTGCTTCCCGCACCAGTTATTGTACAACACCTACTTCTTCTTAATGAAACGTAAGTGTCGTAATTGTATTTTGTCTTATCAGCCGCATAGCGCTGCAGTTCTCTGCCATCGGCTTTATTTATTTGTCAGAGATTAATTATTTAATTAAGATTTCGCGTTTCCGAGGAAACTCACGCACGGCATGCAAATGTGCGTTTATAATGTGTTAGCAGTGGGGGGACTGTGTTCGACAGGGTTTAGGGATTTAGGTAGAAAGGTGGAGGTCTATTAGACAGGCAAACTACGGAGACGAGGCAGGTCCGTGTCGCTTCCCCTCTTTCCGACGCCGTGGCTGGGAGTCGCCATCCACCCCGCCCCGCCAGAGGCGCCGCCCGCGCACCTGCAGGTGGCTAGGCACTGCCCGCAGGTGCGGCGCCGCCTCCTGCAGCGCGGGCAGCGGCAGGTGCGCGCCACCTGCTTGCTATCTGCCGTGCGCCCGTCGACTCGCCACAGCCAGCCAGCCTGGTGGTCGGTGTCCTCCGGGCAGCTGCCCCTTAGGCGCTAAGGACCAGCTCCCCGTGATTTGAAACGGCCGCACATTCCAAACTGTCCGACGGCTCGTCACAGAGACGCGCACACACATTTGCACCCATTCATTGCCTCTCTGAAATAACTGTAGTAGGGCCAGACGCACGAGCTGCCAGCGTACGCAGAGTGGGGTGATAAAGTTCCTGGGACGGGCGATAGGAACAGAGAAAGATATCAAGTCTGCGAACAGGCTTCTGCCCTACGTGCAGCTCTAGGAGGGAGACGCCGCCCCGGCAAAGATCACCGGTAGTTCAAATGGCTCCGAGCACTATGAGACTTGACATCTGAGGTCATCAGTCCCCTAGACTTAGAACTACACTACTGGCCAATAAAATTGCTACAGCAAGAAGAAATGCCGATGATAAACGGGTATTCATTGGGAAAATATATTATACTAGAACTGACATGTGATTACATTTTCACGCAATTTGGGTGCATAGATCCTGACAAATCAGTACGTAGAACAACCACCTTTGGCAGTAATAACGGCCTTGATGCCGTGGGCATTGAGTCAAACAGAGCTTGGATGGCGTGTACAGGTACAGCTGCTCATGCATCTTCAACACGATCCCACGGTTCATCAAGAGTAGTGGCTGGCGTATTGTGACGAGCCAGTTGCTCGGCCACCATTGACCAGACGTTTTCAGTTGAAGGGAGATCTGGAGAATGTGCTGGCCAGGGCAGCAGTCGAACATTTTCTGTATCTAGAAATGCCCGTACAGGACCTACAACATGCGCTCGTGCATTATCCTGCTGAAATGTAGGGATCTCGACCAAGCCGAGCTGCGTAGGGTTTCGCAGGGATCGAGTGAAGGATAGAGCCACGGGTCATAACACATCTGAAATGTAACGTCCACTGTTCAAAGTGCCGTCAATGCGAACAAGAGGTAACCGAGACGTGTAACCAATGACACCCCACCCACTACGCCGGGTGATGCGCCAGTATGGCGATGACGAATACAAACTTCCAATGTGCGTTCACCGCGATAACGCCAAACACGGATGCGACCATCACGATGCTGTAAGCAGAACCTGGATTCATACGAAAAAAATGACGTTTTGCCATTCGTGCACCCAGGTTAGTCGTTGAGTACACCACGCAGGCGCTCCTGTCTGTAATGCAGCGTCAAGGGTAGCCGCAGTCATGGTCTCGGAGCTGATAGTCCATGCCGCTGCAAACGTTGTCGAACTCTTCGTGCAGATGGTTGTTGTCTCGGAAACGTCCCCATCTGTTGACTCAGCGATCGAGACGTGGCTGCACGATCCGTTACAGCCATGCGGATAAGATGCCTGTCATCTCGACTGCTAGTGATACGAGGCCGTTGGGATCCAGCACGGCGTTCCGCATTACCCTCTTGAACCACCGATTCTATATTCTGCTAACAGTCATTGGATCTCTACCAACGCGAGCAGCAGTGTCGCGATACGATAAACCGGAATCGCGATAGGCTACAATCCGAACTTTATCAAAGTCGGAAACGTGATGGTACGCATTTCTCCTCCTTACACGAGGCATCACAACAACGTTTCGCCAGTCAACGCCGGTCACCTACTGTTTGTGTATGAGAAATTGGTCGGAAACTTTGCTCATGTCTGCACGTTGTAGGTGTCGCCAGCGGCGCAAACCTTGTGTGAATGCTCTGAAAAGCTAAGCGCTTGCACATCACAGCATCTTCTTGCTGTCGATTAAATTTTGCGTTTGTAGCACGTCGTTTTCGTGTTGCAGCAAATTTAATGGCCAGTAGTGTACTTTCGTACAATTCTTCGAGAATTTCCGCACGAGAGGTCGTCCCTTACGGAACTGGCGACGAACGCGCGTATCCGATACAGTTGCGACGTTGGCCTTTCGTACTACATCACTGCCGCTTACGGAAACTATAACGGCTGCGTGCAGATGAGCGTGAAGACAGCCGTACGCCCTGTCTGCTCTGCCGCCTCCTCTAGCACTGCACTTCCAGTCACTTATCTTCAGATCTGACACAGCGTAGAAAAAGTATTCGTCCTCGACAGAGCGCTCTTCTGGAAATGACTTTCTGTACGAGGAACCCGACGTCGGGACGATGTTCCTCAAAATCTCGGGGAAAATAAAACACATTTCCAACTTCAAAAAGACAGCGAATGGATCACCTACGACGACGGCAATGTGTTCCGAGTACTTAACCGCCGCTCATTCCAGGCAGCCGACTAACAAAAATTAATCTGGTATCGGAGAGGACCCATTTTTGGGGCAGGCTGGAGGTAAAACTTGCAGGGAACGAGCGAGGCGCGAATGCGGTAAGCGTGTTCCAACGGTCGTACGCTGCAGTAGAAATGCGCAGGTGAACTGAATTGCACATGACCTTGTAGCAGTGGGCAGCATTGCAGCGACAACAACGTCAGCAGAGAGTCTACATCTACATCCACATTTATACTCCGCAAGCCACCCAAAGGTGTGTGGTGGAGGGCATTTTACGTGACACTGTCATTACCTCCCTTTCCTGTTCCAGTCGCGTATGGTTCGCGGGAAGAACGACTGTCTGAAAGCCTCCGTGCGCGCTCGAATCTCTCTAATTTTACATTCGTGATCTCCTCGGGAGGTATAAGTAGGGGGAAGCAATATATTCGATACCTCATCCAGAAACGCACCCTCTGGAAACCTGGCGAGCAAGCTACACCACGATGGAGAGCGCCTCTCTTGCAGAGTCTGCCACTTGAGTTTATTAAACATCTCCGTAACGCTATCACGGTTACCACATAACCCTGTGACGAAACGCGCCGCTCTTCTTTGGATCTTCTCTATCTCCTCCGTCAAACCGATCTTGTACGGATCCCACACTGATGAGCAATACTCAAGTATAGGTCGAACGAGAGTTTTGTAAGCCACCTCCTTTGTTGATGGACTACATTTTCTAAGCACTCTCCCAATGAATCTCAACCTGGTACCCACCTTACCAACAATTATTTTTATATGATCATTCCACTTCAAATCGTTCCGCACGCATACTCCCAGATATTTTACAGAAGTAACTGCTACCAGTGTTTGTTCAGTCGGCAGGACTCAACAGGACCAGCCATACCTCTGAGGATGTCCCAACGTAGTACTGGAAGAAACGTTAGGAACAGAAGTGTTCCTTGGACCACGGCCATATAAGCCGGAAGAATTATCAACAACAGTACCATCCGGTCGTGAAAGGCTTCACTGTATGATTAGAGACACGTGTGTCGCGCAGTTGCCGAGTCCTTCCGGCGCCATCCGTCCGAGCCCGTGGCCAGCGCTGACCGGGCTTCGGCGGGGGCCGGGTGCGGCTGGGCTGTGCTAGGCCGCTGCGTTCCGCGTGACCAGCACCGCCGCCGCCGCCTGCAACCCGACGCCCGCCGGCCGCGTCCCCCCCCCCCCCCCCCCCCCCCCCCGGCCATGCCCGGCTCACGGCGCCGCTCAGCCGGAAGGCCGCCACGTCCCAAATCAAATCTCCCCGCCTGCGCTCTCTCCACCCACAGGGCACACACGCTTCTCCTTCCCCGGCTCTGCCGGTACCCCTGAGGTCTCCTTCACACGTATGAGATTCCGTTCGATTCGAAAATAAACAATTTTTTCAGCCTTCAGTTGCAAGTTAATTTTTACTCGTTTACCTAGTGTGGGGCGGCTGGTTTAAATTTACTTGTTGTTAATAATAGTGTAGAGTGTAATGTGACTGCAGAAACATTTCCCGGCCGTTTAACCATATGTGGGGCGGCGGGTGCAATTAATTGTTATATACGAGGGCAGTTCAATAAGTAATGCAACACATTTTTTTCTGAAACAGGGGTTGTTTTATTCAGCATTGAAATACACCAGATTATTCCCCAATCTTTTAGCTACACAACACTATTTTTCAACGTAATCTCCATTCAATGCTACGGCCTTACGCCACCTTGAAATGAGGGCCTGTATGCCTGCACGGTACCATTCCACTGGTCGATGTCGGAGCCAACGTCGTACTGCATCAATAACTTCTTCATCATCCGCGTAGTGCCTCCCACGGATTGCGTCCTTCATTGGGCCAAACATATGGAAATCCGACGGTGCGAGATCGGGGCTGTAGGGTGCATGAGGAAGAACAGTCCACTGAAGTTTTGTTAGCTCCTCTCGGGTGCGAAGACTTGTGTGAGGTATTGCGTTGTCATGAAGAAGGAGAAGTTCGTTCAGACTTTTGTGCCTACGAACACGCTGAAGTCGTTTCTTCAATTTCTGAAGAGTAGCACAATACACTTGATCGTTGGACCATGGGGAAGGACATCGAACAGAATAACCCCTTCAGCGTCCCAGAACACTGTAACCACGACTTTACCGGCTGAGGGTATGGCTTTAAACTTTTTCTTGGTAGGGGAGTGGGTGTGACGCCACTCCATTGATTGCCGTTTTGTTTCAGGTTCGAAGTGATGAACCCATGTTTCATCGCCTGTAACAATCTTTGACAAGAAATTGTCACCCTCAGCCACATGACGAGCAAGCAATTCCGCACAAATGGTTCTCCTTTGCTCTTTATGGTGTTCGGTTAGACAACGAGGGACCCAGCGGGAACAAACCTTTGAATATCCCAACTGGTGAACAATTGTGACAGCACTACCAACAGAGATGTCAAGTTGAGCACTGAGTTGTTTGATGGTGATCCGTCGATCATCTCGAACGAGTGTGTTCGCATGCTCCGCCATTGCAGGAGTCACAGCTGTGCACGGCCGGCCCGCACGCGGGAGATCAGACAGTCTTGCTTGACCTTGCGGCGATGATGACACACGCTTTGCCCAACGACTCACCGTGCTTTTGTCCACTGCCAGATCACCGTAGACATTCTGCAAGCGCCTATGAATATCTGAGATGCCCTGGTTTTCCGCCAAAAGAAACTCGATCACTGCCCGTTGTTTCCAACGCACATCCGTTACAGACGCCATTTTAACAGCTCCGTACAGCACTGCCACCTGTCGGAAGTCAATGAAACTATACGAGACGAAGCGGGAATGTTTGAAATTATTCCACAAGAAATTTCCGGTTTTTTCAACCAAAAGTGGCCGAGAAAAAAAATGTGTTGCATTACTTATTGAACTGCCCCCGTAAATGTTCCTGTTAATTATGCTGTCCTTTGTCGTTCTCAACACTGGCTCTCTAACTACAATATTGGCAACCAGAAAGTGATTAGCAAAACGTGAAGCCTGTAATTAGAATTCCTAGTGCCCACTTCATCTGAGAAATACACTTATAGCTACAGCTTATAGCTCTGAGGAATTAGGAGATTGTCTGGGATTCATTATCAAAAAGGATCATGAAAAAACGTTCGCTATATTTTGAAAGTCACAGATGAAAAAAAAGAATCCACACAATCTGACTAACAGACCAGTTCAGAGTCTAATGCGCTGATGCAACTATAACTGTCCAAATTAAATGTTTAAGTGAATGCTCGCCATAATTTGATGATAACGTTCATCAAACGCCACGCGAGGGCACGTGAAATTACGACATACGCAAACTGAAGACAGATCATTAAAGTCATCCCAGAATTAACACTTCACTTGAAAATGATTTCATGGTTACGCGTATCCCGAGTAACTTATTACGGCATCCGAGGCTGTTTATAGCAATGATACCGATGCGACGCGACTCCCGACACAGATGGTTCAAAATGGCTCTGAGCACTATGGGACTTAACATCTATGGTCATCAGTCCCCTAGAACTTAGAACTACTTAAACCTAACTAACCTAAGGACAGCACACAACACCCAGCCATCACGAGGCAGAGAAAATCCCTGACCCCGCCGGGAATCGAACCCGACACAGATGGCGTGTCATTCAGCGTCTGGAGAGAACTGGGGCCTTTTTTCTTCGCGCAGCCTTCTTATATATAAAGGCGCGGTGCGGACGGCTCAGGGAACACCTGATCAAATCGGCTCTCCCGACTAGCCGCTGGGCTAGTAAAGCACCACTTTAAGTTATTGAATAAATCAGCGCTTTCTTTGCTGATAGCCGATGAAGCTCTCAATTTAAATGTGCATTCAGCACACAGGTAAGTAATCATAATAAAAGTCTGACGTGGCTAAGTAAAATATTTTGGACGAGAGAATTAATTTAATTACACTACACGCAGTAGACGAGCTCTAAACTTGCCCTTTGGAGATACGCTATCGCTATAGTTTTGTAGTTATTCAATTGAAACTTCTTACATCTTTATAATTATAGCGGATCTCCCTTCTACTTAAATTTAAACATCGTAGCCTTATTTATTCGCCTACTTAATCTATCTTGCTTCCTTAATTTTTAAGACAAAAACCAGAAAATCATGAATTTCAACTAAAATCTTAATTTGTGAGATCCAGAAGACAGTTTCTACTAAATTATTATGAAAAAGGAATCTAAATAGAAATTTTTAAGTTTCTAGCTCTTTTCTGTTGCGCCAATGATTTTTACAGAAAAACGTCCAAATTTTGAAAATGGTTAAAGTTATTGAACTGACATTCAACACATATTGATTTAGTATTACTCCTGACATGCTAGAAACGTTTCAGGTTATTTACTTGATTTTTAAATTATTGCGCAACATTTATGACGTCAGAGCAAGTTACAGCGGACTAGGCTGGCACACAATAGAAAGACTGATGAGAATTTTATAAGGCGTGAGTAGGCTGCTTCCCTACACAAGGTTTCGATTCCAGTAATGGAATCTTCTTCAGAACCTATAATTAAACCACATACGGACATATATTACTCACTGAAATGCATCATCAGTCTAATGATTTAATAATAAAGAAATCTTGATACTTACAAAAAATTAAATTATTTTGAGAGCCAAACACTGGCCATGTCACAGATTAAACATTAAAACAATAAAGACTTATAATCATAAGATTATGTCTGTCAAGATTAAAACCATTAAGGAGAACGTAGAGGGAGCTACGCCGGCCAGAAATAAGGACCACAAGTGAGCGGCACGGAAACTAGGCGACGCGAGCAGTTTCGCGGCGAGGCTCGGCCGCGGCCAAGCGCATGCGCGAGCGCAAAATTATTTAGAGCAAATATACATATAAACAAAATGTGACTGAAAGCCGTCCTACAAATGGACAAACCTATCTATTGGTATGGCAACATTAAACAATTTACCTGAGAACAAACTACAAAGCCAAGAAATAAAATTTTCTTTTACATTTAAATATTATAGTAAGAGGGGGAAGCCCCGCTACAGTAACTAAAAAATTTGTGTCAAAACTATGCGTGCTAAGCATAAAATGTCTTTAACATAAAAAAGACTTAGCAATTATGTGTCAATAACAAACATATTACGAAATACAAAGACCCACATGTACAATCGCACTACAATAAAGGGAAGAAGCAGATAGGGAAACAGCATCGGCCATTCGAAGCGGACTGTGGGTCAACTCCACTGGAGTAAAGGTTGAAATCCTTCCAAATAACTTCTATTTTTTAGTTGCAACTGATCATTAAGTAAGTTGTCTCTATCAATAATAAGATGTTTAAAAATTTGCAATTCTTCGAGGGTGTCTAGCCTACATCCCTTGACTTCATTATGCAAAAGCTCTGCGTCTTTTAGAGGCTTGGGAGCATGCGCCTTTTGGACCAGATGTTAAAGATTTGCCATTCGATTCGGTTCGGTTCGTTTTCGGTTCTTATTCGGTTGCTGCCGATACGTGTGAAACGGTTGAACCGTAAATTTTACTTTCAAATTCTTTTCTTGAGGAATTTACTTTATTTACTAGCGATTCACCAAGAACATCAACATATTTAATCACACTAGGTGAAGGTGGAAGTAGTTGCGAGGAAGTAACTGATGGAAAATAAAATTACCTTTAAGAAATGTGAATTTTATTCCTAAAAGCCTTCTCAAAACAGATTTAAAATTACAAGTAGAAAAGCACCCTCGAAATATCAAGTTACAATTTTATTTAGAGGCAAAAGAACAGTAGGAGCCTTCGGGCTGAGAAGCATGTCTGCTTCCTTTCAACACGGCCGTAGTCACCGTAGTCATGACCGCTCACAACAACCTCTGAGAGAGTACACTGGTGCAAATCTGCAACACACCACATTACTTTGAACAAAAAAAATTTTTAACAACTCACACAAACACGTAAACTATGCACCCCGTAAGAGGGATGGAAATCGTACAACACTCAAATTATTTGCCACCGAAAGTGCAATTTGTTTTTAAAGGGCTCTTACGATGGAAGGGTGGCAACTTTGTAAAAATGACTATTTAAATAAAACCCATGAAATTCAGAATTCCATAAAGTGTACAACATGCTTTACATTACACATATACCGCCTCGCAAGATGATAGGCAAGATAAAAACATATTTCAGGAATTCGGCCTTTACCTTAATTGTATAAATTAGTTAACACCGAATCCGACAAACATGACAGAGCCACCTATGAACGTACGGCAGACCGACAGACAGACAGACACTAACTGCCTAACAAATGCGGACGAAAGACACACGAGCAAGCTGGGGATGAGAGACTGACCAAAAAAAGTAGAATTTAACAAGTAACTGAAACAATATATCACGAATCACTTGTTGTTGTTGTTGTGGTCTTCAGTCCTGAGACTGGTTTGATGTAGCTCTCCATTATTCCGAATCACTTAACTTCTAATAAACTGCGATGTCTGGCGAAGACCTGGCGCAGCACCCCCAAATCGCTCTCCCGAACCGTCCGCTGCCAGCCGCTTCAACGGACGCAGGAAGGCGCGCCGATCTCCCGTCTCACGGCGTCGCAGCTCGCGCCGGCCAGACCGACGTCTTGGGTTGACTCCTGTTGCTCTCGTGTCGGCCGCGAAGTCACTACCCCTCGCTATACGCCGCGGCCCACTGGACTGACGTGTCGACCTCACATGCGACGACGCTTAAGACTGACAAGTCATCTTGTGTCTCAGTGCGCGACCGAGCAACCGATCAATCCAACCGCCAATGACCATTGCCTAAGCACTCGAGCAGACTGGCGGCCTAACACGTACTAGCACTCCGGACGACAGACAGACACTAACTGCCGCACAAAGGCGACGAGAGACAGACCAGCAACTGGTGACGTGAGACTGACCCAGCCTGACCAACTGTCTCCAACTGGCTGACTCCTTGGCGCGTTCATAGCGCCCCTTAAATGCACGTGAACAAGCAACCTTTCCCCTTTCACACCAGACGGTGCGACTGCCACAGCGGCGCCACCGCCAGAAACGGAAGGCGACTGCTTTACACTACGCGCTGCGGCGCGCTCTTCAAAACGGCCCTTCTGCTTTTATTCTGTACCTAATAGAAATAGAGAACCGAATCATCCCTGGATACAAACAGGTTTGCTCAGCTTTCTATAAGGTGCCAATTCTTCTCCAGAGAACGGAAAGCAATCGAGGCGTTCACAAACACTTACAGTACAGTTTCTGTTTTACTCTGATATCGAATGTATCTCTCTACAAATTACCTCTTATTATTATTTTTTGAATGTTGTTGTCGCAGTTTCTGTGATAAAACGTGCGGTTTACCAGATGATGATGATGTGGATAAGCTGGTTTCTGCAGAACTATTTAAAACCAGTGCTGTGGGGCAAAACTTGTGATAAATATAAGGATAAATTTAAGACGCAGGATTACGGAAAGAAGTTTGTGTTGAAATATTCAACGACTTCGGTGAATTTGACGGCTCTATAAAATGGAATTATGTAATTATGGAAAAATTAAATTTTATCGAATAAGCGACGTGGTACATTAGAACAACTGGTAAACTCACCACTATTTCGATGAAATCTACAAGGAAATGATCAAAAATAACCAATGACATTTATTTAAAATACGTATAAAAATAATATATTAAGGTAAATCACGTTTTAGAAAACCGTTAACTCACTGAACCCACTTCAGTCACGAAGCAAAAAAAACTGGCTATGAGCACTATAGGACTTAACATCTGAGGTCATCAGTTCCCTAGAAATGGCAGCCGGTGAGGCTGTGCGGTTCTAGGCGCTTCAGTCTGGAACCGCGTGACCGCTACGGTCGCAGGTTCGAATCCTGCCTCGGGCATGGATGTGTGTGATGTCCTTAGGTTAGTTAGGTTTAAGTAATTCTAAGTTCTAGGGGACTGATGACCACAGATGTTATGTCCCATAGTGCTCAGAGCTATTCAGTTCCATAGAACTTACAACTACTTAAACCTAACTAACCTAAGGACATCACACACATCCACGACCGAGGCAGATTACGGACCTGCAACCGTAGCAGCAGTGCCGTTCCGGGCTGAAGCGCCTAGAACCGCACGGCCACAGAGGCCGGCCACGAAGTAATCCTTCAACAAAACTCATATACTTTTAGTTAACATAAGTGCCCGATTTATCCTGATTTAATCCGAGGGAACATCTTCAAAATCCGAGATGGACAACGTCCTTTTCATTTCAAAATCATCTCCGTCTCGTACGAAATTGTGCAGAACTACATAAGCTTTCACTACGTCCGCAGCACAGTCAGGACCCAAGTTACTTGCGCGATGGAATATTCTCCACGTGTCCTTAAGTGCTCCAAAAGCACATTATGCGGTTTAATACATTCCCTCATAAATGTATCTTCGTATTGAAGACGGTCCTTTGATGTCCCGTGTAAGTCATCAAATAATTTTACAACCTCAAGTAATTAAAAAATTTGTCTACAGCTCTCGTAGCTTCGGGAAAACAGTTGTAAGTACGCTGTTTATACGTTTGTATGTTGGCACCGCGATAGACTGCATTAATAACTCTGACAGCGCTGTGAGCCCTTGTAAGAGACTCTGTGGCTGGTCGGATTCGCAGTTGGGAGTGAATAGCCAGCAGTGATGGAAGTTGGAAGTTAATAGTTAGCAGTGATGGAGGTTAGAGGTCTGAAGTGTTAGCGCGAGCGGACGGTCTCTGGACGTGTCCGTCATGGAGATGTAATATTGCTGACGATTATATAACTTTTGGAACTGGATGTCACGGACGATTTTATAGTTTTTGAACTGGATGTCACGTGATTAAGGTAAAATCTGCTAAATACATTGTTTGCTCTGCAACAAAATCTTTCCTTTGCTAACCACCTGTCTATCAGTAGTTAGAGCCTACAGCAGTTAGAATCTTTTATTTAGCTGGCTGTATTGGTGCCTGCTGTATCACTGTAGTTCGTGTAACGAAAATGTTTTGTGAGGTAAGTGACTTACGAAATGTATGGGTTCTTGTTCGGATTTCTTCCAATTCAGGGCCATTCTTTTGAGTTAATTTTAAAGCAGCCAGATCGTGTTATCCTTGAATATTGTGGGTAATTAATGAATAGGAGAAGTTTGAGCTGTAGTTGTCAGGGAAAATTCTGTAGGTCAGTGTTGAAATGATAAAGGCTAGAAAAAGTGACAGTACGTCAGTTTCACTCAGCAGTTTCAGAATTAAATTTAGAAGTTTCACCTTGTCAGTCATTGCAGCTTAAGTAAAAAATTATTAAATAAAGAAATTTCAATGTGTAGAATGCTCCAAATTCCTCCCGTAAACAGATGAGAGGGTGCTGTCTCCTACGTTTTATATATGTAGAAACAACATGCCAGCAACCTGAGTGCAATCCAGTATCACTACTGAGCGTGTGTGCGGGAGAAAATACAGAACCTAATGTGAACCAGCGGCCGCTACGGTCGCAGGTTCGAATCCTGCCTCGGGCATGGATGTGTGTGATGTCCTTAGGTTAGTTAGGTTTCAGTATTTTAAACATAGCTGCACAACAGCAACGGTTCCACGTAATAAAATTATAAACAGCCGACCAGTTGCAATGGATAAAGAATTCTTTATCTAGGTTTCAACAAATTTAAATTTGTCTTCTTCAGAAGGTGGCAATTTTACATTAGTAAGGACTAATGTGCCATCGCCGTTTAAACAAATGTCCGCATAGATCCATTTGTCAAAACTCAAGTCGGTTGTGAGCTCTGCAACATCCACGTACTAATTTATATTTGCGTGACAAACCCTATTTCTAGGGCTATATTTTAATTTTGGCAAATGGATCTATGCCGACATTTCTAAAAACGGCGATGGCACATTAGTCCTTACTAATGTAAAATTGCCACCTTCTGAAGAAGACAAATTTAAATTTGTTGAAACCTAGGTAAAGAATTCTTTATCCATTGCAACAGGTCGGCTGTTTATAATTTTATTAATTAGGTTTAATTAGTTCTAAGTTCTAGGCGACTGATGAACTCAGAAGTTAAGTCGCATAGTGGTCAGAGCCATTTGAACCATTTTGAACCTAATGTGAACCCCGTGAAAACCGTGTTTGTGCGAAAGGGTGTCGCGCCGTTGCAGTTGCAACTTAAAACTAATCGAATGGAACCGCATACTTGTGAATCAGGCCTAATGTTGCCCTCGCACGGAACGTGCGATGTCGCTGCGAAACACGCCACGGTGAAAAGTGCACGGGCAGTGTGGCGCCGGTACACCACACGGAACACTGGCCGCTCGCCGTCGCGATTGGCAATCGCAGACGCCTCCCCTCGCTTCCCACGCCCGGGTTCCCGGGTTCGATTCCCGGCGGGGTCAGGGATTTTATCTGCCTCGTGATGGCTGGGTGTTGTGTGATGTCCTTAGGTTAGTTAGGTTTAAGTAGTTCTAAGTTCTAGGGGACTGATGACCATAGATGTTAAGTCCCATAGTGCTCAGAGCCATAGCCACACCTTCCCTCCACTCCACTCCTCGATGGTGGTAGTTCTCACAAGGGAACCTCCCCATCGCACCCCCCTCAGATTTAGTTATAAGTTGGCACAGTTGATAGGCCTTGAAAAACTGAACACAGATCAATCGAGAAAACAGGAAGAAGTTGTGTGGAACTATGAAAAAATAAACAAAATATACAAACTGAGTAGTCCATGCGAAGATAGGCAACATCAAGGAGAGCGTGAGCCCATAAGCGCCGTGGTCCCGTGGTTAGCGTGAGCAGCTGCGGAACGGAAGGTCCTTGGTTCAAGTCTTCCCTCCAATGAAAAGTTTACTTAATTTTTTTTTTAAAGTCATGATCTGTCCGTTCATTCATGGACGTCTCTGTTCACTGTAATAAGTTTAGTGTCTGTGTTTTGCGACCGCACCGCAAAACCGTGCGATTAGTAGACGAAAGGGCGTGCCTCTCCAATGGGAACGGAAAACATTTGATCGCAAGATCATAGGTCAACGGATTCCTCCGCAGGAAAACAATTTTGATATATTCTATACGACACTGGTGACGGCATGTGCGTCACATGACAGGAATATGTTGTCGACCCACCTAAGTTGTACACTTGGCGAATGGGTAAAAAGATTCTTTTACCTTGCCCAATACTACGGCAAGTTACCTCGCACTAGACGGACAGATAATAATTGTCTGAAAACAAAAAATTAAACTTTTCACTCGAGGTAAGACTTGAACAAAGGACCTTCCGTTCCGCAGCTGCTCACGCTAACCACGGGACCACGGCGCTTCTGCTCACGCTCTCCTTGATGTTGCCTATCTTCGCATGGACTACTCAGTTTGCATATTTTGCTTATTTTTTCGTAGTTCCACACAACTTCTTCCTGTTTTCTCGATTGATCTGTGTTCAGTTTTTCAAGACCTATTCACTGTGCCAACTTATAACTAAATCTGAGGGGGGGTGCGATGGGGAGGTTCCCTTGTCAGCCACAACTGGGGCACAAAACGCACAGTTTGTTTACGAAACTGGGCGCGAGTAAAACTGCTACGTTAGCTTTACTGAAACGCACACTTGCTCCCTTCTCCATGTGTCTGCCACGTTGTTCTTTCTGTAGTATACAAGGTAACAACTTCCGGGGAAATCAGCCGGTGACGTAAACAGCAATCCTTTTAATTCGTGGGATCATGTTTCCCGGATAATTCACAAAATCGAAAAAACTAATTTTCGAAGCGAGATTGCTATTTTTGTGCATAATATCGAATATTCCTGAACATACTTGTGTAATATTAATAAGAAGCTCCCAGAATTCTGAAGACACCGCCAACCTGAACATAAAAGTACTTGCAGATAGCAGGATGCGAACTGGCGTTCGCAGATCTCGATGAAAGTTTTCAGAAGGCTTTCCTCGGTTGTGTGGCAAATGCCGGAACAGGAAATCACCTCCCATAGTTTCCCAGTTGGGCATTTTTGCGATTTCTTACAGAGAAACAGCACTTCCGAGTGACCCAGAAATGTATTATGCTCCGAAATAGATGAGATGTTAGAATGAAACGCTACAAAACAAAAATAGGTAACCAGTAAACAAATGGTTCAAATGGCTCTGAGCACTATGGGACTTAACTTCTGAGGTCATCAGTCCCCTAGAACTTAGAACTACTTAAACCTAACTAACCTAAAGACATCACACACATGCATGCCCGAGGCAGGATTGGAACGTGCGACCTAGCAGACTGAAGTGCCTAGAACCGCACGGCCACACCGGCCGGCGGTAACCAGTAACAGGTGCAATGAGTGCAGTTCTAATGTGCCGGCTCTTTGCCCCAGCGGAATGCTATAGGGGAGCTGGCAGTAAGTACCCGATTACGGTTCCGCGTAACAGCATCAATTTACTTGCGCTGTCGTCGAAAGCCACCGTTGAACTCTTTAAAGTTCCCTTCCTCTATGGGCACTCAAGCCTCTGAATCTGCTTTAACGTCTGAGTGCTGCGTAAACATAAAATAAAACAACGTAGCCGTTGACACGTCCATTTTAACATTACAGCTGACAAGTAACGAAGCAGGTGTGCATACGGAGATCGATTTCGTAAGACATTGTTCTGGTACCGAACGCCGCGGGTTTCGCATCCGCGCCAGACGGCCTGGACCTCGATTACCACTAGAGGGCTCTGCAGCCGTCGCGCCGTAAGCCTTGGCTACGCGCGTTCCTCGCCCGCGTATAACGTGAGGGCGCCACGGTGGAGCACGTGGTCACAGCTGCCAATCACGACGTACCGTGTCCTGTATATAAGCGCCTGCCTCTCGCTCAGATAATCAAGTCTCCCTCTCCGTCCTTCCATACTGATCTCCTCCGGCGCCTTCCCCGCATCACCTTTGGGCCCCACGCATCCCTCACCCCATTCCTTACTTCCTCCTTTCCTCGTCAACCCCAACCGCCTCGTCGTCCGCCGACCCTCACTGCCGTCATCACAAAACTCAGCCCTGTGGTCACGGAGGCTGAGGTGTTGGCGGAACTGAATGCCCACCCCTCCCTGGAAGTCCGCTCTGCCCGCCGTATTTACAACTCCTCTGGCCCTACTTTCCTCATGCGTATCTTTACAGAGTCCGCCTCCTCCATCGACCACCTCCTCACGCAGGGAGCCCTGATTTTCAACCGCCGCCACCCAGTCGACCCGTCCCGTTCCCCTCCTCAATCCTACCGCTGCCAGCGTTGTCTTCTGTACAATGACCACCTCACCCAAAACTGCAAGAACCCACCCACCTGTTCCCATTGTAAAGCCTCCCACTTCCTCAAACACTGTCCCAACCTCGCCTCCCCCCCCTATCCTGCAACACCTGCAATGAACCTCACCCCACCTATTCCTCCAAATGCAAAGCCAAGCCCCCTCCCACCAACCCTGAACTCACTGTCCCCGTTCGCCCCATTGACCCACCTATCCACCCTAACAATTCCCTCCGCCCTCCCCCTACAGCAGAAGACATCATCCGGTTCCTCACCGTCGTCCTGCAGAACATCAACCCCTTCCAGCGCCCCCACACACTCCAGCAGATTTCCCTCGCTGCTCGCTCTGTTTTCCACTTAAACACCTACGCCACACACTCCCACAACCAGGCCCACTTTACCTTCACCCGCCTAGACACCCTCGTTTAAGCCCCTCTCTCCCCTTCCCGCACCCTTCCCACACCCAACCCCATGGCTCGTCAACAGTATCGTCTCCTCTACCTCAACATTCGCTCCCTCCCTGCAAACAAATACCTCTTCATGCATACCCTCTCCCAGCACCAGGTTGACTCCTTCATCCTTAATGGAACCTTCGTCCAACCCCACCATGTGGTCTGCATCTCCCCTTATCTCCTTCACCGCACTGACAATCCCCTTCCCCTAGCTCGAGGTGGGGTTGCTATCGACCACCTCAGGCATCTCCCTGTCCAGCCACAACCCCTCCTCAATGACCCAACTGAACACCTTCTCCTCAGCCTCTTTTTTCCCTCCCTCACCGTCACCTGTGCCACTATCTATATTTGCCCCGCAGCTCCTCTCCCCTTTGACTTCATTTCCCATGTTGACTGTACCTTCTCCACCCACGTGATCGCCGCTGACCTCAACATCCACAGCCGTGACCCTGCCACCCTTCGGCGGTGGCATCAGTTCCTTGCCACCCTCCATGGTGACCTTGTTCCTCTCCCACAGCACACCCGTCCTGAAAGTAACTCCACCCCCGATGTTATCCTCGCTTCCCCCAACCTCCTTGGTCGCATTGCCATTGATGTTCTCGATCCCGTCGGTAGTGACCATCTCCCTGTCCTTCTCACCATCTCCTCTACCCGTCCTGCCACTGCAGCCACCCGCCCAACTGCCCCTCCAAAGTCTGTCCATGACTACCACCGTGCCAATTGGGATGCCTACCGGGAATCCATTGCCTTACAGGTCGCAAGCCACCCCCTCACTTTCCACCACCCTGATGACATCACCCATGCCTCTTCCTTCCTTCAGAAGACCATCACTGACGCTGTGGAGGCTCATGTCCCTACCAAACTCATCCACCCTCACCGCCCTACGCTTCCTCCACAGGCCGTCCTCCTTCTGCGTGAATCCCGCAGGCTCTGCCGCTCCTTCCTCCACACTCGTGACCGGGATACTCTCACCCGCCACCGGCAATTACAGCGACATATCCAGAACCTCCTTACAGCAAAGAAACGCCGGGACTGGCGTCAGACATGCACACGCCTCAACTCCACCCTCCCTGTCAACTCCTCCAAGTAGTGGTCAGCCTTCCACCGCCTTACTGGTAGCCATCCCACCCCACATTACCCCATCCTCCATGACGATCGACCCTTTCCTGACAACCTCAGTAAGGCTAACCATTTTGCTTCCCACCTATCCGAGGTCTTCTCTATTCCTTATGATCCCCATTTTGATTACTCCCTCTTCCCCACTGTCCTTGACCGCACTGACACCTCTGTCCCCCCGCTCGCCCCTAGCTTCCAGTACTTGGATCGGCTACCCCCCTCCGACATCAACACTCCCATCACCATGCAAGACATCACACTCATCATCCGCTCCAAACGCAACACCACTCCTGGTCATGATGGCGTCACCTACCGTCACCTCAAGGAATCCCCTCCATCCTTCCTGTCTGTCCTTGCTACCCTGTACAATGTCCTCCTCTCCACTGGATTTTACCCTGACCTGTGGAAGACTTCCCGTGTCCTGCTGTTCCCTAAGCCTAACAAACCCCCCTCTGCTACCTCTTCCTATCGTCCCATCTGCCTCACCTCCGTGTTCAGTAAGGTCTTTGAGGCCATCCTCTCTCGCCGTATCCACCACCACCTTAACCAGCACCGCCTCCTTCCTCTTACCCAATGTGGCTTCCGGCCTTCCTTCTCTGCTGACGACCAGCTCCTTAACCTTATCCATCTTCTTTCCCTCCAACTTAACTCCCGTCGCTCTGCTATCTTTGTTTCCCTTGATCTCCAGAACGCCTATGACCATGTCTGGCATCCCGGGCTCCTTTTCAAACTCCAGACCTATGCTCTCCCCATCAACTTCGCCGTCTCGTTGCTTCCTTCCTCTCCCATCGTCCCTCCTATGTGACTATCCACAATTCCAACTCCCGTACTTTCTACCCCTCTGCCAGCGTGCCCCAAGGTTCTGTCCTTTCCCCTCTCCTCTATCTCCTGTACACTGATGATATGGCCAAACCTCCCCCTCCTGTTCATCTTCTCCAGTTCGCTGATGACACCGCCTTCCTAGCCCTTTATCCTACCCTTCAACGGTCCCAACGTACCCTCCAAACCCACCTTGACCAATTCACCGCTTGGTGCAACCAGTGGTTCCTCCATGTTAATCCCTCCAAGACCCAGGCGATCATCATAGGCCGCACCACCCGCTCCTTCCGCCTCCATACTTTCTACCTCACCATTTATGGCCGTCCTATCCACCTCACTCCTACCCTCAAATACCTTGGCCTCACCCTCGATCGCCACCTCACCTGGACTCCCCATCTCCTTACCATCCAAAACAAAGCTCACAACCGCCTCCGCCTCCTGAAACTCCTGTCCGGCCGGACATGGGGTCTGCATCCTTCCACCATCCTCCACACCTACAAATCCATGATCCGCCCCATCCTTTGTTATGCCAGCATCGCTTGGATTTCCGCCCCTCCCGGTTCTATAACGCCCTCCAAATCCTCGAATGCCATGCACTCCGCCTCGCCTTCCGTGTCCGCCTTCCGTCCCCCACACGCATCCTCTATGACCTCATCCCCTTCCCCCACCTTCTCCTTTTCCTTGAACACATCCGCACACTATATATTGTCCGCCGCCTTGATCCCCCTCACCCCCTGGTGTCTCCCTTCCTCTCCACTCCCAACCAGTTGCCGCGCCTTTACCGTTGTGTCCCTCCCTCTCTCCATCTCCCATCTATGACCTCATCCCCTTCCCCCACCTTCTCCTTTTCCTTGAACACATCTGCACACTATATATTGTCCGCCGCCTTGATCCCCCTCACCCCCTGGTGTCTCCCTTCCTCTCCACTCCCAACCAGTTGCCGCGCCTTTACCGTTGTGTCCCTCCCTCTCTCCATCTCCACACCCTCCATCTCCTTTCCCAACACAACTTCCACCGTCTACCACTCCCGGATGATGATCTTCGCCCTGACATCTACCCTTCCTACCAACTCTAACCCCCTCTTCCTGCCTCCTCCTCCGGGCTCCCTCTCCTCCCCCTCCCTCCTTCTGAGCGGACTTCCCCTCCTACTCCCCCTCCATCTCTTGTGCCTTCTTTCAGTGTCTCTGCGCTCCCTCCTGCCCTGTCTTCCCTTTTCCTCTCCCGCCCCATGTGTCTCCTGCCTCTTCGTGAACCCATGGTTGCCCCTCCTCTCTTCATCCCGCCGCTTCCCCAGCTGCCCCATGCTCTCCCCTCCTTTTCCATCCTCTCTGACCTTTCCCTCGGCAAGTCCCACCTGGTAGTTTTATTCTTCGTCGTGTGTGCTCCAAGTGGGTTTTACGTGTGTTGTTTCGGAGTGTTTTTACTACTGTGGCCACCTTTTAACCTGTGCATGCGCATCCAGTGTCTTCTCTGTGTTTTAAGAATCGCCAACTATGTTTTTTAACTTTCTGGTGACTTTTTTACCTGTCCCCAATGAACGTCTACATGTAAGTGTATTTTTACCTCCATTTTCTCCCCTTACTCTGTTTTATGTTCCCCCTTTTTACCTCCTTATGTATGTATTACTTTATTCTTGTTTTAGTTGTCATGTCACTCGGCTGAAGAGCGGGGGATTGTGCTGCTGACAGCCCTCCCCTGCCCATATGGGGCAGGAGAATGAAATCACAATAAAGAAAAAAGAAAAAAAAGCTCAGATAACACCTTCTCCAGTACGCCTATGACACTGCCTTCCTTGCCCTCGCCCCCACCCTGCAACGCTCCCGACACCTTCTCCAATCCCATCCAGCACGGCGTTCCGTATTACCCTCCTGAACCCACCGATTCCATATTCTGCTAACAGTCATTGGATCTCGATCAACGCGAGCAGCAATGTCGCGATACGATAAACCGCAATCGCGATACGCTACAATCCGACCTCTATCAAAGTCGGAAACGTGATGGTACGCATTTCTCGTCCTTACACGAGGCATCACAACAACGTTTGACCAGGCAACGCCGGTCGACTGCTGTTTGTGTATGAGAAATCGGTTGGAAAGTTTCCTCATGTCAGCACGTTGTAGGTATAGGCCAGCGGCGCCAACCTTGTGTGAATGCTCTGAAATGCTAATCATTTGCATATCACAGCATCTTCTTCCTGTCGGTTAAATTTCGTGTCTGTTGCACGTCGTCTTCGTGGTGTAGCAATTTTAATGGCCATTGGTGTATGTATAGCCTTTAGAGACGAACAGTTTTGCTATTGAAATAAGGCGCCACAGTGACGTAAGAAGCGCATTCCCGCGGCCGTGTTCGTGTTCCGGCCGGCCGTCGAAGTCTCCGCGCCCGCGGCGGGGCGCTGGCCAGTCGGCAGCAGGCTGGCCACCTGCCGCAGTCACGACGCGGCTCACCTTGCGCCGCCACACTCCGCGGACCGCTACCGCCGCAGCGGCGCGGCCCGCTGTAATTTCGCCTATCTCCACTACAATCGGAACAATCTCAGGCTCACAGTACTTGACCCTAATACCTGCAATGAAAACCTATTACCATGCCTGACGTTGAAATTTGGCCTCCCCTGGAACGCAGGACCTTTTCAGTACTACACGTATAGTTACGAGTGAAACGTAGCAACTATATGGCTTTACGATACTTCTCTGCACCTTCTCCTACACATGTTTTTAATATCTGCAGTGCGACTGAGAAATCGCAGTACACTTTAGTCGAAACAGTATATTGTACGCTAGAGTCGGCCATGGTTAACCGGATTTGGCATGTTAATTTTAAGGGGTGGCCGTATGCCATTCCTGACGCCACCCCGTACCCCCCAGGACGGAATTAGTGTACCCCAGCTGTCTGCGTCGAGCGTAAATCGTGAAATAGTGCGTACGTGTTTCAAATGTCTGTGAGTCCTGTAACTGACGCGGGACGTGGGGACCAGCCCGGTATTCACCTAGGAGGATGTGGAAAACTGCCTTAAAACCACATCCAGGCTGGCCAGCACACTGGCCGTCGTCGTTAATCCGCCGGGCGGATTCGATCCGGGGCCGGCGCGCCTACCCGAGTCCAGGAAGCAAAGCGTTAGCGCTCGCGGCGGCTATCCTGCCGGGTATATTGTACGCTAGAGTACTTGCATATAAAAACAGTGTGTCCACTGGATCTGTATGTACATCATCTCCGTGTCCTGGGTTGACATCCTGCAGTGCACCTCAGGATTTATGATTCGAAAGATTTGCTCAACACTTTTGCGCAGTTCTTCATTAGTCTTCTACCGACGTTGCATGGGACCTGATTGTTCCCCCACAGTGAGTTGTGTTACGTGGTGAGATCCAGCCTTCGTGGTGACCAGTTTACAGGCACTGTAACCGCGCACGACATGCGATTCCACCGCTTCTAGCTGGGCATTAAGCAAATTTGCAACACAAAGAAACTAACGTTCGAACGCGTGCTGAGTACGTAATTTTTTTTTTAATATGTATCGGTATAGGATGTCTCCAGCGATGGAGTGTGTCTCTTGCTTGTAAATTTCATTTCTGGTCTCTCTTTTATAAATATCTGTACCTCACCTCTGTAGAGTGAAGTCGAAATATACATAAATGAATTTGCATTTTACTTTCCCTGCTTTTGTTACTTCCTGAAGTTCCGATAATTATGGTATTAATATAACTGAATAAGTCTATTGCGTTTCCCGTAGTCATTTATTCTTGTGCACATAAAGCGTATCTTTGTAAGTTCGGATATACTGTACGGAGGTGTCTGTTTCGGGTGCTTCCGCCTACTCTGTTTCTTGACAGATCATGCGACGTCTCGGCAGCACGAGCGGCTGCCATTCCCGGGAAGTTATCCGCAATTGCTCGTGGAATAATGCTTTAAGAATGCCAGCCACCCATGCTGGCGTAATCGCAAATTATCAATCCGAGAACCAGGAATAGACGCCTGCGGGCAGCATCGTAAGAGCTGCTGCCAAAGTCTCAGTGATTGCTCGTAAGAACCGTTGTCTTTTGGGTACTGAAGCCTTGCTTAATCTACTTGCTTGTAGATAAAATTTAAGTGTTATCTTCAGTGTTTTTTTTTTTAATTTTCTGGAGTTTCACATGAACCCACAGAGAGCCGGGAAAGGATTTTTGTATTTATTCCAGTTACACACCACAATATTTGACACCAAATAATTAATTTTGGTCTAAGATAATTGACTTTAGTGCGAACAAGTTTTCAGTCACATCGAGTCAACATATGTAAATGTGTAGGAATGCGCCCTGTAGCTATTTCTGTATATAAAAAAAATCATGTTACCACACATTTGACATACAAATACGTTTAAAGGTAATTCATATGAATTTCCACAAAACGTTGTAATGACATAACAACTTTCGGGGCAGAATAATAGTGGAGATAGGAAATATAGTGCTCAGTCATGTATGAGTAATTGGCTTCAAATGGCTCTGAGCACTATGGGACTTAACATCTGAGGTCACGAGTCCATTAGACTTAGAACTACTTAAACCTAACCAACCTGCCGGCCAGAGTGGCCGAGCGGTTAAAGGCGCTACAGTCTGGAACCGCACGACCGGTACGGTCGCAGGTTCGAATCCTGCCTGGGGCATGGATGTGTGTGATGTCCTTAGGTTAGTTAGGTTTAAGTAGTTCTAAGTTCTAGGAGACTGATGACTACAGATGTTAAGTCCCATAGTGCTCAGAGCCATTTGAGCCTAACTAACCTAAGGACATCACACACATCCATGCCCGAAGCAGGATTCGAACCTGCGACCGAAGCGGTTACGCGGTTCCAGACCGAAGCGCCTAGAACGAATTTTGGATCATTTGATCAATGGTTTTGCAAGCTAAACAACGGTGGTGGAAATCTAAATCCCTGTGATACCCTACACTAAATAAACTCTTGCCTATCTTGAATTTGTTCTGCCTCTTATGTTGCTTCAGTTTCGTTACGGACCGAGGTCGCAGATTAGTTAAGTGCTGGTATGGCATCCAGGAGAAATGAGATTAAAATCCTCGTCGAGTCGTCCGGCAGTCTTTTGGCCATTCTTGCCCAAACTGCTCAGTCCGGAATTTTGTTCTGCCTAACGATCTCGTCGATGTGATGACAGACCTTACCTCCCTAACCTCGTTTTCCCAACTGAGAAAGTCCGCTGTCGCGCAGATGGAAAACGATTATCTATCAGACTCTGCCATCTCCATCGAAATGTCCGCTGCGCAGTTCACGTTCCAATATTAGCCACTTCCTGTGCTGCTCCATTCGCTTATGGGGGCGACGGAGGGATGAAGACGTGTGTGTCTCCGTAAGCATCCTTGTCTCTTACCTTATTCTGCTGAGCGAGTGAGTTATTACACTGTCTACCTCTAATACTGTCCCTCAGAAGTGTACTTACGGATCTCCCGACAAAAACATCGGCTTTGTTCTAATAATTCCTTTTCAGTCTCCCTGGGCATATCTGCAAGCAAACTAGCCGTGGTCTTTTCAGAGGATCCCTCCTGGCGCGTGCCTGAAGCGATCTAGCCTAGGAAGACCACGGAAAACATGAATCTGGACTAACGGACAGGTATCTGACGCACCGGCCTCCAGAATGCGAGTCCAACGTCCGTCTCAACCGGCGGGCCGTTAGCGGAGAATTCTCAACACCGCGTCCGTACTCTCGATTAGGTCGCGCCAGGATTCTGTGTGTGATTTCATTAACAGGTGCACAACAATTCCCTAGAATCCTCTTCACAAGCCGTTGTTACTGATTCGAAACGTTTACTCGATTTCGTAATGTTTCAAAGTGCTACACCTCGGTATCAAAAGCAGCGTACCAGTTTGCCGTTGTTAGAACACAGCCATTTCTTAAACATACTTCAGAAATAAATGGAAATATCCTGTAGTCTGATCCACAACAACGATATTTGTAGGACGGTTGGAAAAACGGAGGTTGAAGGATGTTGGTGTTATCGTGCGGGAACGTAACTACTGACTTCTATGGTGTCCATAGTATTTGGATTAATGCCTTCTAGCTGTGTATACAGAATGGTCAACGCTTTATTCGTGTCTACTATGTTGTGTCCTATTTCATCCACATGAGTAACGACGTCTGACTTACTGAAAACCTTGAGTCGAATGCGTGACAGATGTAACACAGAATCTAATATCAAACACTCTCCTTTTCCGTTGCATACAGAAGTTTCCGCAAGTACACCGTAATTTATGTAATCCAGCTTTCTTGAGCCGGTATCGCTTGTTCACTCTCGATTAAACGAAGATGTTCAAATGTGTGTGAATTCCAAAGGCACCAAACTGCTGACATCGTCGGTCCCTAAACTTACACACTACTAAAACTAACTTATGCTAAGAACAACACACACACATGCCTGAGGGAGGACTCGAACCTCCGGCGGGAGGGGCCGCGAAATCCATGACATGGCACCTCAAACCGCGCGGCCACTCCGCGCAGCGATTAAACAAGCGGCTACGTGGATGAGATTCAGACAACGAACACAGCCGGTCCCACTTCACTCCCTTACCGTTGTTTCACCTCTCGAAATGATTTGTTAATGCGAGCGATGCCCTGCTGCACTGTGGATTTTTTTTTTCTTCGCTGTCTAAATGTGCTGGCCTCTCGTGAACACCAGCGAGATTAGGAGTAATGATCGGTGCCAAGCTAAATTGGGCTGACCACAGAACTGCAATGAGCAAGTGAGCAAGAAGGCATCAGCACCCCTCCATGGCCTATAAAAAAATAAAAGGGTCCTCCTGTTTGGGCTGCAAAAGAAACTTGCACACGCGCTGATTACACCGATGTTATGCCGCAAGGTGCTTCTGAGGAAAGCTGACGGCGTCTGGAAGTGATAGTGACAGCGTGCGTACGATTAATCTGTAACATTCGAATCTTTGATCATATTTCATCATGTCACACACAGATCCAAGTCGAAAACACAGTCACCAACACGAGTATTGAAACGACAGCAGTATCTAGCCCTCTGCTTACACGCACTATTTACCAGTTACACACTTCCCTGCACAGCGAGGTTTTCCTCATTTCGCAACGTCCTCGATTGGTGCAGACTACCCGATTTACTGTCCATCAGAACTCGCCGTATCAGAAAAGATCACTTTCGTATATGCGTAAGTACATTTTGCATCTGACGATATCACTGTTATTAGTATTACTAGCGGCGGCAGCAGCAACAGCAGTACCAGTATAGCACCAGCACTGCCAACATTAACGTTATTACTTCTTCACGTAGTCTCCACAAAGGCCGGCCGCGGTGGCCGTGCGGTTCTAGGCGGCGCTCCAGTCCGGAGCCGCGCTGCTGCTACGGTCGCAGGTTCGAATCCTGCCTCGGGTATGGGTGTGTGTGATGTCCTTAGGTTAGTTATGTTTAAGTAGTTCTAAGTTCTAGGGGACTAATGACCACAGCAGTTGAGTCTTGAGTCCCATAGTGCTCAGAGCCATTTTTGTCACCACATACATTCAGGTCATTTTTAATTCTATTTACACTACAGTAGGTGAAGTATTCAAGTTGGAAACTGTAATATATATATATATATAGTGTGTGTGTGTGTGTGTGTGTGTGTGTGTGTGTGTGTGTGTGTCTGAGAGTCTGCCGAAGGCTGCATAGTTCGTGGTGCGCAAACCACCTAGTAGCAGAGAATTAGAGAGAGAGAGAGAGAGAGAGAGAGAGAGAGAGAGAGAGAGAGTGAGGGGGGGGGGGGTGGGAGGGAGAGAGAGAGAGGAAGAGATGCCCAAGAAAAAGTTTCACGTAATTTCAAAGCTTCTCAACACTCTCTGTCGCTCTCAGCACCCCCCCTCCCCCCGCCTCACCACCATTTCCCCCGACACACACACACACACACACACACACACACACACACACACACACACACACAAATAGAGGAAGGAAAGCAGTTTGTCGATGAAGACTGTTACACTAATAAAATGAACACAATTCACGTTTCCCGTCTTCAACGATAAAAGTTTTCCACGCTTGACGCCAAATGACAAACACATTAACTCATTTGTAAAGTAATCAGTTGTCTGAAGCTGCCGGCCGGAGTGGCCGAGCGGTTCTAGGCGCTACAGTCTGGAACCGCGCGACCGCAACGGTCGCAGGTTCGAATCCTGCCTCGGACATGGGTGTTGTGTGATGTCCTTAGGTTAGTTAGGTTTAAGTAATTCTAAGTTCTAGGAGACTGATGACCTCAGATGTTAAGTCCCATAGTGCTCAGAGCCGTTTGACTGAAGCTGTTTTATAGGTGGGGAGTTGGATTGCTTACAAGACTTTTGGTGGGGCACTACTGGTTTTATTATTTTTCAAAAAAAAATTTCTTTATTCGAAACACAATACTCATACAACATAACCCAGTACCTAAGCTAATTAGTGGATCTTAAATTACTACATTAACAATTGCAGCTATATACTTCCTTAAGGGCTAAGACCATGGACAAGGTTAGTGTCTGCTAATAATGTGCTCCACAAGTACCGTATACTGTGAAGCTATAACCTCTGCAGCCGTACGTGTGTGCCAGCAAATCTTACAAACCTACAGTGTTGGCATGCCCACCGAGCTCATCGCAGTGGTCGTGCCCCTGGCCCTGGACCGGCCCAATTGCTATTTACCAGACGGCGTGGAGGCTCTAATCTGATCAGGTTACACAAACAAATGAATAAAACAAATCGAGGTGCGGCGCTGAGTCGAAGCGGCGAGTCGGGCTTTAAGCCGTCGCCACACGGACCGTGCATCCAAACGTTGAGCGTTGAGCGTGCCGAGTTTCTGACGTCATGGCGTGGAATAGCACGTTAGGGAGGCTTTCCGAAAGCCGTCGGCACACGGACCGTGCTGTCGAACGTTAACGTTTAGCGTGCCAAGTTCAACGTGCTGCTGAACGCTCAGGAACGATGCGACTTGGGCATACGGTACGTGGGCCCCAACGTGGTATACACGATCGCAGCGCACTCCAGCGACAGTTCAGGGATGTTTCTAGTTCGTAAATCACATTGGTTACTCAACGGGCGCGCGTAAAATTCCAACGTTAGCTCTATAAAAAAGGCACATTTCCTCCATCGTCCACGAAAAGGAAAGTGTCATGTCCAATCAATAAGGACACAGGCTTATAAAAGTTCCATTACAAACAGTGCGGTACAAATTTGGAATACTTCTCCACATAAATGGTTCAAATGGCTCTGAGCACTATGCGACTTAACTTCTGAGGTCATCAGTCGCCTAGAACTTAGAACTAATTAAACCTAACTAACCTAAGGACATCACGCACATCCATGCCCGAGGCAGGATTCGAACCTTCTCCACATAAGATAAGCATTATTTCATCATTCCCACATTTTAGTAAAACCCCAAGGTCAGTCTTACTTGATCACTGTTACTACCCAGTAGCAGAAGCTTTGGAACATGTGAATTACGAAACGTAGAAGAAAAATGAGCAAAATGTCTTTATACAAGTAGCGCAAGCTGTCGTGTAGATTAAGTCAATCGAACAAAGTCACCCCTCAAAAAGAGGTGAACTTATATTTACATAACATCAAATATTATAGCTTGTACTTATATTGAAGTAATAATAAAGTATCAGAACCTAATAAAAACGCGAATGTTATTAAAAAAAACACAAAACTTGGAAGTGTCAAGACGCGAACCACCGCCACAACAATCAACTGCATATATATATATATCAGTGACGCTACCCATTACGCCAAACCAACAACACACACCTTGTGACTAATCATATTATGGTACCCTGTGTTGAAAACCTTAATCGTAGATATGTTCTAATTGAAATTTAATTATAACAAATTGCACCAAGAACAATGTGTTTTGGGTGGATCATCGGCGTGTCGCTGCGTTCAAATAGCCTACCTACTCTCATAATACGCAAGTTACAGTAATTCTTTTGCCACGAATATGATGTTTCTCATTATTTTATTGGAACGAATCACACAACTAACAACGGGTTTTCCAGTGATTCTCAATTTGCTGGTGCTCAAAAACGGCATGTATACATATGGGCTCGAAATGAATGCCAATATGGCGCCTCACAACTCTGTACTGAAGGGAGACGGCGTGCGTGTGACGTAGGTGGCGTTGTGCCATCTGATTGGTCAACGCTCAGACGCACGCTCAGAATATCTGACATGCCAGATACTGACTGCTCTGCACGTTCGGAAAGACTCCCGAACGTGGTATTGCTCGCTGTGACGTCAGAAACTCGTCACGCTCAACGCTCGGATGCACGGTCCGTGTGCCGACGGCTTTAATGACGGCGCGCAGCCTCGCTGCCGACGTCACCGGTCACGCTGATACACGCCGTGCCCCTAGCTATGGGGAGCGGGGGCGTGTCGCGATACGCGGTCCGCGGTCACTGCCGAGCCCTGGCAGGCAGTCCGGGACGACGACTGTGGTCGCGGGAAGCCAGGTCTCCGGCGGTGTACCGACAGAGGGATGACTCGGCATGTGCTCACAATAGCGCCCACAGTGCGAGAGCTCTCTGCAACCCGTCACGTCACGACGTGAGGCGATTCGGGCGGCCAGGCTGACGAATAAAACGTGGAGGGACGCGGTGTGCTCACGCGCGGCGGCAGAAACGCTTCCGGAACGCGCCTCGCCGTTTCGCGCACGAGGCCCGGAAGGCGGCGGCTAGCAGGGCCCGGGTCGTTCCTACACTTCCGCAAGGCGCTCGACACAGGTCCACAATTCTGGCTAGTGGACACAGTACGAGCGCGCGGAACGTCAGTGTATCTGTCTGATTCCCTAGAAAATGGCTCTGAGCACTATGGGACTTAACAGCTGTGGTCATCAGTCCCCTAGAACTTAGAACTACTTAAACCTAACTAACCTAAGGACATCACACACATCCATGCCCGAGGCAGGATTCGAACCTGCGACCGTAGCAGTCCCGCAGTTCCGGACTCCGCGCCTAGAACCGCGAGACCACCGCGGCAGGCATTTCCTAGAAAAGTTTCTACCAAACACGACACAGCATTTCATTGTCAACGGCGATAAATCTTCAGACGTAAAGGTAACTTGCGGAGTACCCCGAAAGAGTGTGCAACTGACACATAATATTTTTTGCGCAACGCAATCTCACTTTCAATAATCCCTACAAAAGAATGGCCCTGACTAACAATAACCTATACCTTTCATGAATCACTTACCTCACAAAAATCTTCGTTACTCCCACTACTGCAATACAGCGAGCGCCAATACTGCAACTAAATAAAATATTCTAACTGCTGAAGGCACTAACTACGGATAGGCGTAGTTAGCAAATGAAAGATTTTGATGGAGAACAAACAATGTATTTACCTTAATACTGTACAAAAGTCGTAATATATATATATATCAGTTCATGACATCCGGTCTTACAAATTTCCTTTTTCTGACAGACACACGTCCAGATCGTCCGCTCTCAAAACTCTGCCATCTCTCTCCCCACATCCACCACTGCTGGCGGCTCACCTCCAACTGTGCAACGCTACACGCTCTTCACATCCAACTGCCCAACACTACAATAGCGAATATTCCAACAATGAGTCCAACCAGCCACAGACTGCACACAGCGTAGTCGGCGATTTCATACAGAGCGCTACGTGGCGACACCAACATAAAAACCTAAACGCCAGCAGTGGTGGTGGATGTGGGGAGAGTGATGGCAGAGTTTTGAGAGCGGACGATCTGGAAGTGTCAGAAAAGGAAATTTGTTCGACTGGATGTCATGAACTGATATATATATATATATATATATATATATATATATATATATATATATATATATATAATGACTTTTGAACACTATTTAGGTAATACATTGTTTGTTCTCTATCAAAATCTTTCATTTGCTAACTATGCCTATCAGTAGTTAGTGCCTTCAGTAGTTAGAATCTTTTATTTATTGGTGCTAGCTGTATTGCAGTAGTGGGAGTAACGAAGATTTTTGTGAGGTAAGTGATTCATGAAAGGTATAGGTTATTGTTAGTCAGGGCCATTCTTTTGTAGGGATTATTGAAAGTCAGACTGCGTTGCGCTAAAAATATTATGTGTCAGTTTGGTGTTGATCAGAATAAGGAAAGAGAGAAATGTCTGAGTACGTTTAGTTTTGCTCAGCTGTTTGAAAATCAAATAACGCAGAGGTATTCCAGCACACTCACTTACAAAGTTTTCTAAGGAGATGTTACAAGTGTTACGAGGCCGTTACTTTTCACGATACGCGTTAACTGCCCTAGTGGATACCGTAGGAAGATTCAGCTGGTCCCTCAACATAAGAAAAACGTGACGGACCGCGCATAAAAACGAAGGAAGAGTAGTTATTCTGTTGTTACACGTTTGCCTGGCAAACCACGCAAGCGCCTATACACGTTAAACATGTGGCAAGGCGGTACGGAATTATATAAAGTCGAACGAGCACACAAGACAAATAGCACGTAAGGCAGCTGCAACCAACCGTAATCCATCAACAAAGGTGGTAACTTACTAGACGCTTGACCAGTGCTCATGAGTCTGACATAAAAGCGACAGAGGAATGATTAAGGAAAGTAGAGGATATCGGAAGTAGAGCGCCCCTTTCGTTACAAGTTCACTTGCTAGGCGGCTAAACGTCACGGCATGCTCCCGTGGCAGACGTTCCAAGAGAACCGTTCCGCATCACGGTGTGCGCTACTGTCCCGAGAGCGTACGCTGTTAAGGAGCTCCGGAACGCCCTATACTTGCAATGTTAAAATAACGCTTATAAATTACATCTTTCCTCACAAACTATTTGAGGTAGGAAGTTGAACTTTTTAAAGATTATTTATTGGAATATGGGCTACAACTTAACACAGGGATTTTACAAAATTTTAGTTCAGTTATTAAAGATGATTTTTTTTCAATTGTAATGAAAATTCACAACATTTTTGTGCAATTTTTTATTTATATATTCAAAAATATACAGTTTTTTGGAAAAAGGCTATGTTAAATTATGCAGAAGGTACTGTGTAACATTTACTGAAAGTTTGAAACAAATATGTTCGGAAGATCCTTAGAAAACATGTAATTAGTATGAGAAAATAAAAGTTTTGGGAATCGAGCGACAAAGATTGGATTAACTTTTTAGTGCATTCCAGGTCCATAGGATGGATTATCTTCATCCTCTGCAAACTACTCCTCCAGCTTCCTCTTGTTCCTCCTCCTGTTTACTCTTGCTTGTATTTCTAGACTCTTTACAGCCCTGTCTGCAGCCCGAAGGCGTTCCTTGTCTAAAGCAAGCATCGCTCGTTGTTGTGTTCGTAGATTTTGCTACCATTTTCTTCAGTTGCAGTTACTGCAACACTGTTCCAAAAGGTGGTCATGTATGAACACTTATCACATTTCAGTTGTATTTCACTAGCAAGTCCTACGTGCTTTATTATGGAGAGTTCCAGACCGACTTCACTACAATGAATACATCTTACACAGTTTGAAAAAATTCCTTTGAGTACCGACATATCAAATATTTCATTCACATCCGATTCGCCCATAAAACATTCATAGTTTTTACTCATTGAACCAAGCTTCTTCTGTGAAGTATTTTCTTTCCCACTTTGACTGCTATGGGCAGGTGTACTTGAGAGGTTAGGTTCACTCACTTGGTTATCGTCTTTATTGTTTACAGTAATAACACACACCTTTGGCTTTCCAACATTTCTCCTTTTCTTAAAAGCCTTGAGAGGATTTCTAATAACTTTACTTTTACTCATTATTATACTTCAACAAAACAGAGACTCAAGAAACAGAATTAATTACGAATATTTTCGAGATAACGACAGAGTAAATAAACATGAAACAATCGACAATCACACCAGCGATATATATTGAACCATCACAGGTTAGCCCCAACACATACTTTATCTCACATCACTAAAATGTACCTGATGAACACGGACGTTAATAATAACACCATTTGACAGCAGTTTAACAGCGCCACAGTGGGTCACGCCCATGTAGAACACATTTCAAAAAAAATTTAAAAATAGTTGTAGTCTTCGGAATTGAATAAATTATATATCTATTAAAAGGTAATAGTCTGCAGATTCAGAAAACGCAAAAAAGTAAAAACTGAACTTTTCATGATTTTGAGCCTTTCCGGAGCCCCTTAAGAGAGTCAACCAACACACTGCTTCCTCTTACGCGTATCTCGCGCAAAGACAGTTAGGCTAAAAGCAGGGGCAAGTGACCTCGCATGGGCGCTTACCAGGAATCGTTCGTCCTGTAAACCATTCGCGACTGGAACAGGAAAGACGAAGGTGATACTGGTACACAAAATACCCTCCCCCAGACGCCGTAAAGTACGCTGCGCAGTATAGGTGTAGATTCAGATGTAGATGTTGACAGAGACCTTCCACGTTGCCAAGCATTAGGAAAAAAAGCGAATGGAACAGTCACCTCGTAGAGACTAACCGAACCACCCGTACCGAAGGAAAAGGGAACAACACGTCGTTCGTAAAGAGCATGGTCATACTGCAAATCAAACACAGCTGCTAGGTACATCATCTGCACAGTATTCTTGTGCATCATCAACAGACAGCTTCCCACCAGTATTCCGATACTTCTGAACAACAGTCAATATATACATTCACAAACTGTTTGTAAATCTCTTAATAAATGTCAGTACTAAACTATAGATTATTTTGTGTGCCTGTGTGTATGTATATGTGTGTGTGTGTGTGTGTGTTTATTTTGCTTATTTACATTCTAATTCCTGGACTATGAGGTAGAGATTTTTCGGCCACTGTGCGTATTTAACTGTTAACTTGAATGTCAATGAAATTTGTGTTGTCAACAGCTCAGCAGCCTAATTTGTGCATAACAGAGACTGATGTACGGAAATGAAGGGCCGGCCTGTATGTTTGAAGTAGCTGTATTGGTGTAACCAGGGGAAAAAACAGTGCTTTACACACAAACATGTTTTATACGCGCCTTCTGTGACTGCCTCTTACGTTCAAACTAAAAATAAATTAACACAACGTAACCAATCACTAAACTTTAAATCGGAACAAATGGTTGTAGCTTCGTTATAAGATGCATTGGGGACTAATATACACAAACACATCAGAAAAAGTTTTGCATCGCCTCGGTTCCGAGAGTTCCGGAGCCTGCACAGAAAACTGGAACAGAGATCAACATAAACATCATTTCCACTCTTTTTATTGCTCATGAAAACCACACATTGCATGCTGTACCACGACACAGCGAGACCTTCACACGTGCTGGTCCAGATTGCTGTACACACCGCTACATTTTCGTGCAACCACAGGACGTCGTGTTAAGACTCAAACTGTGCGCAATGGGCTGCATGATGCGCAACTTCAGTCCTGACGTCCATGGCGAGATCCATCTTTGCAACCACGACACCATGCAGCGCGGTACAGATGGCCCTGCAATATGCCGAATGGACCGCTCAGGACTGGCATCACGTTCTCTTCACTGATGAGTGTCGCATATACCCTCAACCAGATAATCATTGGAGACGTGTTTGGCGGCAACCAGGTCAGGCTGAACGCCTTAGACACACTGTCCAGAGAGTGCAGCAAGGTGGAGGTCCCCTGCGTTATGTGGGGCGACGTACGCCACTGGCTCTACCCTTCATTAGATCCCTGCGAAACCCTACATTTCAGCAGGATAATGCACGACCACATTTTTCAGGTCCTGTGCGGGCCTTCCTGGATGCAGAAAATGTTCGACTGCTGCCCTGGCCAGTACATTCTCCACATCTCTCACCAATTAAAAACGTCTGGTCAATGGTGGCTCGTCACAATACGCCAGTCACTACTCTTGATGAACTGTGATATCGTGTTGAAGCTGCATGGGCAGCTGTACCTGTACACGCCATCCAAGCTCTGTTTGACTCAATGCCCAGGCGTATCAAGGCCGTTATTATGGCTAGAGGTGGTTGTTCTGGGTACTGATTTCTCAGGATCTATGCACCCAAATTGCGTGAAAATTTAATCACATGTCAGTTCTAGTATCATACATTTGTCCAATGAATAGCCGTTTATCATCTGCATTTCTTCTTGGTGTAGCAATGTTAATGGCCAGTAGTGTAGAATAACTATTTTCGGCCTATATACGTGAATGCACAATACAAAACGGTGTAACCAGCTTAAGATGTGCTGCCATCTGTCTTAAACTAGTTTCTTTAAGTACATTTATTCCAATAGGCGTCACTCCTATAACTCTGTAATGTTCGTGGCCATACAAAAGGTAGTCAAATAAACAAAAACTGAAGTCATTAGTTTTGAAAGAAACGGCATGTGAAACGACTACACGGGATTCATTTTTAGAATCAGAACATGTAATTTATTCTCAAAATCTAAAAACGCAAACCCGTTGATGATCTGTGTTATCAAAGAACTAATTTGCAAGGCCGCTATACTGAAAACCATCAATAATTCACAGTAAGTACAATGTATGAATACACAAGCAAAGGTGAAACTAGCTGATTCAAGATTATATGACAGTGCAGGAATCCAAATCGGGAAAGCCACTCTCATTAGCATCGTTCACTTTGCTTCATACGCTTCTTATTTTGCGTCCTTGCTGGCAGAGTGAAGTGACGCAGTTAATAGCATGTAGCGTCGGCGTGATTAGTTCTCGACATAACGAGTTCGGCAGCTTGGAAAAAAAAGAAGGAGAGAGAGAGAGAGAGAGAGAGAGAGAGAGAGAGAGAGAGAGAGAGAGAATATATAAACTCCTTCAAAGACAATTATCGTAGAAAAAACGCTTCTTTAAAACATACATGGTATAGAAACATACCTTTATGAGTAATTTTATCCTGTAATGCAGTCGCCTGTGACTAGTTTTGCGATTCTACAGGGTGATTCAAAAAGAATACCACAACTTTAAAAATGTGTATTTAATGAAAGAAACATAATATAACCTTCTGTTATACATCATTACAAAGAGTATTTAAAAAGGTTTTTTTTTCAATCAGAAACAAGTTCAGAGATGTTCAATATGGCCCCCTCCAGACACTCGAGCAATATCAACCCGATACTCCAACTCGTTCCACACTCTCTGTAGCATATCAGGCGTAACAGTTTGGATAGCTGCTGTTATTTCTCGTTTCAAATCATCAATGGTGGCTGGGAGAGGTGGCCGAAACACCATATCCTTAACATACCCCCATAAGAAAAAATCGCAGGGGGTAAGATCAGGGCTTCTTGGAGGCCAGTGATGAAGTGCTCTGTCACGGGCTGCCTGGCGGCCGATCCATCGCCTCTGGTAGTTGACGTTCAGGTAGTTACGGACAGATAAGTGCCAATGTGGTGGCGCTCCATCCTGCTGAAATATGAATTGTTGTGCTTCTTGTTCGAGCTGAGGGAACAGCCAATTCTCTAACATCTCCAGATACTGTAGTCCAGTTACAGTAGCACCTTCGAAGAAAAAGGGACCAAAAACTTTATTGGCTGAAATGGCACAGAAAACGTTCACCTTAGGCGAGTCACGTTCATACTGAGTTGTTTAGCACGGATTCTCAGTGCCCCATATACAGACATTGTGACGGTTGACTTTCCCGTTAGTGTGGAAAGTTGCTTCATCACTAAACACAATATTTGAAACGAAAGATTCATCTGTTTCCATTTGAGCAAGGATAAAATCACAGAAATCGATTCTTTTAATCTTATCAGCTGCAGACAGTGCTTGAACCAATTTCAGACGATAAGGTTTCATAACTAACCTTTTTCGTAGGACTCTCCATACAGTTGATTGTGGAATTTGCAGCTCTCTGCTAGCTCTGCGAGTCGATTTTCCTGGGCTGCGAACAAATGCTTGCTGGACGCGTGCTACATTTTCATCACTCGTTCTCGGCCGTCCAGAACTTTTCCCTCTGCACAAACACCCATCCTCTGTAAACTGTTTATACCAACGTTTAATACACCACCTATCAGGAGGTTTAACACCATACTTCGTTCGAAATGCACGCTGAACAACTGTCGTCGATTCACTTCTGCCGTACTCAGTAACACAAAAAGCTTTCTGTTGAGCGGTCGCCATCTTAGCATCAACTGACGCTGACGCCTAGTCAACAGCGCCTCAAGCGAACAAATGTACAACTAAATGAAACTTTATAGCTCCCTTAATTCGCCGACAGATAGTGCTTAGCTCTGCCTTTTGTCGTTGCAGAGTTCTAAATTCCTAAAGTTGTGGTATTCTTTTTGAATCACCCTGTATATTGTAACACAAGGTGGTCAGCTAATAATTCAGACTGAATCTACATCTACATCCATACTCCGCAAGCCACCTGACGGTGTGTGGCGGAGGGTACCTTTAAGGCGAGTGCAATGATTAGGGAACAGGGGATATTTTCACATCGAACCTACGTAAAAGAGCCCCCCAAACAGCGCTTGAGTCAGGAGACGGGTTTGTGTGTCGGCATTTTGGCCCCCTACCGGGCGAGTAATTACACGTCGGCTGCGGTAGGCGGAGAGAGTTAACACCCAGCCGTGTGCAGGTAGCCCCTCTCTGTCTCTACGCAACTTCCCTTGCCAAAGATTCTGTGCTGAGGCCGCCGACATTATCTTGCACCTGCTTTATTCCACGACAGAAGAATGGAAAGAGTGGTAGAAGCCGCTATCGAGCCACATCAGGTTTGCTTCCGGAGAAACGTAGGTACACACAAGACAATACTAGAAGGTAGGTTGAACAAAGGCAAATCTATTTTTATAGCATTTTACAATGTTGAGAAAGCTTTTGGCAGTGTCGACTGTCCAAAATTTTTTTAAAGTTTTGAAGCTAGCAGGGGTAAAACACAAGGGGAACCGAAAGGTTATTTACATATCGCAAAGAAAAATGTAGTGATAAAAGAGTCGAAGGATATGAAAGTGTAAGTAGGCTGTTTAGGTTTTCTTATTGGTAACGCCACGTAGCGCTCTGTACGAAAATCATTGGCTGTGCTGTGTGCAGTCTGTGGCTGGTTGACATTGTTGTCTGCCATTGTGTTGGGCAGCTGGATGTTAACAGCGCATAGCGTTGGGCAGTTAGAGGTGAGCCGCCAGCAGTGGTGGATGTGGGGAGAGAAATGGCGGAGTTTTGAAATTTGTAAGACTGGATGTCATGAACTGCTATATATGACTATTAAGGTAAATACATTGTTTGTTCTCTATTAAAATCTTTCATTTGCTAACTATGCCTGTCAGTAGTTAGTGCCTTCAGTAGTTTGAATCTTTTATTTAGCTGGCAGTAGTGGCGCTCGCTGTATTGCAGTAGTTAGAGTAACGAAGATTTTTGTGAGGTAAGTGATTTGTGAAACGTATAGGTTAATGTTAGTCAGGGCCATTCTTTTGTAGGGATTTTTGAAAGTCAGATTGCGTTGTGCCTAAAATATTGTGTGTCAGTTTAAGGACAGTCATGTATAATTGTTCTAAGGGGACGTTTCAAAAGGATAGCAGTGATTCAGAAGGCAGTGAGACAGGATTGTAGCCTGTCCCCGATGTTATCCATTCTGTACGTTGGGAAAGCTCTAAGAGAGCGCAAGAAGAAATCTGAAAACAGAATTAAAGTTTAGGGAGAAGAAATAAAAAAGAAATGAAGTGTGCCGATGATACTGTAATTCTGCCAAAGATAGCAAAAGACTTGGAAGAGCAGTTGAACGGAATGAGCAGTATCTTCAAGAAATTATGAGATGAGCATCAACAAAAGTTAAACAAGCGAAAGGTAGTGGAATTACGTGAGGTGGGGCTGAGGGAATTAGATCAGAAAATGAAAAACTGAAGGTATTAGATGAGTTTTGATGTTTCGGCAGAAAAATAACTGATGATGCCCGAAGCAGAGAGGATGTGAAATGTAGAAGTCTTTTCTGAAGGTATTTCTCCGCATTGTGGTCTTGTACGGAAGTGAAATGTGGGAGATAAACAGTTTAGACAAGAAGAGGTTACAATCTTTTGAAATGTTCTGTTACACAAGAATATTGAAGATTACATGCGTAGACCGAATAAGTAATGAGGTGTTCGATGAGATTTCGGGATTGCACCCGGATCATGTCGACTTCTTGCCACGATATTTCGGCTGGTAATCGTCCAGCCATCTTCAGGTGAGTGTCCGTCACTGGTGACTGCAAGTTCCCGGGGTCAACATTATAGCAAAAAATTGGCGCGAAAACGATTGCACATTGGTCTCCGTCACAGGAACTTCTATCGAAAACCGCGCCCTCTGGAGCTACTGTACTATCTGCGGAGCGCAGGCGCAGGCGTAAAGGTGAAAACTACATATTTTTGCTATAAAGTTGACCCCGGGAACTTGCAGTCTCCAATGACGGACACTCACCTGAAGATGGCTGGGCGATTGCCAGCCGAAATATCGTGGCAAGAAGTCAACATGACACAGCTGCAATCCTGAAATCTCATCCAACATTCAATACGCTGGGAAAACTTCAACAATCACAAGTAATGAGGTGATAGATTGATAGGACATACTTTGAGGCAACAAGGAATCGCCAGTTTGGTAAGTTTGGGGGTTGAAAATTGCAGAGCGGGAACTAGCTATGAATACAGCAAGCAGGTCCAAATGAATGTCGGGTGCAGTAGTTATTCGGAGGTGATGAAGCTTGTTCAGGATGGACTAGGTTAGAGAGCTACATGTAACCAGCCTTCGGACTGAAGACCGCAACAACTAAAAACAGCGTGATTCTTGTACGGCGGACAAAAAAAGTAAAACTGAAGAGTAAGTTCCCCAGCCAAAGGATTTAGCAGACGGGCTTTAGCACTGACTCTTGACACTCGTCCAAATGGAACTTGTTCATCTGCCGCTAGACGTCACATTAATTCCATTTTATATCATTGGAAAGTAGCACTGGATATACAGGAGGACTATGGAGCTTCGTTGGTTACAAGTATCTCTATTAAGGCGACGACGGCCAGGATATTATCCCCTTGTTGTAGGAATTGATGAAGTTTTAATTCCTGCATCTCAACCCGATCCATGCGCGTGTAAAATTCACGACGCGCACACCACTAGAGCAGGGACCGGCTACGTTTTCTCGGTGTGCTGCTGAAGAGAAGTGCTGGTGTGTCCCTGGAACACGGTGGCTCCACTAAGCTGTAACTCTCCTTATAGCTTCGCTTTCCACCAAAACCACATTTAGCGTTACTGTTATTACGAAATATTGTGTCCGTTAAAGGCTAAGGACCTAAAGGATGACTATTAAACGTTGTTACTTGAGTGGGGAAAACAACTGTAGTTTGTACGTGACGACTTAATAGACAACGAATTTCAATGAAAATCATAGTTCGACAAAACAAAATTAAAGGCAATACGGCGTGCCATACTAGGCGCAATACGCTGCTTGGACTTTAACTAGTTTAAACTGACTGTTAAGTTCACAAACGCGATAGCGATCCCTGAATGCACGTTAAGTAGGCAGGAACCGCTCTGACGCACTGTCTGCTGTCGATTTGCGCCAGCGCGCACCGCGCGTAGCCACAGATGACGTACTCTCAAAAACAGAGGTGGTGTTCTTACCAGCGGTTACGGATGTCGCTGGTGCTCTGCTGTTCTGTAATATTACTCCTGCACAGCGTTAAGGGGCTCCGGAACGCCCTATACTTGCAATGTTAAAATAACGCTTATAAATTACATCTTTCCTCACAAAGTATTGGAGGTAGGAAGTTGAACTTTTTACAGATTATTTATTGGAATATGGGCTACAACTTATCACAGGGATTTTACAAAATTTTAGTTCAGTTATTAAAGATGATTTTTTTTCAATTGTAATGAAAATTCACAACTTTTTTTGCAATGTTTTATTTATATATTCAAAATATACAGTTTTTTGGAAAGAGGCTGTGTTAAATTATGCAGAAGGTACTGTGTAACATTTACTGAAAGTTTGAAACAAATATGTTTGGAAGATCCTTAGAAAACATGTAATTAGTATGAGAAAATAAAAGTTTTGGGAATCGAGCGACAAAGATTGGATTAACTTTTTAGTGCATTCCAGGTACATAGGATGGATTATCTTCATCCTCTGCAAACTCCTCCTCCAGCTTCCTCTTGTTCCTCCTCCTGTTTACTTTTGCTTGTATTTCTAGACTCTTTACAGCCCTGTCTGCAGCCCGAAGGCGTTCCTTGTCTAAAGCAAGCATCGCTCGTTGTTGTGTTCGTAGATTTTGCTACCATTTTCTTCAGTTGCAGTTACTGCAACACTGATCCAAAAGGTGGTCATGTATGAACACTTATCACATTTCAGTTGTATTTCACTAGCAAGTCCTACGTGCTTTATTATGGAGAGTTCCAGACCAACTTCACTACAATGAATACATCTCACACAGTTTGAAAAAATTCCTTTGAGAACCGACATATCAAATATTTCATTCACATCCGATTCGCCCATAAAACATTCATAGTTTTCACTCATTGAACCAAGCTTCTTCTGTGAAGTATTTTCTTTCTCACTTTGACTGCTATGGGCAGGTGTACTTGAGAGGTTAGGTTCACTCACTTGGTTATCGTCTTTATTGTTTGCAGTAATAACGCATACCTTTGGCTTTCCAACATTTCTCCTTTTCTTAAAAGCCTTCAGAGGATTTCTAATAACTTTACTTTTACTTATTATTATACTTCAACAAAACAGAGACTCAAGAAACAGAATTAATTACGAATATTTTCGAGATAACGACAGAGTAAATAAACATGAAACAATCGACAATCACACCAGCGATATATATTGAACCATCACAGGTTAGCCACAACACATACTTTATCTCACATGACTAAAATGTACCTGATGAACACGGACGTTAATAATAACACCATTTGACAGCAGTTTAACAGCGCCACAGTGGGTCACGCCCATGTAGAACACATTTCAAAAAAAAATTAAAAATAGTTGTAGTCTTCGGAATTGAATAAATTATATATCTATTAAAAGGTAATAATCTGCAGATTCAGAAAACGCAAAAAAGTAAAAATTGAACTTCTCATGATTTTGAGCCTTTCCGGAGCCCCTTAATAGGAGTACGGAAGTGAAGAAACACGAAACGAGGTATAAACGATGTCAGTACCCGCACTACCTATCGCAGGGAAGTTCCGTGCTTACAACACTGGTCCACAGAGCGCGCAGGCTGTCGAACGAAGACAACTGACGCAAGTTTTCAAACAGAACGACTACTCAAAACAACGTATCGGCAAATTGACAACGTGTAGAGTTTATCTATACCAATAAAGAACCAGCCATAATTGCACACTGCACAACGCTGGCGCCATTTCCACGAAGACTAGGCGAATAATTCGACAATGTATATCGATGCCTTGTAACCTCCTCCTTACCAATCGGCCTATCCCGCTTGCGATATAAAATATGACCGTGGATCGCGTGTATGCGTGATGGATTATTTTTCTAATTGTGTAAGGCTATCTTTCCCGGAGAAGTGATACCGATAAGTAGGAGGAAAGTGTACAACCGACCCTTCTGATGGAAAGTCTACTAAAAATAAAAGGAATTAAACCGAACAGGGCTGTAATTTGGAAAATGAAAGTTATTTTGTGCATTCACTCACGAACAACACTGGACAGAAGGGGGTACCACTGATCATGAATCCAAAAGTTACACTAATGAACGAAAAGGAAGTAATTAACGGTCGCCAGCCCACTAGGGCAATTTACAACCAAAATCCTATTCAAGATGATGGGAAAGAAAAACATGTATTATTAAGCACTGACGTGGCAACTAAAGGTTGCCACGGTTTTTTTTCACTAATTTTTATTGAGTATGTAATGATAAATAAAACTGAGAAATCACTCTTACGTTATGTTTGGCATTAAATTTTGAAAAAGGCAATCGAGTAATCATTTGAAATTATGCAATTAAACTGTATGCTAGTACTGAACTTCGTTACGTGAACAATGACTTTCAGTGACCTCAGCATAACGTCATAAAAGAAATTTAGAAAAAATGCAAGCACTTTTTACTTTGCCGTTACTTATTTTGCAAATTGGATTTCATATTATTGTCTGAACAACTGAGCATTTTTTACTGACTTTACGAACCAAACCAAAGAGCTATGTGCTCAAAGCTATATGTAAAATAAATAAAACTTTTGCACTCTTAATTTGTGCATTTCTTTAGATTTTGATTTTTTTCCCGTGATTGATTCTCAAACTTGAAAAATTAAATTGCTTTACTTTGGTCATACACTGAAGCCTCTGTTGTACAACAGTGAATTGGAAGTAGAATGAGGCTAAAATTCATAAAATAGAAATTATTCATTAATAAACTGGCTGTAACTATTCAATTTGTTATTTATGACACTCAGCATATTAGGAAAAAAAGGAACAAGGATCCTGCTTGGTAACAATGTCTGGGGCCAATGAGGATACAATCGCCCTGAGTTTTATTATTATTTAAATAAATCTTATCAATCAAATCACATTCAGTTGTGCTGCCGGGTTAGCCGTTAGTACTTTCTACCAATGAACAGTCCTACTTCAGTGCTGTGCATACGACGAAACACGGAGCCGACGACGAAACTGTGTTGCTGGAAATGCTGCTGTTGTTGAAGATGGTAGCATATTGTGGAGCCACGGCTAATTATAGGAACGGGCAGTCGTAATTAATACAGCCTCTTCCGCCCGACCACTGTCCGTACTCCTGCTCCAGACATCTGACCGGCGCGCGTACATCACGCCGCCGAAAATGGTCCTCTCCACTGCGAGAGCGCTAACACCACACTTCCGCACACTACAAGCTATGGAACCCGTCTCCCCTCTCTCCGCGCGCTCTGTGCAACAACTCCCTACCCAAAGATTTTACAACGCACAAGCACTGCTATTATTGTTGCTAGTCGATGCAAATAACAATTCCTTTGGCTTTTTCCCAGAGCTTATAAGTTTCACAGTAAACCACAGATAAATACAATGAAACGTCAACAGACTTCTACCTACAGTGAAGCATTGTCCTTACTTATTAAAAGAAAGCATTTAAATTACAAATATTTACATAAAATTCAAAAAAAAGTTATATATCGGTAGCAGGTGCCATGCGGCCTGCATTTTCGGTGTTACAGCCTCCAAGAAGATTAGAAGGTCTATGTTGTGTGGGAGATAATCTAGAGCTCCGAAAACCGGATGTACGTCACATGCCGTCCGAATATGGCACGTCGATTAGTCGAACAGACTGTAAGAACTGTTGAACAAAATGTTCAAAGTTTAAACCCTTCTGGATGTACTGCCACGTCATCTTGTAAGAATACTTAAAATACTAAAATGAACCGACGTTTCAGTCGAGCTGCAGTGGCCTTTCTTAAGGCAAAGACTAATTAGTTTCCCAGCTAATTAGTCTTTGCCCTGAAGAAGGCCGCTGCGACCTCGGCCGAAACGTCGGTTTTTTTTAGTATTTTAATTATTTTACCGGGTGACATGACACAACATCTAGAAGGACTGTATTGAAACTGGCGCCGGCCGAGGAAGCCTAGGTAACCACAACAGCGAACAACGACACCTGAAGAAGATAACGAGGGAAGTTGTCGAAAAACGTGTCAAGAGTAAACTGAATTAGAATGTTTCTGTTCCTCTCGAGTGGGAGAGGTGTGGGGCAACACTCTCAGACATACCAGGGCGGAAAGGCCTTCGTCAGCTGAGACGCCTGCTCAGCTGACACCGTTCGCTGAAGGCCTCACTCCTCCGGTTTCGGCGCGCGCACAGCATTCTGCTATGGATGCTACCTGGGCACTGCAAATGTGGACCCCGACACACGGGACACGGAATTTCTCGTGGTGGCGAAATTAGCGGTACAAGTCTTATTACAATTTTAATACACGTATTATCCCGATGAGCTGACGCGTTACGATGAAGTATTTCTTTCAAACCCGTATTCGAAATAAGATTTTTTTTTTATTTTCATGACAAGATGCCAAGGTACAGCGATGGTGTTTACCTGTCTCGCAGTCATCATTGTGAGTGATAAATTAACGTTTGATGGCCGCAACCAACCGTGACGGATTGCAATTTTACAATTCTGGATGATCGACTTTGGATATGAATTACCATATTTAGATCTACCCGTAATTTGTTTCTACATTATGTGCACATATTTCTCTTCAGGTAATGTTGCACAGCTTCTAAATCTTCGGAGAACGTCATTATTGACCATCAAAAAGCCGCGGCAAGGATATATCCAATGTTGTTGAAGCTAGGTTCGATGAAAACACGATATTAAAACACTCACGTCTTGGGTTACAGCTATCACAGTATGGCATCATTAACACCTGGGTTTTTGCAGTCAATCATTTTATTGTACTTAACGATGAAAATAAATTGCAATATGCCGTACGTAAGTTTCTCATGCTGGGCCAAGTATACAATATGGTAATCTCAGTTAATAAACCGGCGGTAATGACAGTTAGAGGAATTGAGCCAATCAGAACGAAAATTGTTATCAGTACCAGAATAACTGAACAAGTTAACAGTTTTGATTAATTAGGAAAGCCGCGCTGGATTAGCCGAGCGGTCTTCGGCGCTGCAGTCATGGACCGTGCGGCTGGTTTAGGTTAAGTAGTGTGTAAGCTTAGGGACTGATGACCTTAGCAGTTAAGTCCCATAAGATTTCACACACATTAATTAGGAATCTAAATAAAGTCAGCGGTAGACGTAAAACTTCATCTGAAATTGTACTACATGCTTAATCTCAAAATTATTTTGAGCAATTTATTCAGGAGCGCACTCGAAGTATAAATGTTTGCGAAAACGTACTTGAACTCTTAATAACGAATTATTCTGAGGAAACAGGGAGCATCACAGCGGATACAGAGATCAGTGGCCAAAAAGTCCATTTAGCGAGACTGAATACCGTACCATCGAAATCTACTAAAAATTAACGTGAACTATAAATAAAATCTCGCTTGACGGTTTCTTAAGAGATAGTCTTCATTCCTTCGAAACTAATTATGGAAGAGTAGACCAGATATATCTTAGATTGAAAGAAATAGCATTGACAGCAATTGAGAGATTCATACCAAGCAAGTTAATAAGAGAAGGAAAAGATTTCCCATGATAAACAAAACAGGCTAGGACACTGTTGCAGAAGTAACGAAAAAGTCGTAGCATTTGTAAAAGAACATTAAAACATCGGGATTGGCGATATTCACTGCAGGCTTTCACCCGAGATGTTTTTAATTGTTTCCAGAACGAAATACTATCTTGAAATGCGGCAGAAAATGAAAAGAGATTCTGGTCTGGCACACCAGCGCACCTTCACTGTGCGATAGCAATCGTAATGTTACCGAGTTCACTATAGAAGATGCAACACGTATTCCAGAATTCGAATCAAGAACAGCTGCCAATATGAGCGTCTTGGAAGCAGTATACACAGTGTAGCGAACTGACCGTATACGAATCAGGTTCCTTTTGGAGTACGCTGATGTTGTTGTTGTTGTTGTTGTTGTGGTCTTCAGTCCTGAGACTGGTTTGATGCAGCTCTCCATGTTACTCTATCCTGTGCAAGCTTCTTCATCTCCCAGTACCTACTGCAATCTACATCCTTCTGAATGTGCTTAGTGTATTCATCTCTTGGTCTCCCTCTACGATTTTTACCCTCCACGCTGCCCTCCAATGCTAAATTTGTGATCCCTTGATGCCTCAAAACATGTCCTACCAATCGATCCCTTCTTCTAGTCAAGTTGTGCCACAAACTTCTCTTCTCCCCAATCCTATTCAATACCTCCTCATTAGTTACGTGATCTACCCACCTTATCTTCAGCATTCTTATGTAGCACCACATTTCGAAAGCTTCTATTCTCTTCTTGTCCAAACTAGTTATCGTCCATGTTTCACTTCCATACATGGCTACACTCCATACAAATACTTTCAGAAACGACTTCCTGATACTTAAATCTATACTCGATGTTAACAAATATCTCTTCTTCAGAAACGATTTCCTTGCCATTGCCAATCTACATTTTATATCCTCTCTACTTCGACCATCATCAGTTATTTTACTCCATAAATAGCAAAACTCCTTTACTACATTAAGTGTCTCATTTCCTAATCTAATTCCCTCAGCATCACAAGATTTAATTTGACTACATTCCATTATCCTCGTTTTGCTTTTGTTGATGTTCATCTTACATCCTCCTTTCAAGACACTGTCCATTCCGTTCAACTGCTCTTCCAAGTCCTTTGCTGTCTCTGACAGAATTACAATGTCATCGGCGAACCTCAAAGTTTTTATTTCTTCTCCATGAATTTTAATACCTACTCCAAATTTTTCTTTTGTTTCCTTTACTGCTTGCTCAATATACAGATTGAATAACATCGGGGAGAGGCTACAACCCTGTCTCACTCCTTTCCCAACCACTGCTTCCCTTTCATGCCCCTCGACTCTTATAACTGCCATCTGGTTTCTGTACAAATTGTAAATAGCCTTTCGCTCCCTGTATTTTACCCCTGCCACCTTCAGAATTTGAAAGAGAGTATTCCAGTTAACATTGTCAAAAGCTTTCTCTAAGTCTACAAATGCTAGAAACGTAGGTTTGCCTTTTCTTAATCTTTCTTCTAAGATAAGTCGTAAGGTTAGTATTGCCTCACGTGTTCCAACATTTCTACGAAATCCAAACTGATCTTCCACGAGGTCCGCTTCTACCAGTTTTTCCATTCGTCTGTAAAGAATTCGCGTTAGTATTTTGCAGCTGTGACTGATTAAACTGATAGCTCGGTAGGTGTAACAGCTTGATATTTAACAACCGTACACAACCGCTCGCTGGTGGAAAGGTCCGTGGGAAGTCGCACTGATGCCACCCATAACGAAGAAACGAATCTCGTGCTACACTAGAAGCTCTTTATTCTTATGAACTAGTGAGTGCTATCGACAGGTGATCCGAAGATGATTGCATATTTCTAGATTCCCAAAAGATTTTTGACATCACTCCTCAAAAGCGGTTTCTGATTAAATTGAACGTCTGTGGAGTATCGTCTCAGTTGGACTGGATTCGTGGTTTCCTGTCGGGAAGGCCACAGTTCGTAGTAACTGTCGATATGCGATTGAGTGAAACGGAAGTTTTTTTTTGTTATGGTTTTAGGGCTCAAAACTGCTACTGTCATTAGCGCCCGCTCTGAGGCTTAGGGAAAGGAAAAAATAATAATAATTGTAAATCAGCAGCAATGAGAGCGAAATTCAAAAAGTGAGGAAACTAAAAAACAGAAGGAAAGCTTAGAAAAGCAATATAGAAGGGGGGGGGGTTGTTTTTCCCAAAAAGAGCCACAAATGACCGACGTCATCTCATTGACGCTAATAAACTCGAGGAAGCGATCGGCTGAGCGCGTGTCATCTCCTAAAATGGAAGATATATCAGGCGACAGCTGTAGACGGGCGCGTAGCGAAGTAAAATTGGGGCACTCAAGTAAAAGGTGTCTTACCGTCCACAGCTGAGAGCAGTGGGGACACAGTATAAGTAGGCTGTTTAGGTTTTCTTATTGGTAACGCCACGTAGCGCTCTGTATGAAAATCACTGGCTGTGCTGTGTGCAGTCTGTGGCTAGTTTGCATTGTTGTCTGCCATTGTAGTGTTGGGGAGCTGGATGTTAACAGCGCGTAGCGTTGCGCAGTTCGAGGTGAGCCGCCAGCAGTGCTGGATGTGGGGAGAGAAATGGCGGAGTTTTGAAATTTGTAAGACTGGATGTCATGAACTGCTATGTATATTATGATTTTTCGATACTATTAAGGTAAATACATTGTTTGTTCTCTATTAAAATCTTTCATTTGCTAACTACGCCTATCAGTAGTTAGTGCCTTCCGTAGTTTGAATCTTTTATTTAGCTGGAAGTAGTGGCGCTCGCTGTATTGCAGTATTTCGAGTAACGAAGATTTTTGGCGAGGTAAGTGATTTGTGAAAGGTATAGTTTAATGTTAGTCAGGGCCATTCTTTTGTAGGGATTATTGAAAGTCAGATTGCGTTGCGCTAAAAATATTGTGTGTCAGTTTAAGCACAGTCATGTACAATTGTTCAAAGGGGCCGTTTCAACAGCGGAGGGGGATCGCCACTTAAAAGATGTCGATGGCTAAAAAGACAGTGCCCTATCCGGAGTCTAGTTAAAATTACCTCCTCCCGACGACGAGTTCGGGAGGAAGAGGTCCGAGTAGAGGGAAGAGGTTTCACGTCCCGCAATTTATTATTGGGAAGTGTAGACCAATGAGCGTGCCATAAATGAGCAACACGATGACATAAAACACTTTGTAGATGGGCGAAGGGAACCATGCGAACAGCACGCTGAAGAAGAGAGAATAGAGCCTTGGTCACTATATCGGCCGCCTCGTTTCCCACGGATACCAACGTGTCCTGGGAGCCAGAGGAATGCCACAGAGACGCCCCCCCAAGTGGAGGCAGTCCTGAATCCGGTGGACAGGGTAAAGAACTTGGAGACTGAGGAGAGAGCTGAGCGAATCTGAGCACGTAATATACTGTATCTGCTGATGGCGACGTATGTACTGGACAGCCTGGAGAACAGCGTAAAGCTCCGCAGTAAAAACCAAACGCTGGTCGGGAAGCCGAAATCGATTAGGTCGCCAACAATATAGGCACTCCCAACACCAAATGATGCCGGCCGGAGTGGCCGAGCGGTTAAAGGCGCTATAGTCTGGAATCGCACGACCGCTACGGTCGCAGGTTCGAATCCTGCCTCGGGCATGGATGTGTGTGATGTCCTTAGGTTAGTTAGGTTTAAGTAGTTCTAAGTTCTAGGGGACTTATGACCACAGCAGTTGAGTCCCATAGTGCTCAGAGCCATTTGAACCATTTGAACACCAAATGATGTTTTTGAGCCGTGAGTGTAAACAAATGTGGCATCCTTCATTTGTGCGCATAGAGCAGCAAATGCCCGACGAATAAACGAGAGAAGGGGTGCCATCCATGGGAAGCTGACAAAGGTCACGGAGCAGGCAGGTCCGGGGGCGGAGCCAAGGCGGTGCTGTATCCCGAGATGTCAAAAAAGTTTTAGGAAAGTGGAAGGAAAGAGAACGTAGCAGTTGACGGAAGCGGACTGCTGGTGGTAGTAGAGAGGAAGGCCGGCCTGCATACTCTAAATCGAAGGAGGCGTCGGAAAAAGGTCATGCGCCGGATTTGGGAGACGGGCTCAGCAGCACTCTTAGGTTGTTTCCAAACGAATCTGTCATCTACCGTCTCGTCGTGAAGTCACTAGATGATCAAAACGAAGTACAAAATGATTTAGACGAGGTATTTGCTTGGTGCGAAAAGTAGCAGTTGACTCTGAACCATAGGAAGAGCCTCCACACTAGTAATGAAAAGAATTGCAAGGCAAATAACAGTAACGTAACGTTGTGCATTCACCTAAGTACCTAGGCATTGCAGTTACGAAAAACGTGAACTGGAACCACAGGCTAAGTTGTGGGGAAAGCGAACCACTGACTGTGTTTTATTGGCAGAACGTTTAAAAGTTGTATCAGATGTACTAAATAGATGCAAGCATTACGACTGTTCGTACTAGAATATTGCTATGAGGCGTGGGATCCTTATCAGATAAAATTGACCACCGCAATAAAATGAGACAAATCAGAGCTCGCACCGAAAGATTTTGGATCTTGTATTTCCCATTTACTAAATGACTGCGGAACGGTCGGGAACTAGCTTGTAAGTGGTTCTACAGGGTGGTCCATTGATAATGACCAGGCCAAATGTCTCATGAAATAAGCATCAAACGAAAAAATTACAAAGAACGAAACTTGTCTAGCTTGAAGGGGAAAACCAGATGCCGCTATGGTTCGCCCGCTAATTGGCCCTGCCGTAGGTCAAACGGATATCAACTGCGATATTTTTTTTAAATAGGAACCCCCATTTTTATTACATATTCGTGTAGTAGGTAAAGAAATATGAATGTTTTATTTGGACTACTTTTTTCACTTTGTGATAGATGGCGCTGCAATAGCCACGAACGTATAAGTACGTGGTATCACGTAACATTCCGCCAGTGCGGACGGTATTTGCCTCATGATTCATTACCCGTGTTAAAATGGACCGTTTACCAATTGCGGAAAAGGTCGATATCGTGTTGATGTATGGCTATTGTGATCAAAATGTCCAACGGGCGTGTGCTATGTATGCTGCTCGGTATCCTGGACGACATCATCTAAGTGTCCGGACCGTTCGCCGGACAGTTACGTTATTTAGGGAAACAGGAGTGTTCAGCCATATGTGAAACGTCAACCACGACCTACAACAAATGGTGATGCCCAAGTAGGTGTTTTAGTTGCTGTAGCGGTTAATCCGCACATCAGTAGCAGACAAACTGCGCGAGAATCTGGAATCTCAAAAACATCGGTGCTGAGAATGCTACATCTACATCGATTGCACCCGTACCATATTTTTGTGCTCCAGAAATTGCATGGCGACGACTTTAAACGTCGTTCTGCCACTGGGCACAAGAGAAAATACGGGACGATGGCAGATTTTTTGCACGCGTTCTATTAAGGAAAAAACGTCATTCACCAAGAGCGGTAACGTAAACCAGCATAATATGCAGTTTTGGGCAACGGAAAATCCACGATGGCTGCGACAAGTGGAACATCAGCGACCTTGGCGGGTTAATATATGGTGCGGCATTATGGGAGGAAGGATAATTGGCCCACATTTTATCGATGGCAATCTAAATGGTGCAATGTCTGCTGATTCTCTACGTAATGTTCTACCGATGTCAGTACAAGATGTTTCACTGCATGACAGAATGGCGATGTACTTCCAACACGATGGATGTCCGGCACATAGCTTGCGTGTGGTTGAAGCGGTATTGAATAGCATATTTCATGACAGATGGATTGGTCGTCGAAGCACCATACCATGGCCCGCACGTTCACCGGATCTGACGTCCCCGCATTTCTTGAAGGATATTTGCTATCGTGATCCACCGACAACGCCTGACAACATGCGTCAGCGCATTGTCAATGCATGTGCAAACATTACGGAAGGCGAACTACTCGCTGTTGAGAAGAATGTCGTTACACGTATTGCCAAATGCATTGAGGTTGACGCACATCATTTTGAGCATTTATTGCATTAATGTGGTATTTAAAGGTAATCACGCTGTAACACCATGCGTTCTCAGAAATGATAAATTCACAAAGGTACATGTATCACATTGGAACAACCGAACTAAAATGTTCAAACGTACCTACGTTCTGTATTTTAATTTAAAAAACCTACCTGTTACCAACTGTTCGTCTAAAATTGTGAGCCATATGTTTGTGACTATTACAGCGCCATGTATCACAAAGCGAAAAAAGTGGTCCCAACTAAAACACTCATATTTCTTTACATACTACACGTATATGTAATAAAAAGGGGGGTTCCTATTTTAAAAAAAACGCAGTTGATATCCGGTTGACCTGAGGCAGTGCCATCTAGCGGGCCAACCATAGCGCCATCAGGTTTCCCCCTTCAAGATAGACAAATTTCGTTCTTTGTAGTTTTCTGGTTTGACGCTTATTTCGTGAGATATTTGGCCCGGTCACGATCAATGGACCACTCTGTATATACCTTCGGGCAAGAAGTTGCACGTGAATTGTAGAACAGTGATGACGTAGACGGAGTAACATGAGTAGAGGAAGCGATCGGTTGACAGGACACATCCCGAGCCACCAAGGTTTTGTCAGTGTGGTAAGCGTGGGAGAAGGAGTGGGGGTGACGAGTGTAGCTAGGAGCCGGTGCTGGTATCTCCTCTGTGCCCCCCCCCCCCCCCCCACAAATTCCGAGCGACGCTTTACGGCCTCCTGCGGGAGTAGAGTTCGTTAGGCTTCCCGCATTTCCGGCCGGAAGCCCAAGCCCCCTACTACCCACTGTGGGCAGCTGACGCAGTGGAGACAGTTAACGGACGCCACCATTAGCTGCACGCCACTAACCGCCGCACGCGTGCCTGCTGCCTGGCCACGCACCTGCCAAAGAGGCCGCTTCTTCTACTGCCGTCGGCCGGCGCGTTCCATCGCTGAACAGGTGTGACCCCCCCCCCCCCCCCCCAAACCTCTTTTCATCACACGAGGTGCGCTCAGCTGACGCTATTAACGTTACAGCGACTGCGGCCGGCTCTAAATGCGTCTACACTACTCCAGACAGCCTCGCGCGACTGTTTCGCGAGGCGAGTCCCGCGTACGGTAGTGAAACCGACGCCCGAGTGTTGGCGGGCATCATGAGCGAGGCGGAGATTGGGAAGAGATTCAGACACGGTCGTAGTCGTCACTGCAGGTTGTTCAGTCCTTACATAGGGAGCACAGCTAATGAAATCCAGCCGGCCGGTGTGACCGAGCGGTTCTAGTCGCTTCAGTCTGGAACCCCGCGACCGCTACGATCGCAGGTTCAAAAAATGGTTCAAATGGCTCTGAGCACTATGGGACTCAACTGCTGAGGTCATTAGTCCCCTAGAACTTAGAACTAGTTAAACCTAACTAACCTAAGGACATCTCAAACATCCATGCCGGAGGCAGGATTCGAACCTGCGACCGTAGCGGTCTTGCGGTTCCAGACTGCAGCGCTTTTAACCGCACGGCCACTTCGGCCGGCCGATCACAGGTTCGACTCCTGCCTCGGGCATGGGTGCGATGTCCTTGAGTTAGTTAGGTTTAAGTACACTACTGACTATTAAAATTTCTACACCATGAATATGACATGCTACAGACCCGGAATGTAACCGACAGGAAGAAGATGCTGTGATATGCAAATGATTAGCTTTTCAGAGCATTCACATAAGGTTGGCGCCGGTGGCGACACCTACAACGTGCTGACATGAAGAAAGTATCCAAGCGATTTCTCATACACAAGCAGCAGTTGACCGGTGTTACCTGTGAAACGTTCTTATGACGCCTCGTATAAGGAGGAAAATGCGTACCATCACGTTTCCGACTTTGATAAAGGTAGGATTGTAGCCTATCGCGGATTGCGGTTTATCGTATCACGATACCGCTGCTCGCATTGCTCTAAATCCAATGACTGTTAGCAGAATATGGAATCGGTGGGTTCAGGAGGGTAATATGGAACGCCATGCTGGATCCCAACCGCCTCGTATCACTAGCACTCGACATGACAGGCATCTTATCCGCATGGCTGTAACGGATCGTGCAGCCACGTGTCGATCTGAGTCAACAGACGGGGACATTTGCAAGACAACAACCATCTGCACCAACAGTTCGACGACGTTTGCAGCAGCATGGACTATCAGCTCGGAGACCATGGCTGCGGTTACCCTTGACGTTGCATCACAGATAGGAGTGTCTGCGATGGTGTACTCAACAACGAACCTGGGTGCACGAATGGTAAAACGTCATTTTTTCGGATGAAACAAGGTTCTGTTTACAGCATCACGATGGTCGTATCCGTGTTTGGCGACATCGCGGTGAACGCACATTGGAAGCGTGTATTCGTCATCGCCATACTGGCGTATCACCCGGCGTGATGGTATGAGGTGACATTGGTTACATGTCTCGGTCACCTCTTGTTCGCATTGACGGCACTTTGAACAGTGGACGTTACATTTCAGATGTGTTACGACCCGTGGCTTTACCCTTCATTCGATCCCTGTGAAAACCTACATTTCAGCAGGATAATGCACGAATACCGGTTGCAGGTCCTGTACGGGCCTTTCTGGATACAGAAAATGTTCGACTGCTGCCCTGGCCAGCACATTCTCCAGATCTCTCACCAATTGAAAACGTCTGGTCAATGGTGGCCGAGCAACTGGCTCGTCACAATACGCCAGTCACTACTCTTGATGAACTGTGGTATCGTGTTGAAGCTGCTTGGGCAGCTGTACCTGTACACGCCATCCAAGCTCTGTTTGACTCAATGCCCAGGCGTATCAAGCCGTTATTACGGCCAGAGGTGGTTGTTCTGGGTACTGATTTCTCAGGATCTATGCACACAAATTGAGTGAAAATGTAATCAAATGTCAGTTCTAGTACAATATATTTGTCCAATGAATACCCGTTTATCATTTGCATTTCTTCTTGTTGTAGCAATATTAATGGCCAGTAGTGTAGTTCTAAGTTCTAGGCGACTGATGACCTCAGATGTTAAGTCCCATAGTGCTCAGAGACATTTGAACCATTTGAAACGAAACCCAGCTCACTTCCGAAAATTTTTACTAGAATCTTGTAGCATGTTCTTCACCCACTTACGAAGCACCTGGAGCCTAGACGCTAGTGTACGAGAACGGGAAAGCGATTGTGAAACGACGAGGCGCGTACACACGCACATGCAGAGAGAGATTGAGGGGCACTGGATGTAGCGCCAGAGAACCGGGTGCGGCGCATGGGAAGAGAAGCGTCGCTGGTCACAGGGGAAAAGTCACTACCGATGGATGGGCCACCCAAGGAAAATGTGCAACAAAATCCTCGGACATTGTAATAAAGATTTCACTTTCAGTGTAGCTCGAACACCATCTTTTGCATTTCACTGTAGCAGACAGACAACTAATAAATATTTATTGTTAATGACATATTTGAAAAATAAAAACATAGTCCAGTCAAGGATGACTGGTTTTCTTTCCTGGACCAGGCAGTTTCCATGAATGGGCTATACAGTAACAGCTGCTAAATATTACACACATCCAAATCTGTAAATACATTTAATTTCTTTTTATTTTTTGGATTTTTTTTTTTTTTTGCATCTGTCACCGAATATTTTGTATTCGAACCGCAGGAGGCTAAAGCTAGTTATGTCTCCTTCGAAGGCGAAAACAAGCACATATAGATATTCGAAAACATAAAATGAAAACCATTACTCTTAAATTTTGTTCACAGTAGCCTACCTAGGCCCAAGTTTCAACAAAACGAAGCTTTTATAGTCCTACACTTCTTGACATTCGTCACACGGACTTCAGTTACATTTTTCATAACACAACACTTTACTGTCCCTTCCTAACGCCAACACATTTGTCATGAACCCACTCTTTACATACAAAACAATGAAGCATGTCGGTCGCGCGGGATTGGCGAGCGGTCTAGGGCGCTGTAGTCATGGACTGTGCGGCTGGTCCTGGCAGAGGTTCGAGTCCTCCCTCGGGCATGGATGTGTGTGTTTGTCCTTAGGATAATTTAGGTTAAGTCCCATAAGATTTCACACACATTTGAACATTTTTTTGAAGCATGTCGTCTTTGATGTCCTTTCCACAGATGCCACAAAACCGTGACTCCTTCCGAGAACTAAGCCCAGTCTTCTCTGAAACGTCTAAAGGAAACTACGCACACTTGTTGGCTGCTTGATTCTGTAGACGTTTTCAGGGCTAATTGTTGCTCCCTTTTTACCCTCTTTTTATTTTCAGCTCCTTCCAGACTCTATTTGAGTGCACGGCTCGTGATAACTGAGGTTTTCTGAGCTTAATTCGACCTTTTTCCTGCAGTGAGTTTGTCCGATTCGGGAGAGATTTCATGTAGGCAAACTTTCGACGCCAAGTCTAGACTCATTGACAGATGCTTCTCTCACAGGAACATCATTTTTTCCAAGCTGCATTGCAGCTACAAAATGGCCGTCTCGGAGAACATTCCTGCTTACTTGTAAAAATCCTGTTTTTGCAAAGCCATTCACTGCAGTCTCTATTGTTGCAGCCTCTCCATATGCTTTACCGAAGAGGCGCGCAACAATGAATATGTGATCTATTAAATTAATAATACTTCCTGTTATTAATTTTTGTAAATTAATTGTACAATTAATTATTACTACATCGATTATTATTGTTTAATTTTCTCATTAGTCATTGCCCGTTCAGTTGTTATTAATCATTTAATTAAACTAAACTTGACTCCGTCCGCACAGGCCTTGGAAGGCCCAACGATACCGACCGGCCACCGTGTCATCCTCAGCCCATAGACGTCACTGGATGCGGATATGGAGGGGCATGTGGTCTGCACACCACTCACTCTCCCTGCCGTACGTCGGTTTACGAGACCGGAGCCGCTACTTCTCAGTCAAGTAGCTCCTCAGTTTGCCTCACAAGGGCTGAGTGCAACCCGCTTGCCAACAGCGCTCGGCGGACCGGATGGTCACCCATCCAAGTGCTAGCCCAGCCCGGCAGCGCTTAACTTCGGTGATCTGACGGAAACCGTTGTCACCACTGCGGCAAGACCGCTGGCCAATCATTCGATTACTTAGGCTACTACTGATAAGTTATTAGTCAGTTAATGACTACGCGTGACCGAGCGAGGTGGCGCAGTGGTTAGCACACTGGACTCGCATTCGGGAGGACGACGGTTCAATCCCGTCTCCGGCCATCCTGATTTAGGTTTTCCGTGATTTCCCTAAATCGTTTCAGGCAAATGCCGGGATGGTTCCTTTGAAAGGGCACGGCCGATTTCCTTACCCATCCTTCCCTAACCCGAGCTTGCGCTCCGTCTCTAATGACCTCGCTGTCGACGGGACGTTAAACACCACTAACCTAACCTAACCTAACTACGCGTGATCTTAAGTCAACTACCGTGTTTGTTGCGACAGTAAGCGTGGACACAGTTCGTATCATTGCGCCACCGGCTCATTCGTGGAAACTCGCAGTGGCTGATACAAGGCAGCTCACAGGTCACGTGATCACCTAACAACGCGTGCAGTACGTAGCTTTACACCGTAAATATGGCAAAATGAAGTGAGCTGCTCGTACATTCCGGTGGTGGCTGCAGAACTTTAATTACTATAATCGTATCACTACTACGTTCCGATCATTATTAGTCAGTTTCAAGTACATAGCAAAAAATCTTACTTTCTTTTGCTCTTTTTTGTGTCTTCTTAGAATAGCTCACCACTAAGGTGGGGGTGCACTTAATGACTGCTAGCATACGCCTATTGCGAGTATCCACACAGAGATCGAGACGGCCCGTCCATAGCAACCTTACACTAATTGCAGAGACTGTATACGAGGTGCGGCTAGAAAAAAACCGGACTGATGCTGGAAAAAACATTTATTTACAATTTCATGTTATCTCCTTCAATGTACTCTCCTCCTCGGTCTCTACACCGCTCCATACGAGTTTTCCACTGTTCATAGCAATGCTGCAGGTCATTTTCGGTAAGTCCATACATTACTTCCGTCGCTTTTCCTTTTACTGCTTCAACAGTCTCAAATCTAGTTCCTTTCAAAGCTGACTTGACTTTAGGGAAAAGGAAAAAGTCACAGGGGGCCAAATCAGGTGAGTAGGGTGGATGATCTAAGATGGGAATGTTGTGTTTTGCCAAAAACGTCTTCACTGACAACGCACTGTGAGCTGGGGCATTGTCTTGGTGGAGGATCCATGACTTTTTTCTCCACAAATCGTTCCGTTTTCTCCGTACTCGCTCACGTAGGGTAGCCAGGACGCTAATGTAGTAATGCTGATTCACTGTTTGTCCCTCTGGTACCCAATCAATGTGCACAATCCCTTTGATGTAAAAAAAAAAAAAAAAACAATCATCATTGCCTTGAATTTCGATTTTGAAATTCGTGCTTTTTTTTGTCGTGGAGAACCAGGAGTTTTCCAATGCATCGATTGGCGTTTAGTTTCGGAATCGTAAGTAAAAAACCACGATTCATCGCAAGTAATAACATTTTGTAAGAAGGTGGGATCACTTTCAATGTTTTCCAGGATGTCAGAACAAATCATTCTTCGGCGTTCCTTCTGTTCAATTGTGAGACACTTTGGAACCACTTTTGAACACACTTTGTTCATGTTGAAACTTTCATGAAGAATCTGCCTAACACTTTCCTTGTCAACTCCTGTTAACTCAGACACTGCTCTGATTGCTAAACGGCGATCTTGTCGAACAAGTTTACCGATTTTTTCAATGTTTGCATCAGTTTTTGCTGACAATGGTCTGCCAGTGCGAGTGTCATCACTGGTGTCTTCGCGGCCATCTTTAAATCGTTTAAACCACTCAAACACTTGTGTTCGCGATAAACAATCATCGGCGTACACTTGTTGTAACATTACAAACGTTTCACTTGCAGATTTTCCTAGTTTGAAACAAAATTTGATGTTAACACGCTGTTCTTTCTGTACACTCAACATTTTCCGACGCACAGACAAAACGTCAACTACTTAAAACAGACGCCACGGGCAGACTGAGTGCAGGAGGCAGATGAAACTCGAGCAGTAGGCGGAGCGAGAGTCACGTGACAGGCCACGCGACTTTCAGCCTTATTGCATTCGTTTTGTTGTTTCACCAGTACTAGTCCGGTTTTTTTCTAGCCACACCTCGTATTACTGACGGATGAAGAAACTTATTGCCCTGAATGAAGAGATCTAAACGTTCCACAGAAATGCCACAAATAAGCGACGTTCACATCAATAATGCATCGAATCCGCTGACTTTGTCAAGAAATCTATACAATAATCACCTCGCAACGGTGAAGACAAATGGTGGTACGCACAATTTTTTCAGTGTATCGAAAGGTGCCAATCTGGGTCCTGTACTACCCCCGAAACTGGTGTCAGCAGGAATCCTTTTGGCGGCTGAACTTAAGTCGTCTTAATTGGTGGAAGAACTATTAGCACCTCCAATTTACTGATGAAACCGTGTTTTTAGCTAGCAGTAAAGACGCACTTGCTGAGCTTCTAACAAAAGTAAAGAACATCAGTGTGTCATGCGGATTAGACATAAATCCCAGCAAGTCCAGACTCGCGAGAACTGACAGAGGAGTACAGGTCTACCAAAGGAACTCGTACAGTCTTTCATCTGTCTTGGGTCAACCATCTGCGACACGGGAAGTTGTGAAGATAAAAAGTCGGACCACGCTAGGGCCAGTGGCTGCGCGGTAGATTGCAAAGATGTAGCAGAACAGAGCGATACCCAAACCACAAAGGTCCGGCCTGTTGAAACACTCGTGATTTCAGTCTTCTTTTATGATCGCAAAAGTGGACCCTCAAGGCCAGAAACAAGCAGTGTACTGACGCATTTGGGCTTCAGAACTGGCACATCAATAGATGATGCCATCAACCAGGCCCTGCACATAATTAACACCATAAAACAGAAATTCGCCATGGCAATAATAATTGACATTGCCGGAGCATTTGATTATCTTTGGTGGCCCGCACTGTTTCAGAGGCTAAGACATCTGGAGGTACCGCAGTCACTGTACAACAGTTTTCTAGATTACTGTAAAGACCGAGTAGTCGAATGGCAGATGCACAGCCGGAAAGCAATTAAAAGGATTACCAAAGGCTGTCCTCAAGGGTCGATCTGCGGCCCCATCTTCTGGGACACAACAGTCGAACCCCTCCTACAACTTCTGGATGGGGATAACTGGTCAGACGGAATTGTCGCCTATGCAGATGACCTATTAGTTGTAGTCACTGCAAACAACAGAGCCCAGTTAGAAGAGAAAGCCAGTGGAATATTACAAACAATTACTCAATGGTGTCACAACAAAAAACTCAGGATAGCCGAAAACAACATACATTTTACTGAAAGGATCACTCCAAAGGAATTGGGGACACAAACATCAAACGAGCACACGTTACGCGCTCTCTTCGGGTACACATACACTCCTGGAAATTGAAATAAGAACACCGTGAATTCATTGTCCCAGGAAGGGGAAACTTTATTGACACATTCGTGGGGTCAGATACATCACATGATCACACTGACAGAACCACAGGCACATAGACACAGGCAACAGAGCATGCACAATGTCGGCACTAGTACAGTGTATATCCACCTTTCGCAGCAATGCAGGCTGCTATTCTCCCATGGAGACGATCGTAGAGATGCTGGATGTAGTCCTGTGGAACGGCTTGCCATGCCATTTCCACCTGGCGCCTCAGTTGGACCAGCGTTCGTGCTGGACGTGCAGACCGCGTGAGACGACGCTTCATCCAGTCCCAAACATGCTCAATGGGGGACAGATCCGGAGATCTTGCTGGCCAGGGTAGTTGACTTACACCTTCTAGAGCACGTTGGGTGGCACGGGATACATGCGGACGTGCATTGTCCTGTTGGAACAGCAAGTTCCCTTGCCGGTCTAGGAATGGTAGAACGATGGGTTCGATGACGGTTTGGATGTACCGTGCACTATTCAGTGTCCCCTCGACGATCACCAGTGGTGTACGGCCAGTGTAGGAGATCGCTCCCCACACCATGATGCCGGGTGTTGGCCCTGTGTGCCTCGGTCGTATGCAGTCCTGATTGTGGCGCTCACCTGCACGGCGCCAAACACGCATACGACCATCATTGGCACCAAGGCAGAAGCGACTCTCATCGCTGAATACGACACGTCTCCATTCGTCCCTCCATTCACGCCTGTCGCGACACCACTGGAGGCGGGCTGCACGATGTTGGGGCGTGAGCGGAAGACGGCCTAACGGTGTGCGGGACCGTAGCCCAGCTTCATGGAGACGGTTGCGAATGGTCCTCGCCGATACCCCAGGAGCAACAGTGTCCCTAATTTGCTGGGAAGTGGCGGTGCGGTCCCCTACGGCACTGCGTAGGATCCTACGGTCTTGGCGTGCATCCGTGCGTCGCTGCGGTCCGGTCCCAGGTCGACGGGAACGTGCACCTTCCGCCGACCACTGGCGACAACATCGATGTACTGTGGAGACCTCACGCCCCACGTGTTGAGCAATTCGGCGGTACGTCCACCCGGCCTCCCGCATGCCCACTACACGCCCTCGCTCAAAGTCCGTCAACTGCACATACGGTTCACGTCCACGCTGTCGCGGCATGCTACCAGTGTTAAAGACTGCGATGGAGCTCCGTATGCCACGGCAAACTGGCTGACACTGACGGCGGCGGTGCACAAATGCTGCGCAGCTAGCGCCATTCGACGGCCAACACCGCGGTTCCTGGTGTGTCCGCTGTGTCGTGCGTGTGATCATTGCTTGTACAGCCCTCTCGCAGTGTCCGGAGCAAGTATGGTGGGTCTGACACACCGGTGTCAATGTGTTCTTTTTTCCATTTCCAGGAGTGTAGATGAAAAATTGAATTTCCGCGAACACATAAGGCTAACAACAGACAAAGCAGAAAAAAATACTACACAAACTGGTGAGGCTAAATTCAAAACAGTACAGACTACCTCTACCAGTCATACGGACATACCACTGTGCGCTCTTCGAATCAGTACTCAGCTTCGCAGCTAGGACGTGGGCACATAGACTGAACGTGGTCACCGACAAAGCATCCGTCAGACGAGGGCAGAAAAGATGGTGCTGTTTAAAGCTGGGGAGACTAGATAAGGTACATACAACAACCGGTGTGCCGATAGAGACGATACGTCACCTTATAAGTTAGCGTTTGGATACATGGCAAGGTGAGTGGGGTGTAAGTGATAAAGGACGTAGACTGCACGACTTCCTCCCTAACATAAGGGAGCGGTTGAGAATGAGACATATCGATCCCAGCCGCGGTATGGTACATTTCTTAACCGGACACGGACCTTATCCCACGCACTTAAACCGCGTGAGTCTGAGGCAGACACCTACATGCACATGCGGGGAAGAAGGTTCCCCAGAACACACTGTCTTTTTCTGCGGGCAGTACGCGAACAATAGACATACACTACACTTAGATTACACAGGTACAGACATAGGTATATACACAGCGATAAGAGACGAAGAACAATGGGCACAATTAAACGCACTGACAAACAGTATTTCAAAAACAACACATGAAGACTACATGCGGACAGGACATTACAGACATACCTATGTGCAGCGTAACAAGTATCTCCAGAGGGTGGACAGAGATACCCACAGTGACAGCGAAAATAGAGACAGTGAGAACGAACAGGAGGAGGAAGCTGAGATGTGACAGTAAATAAGCATAGGGTGCTGGCGATCTAGCCAAGAAATCACCAAATGCTGTACATGGATGCGCACCTAAAGCAGTTAATACATAGGATTAGTAATAAATAGGAGAAGCAATATTATTTCTCTACTAATAACCATTTGTGTATGTGTGTGTGTGTGTGTGTGACTGGCCCAACGGCTCGAAGAAACCATTCCGAGGGATCCACCGTCAGTCACATTCAGTGATGGTACTAACAAATCTCTCCTCTATCCTCTTTTTATATTCTTCTTAAAAAACAACAAAATTTTATTTATATTTCAACCTTAAATTATTGTTATTTAGAAAAGTATCACTCTTTGTAAATGTTGTAGATGAAACAAAAGAAAAGAAAACTGTAAAAAGATGAAAAACGAAAATTGTAAGATGTACGACCCGTTTTAAACATCAGGTAAAAGGTCTATAATTTGGTAATAAATAAAAATTTAAAAAAAATTGGGCTTCGGTGCTGGAGTAGTGTGTTGTGCGTGAGATGGATCGAAATAAGAAATAGTGTGTCCAATACTGAGCAGCCAGACATCTCCAAGGGCCCTTCTTCTCGTGCCAACCAAAAGATTCTCCAGTTCTTTGGCCAGATTGTGAGAAGAGATGCAGAAAATCTGTAGTGGAAGGACAGTTCGCGGGTCCGAGACCTAGGGGAATCGCAGCAAGTGGGTGACAGACCAGAGCTCCAGCCCACCTCTTCAGCAGGCTCTAAGAGGAGCCGGCAACCATCCGGGATGGGGGAGGCTCTCTGCGGTGAGCACGACGACTCGTGGTGACGACGATGTCGAGCAATACCGCGGGGTGCAGCTTCTGAATGAGTGATCCCCTGTTTCACATAAATTCATTAAACACATTGTGATGAACTCGCTTCTTTTCTTGTACAACCTATCACCTTAAAGTTATAGTGAGTTTGACACATAAGGTCACTCCACGAAAATACCTCTCGCACTGCAATAAAAGTAGTAGATATCATTAGGTGCACGGTACCCGCTGTATTAACATCAGTGTTGCTTAGTGCGGGATTACTTACCTAGTTTGCATGAATGGTTGTGTGAGTGGTTATAATATTTATTACGATGCCATATTATGTGATTCAGTGCTACAGTATACATGTTACGTCATTAGCAATGCCTATGTCAACCTTCCATTTACCATTAATGTTCTCTTTCTTGTTCAAAATTCCGATTTCAAAATTCTGCAACCACGCGAAAGTGGAATTCTTTCAGAATTTTTGTTCTAACATAGCGCTGGGTAGTCCGATACATACCCGGTCTCGTCTCTTGTTTAAGCGGGATAGTCAAATAACAAATCCCGACGGCCGCGTTATACACTGCTGGCCATTAAAATTGCTACAAGAAGAAGAAATGTAGATGATAAACGGGTATTCATTAGACAAATATATTATACTAGAACTGACATGTAATTACATTATCACGCAATTTGGGTGCATAGATCCTGAGAAATCAGTACCCAGAACAACCACCTCTGGCCGTAATAACGGCCTTGATACACTTGGGCATTGAGTCAAATAGAGCTTGGATGGCGTGTACAGGCACAGCTGCCCATGCAGCTTCAACACGATACCACAGTTCATCAAGAGTAGTGACTGGCGTTTTCAATTGGTGAGAGATCTGGAGAATGTGCTGGCCAGGGCAGCTGTCGAACATTTTGTGCATCCAGAAAGGCCCGTACAGGACCTGCAATATGTGCTCGTGCATTATCCTGCTGAAATGTAGGGTTTCGCAGGGATCGAATGAAGGGTAGAGCCACAGGTCGTAACACATGTGAAATGCAACGTCCACTGTTCAAAGTACCGTCAATGCGAACAAGAGGTGACCGGGACGTGTAACCAATGGCACCCCATACCATCACGCCAGTTGATACGCCAGTATGGCGATGACGAATACACGCTTCCAATGTGCGTTCACCGCGATGTCACCAAACACGGATGCGACCATCATGATGCTCTAAACAGAACCTGGATACATCCGAAAAAATGACGTTTTGGCATTGGTGCACCTAGGTTAGTCGTTGAGTACACCATCGCAGGCGCTCCTGTCTGTGATGCAGCGTCAAGGGTAACCGCAGCCACGGTTTCTGAGCTGATAGTCCATGCTGCTGCAAACGTCGTCGAACCGTTGGTACAGATGGTTGTTGTCTTGCAAACGTCCCCATCTGTTGACTCAGGGATCGAGACGTGGCTGCACGATCCGTTACAGCCATGCGGATAAGATGCCTGTCATCTCGACTGCTAGTGATACGAGGCCGTAGGGATCCAGCACGGCGTTCCGTATTACCCTCCTGAACCCACCTATTCCATATTCCGCTAACAGTCATTGGATCTCGAGCAACGCGAGCAGGAATCTCGCGATACGATAAACCGCAATCGCGATAGGCGACAATCCGACCTTTATCAGAGTCGGAAACGTGATGGTACGCATTTCTGCTTGTTACACGAGGCATCACAACAACGTTTGACCAGGCAAAGCCGGTCAACTGCTGTTTGTGTATGAGAAACCGGTTGGAAACTTTCCTCATGTCAGCACGTCGTAGCACCGGCGCCGGCCTTGTGTGAATGCTCTAAAAAGCTGATCATTTGCATTACACAGCATCTTCTTCCTGTCGGTTAATTTTCGCGTCTGTAGCACGTCACCTTCGTGGTGTAGCAATTTTAATGGCCAGTAGTGTACTTAAACGTAACTAACCTAAGGACATCACACATATCGATGCCCGAGGCAGGATTCGAACCTGCGACCGTAGCGGTCGCGCGGTTCCGGACTGAAGCGCCTATAACCGCTCGGCCACACCGGCCGGCCAAGTATATAAACACTCACAGTTTATAGTGTTATAATTAACAGTCGTATATAAGTACGTTCTTGCATTTTCCGATGTTGCATAAAGAGAGGAATTTAACAGCAAAAATCTGAGGAATTCCAGCGTATTATTTGGAAGATGCAAACTTTAATGTGTATCGATATTTGTGTTTGAGGACCCGTTCACTCCCAGAATTTTAATTACAGGAGGTATTTGCCCTTACAGCCGACAAAAAACGCAAACATTTGGAACCGCCGGCAGGCAATCAGCGTTCCATCCACATACTTCCGTAATGGAATTCGACGCAGGCGGGCCGCCGCAGCCGAGCTACTGCGCGACCAGCGGGCAGAAAGCAGTCTCAGGCGGCCGGGCCGGTGCCGGGCGCTCGTCGCAATGTAGCACCGCTGTACTCACAGAGCCTGCCTGCCTGCCTCGTCCCAGTGGCGGGACGTGCGTCGCTGGTCGTCTGAACTGCTGCAGCACGAAGGCAAACGTCGGAGTGGTTTGAGGTGTACGACGCGTTTCGATACACAAATGACTTGCATTTCGAGGCAACACCTACAGCCTGCACACAGGGAAAGAATTACACAGCTGGCTTCTCATTCAGAAATCACATTCGCATGTTTGTTGTTTATGAGATGGTCGTGTGACGCCCCTTATGAGGCGGAGGGAGGAGCGTCCGCCGACCAGCAGGTGTCGCGGTCTACACAGGCTGCGGTTCATCGTCGCTCGCACTGCTCAGCACCACACTCGGAACGCCATGCAAGACCTCAGCGGCCCCACGCGACCAGCGCGCGAGAGGACAGAGAGTGTTCGCTCGGCCGCGCAGGCTCGTACAGCCACAGTTACACAGGCCTCCTACCAGCAAACCACTGCCGCATTGTGACGATTTAAAAACATCCTTCCAACTCTCTTATACAAACACGAGTACAACAACTAACCACAGTAACAAAAGAAACTAACTTCTATTTGTTTACAGCACTATTGGCGCATTCTGGAATAAAAGCAGGTCATGGCATAACTGCATACAGATATTTACAATATTTAATACATGCTGGTACATTACTGTTAAAATTTACTACACTACTGGCCATTAAAATTGCTACACCATGACGATGACGTGCTACAGACTCGAAATGTAACCGACAGGAAGAAGATGCTGTGACATGCAAATGATTAGCGTTTCAGAGCATTCACACAAGGTTGGCGCCGGTGGCGACACCTAAAACGTGCTGACATGAAGAAAGTTTCCAACCGATTTCTCATACACAAACAGCAGTTGACCGGCGTTGCCTGGTCAAACGTTGATGTGATGCCTCGGGTAAGAAGCAGAAATGCGTACCATCACGTTGCCGACTTTGATAAAGGTCGGATTGTAGCCTGTCGCGATTGCGGTTTATCGTATCGCGACATTGCTGCTCGCATTGGTCGAGATCCAATGACTGCTAGCGGAATATGGAATCGGTGGGTTCAGGAGGGTAATACGGAACGCCGTGCTGGATCCCAAAGGCCTCGTATCACTAGCAGTCGAGATGACAGGCATCTTATGCGCATGGGTGTAACGGATCATGCAGCCACGTCTCGATCCCTGAGTCAACAGATGGGGACGTTTGCAAGACAATAACCATCTGTACCAACGGTTCGACGATGTTTGCAGCAGCATGGACTATCAGCTCAGAGACCGTGGCTGCGGTTACCCTTGACGCTGCATCACAGACAGTAGCGCCTGCGATGGTGTAGTCAACGACTAACCTGGGTGCACCAATGCCAAAACGTCATTTTTTCGGATGAATCCAGGTTCTGTTTACAGCATCATGATGGTCGCATCCGTGTTTGGCGACATCGCGGTGAACGCACATTGGAAGTGTGCATTCGTCATCGCCGTACTGGCGTATCAACTGGCGTGATGGTATGGGGTGCCACTGGTTACACGTCTCGGTCACCTCTTGTTCGCAGTGACGGCACTTTGAACAGTGGACGTTACATTTCAGATGTGTTACGACCCGCGGCTTTACCCTTCATTCGATCCCTGCGACACCCTACATTTCGGCAGGATAATGCACGAATACAGGTTGCAGGTCCTATACGGGCCTTTCTGGATACAGAAAATGTTCGAGTGCTGCCATGGCCAGCACATTCTCCAGATCTCTCACCAACTGAAAACGTCTGGTCAATGGTGGCCGAGCAACTGGCTCGTCACAATACGCCAGTCACTGCTCTTGAACTGTGGTATCGTGTTGAAGCTGCATGGGCAGCTGTACCTGTACACGCCATCCAAGCTCTGTTTGACTCAATGCGCACGCGTATTACGGCCAGAGGTGGTTGTCCTGGTTACTAATTTCTCAGGATCTATGCACCGAAATCGCATGAAAATGTAATCAAATGTCAGTTGTAGTATAATATATTTGTCCAATAAATACCCGTTTATCATCTGCATTTCTTCTTGTTGTAACAATTTTAATGGGCAGTAGTGTACTTGCGACGGTACAAGAACATCACACGCTAAATGAATAGCTGAAGCAAAAAACGTTTATAAGAGGATACACAAATGTCGTCTGGCGTAGGTGGCTGAAAAGTTCATTTGGGGTTCCAACGTGTGAAGCAGACATATCCTCTCCATTTAGTCACATTTGGAATCTCTTTTGCACGAAACTTTGAATGTCGCGATATATACGTATAAACTCTTTTGTTTTGCCAGCTATAGCCACTAATGTTACCACTAGTTTCTGTGACAGTTCTCTCACTGCTGGGCTGCATATGAGACGTAAGACGCCTTATAATACCCGTGTCGTAACGAATGGAATGTAAAATGTGTAGAATGGCTGGGTAGATGTAAGGGAGGCCCTGCTACCACTAACCTTACAAGTATAAAGAACTGTGTAACGCATAATCTGTTTCGAAGTATTAGGCACCTGTTATCAAATGGAAAACAAGAGCCATAGCTGCCGTGGCCACTGGAAGCGACAAACAATTTAGTTGAATTAAAGTAGCCGGCCGCTGTGGACGAGCTGTTCTAGGAGCTTCAGTCTAGAACCGTGCGACGACTACTCAAACCTAACTAACCTGAGGACATCACACACATCCATGCCCGAGGCAGGATTCGAACCTGCGACCGTAGCAGTCGCGTGGTTCCAGACTGTAGCGCCTAGAACCGCTCGGTCACTCCGGCCGGCAGATTTCAATTACCGTACTCCTACGACCGTGTCTGGAATTACAGTATACGTTGCTGTTGCTATGCGACGTCGCAAATACGCGACCTTTTGGAATTGAAGACATAGAGGCGTCGTCTCTCACCAGTGCGAAAACGTCGGACTAGGGGACGTCGGAGGCCAGAGGTGCAGTGCCTGACCTGTGCGGAGGGGGGAGGGGTGGGGGGCGGCGACAGAAATGGCGCCGTGCGGCGGTGGACGGTAGGCAGGCAGTCAGCGGCAACGCCACGAGCCTGGGGTTGCTGCGTTAGTGGACGCACACCGGGTACTGAGCGAGAGAGGCACGTAGCTGCACCACCGAGATCCCGCCATCATCTACGTTAACCGCCAACTGACAACTGGCGTCATGGTAAACTTCCAGATTCAATGCGAAGTTGAAATTCACCCCGAGCTTCTGTGTTCATTCTCCAGCTGCTGCACGTATAACAGAGACAAAACGCATCAGGACACAAGAGTTTCTGGAACGAGTCTGGGAGAAGTCTTCCATCGCCGGCCACGGATGCTGACCTAGCAGGGCTGCAGGGGTAGTCTCGAGACAAATGGCTATCAATTAGGTACTCTGTCAGAACCGACATTGCGCTGTGGAGCCAGACAATCACTACTTATGGCAGTGGAATCTCGTAAAGAGACGCGCGCGTCTGACATTTCAATAGTCGACTGCCCGTCGCTCACTTGCTCCGCTGGGAACCTCCCGGCAGTTGTGTAACGCGGCAATAAAGTGCGCCCTTACCGTGGCTCCGGTGCATTCCCGAGCTGTTTGCCCGGGAGCTTCCAGCCGGCAGCGGCCGTTCCCACGTCCCCAGCGCCACCGCCGCATAGCTCGGCCCCGGAGGAATCTCGTCCTGTCGCCTTCGTTAGACTGAAGCCTAGCGAGCAGTAACCCCTCGCCTCTCAAATCAGAAATGTCAATGTATGCAGGCTGCTGCTACCTCTCCTCGCTGTTATTTTATTTCTGTAGTGACGTAAGACTGGACATCTCTTGCCACTCTACCGTATACTTCCCTCGCCTGTCAGCGAGAACGGAGCGCAGTGGACTAGATTCAAATCCCTGTGCGCCATTTGCCTTCCGTGCTCGTCCCTGTTTTCCTAAATCACTGCAAATTAACTTGGGGTGGCTTCTTTGAGAGCCTGCGGCGAGTTTGCTACCCCACAACTGTCCACTTGTCGTACCACTTATGCTCCCCCCCCCCCCCCCCCCCACCCCCTCTCCCGGTCCAAACCCGACGGCGCTGTGACCTAAATCAGTGTCACCTAGAGAACAAGGTGGCGTTGCCTAAAGCAGTCCTGCTGTTTCCTTTTGCGTGTATTTGCGATTCAATTCCAGCTCACATGACAGCTTATATCTTTTCTGGTGCCTCAGTTTTACTGACGTTAAAACGCAGTATCAGCTGTAAGGAATAAGGAATGAAGATAAATGTGCAAAAGGCTAGCGTAATGATTTTAACAGACATTCAAGGATGATAAAAAAAATTTATGGGTTTGTGGAACAAGATGATAACCTCAGGCACTTAATTCGAGAAATACCATTAACATGACACGTTTCAAAAAGTAAAAACAAGGACAGATATTGAAAAGCAACACTTGACAGGAGGAAGTCTATTTTCTGTGCTCCATTAAATAAACCGTTAAGGAAAACATTACGGAAGTTTTGTACGGAGTATTATTGCCTTATATGGTCCTGAAAGACGGACACTGCGATAGAGAAGGGAGAAATGGTTCAAATGGCTCTGAGCACTATGGGACTTAACATCTGTGGTCATCAGTCCCCTAAAACTTAGAACTACTTAAACCTAACTAACCTAAGGACATCAAACACATCCATGCCCGAAGCAGGATTCGAAACTACGACCGTAGCAGCAGCGCGGTTCCGGACTGAAGCGTCTAGAACCGCTCGGCCACCGCGGCCGGCAATTTTCCAGGTATTGTTGGGTTTAATACTGATGTTTGTGGCTCCCATCGCATTATTTTGCAGCACTACAAATTTCGTGAGGTGAAACACCTCTAAAGACGGTGCCACCAATATTTATGTACTGATTATGACATTCGACGGAAAATAAATAAATATCACTGGCACAATGTCAATCTTGCTTTTCGTCTCGAGACTTTGAGGCAGCTCACACATACCAATCATCACATTTAAGTTGCCAACGGGAAAAAAACTCCATTTGAATAGGAACTAATTCAGAAACGTGTCATGTCGAAAACAAATTAAACGAATGGGTCCGGCAACTTCAAACCTTTTTATACCAATAACGAAACGATATTAATCTCAGTTGGAGCAGATTTATTTAGTACCTTCCGACCGGTGATTCTCGGTTTGCTACTGAAGTCTCTTCAAGCTTTCTTAACACCGGAGCGAATGTAAGTGGAAACAGAACGTCACGGGAGAACGTGCCAGACCTAAGAACACTGAATCACTGTTTCTTTGGTGCCGTACTCATCACAAGAGGTTTCACTCGATTCGCCACCACGTACAGTCGCGATGCAAAATTTTAATATTCAGGTAGGATTATTTTGCGTGGTGAGCAAGCTATTCTTGACGAAGGAGGCAAAATGGTGTAGGAAACGAAAAGGGTACATCTACATCGACATGGATACTCTGCAAATCACATTTAAGTGCCTGGCAGAGAGTTCATCGAACCACCTTCACAATTCTCTATTATTCCAATCTCGTATGGCGCGCGGAAAGAATGAACGCCAATATCTTTCCACTCTGATTTCCCTTATTTTATTGTGGTGATCGTTCTGCCCTATGTAGGTCGGTGTCAACAAAATATTTTCGCATTCGGAGGAGAAAGTTGGTGATTGGAATACAGTAGGTTTCCGTGTTTTTACCGCAACCGAGAAATGAGTGGAGTTGGTGCATTCATTACTGAACTGTAGCTCCAGCCTTCTGCCTACTATTTCAAAAGTTTGCAGTTAGGCCGTTTCACGGTTTTTCACTGGCTTCTCATCGCAATTGTGGGAGGAATTTAAAAGCTGGAGACTAATTACCGACGATCAAGATAACCTGAACAAACTGGTGGATGGCCACGTTAGTGATTATTTCAGATTTCAATAGCCGCTATATCTCACAAGGGGACCTCCCCATCGCACTCCCCTCAGATTTAGTTATAAGTTGGCACAGTGGATAGATCTTGAAAAACTGAACACAGATCAATCGAGAAAACAGGAAGAAGTTGTGTGGAACTATGAACAAAATAAAAAGCAAAATATACAAACTGAGTAGTCCATGCGTAGGGCAGGCACCATCAAGGAGCGTGTGAGCTCAGGAGCGCCGTAGTCACGTGGTTAGCGTGAGCAGCTGCGGAACGAGAGGTCCTTGGTTCAAGTCTTCCCTTGAGTGAAAAGTTTAATTTTTTATTTTCAGACAATTATTATCTGTCCGTCCGATGCGATCACTTTTTTTGGGAGTGATTACCACATCCACAAGAAAACCTAAATCGGGCAAGGTAGAAGAATCTTTTTACCCATTCGCCAAGTGTACAAGTTAGGTGGGTCGACAACATATTCCTGTCATGTGACGCACATGCCGTCACCAGTATCGAATAGAATACATCAGACGTGTTTTCCTGTGGAGGAATCGGTTGACCTATGACCTTGCGATCAAATGTTTTCGGTTCCCATTGGACAGGCACGTCCTTTCGTCTACTAATCTCACGGTTTTGCGGTGCGGTCGCAAAACACAGACACTAAACTTATTACAGTGAACAGAGACGTCAATGAACTAACGGACAGATCATAACTTTGCGAAAATAAAAAAAGTAAACTTTTCCCTCGAGGGAAGACTTGAACCAAGGACCTCTCGTTCCACAGCTGCTCACGCTAACCACGGGACCACGGCGCTCCTGAGTTCACATTACCCTTGATGTTGCTTATCATTCGCATGGACTACTCAGTTTGTATATTTTGCTTATTTTTTTCATAGTTCCACACAACTTCTTCCTGTTTTCTCGATTGATCTGTGTTCAGTTTTTCAAGATCTATCCACTGTGCCAACTTATAACTAAATCTGAGGGGGGTGCGAAGGGGAGGTATTTCCTGGTACATACAGTAATACATGCGGATCATCCAAGGATTTTATTAAAGCAATTACACAAAAGATGTAAAGTCAATGCGGTTAATGCTGTGTAAAACATACATACGGCTTATCATAAATGCTAGCTGTTAAAATCTGGCGTACTGTTTGTTGGAGGGGGAATAGCGTGACAAAAGGAAAACGATTTTTAAAAAAAAATTTCTAAAATAACAGTGATACTTCTGTGGCGTAATTATAGCTACTTTGAACGGTAGCCACGAGAATGATTAGGTCTGCTGCATACTATGGTTACCTTGTCAGTAGGAGAGCTATCGCTGATTTTGAAAAATGTAATCTTCTTACTAGAAAAGTTTTATTTGCGCAGATCACAATAAATAGCTACACAAACTAGTAGTTTTGGCAATTTAAATTATCCTTTCTTTCAGGAGTGCTAGTTCTGCAAGGTTCGCAGGAGAGCTTCTGTAAAGTTTGGGAAGGTAGGAGACGAGGTACTGGGAGAAGTACAGCTGTGAGGACGGGGCTGGAGTCGTGCTTGGGTAGCTCAGGTGGTAGAGCAGTTGCCCCTCGAAAGGCAAAGGTCTCGAGTTCGAGTCTCGGTCCGGCACACAGTTTTAATCTGCCATGAAGTTTCATATCAGCGCACACTCCGCTGCAGAGTGATAATCTCATTCTGGAAACATAATCTAGTAAGAAGATTACATTTTTATTTTGTATGCATTTAATTTTACATTAAGCTGCGAAATTTGCTTACTTACATGAAACTGTACTGAGCTGTTCCATTTAAAAAAAGAAAAGAAAAAAATCAACTTCAGCCTGATGGAAGCATTGTTCGGCATTTTCTGCTGCGGCTTTCTCGGAGCTCACAAGCACCTGTATATCTGTGCTCTTACATCAGCAACGTAACATTCTCTTCTTCGCACTCCACCGCTCGTACAACTCACGTTCGTGCGAAACGGCTGCCGAGCGCTATGTGTGTTGTGGTCGCCGAAGCGGACAGCGGGCCAACTTCCTTTGATGTTTCGCCGAAAGAACCGGTAAGCAGCGCCTGCGAATGCGAACCGAAGACGGCCGAATGCTGTCTGCTCGCGTGCCGTTCAACCGCGAGCGAATGCTCGTTCGTTCGGCGAAGCTCGTGTGCAGACGTTCGCTCCTGTGCAAGCTAGGCAGGCAGGCAGCCTCCACTCGCCGCAGCCGGTCCCCCACGGCCGCCCTCCGATCTGAGCGAGCACAATCCCGCAGCGAGGGACGCCGGCGTGGCGCGGAACTGCCAGCCGGCTGTCACGTGACTAAAGATGGGTAGTTCGCGAACGAACGGGTGCAAAGGAACGGTTCACCAAGATGAACGAAAGGACCGAGGAACGAATTCCAAGGAACGATCGGTTCATAGTTCACTTCGGTCGCGGCGGTCTACTTACAGTTCCCAGGAACGAGGAACGATCGGTTCGTAGTTCACTAGTTCACTTCGGTCACGGCGGTCACTTCGGCAGTTCTCGTTCCAGCCTCGGTCGCGTGCTCGCCTCAGTCTCGGTCTTCCTCGGCCGCACTCGTCGTTCTTCGCATGACCACCTGGCTCAGTTCCACTCCTGACTGCTCCTAGTTAGTTCAGTATCCAGTTGCTCGTTTCGTTCACTGCGCTCGCCCATTTTACATGGGGTCCAAACTGTTCTTGCACTTGGTTCTGGCCATTCAGCGTCCACGACCGGTAATCAAAAAGTATTTTATAGTTACGAAATAACATAAAAATTACGTTGTATCTAATAGGTGCGTCTTTTCAGGTAACAAAAGGGCATATCAACTCACTTCATTATATCGATGAACAGCAGAAAACATACTTATATCAAGGCAAGTTTTTTTGTTATTCATATATTTTTTGGTTTCATCGATTTGATTTAGCAACTAACTTTCAATAATTTGCTTAATTTTTAGTGTAAGAAAATTCATATAAAACGATTTTCGTGTATCTTTCGTTTACAAAACATTACATTTATGATGGCTCTAATTATTTTTAAGTTTGGTTGTTTCCAATTTGCATTACCTGCTAGTTTGGTTTCTTTGGAAAAAAAGGTCGGTTGTGGGTCATTTTGGCTCAGTAGGAAAAGCGGTGCCTCTCCATTTGAGAAGACATAGATTGCCATAAAATCGTATTTACTTATTGTCTCAACAACATTTGTTCAGAAGGAGCTTTAAAACCAAAAACTTTATTACTGCGAACTTAATTATTATTATTACTTCTGCATTAACTTTAATGATGCAACATAAAAACATAATTTTTACTAAGCGTGTGACGTAAGTATGAGAAAACCACATTTTATTTTATGCTTCCATAAAGTCTCTACTTCGCCTACGAACTCAGAGACAACGTGAAGTATATATAGGGTTAAAAGATTATTGTTTACAACGTAGCATAGCTATGTGGTGGAAGTCGAAACGAAGAATTTTATACAAGACACTTGTGGTCTATTAACTTGTGAAACAGCCACCAAAAGGTTTACAAGACTGCATGAGCTATAGCCCATGCGCGTCGCGTGAGATTTTCATGTCCTCTTCTCCAGCTCTCTACACATCGTCGTCGATTGTTACGCAGTTGTTGCTTGCATTAGCTTGTTATTTTTTCGCTGCCTAATTAATACATGTTTGTCTGTTTGTTGTATCTGCTCGTAACGGGAAACACATCGTCCGTAATTGGCGAGCGGTCTGTACTCGGGGCCGGTTTTCCGTTCGTCACCCTGTATTATTCCCCTGCGATCAGCCACACAAGGCTACAGTTGGCTAAACGAGAGGTTCTGCAGAATCACAGAAATTACTTCTAAAAGTGTGTAAGAATTCTGTAATGAATAAAGCTCTATACTTTGTGGTAAGTTCATATGGCACTAAACTGCTCAGGTCATCTGCTCCTAGGCTTACACACTACTTAATCTAACTTAGACTAACTTACACTAAGGATAAAACACACACCCACACCCGAGGGAGGACTCGAACCTCCAACAGGGGGAGCCGCGCGAACTGTGCAAGGTGTCTTGGACTGCGCGACTATCCCGCGCGGCTTTTCATTATTGTTTAATATGTTTGCACGTATATATTTTCTCGAGCAAGTAACCTTCTCGAAGTGCTTGGACCAAAGTTTTCATATTCTTTATATTCTGGAAAGTGTGGAGAAGTCATCATACAACCATTGTCAAGAAATGTCACTATAAATTTCGCGTTGGTCAACCCCATGAACCATGGACCTTGCCGTTGGTGGGGAGGCTTCTGTGCCTCAGCGATACAGATATCCGTACCGTAGGTGCAACCACAACGGAGGGGTATCTGTTGAGAGGCCAGACAAACGTGTGGTTCCTGAAGAGGGGCAGCAGTCTTTTCAGTAGTTGCAAGGGCAACAGTCTGGATGATTGACTGATCTGGCCTTGTAACAATAACCAAAACGGCCTTGCTGTGCTGGTACTGCGAACGGCTGAAAGCAAGGGGAAACTACAGCCGTAATTTTTCCCGAGGGCATGCAGCTTTACTGTATGATTACATGATGATGGCGTCCTCTTGGGTAAAATATTCCGGAGGTAAAATAGTCCCCCATTCGGATCTCCGGGCGGGGACTACTCAAGAGGATGTCGTTATCAGGAGAAAGAAAACTGGCGTTCTACCGATCGGAGCGTGGAATGTCAGATCCCTTAATCGGGCAGGTAGGTTAGAAAATTTAAAAAGGGAAATGGATAGGTTGAAGTTAGATATAGTGGGAATTAGTGAAGTTCGGTGGCAGGAGGAACAAGACTTCTGGTCAGGTGACTACAGGGTTATAAACACAAAATCAAATAGGGGTAATGCAGGAGTAGGTTTAATAATGAATAGGAAAATAGGAATGCGGGTAAGCTACTACAAACAGCATAGTGAACGCATTATTGTGGCCAAGATAGATACGAAGCCCACACCTACTACAGTAGTACAAGTTTATATGCCAACTAGCTCTGCAGATGACGAAGAAATTGAAGAATGTATGATGAAATAAAAGAAATTATTCAGATTGTGAAGGGAGACGAAAATTTAATAGTCATGGGTGACTGGAATTCGAGTGTAGGAAAAGGGAGAGAAGGAAACATAGTAGGTGAATATGGATTGGGGGACAGAAATGAAAGAGGAAGCCGCCTTGTAGAATTTTGCACAGAGCACAACATAATCATAACTAACACTTGGTTTAAGAATCATGAAAGAAGGTTGTATACATGGAAGAACCCTGGAGATACTAAAAGGTATCAGATAGATTATATAATGGTAAGACAGAGATTTAGGAACCAGGTTTTAAATTGTAAGACATTTCCAGGGGCAGATGTGGACTCTCACCACAATCTATTGGTTATGACCTGTAGATTAAAACTGAAGAAACTGCAAAAAGGTGGGAATTTAAGGAGATGGGACCTGGATAAACTAAAAGAACCAGAGGTTGTGCAGAGATTCAGGGAGAGCATAAGGGAGCAATTGACAGGAATGGGGGAAATAAATACAGTAGAAGAAGAATGGGTAGCTTTGAGGGATGAAGTAGTGAAGGCAGCAGAGGATCAAGTAGGTAAAAAGACGAGGGCTAGTAGAAATCCTTGGGAAACAGAAGAAATACTGAATTTAATTGATGAAAGGAGAAAATATAAAAATGCAGTAAGTGAAACAGGCAAAAAGGAATACAAACGTCTCAAAAATGAGATCGACAGGAAGTGCAAAATGGCTAAGCAGGGATGGCTAGAGGACAAATGTAAGGATGTAGAGGCCTATCTCACTAGGGGTAAGATAGATACCGCCTACAGGAAAATTAAAGAGGCCTTTGGAGATAAGAGAACGACTTGTATGAATATCAAGAGCTCAGATGGAAACCCAGTTCTAAGCAAAGAAGGGAAAGCAGAAAGGTGGAAGGAGTATATAGAGGGTCTATACAAGGGCGATGTACTTGAGGTCAATATTATGGAAATGGAAGAGGATGTAGATGAAGATGAAATAGGAGATATGATACTGCGTGAAGAGTTTGACAGAGCACTGAAAGACCTGAGTCGAAACAAGGCCCCCGGAGTAGACAATATTCTATTGGAACTACTGACGGCCGTGGGAGAGCCAGTCCTGACAAAACTCTACCATCTGGTGAGCAAGATGTATGAAACAGGCGAAATACCCTCAGACTTCAAGAAGAATATAATAATTCCAATCCCAAAGAAAGCAGGTGTTGACAGATGTGAAAATTACCGAACTATCAGCTTAATAAGTCACAGCTGCAAAATACTAACACGAATTCTTTACAGACGAATGGAAAAACTAGTAGAAGCCAACCTCGGGGAAGATCAGTTTGGATTCCGTAGAAACACTGGAACACGTGAGGCAATACTGACCTTACGACTTATCTTAGAAGAAAGATTAAGGAAAGGCAAACCTACGTTTCTAACATTTGTAGACTTAGAGAAAGCTTTTGACAATGTTGACTGGAATACTCTCTTTCAGATTCTAAAGGTGGCAAGGGTAAAATACAGGGAGCGAAAGGCTATTTACAATTAGTACAGAAACCAGATGGCAGTTATAAGAGTCGAGGGACATGAAAGGGAAGCAGTGGTTGGGAAGGGAGTAAGACAGGGTTGTAGCCTCTCCCCGATGTTGTTCAATCTATATATTGAGCAAGCAGTAAAGGAAACAAAAGAAAAATTAGGAGTAGGTATTAAAATTCATGGAGAAGAAATAAAAACTTTGAGGTTCGCCGATGACATTGTAATTCTATCAGAGACAGCAAAGGACTTGGAAGAGCAGTTGAATGGAATGGACAGTGTCTTGAAAGGAGGATATAAGATGAACATCAACAAAAGCAAAACAAGGATAATGGAATGTAGTCTAATTAAGTCGGGTGATGCTGAGGGAATTAGATTAGGAAATGAGGCACTTAAAGCAGTAAAGGAGTTTTGCTATTTGGGGAGCAAAATAACTGATGATGGTCGAAGTAGAGAGGATATAAAATGTAGGCTGGCAATGGCAAGGAAAGCGTTTCTGAAGAAGAGAAATTTGTTAACATCCAGTATTGATTTAAGTGTCAGGAAGTCATTTCTGAAAGTATTCGTATGGAGTGTAGCCATGTATGGAAGTGAAACATGGACGGTAAATAGTTTGGACAAGAAGAGAATAGAAGCTTTCGATATGTGGTGCTACAGAAGAATGCTGAAGATTAGATGGGCGGAACATATAACTGATGAGGAAGTATTGAATAGGATTGGGGAGAAGAGAAGTTTGTGGCACAACTTGACCAGAAGAAGGGATCGGTTGGTAGGACATGTTCTGAGGCATCAAGGGATCACCAATTTAGTATTGGAGGGCAGCGTGGAGGGTAAAAATCGTAGAGGGAGACCAAGAGATGAATACATTAAGCAGATTCAGAAGGATGTAGGTTGCAGTAGGTACTGGGAGATGAAGAAGCTTGCACAGGATAGAGTAGCATGGAGAGCTGCATCAAACCAGTCTCAGGACTGAAGACCACAACAACAACAACATTGATAAACTCTGTTATCATTGTTAGTTTCGCAATATGGTTATTGTATTTGGACTCAATACATTGAGGGCAGTGTCTCCTAACCTCTCTTACACCGTCCAGACACCAAACTGCACAGCAGACGGCTGTGGTAATGCTCGCAGTTTTGGCGCCGGCGTGAGAGCAGAAACGACCACTGGGGCCCTATTCTGTATCGTTTATACCGATCCGTGCCATAGATTAGCCTCGGTAGTGATCCGAAGTTGATGTTCTGTAAGTTTCCGAGACCTGTTACCGATAGGTCCTCCCGCTGATTTTTCGACAACTGTACCGAGAGGTTTTAGGATTCGGTATGGGCCACTCGTTCGTTTCGGTGTGATTTATTTACACCTAGAATGTGTTATTTTAGACGTATTGAGCGGTTTTAGCTTCGGATTTAGTGACTGTGTTACTGAACAATCACCAGGACGCATCCGGGTGGAGAGTGAGTTCATATAGACTGTTTTCTTTTGTTAGAAATATGGTTTGTGTTGTTGTTACTATGAATGATTATAATATAAAAAAAACAGTTTCGGTCAATATTCTCACAAAATACCCGTTATTTTTATGTAATTAAGAGTCTAAAAAAATCATTAAATTTCAAAAGTGGCTCTGCTTACGTATATCACATGAGTCTCAGCTGAAATGATTAGTGACTTCGCGTACGTTTTTGTGCAAGTGGTTTACTTATTAACTATCGAAACACGTGTAAGATTCTTATGTAACCGTGGAAAGGAATTTTGTGGAGCATGATAGAGGAAACGTTGCAAAATTTCATGCATTTACGGCTTATGCCCGCATCATCCGGCAACGAAGTCAGCATGCGTCTCGCTCGACTGGAAGCACGTGGAATTTGCATTAATGGCAATGCGAGTTGTAGTAGCCATGTGGGTAAGGCAGAAGGTTCGCATACCGCTGGGTACGAAAATATTTCTTTTTCTCTTCGAGTTTGTAACACATTCTGAAACTTTGTTGATCGTCAGAGTTGAGTATTTTTCTGAAATACTCATTTCTATTTACACAAAAGAGCGCGCTTTCTTAGTAATGAGTATCTTCGATTTCGTGACTTCCATGTGCATAAGAAATGAAAGACGAAATTAGCTATGCGCCAAACAATTTCCAGTGACATTATTTTTTTTCTTGTCACAAATAATTCACCATTTTTTTCTGAGTAAGTAACGATTTCCGAGTCTGTCGTCAGATAGAAATCAAAGAGCACAATTTATATTACTGCGAATGAAGGTAGAAGCAACCGTCTTTATACTCTTGCTTGTCACAAGTATTTATCTGCGATCGAATCCCTAACAATAGTAGACGGAAATGGAAGATCCCCGCCATAATATTTTTAGACTATACCACCATATATGAAACATTTTGATTCATCAAATGCATGTTATAAACTGCAATCGCCACGAGCTGTCAAAAAGCTGGTTTTTTTTTTAAATTTTGTTTTTAAGAAGCAAATCGTTGATGTATCATATAGTGAAGTAGGCTACTTCATCATTTGGATCTCTAGGAGCGAGTTACAACCACATTCTGTGCATCTTCTTATTCTTTGACACTCTCTTAAACAATTTTTCGGGTTCATGGAGGTATGTTCAGTCTTGCAACTGATTGAAGGGAGTTTGTTTTTTGTCACACGCGTTTCGCTTCTTTTATTTGCAAAGATGCAATAAACAAACTGCCTTCAGTTAGTTTCACAGATGGAACGTACCTCCATGAATTTTGAAGCAACTAAGGAACGACAGAAAACAGAAAAAATGCCGAGTTTTTCGGGTGTTTCTATATGTGTATTTGTACAGTGTGGTGCTGCACTCCATTCGCAACTCATATTGTGAAACGTAAAATACAAAACAAGACGTCGATGTGAATGAGAATAAAATGACATAATGTGACGTTTGTGACAGTTTCCGGAAGAAAGTCAATATCCTATCGTTATCATCCATTCATGGAAGTAAGTGGTCAGCGAAATTTGAACAGTGTTACATACTCTAACCACAATTTTCGTACACCCCTGGTAGCTATGTGGTCGGCGCGACGAAATGTCATACCTAACGGCCCGAGTTCCATTACCGGCTGGGTCGGAGACTTTCTCCGCTCAGGGACTGGGTGTTGTGTTGACCTTATCATCATTTCATCCCGATCGACACGCAAGTCGGCGAAGTGGCGTCAACTCGAGAGACTTGCACCAGGCGACCGGTCTACACGACGGGGGCCCTGGTCACACGGCATTTCATTTTACCACACTTTTCGGTACTGTGAAGAATAGTGTGGCTGTGTGGGCTGCTAGCCGCTTCGGGTTCGTGCCGCTGTGGCGCTGCAAGTACGCATGCGCGGATCTGAGGCAGATTGCTGTTGATAGCCTGTCGTGAGGAGAACTCACAACAGCGTCTCGGTTCGGTAGAAGCGTCCGGCATCGCTTCCGAAATGCTTACAGAATGACACTGGGGCTCTCCTTCGAAAACAACGTTGATCGGGAAGCTCGCCTACCTGGAAGAGCGGCCGAAAGATACCGAACAGGACCCCTGGCGAGGGTCCGTTCTTGGTGCGAGAATAAAACGCCGCGATAGAACAAAGCCTTCTAGATACAAGGCCTACGCACAGCGGCCATACTGGCACGTGACGTCACAAACTGTTGGCGATCCTATCTTCAGTCCTGTTGGCGTGTATGTTGTGTTGAAAGTGTGTGACACGTGAAAGTGATATATATTTCATACAGTATTCGCCTACATTTCTTCGAAGTATGGGATACAAGTGCTGCGTTCCCTTTTGCCAGGGAAATTATAAATCCCAAAAAGGCATTAAAGTGCACATATTTCGATTTCCCCAATGTGTGAAGTTGAGAAATCCATTGCACCACATTTGCCAATTGGTTTTTAAAAGCAATTATGCATCATGTATCAGTATCATTTGTTTCTTAATTCTGGACCACTGCTGCGAGGTTAATACGAAGCTGGCTGTGAAATGTATCTCTTATTTGCAACTATTGTCACACAGAATAGTTATATTAATTAGTGATGCTCGAAAATGTTTATTATTCCTTATCATTCCTACCATATTACTGAGTTTCCAGTACTTTTATTTGGAAGAGCTACAGAATGATTTTGTTCAGCTATTCGGAAATAACTTCAATTTGAGTAAACTACCTTAGAAAATTGCTTTAATCAATTCTGTGTTCGACAGATTAAGCAGTATAGAAAGCAGAATTTCGAGGTAAGTGCATTATGATTAAATTAACAGCACTCTGTGACACGAATTTCAGTCAAGGATATAGAAGAAACAATCTTTTCATATTTAAGGTTCTAAAGTTCTGGAGAAAAAGGGAAATAAAATATTTTTTCGGGTTTTTTGATTTATTAAACATTATGTCAGGAGGTGCTCCATTCCTTCGAATGATTTGAATTTCGTGTGAGGTCAGCAAATTTTGAAGTGGAGAGGAAAATTTACGAAAATAACCGGGGAAACAAATTCTTAAGTTCTGTAGGAGCTCCAGCTGCTTTATTTAAAACCGGAAACGTTTGCTTGTTGTTGCATATTGCCTATTTTTTACTGCAAGGTAGAAGACATAATTTAAAATTACAGTTTGTATTCAAGCCTAGAAACGCGTATTTAAGGCAAATCGTTAAAATACATTTGCATCTTGAAATAACATAGGGCAGTTTTGTTCAGTTACTTTACGCAGTGATATAAATTTGCATACTTTCATTACAAGGCCATGTAGAAGAGGAAAGCACGAGAATCCCTATGCGGTCTCAGCTCTAAAATTCGTAAAGTTCGTACAGCTGCAGAGTCCTTAACAGGGGCGTTCCGATACAGACCCGGCCTTCAGTATGTGACGTCACAAGTGTGCGCGCAGGCCTGTAGTGTAGGTGGTGTTGGATACACACACTTATCACCTGCCACAGTCGGTCGTGTGAAACCCTTTAAGAGCTGTACGAACAGTTCTGCGTTCGAGTCTTTTCCCCTTCGGCGCCGACGTCTACCGACCGTCAAAGCCAGAACTAACAGACAAGAGCGGCGCCGGCGAGTTAATTAAAAGTTGACTGGAGGAGCGCCTGCCCGGAATGCGACTTACCTGCCGATGGAACGCGCGCGATTAGGCGGCTGTGGGAGGCTAGCCGGTTACCGCAGGCGGGGCGTTCCGGCGTGTGCAGTCGGTGGCGGGCGGCGAGCTGTGGATTCCGCGCGCGCCTCCGCCCCCACTGTGAATGGAGCGGCCAGAGCTGGGCTCACTCTGCCCTCCACCCCACTCCGCGGCGGCCGCATTCCACACACACGCATCCCCCCGAACGCGACTTCCATCCCTCGCGCCGCCCCCTCACCCCTCCCCCACACCATCGCCGCCCACTCCATAGAAAACCTCTCCTGCTACACCCGCATCCAAGCCAATGTTGTTGCGCATTGCGATGCCCAGAAATAACAGACTCAAAGGAATTTAAATTACTAGGACACTGAATTCCGGTTTATCAAAAATCCGCATTCTGCAAAACACTGTGTTTCTCCTTTACCCAAAAATGTTTCGACAACCACGTCTCATCTTCAGTGTGTCTGTCTTTATATCTGCGAAACATTACACTACAATTCTTTCATTTCGTTTCCATTTTAGCCCCAAAAACTATGAAATATGTATTAGCGGTGTTTAATTTTTTGCTACTTCCCGTCACAAACTGCGGTAGTTTTAAAACTGGGATTGTGCACTTTTAGTGCGTTTAACAGTACATTGACATTATAATTCTGTCAGAGACAGCAAAGGAGTTGGAAGAGCAGCTGAATAGAATGGACATGGTCTTGAAAAAAAATGGTTAAAATGGCTCTGAGCACTATGGGACTTAACAGCTGTGGTCATCAGTCCCCTAGAACTTAGAACTACTTAAACCTAACTAACCTAAGGACATCACACACATCCATGCACGAGGCAGGATTCGAACCTGCGACCGTAGCAGTCGCGCGGTTCCGGACTGCGCGCCTAGAACCGCGAGACCACCGCGGCCGGCGGACATGGTCTTGAAAGGAGGATATAAGATGAACATCACCAAAAGCAAAACGAGAATAATGGAATGTAGTCGAATTAAATCGGGTTATGCTGCTGGAATAAGATTAGGACAAGAGACGCTTAAGTAGTATTGCTATTTGGGGAACAAAATAACTAATGATGGTCGAAGTAGAGAGCGTATAGAATGTAGACTGGCAACGGCAAGGAAAGCGTTTCTGAAGAAGAGAAATTTGTTAACATCGAGTATAGATTTAAGTGTTAGGAAGTCGTTTCTGAAAGTATTTGTATGGAGTGTAGCCATGTATGGAAGTGAAACGTGGACGATAAATAGTTTAGACAAGAAGAGGATAGAAGATTTCGAAATGTGGTGCTTCAGAAGAATGCTGAAGATTAGATGGGTAAATCACATAACTAATGAGGAGGTATTGAATAGAATTGGAGAGAAGAGGAATTTGTGGCACAACTTGACTAGAAGAAAGGATCTATTGGTAGGGCATATTCTGAGGCATCAAGGGATCATCAATCTAGTATTGGGGGGCAGCGTGGAGGGAAAAATCGCAGAGTGAGACCAAGACATGAATACACTAAACAGATTCAGAAGGATGTAGGTTACAGTAGGTACTGGGAGATGAAGAACCTTGCACAGGATAGAGTAGCATGGAGAGCTGCATCAAACCAGTCTCTGGGCTGAAGACCACAACAACAACAACAACAACAACAGTACATCATCTGCAAACCAGTCGGGAGAATGTTTCTAACTCCAACTAACAATTATTTCTGTAAACTTACCCGTTATGGACACTGAACCTGAAACTGCAATTAAAATAGCTCGTGTTTTGTGTTAATACCGCGACGTTTTTTTAAACTGTCGATTCTCCCACTAGCAGGCTTTCGAGCGACCGACGGCTCCTTATCAGACGCACGGAGGGCGCTTTTTTACGGCACTGCCTGTTTCACAACGGGTGCATCTAGTCGCTCACGTCGTGCCGCTGGTGAAAGAGCGTTCGAATTCTTCCGTTTTACGCACGTGAATAAGGAACTGCGGTGTTGTTTTGCTCCTTACACCTTATGTAAGTCATGAACTTGTCAACAACAGCACACTAAAACGATCCATTGCTGTGTCCATTGGAGGACACAGCAGTTCTCCGGCCGATGTGGCTGAGCGGTTCTAGGCGCTTCAGTTTGGAACCCCTAGACCGCTACAGTCGCAGGTTCGAATCCTGCCTCGGGCCTGGATGTGTGTGATGTCCTTAGGTTAGTTAGGTTTAAGTAGTTCTAAGTTGTAGGGGACTGATGACCTCAGCTGTTAAGTCCCATAGTGCTCAGAGCCATTTGAACCATTTGAACACAGCACTTACAAGGGAACCTCCCCATCGCACCCCCCTCAGATTTAGTTATAAGTTGGCACAGTGGATAGGCCTTGAAAAACTGAACACAGATCAATTGAGAAAACAGGAAGAAGTTGTGTGGAACTTTGAAAAAATAAACAAAATATACAAACTGAATAGTTCAAAGGAAGATAGGCAACATTAAGGACGCTGGGAACGCAGGAGCTCCGTGGTCTCGTGGTAACGTGAGCGGCTGCGGAACGAAAGGTCCTTGGTTCAAATCTTCTATCGAGTGTAAAGTTTAATTTTTTATTTTCAGTTTATGTGACACTCTTATGTTTTCATCACTTTTTTGGGAGTGATTATCACATCCACAAGAAAACCTAAATCGGGCAAGGTAGAAGAATCTTTTTAGCCATTCGCCAAGTGTACATGTTAGGTGAGTCGACAACATATTCCTGTCATGTGAAGCACATGCCGTCACCAGTGTCGTATAGAATATATCAGACGTATTTTCCTGTGGAGGAATCGGTTGACCTATGACCTTGCGATCAAATGTTTTCGGTTCCCATTGGAGAGGCACGTCCTTTCGGCTACTAATCGCACGGTTTTGCGATGTGGTCGCAAAACACAGACACTAAACTTATTACAGTTAACAGAGACGTCAATGGACGAACGGACAGATCATAACTTTGCGAAAATAAATAAAGTTGTCATTCGAGGGAAGACTTGAACCAAGGACCTCTCGTTCCGCAGATGCTCACTCTAACCACGGGACCACGGCGCTCCTAAGCTCATATTGTCCATTATGTTGCTTATGTGTCCCATGGACTACTCAGTTTGTATATTTTGCTTATTCTTTCACAGTTCCACACAACTTCTTCCTGTTTTCTCAATTGATCTGTGTTCAGTTTATCAAGGCCTATCCACTGTGCCAACTTATAACTAAATCTGAGGGGGGTGCGATGGGGAGGTTCCCTTGTTAGATGCACTCTGTTTAACAACTTCTAAAACAAGAACGAACTTAAGTAGTAAGAGCGACTAATCATGACACTTCCCAACATGTCAGAGAATAATATGTGGCACTTACGCGCTTCCACCAACTGCATCTTTTGTACTATTTGTTATGTACGGGGTCACGTAGGACGTGACATCCCTTTTATTTCGTGAACGGTTACTCACATCCAAAAGCGATTTTCGGCAAATGTTAGAGTCTATAGGTTCACGTATACTTTTTTTTTTGTTTGGGTAATCTTCTTAGAGCTCTTCTCAACTGAGATAATGAATCAAGTACTTTTTTTTAATGGAACCATATACTTTTTATATCTGCATTCGACAGCTCTTGACAAAAAGATTACAGTGACATAGCGTTTGTTAATGTTGGTGTTGAAACCTCTCGTCAAAAAATTCGACAAATGTCCTGGAATGTGAGAGCACGATGGCCCGAAACGGCGTTTGCGGTGCAGACAGTGCCCAGCTGGCGTCTCGGGTCAGGCTGCGTAGTTTGTACACCGTGAGGTAGGCCAGGGCTACCACAATAAAGCTTTACGTCCCCTTGAACCAACTTACGACCTAGATACAGAGCCACCTACAAATGCGGCGTACGACAAACGCTAGAGTCTAGCATATCACAAAGGGCTGAAACAGAGAAATCAACTGTTCATTATTCAAAAATAAAGAGGTCTCATCGGCCGCAAAAAGCAACTACTGTATTAAATATCTAAATGTTAGGAGAAAGATTTGACCTATCTTTTCCTCTACGTGGCTGTGTACTTCTTAGAGGTAAAACACGTGCTGTCGGACCTGTCTCTACCTACACTGCTTTAAATCATATCATATGGGATACATTCGTTGAAGGCCGGCCGAGGTGGCCGAGCGGTTCTAGGCGATACAGTCCGGAACCGCAGGTTCGAAGCCTGCCTCGGGCATGGATGTGTGTGCTGTCCATAGGTTAGTTAGGTTTAAGTAGCCCTAAGTTCTAGGGGACTGATGACCACAGATGTTAAGTCCCATAGTGCTCAGAGCCATTTGAACATTCGTTGAACCAAATATTTTATTCCAGAATGACATTTTCACTCTGCAGCGGAGTGTGCGCTGATATGAAACTTCCTGGCACATTAAAACTGCGTGCCCGACCGAGACTCGAACTCGGGACCTTTGCCTTTCGCGGGCAAGTGCTCCACCAACTGAGCCACCGAAGCACGACTCACGCCCGGCACTCACAGCTTTACTTCTGCCAGTACCTCGTCTCCTACCTTCCAAACTTTACAGAAGCTCTCCTGAGAACCATGCAGAACTAGCACTCCTGAAAGAAAGGATATTGCGGAGACATGGCTTAGCCACAGCCTGGGGGATGTTTCCAGAATGACATTTTCACTCTGAGCTTCTGTAAAGTTTGGAAGGTAGGAGACGAGGTACTGGCAGAAGTAAAGCTGTGAGTGCCGGGCGTGAGTCGTGCTTCGGTGGCTCAGTTGGTGGAGCACTTGCCCGCGAAAGGCAAGGGTCCCGAGTTCGAGTCTCGGTCGGGCACGCAGTTTTAATCTGCCAGGAATTTTCAAATATTTTATTAATAATAATACTTCGCTGACTATCTGTACACCACAAAATAAATATCCTTCTTAACGAAACGTCGTTTTATGCTGAACGAAGCGCAATGACAGTATAACCAGCTACGTGCAATACACGCCGTCGACTTGTTTGACACTGCAGTGCAATTTCGTACACACGTAAAAGAAATAAACAATTGACTAGGAATAATTCGGTAACCACCCAAATCACATAAATTTCGTCTTCCAAAAAGAAACTTAATCCTTTATTTAAGCACGCGTTCAAACTGTTGACCATGGACTGAAAGGCTCATTTGCGACCACCGTTCGAAAGAACGATGAACGGATGTAATTACAGTAGGTGATATGATACAGCGTCCAGTGGCGATTCGAGAACACGTATTGTCTGGCGTAGTTGGCGCCTAGTCATAGACTGCATCTTTGAGAGCACCTCTAGGAAGGAAATCAAAGAAGTCAAATCGGGGGCCTCGTAGGCCGTTGGACAATAGAATTTCCATCGATGCAACGTCCGGGAAAGTTCTCATTCAGTGTTTGCGTTGAAGACGGGACGAATGAGCTGGAGAACCGTCGTTCAAATGGTTCAAATGTCTCTGAGCACTATGGGACTTAACATCTGAGGTCATCAGTCCCCTAGAACTTAGAACTACTTGAACCTAACCAACCTAAAGACATCACACACATCGATGCCTGAGGCAGGATTTGAACCTGCGACCGTAGCAGCAGCGCGGTTCCAGACTGAAGCGCCTAGAACCGCTCGGTCATAACGGCCGGCACAACCGTCGTGTTTGCAGCCACATCCACTATCGAGTACCTAGCGGTATCTCTTCTAGAAAAACCGGCAGAGTCTTCACCAGAAATGGTTCGTACACATGTCCATTTAGAACGTTTGAGATGAAGTAAGGTCACACAGTGTAATTTCCTGTGATGCCGCACCCATGCGTTTACGCTCCACGGCCGTCGATATTGCGACTGACGAACCCGTTGTGGATTTTCGGCTGCCAAGTAGTGCATGTTATGCAAATTTACGTTGGCGTTGCTTCACCGGTAAGACCACACGATCGAAAAGTACAGAAGGGCAAATCGACAAAATTCTGTACGACGTTCCAAATCACGGTCGTCGAGGGCCTGATATAGTGACAGATGACAGGGATGGAAATTCTGTCGATGTAGGATGCGAATGACACTCTCCTGGCTGATTTCACATTCTCTGGCAGTACGTCTCGTACCACTGTGAGCGTTCATTAGCGTCGTAGTCCGAACAGATTTGTGATGTTCTCTGTTAGTTGCAGTCTTCTCTCTTGTCCTCTCTTTGACGTTCAAGCAGCCTCTCCACACTCGCGTCTTAACAATTCGTGCAGTTGCCTGCCGTATCGGACGTTGCCGATCCGGTTAGACAGCCTTATACCACGGCACTGTTTTTACAGCATTTCTCTTACAGTCACCCTACAAAAGTAGTATATACAGGGCTATGACAAATGATTACGATTTCATAAATTCACTGTAGCTCCATTCATTGACATATGGTCATGACACACTACAGATACGTAGAAAAACTCATAAAGTTTTGTTCGGCTGAAGCCGCACTTCAGGTTTCTGCCGCCAGAGCGCTCGAGAGCGCAGTGAGACAAAATGGCGACAGGAGCCGAGAAAGCGTATGTCGTGCTTGAAATGCACTCACGTCAGTCAGTCATAACAGTGCAACGACACTTCAGGACGAAGTTCAACAAAGATCCACCAACTGCTAACTCCAATCGGCGATGGTATGCGCAGTTTAAAGCTTCTGGATGCCTCTGTAAGGGGAAATCAACGGGTCGGCCTACAGTGAGCGAAGAAACGGTTGAACGCGTGCGGGCAAGTTTCACGCGTAGCCCGCGGACGAATAAAGCAAGCAGGGAGCTAAACGTACCACAGCCGACGGTTTGGAAAATCTTACGGAAAAGGCTAAAGCAGAAGCCTTACCGTTTACAATTGCTACAAGCCCTGACACCCGATGACAAAGTCAAACGCTTTGAATTTTCGGCGCGGTTGCAACAGCTCGTGGAAGAGGATGCGTTCAGTGCGAAACTTGTTTTCAGTGATGAAGCAACATTTTTTCTTAATGGTGAAGTGAACAGACACAATGTGCGAATCTGGGCGGTAGAGAATCCTCACGCATTCGTGCAGCAAATTCGCAATTCACCAAAAGTTAACGTGTTTTGTGCAATCTCACGGTTTAAAGTTTACGGCCCCTTTTTCTTCTGCGATAAAAACGTTACAGGACACGTGTATCTGGACATGCTGGAAATTGGCTCATGCCACAGCTGGAGACCGACAGCGCCGACTTCATCTTTCAACAGGATGGTGCTCCACCGCACTTCCATCATGATGTTCGGCATTTCTTAAACAGGAGATTGGAAAACCGATGGATCGGTCGTGGTGGAGATCACGATCAGCAATTCATGTCATGGCCTCCACGCTCTCCCGACTTAACCGCATGCGATTTCTTTCTGTGGGGTTATGTGAAAGATTCAGTGTTTAAACGTCCTCTACCAAGAAACGTGCCAGAAATGAGAGCTCGCATCAACGATGCTTTCGAACTCATCGATGGGGACATGCTGCGCCGAGTGTGGGAGGAACTTGATTATCGGCTTGATGTCTGCCGAATCACTAAAGGGGCACATATCGAACATTTGTGAATGCCTAAAAAAACTTTTTGAGTTTTTGTATGTGTGTGCAAAGCATTGTGAAAATATCTCAAATAATAAAGTTATTGTAGGGCTGTGAAATCGCTTCAATCATTTGTAATAACCCTGTATATCCAGCATCTCCTCATTGGCGTACATGTCTGCACGGAACCAATGTTGAAGGCGGAATGAGCGGCCTGCAGTGCAGACGAGTAAACAGGCAAATGTGTTGACATTCTGACACAGCGTAGCTCGAGAGCTCTGCTTGGCGGTGTTTGCACCGCTAATGCCGATTCTGACCAACGTGCCATCAGATTCTAGGACATTTCTAGAACATTTTTACGACATGTTTCAACGTCAACATTAACAAACGCTGTGTCACTGTAGTTGTCTTCTCAAGAGCTATAGAATATAGATATAAAAAGTATACGGTCCCATTAAAGAAAAAGGTACTTGCTTCAATATCTGCGTTGATACCAGCGCTAGAAACATTAACCAAACAAAAGAGTATGTGCTGGTCGACGCTCTAACATTCGCCGAAAACTGGATTTAGTTATGTAGGCCTACAATTATTCACAAAACAAAAGCGATCTTACGTCTTACATGACTCACTCTGTATAAAGAGCTACACACACAGACACACACATACACACACATACAGAGAGAGAGAGTGAGTGAGTGAGAGAGAGACAGAGAGAGAGAATGGCAAAAATTTTATATACGTAATTATTTTGGTAAACAGTCCGCCTCCGTTGCGTAGCGGTAACGTTTCCGCCTACCACGAAGGGCGCCCGGGTTCGATTCCCGGCAGGAGACTGGGTGTTGTGTGTCCTTCATCATCATTATGATCATCACTGATTCGCAAGTCGCCGATGTGGCGTCATCTAAGAAGAACTTGCAATACGGCGGCCGAACTCCCCCGAATGCGGCCTCCCGGCCAACAATGCCATAAGATAATTTCATTTATGGTAAACACTACATGATGCATTAACAAACATGATGAAAAAAAGGAGTAGACAATTGTGAGGTGATGAGCAGTGATCACGCCGTACAGACGCCCTTATAAGACTTGAGGAGTGGACGCATCTTCCAGTTGTTTGTCTGGGTATTCCATTTTTAGTTATCTTAGTTATGGAAGCTATAGCTGGAGAGTCATGTACTTATGTCCACGTACAATAACGTTCAGTGCGGGAGCAAGTTGTTTAATGTGGAAACATTTCATCGGAGGTGTGAATCACGTTCTGTAAGCTGGTTTTCAGGGTGTGTTCTCCCGGATGCGGACATCCCAGATCCGTAGGCGCTTTCTGTGTAAGTTACGAACGCAACTGCAAATATACCGACATTAATTGTTTTAGTATCCGTTTCACCAGCGTAATACTAGTTGATTGCTCTTTTCTTACATCTTGCCTCGTGTATGTACTACGAGGGCTATTCACAAAGTACATTACGTTTTGGAATTAAAAATAAATAAAGTATTGGAAATTTTTTTTATTATATACAGATGAAAGCCACACTTAAATACTACTTTTCTACATAGTTGCCATATAAATTAAGCCACTTATCGTAGCGATGGACGAGCTTGGAAATTCCTTCGTCGTAAAATTCGGCCGCCTGCGCCTTCAACCACGTAATGACTGTCTTTGGGGACAGAAAAGGTGTGATTTTTGTGGATTTCCTGGAAAGAGGCACTACAATAAACTCTCAAAGGTGTTGCCAAATTCTGCACAACCTCAGAAGAGCAATACAAAACAAGCGCAGGGGAAAGTTGGGCTCAAAGCTCTTGCTGATTCACGACAACGCCCGGGCCCACACGGCAAATGCCACTCGTGAAGTTCTCGAATCTTTTAAGTGGGAGTTGTTTCCTCATCCGCCGTACAGTCCCGACCTGGCACCGAGCGACTTCCACTTATTCCCAGCAATGAAGAAGTGGTTGGCTATGCAGCGTTTTGATGACGACGCACAGCTTCAAGAAGAGGTAACCACGTGGTTGAAGGCGCAGGCGGCCGAATTTTACGACGAAGGAATTTCCAAGCTCGTCCATCGCTACGATAAGTGGCTTAATTTAAATGGCAACTATGTAGAAAAGTAGTATTTAAGTGTGGCTTTCATCTGTATATAATAAAAAAAATTCCAATACTTTATTTATTTTTAATTCCAAAACGTAATGTACTTTGTGGATAGCCCTCGTACAATACACCACAAAACGAAAGTGCAGCACGAAGATTCGCCGCAGCGTCAAAAGGGGCACGCGGCTCTGATAGAAGCCAGAAAATAGCTTCATTTGCGTAAAAAACCTCCAAAGAACTGAACACATTGCGATTCACTGGAGGAATCTGAGCTGAGAAATTAAATAGAATATTTTCGGTTAATACTGTAGCTCAGCGGTTCCCGACAGGTTGTCCGCGGACCCCCAGGGGTCCGCGAGCTATGCCAGAGGGGTCCGCAGGATGCTAAGAATAAAAAATATATTAAATATATTTCGTATGATAACAGATTTTTTGTTTTAGCCGCTTCCTGCATGAGCAGAGCTTTAGCGAACGCAAACTTCTGCGTCTTCCTAGAGCCAACTGACACTAGCACACTCTAGCGCAAAACTAGAATTAGATAGAGGCAAAAATTACAGAATTCTGGGCATCAGCACTCAAGGACTACAAGAAACTTGGAGACACGGCAATGAAAAAGATCCTTCCATTTGCAACCACATATCGGTGTGAGCAAGCATTTTCTTCCATGTGTTTCACGAAAAACAAATGTAGGAATCGGCTCGACATGCGGTCGAATTTCAGAGGTAAAGCCGGCCGGAGTGGCCGAGCGGTTCTGGGCGCTCCAGTCTGGAACCGCGCGACCGCTACGGTCGCAGGTTCGAATCCTGCCTCGGGCATGGATGTGCGTGATGTCTTTAGGTTAGTTAGGTTTAAGTAGTTCTAAGATCTAGGGGACTTATGACCACAGCAGTTGAGTCCCATAGTGCTCAGAGCCATTTGAACCATTTTTTCAGAGGTAAAGTTTCAAGTTTGGAACCTAATATTTCAGAAATAATGGGCTCAAAGGTCAGATTGAACTCGTCTCATTGAGAACTGAAAACTAAAACTAACTGTATACTGACTGGGTACTCTGTTGTAACTGTACTTTTTCAAAGAAATAATACCTTGTATGAAATTAGTGTTTTCTTATTTTTCACACATGTCTACTCAATGCAATCTCAAGTGTAGTACACTTGAAAGACGAATACACTCAGTTTTAATTTTTTTCTGTCATTTTCAGTTCATACTCAATTTTTATTTTTTAAAGTAGTTTGTTATTCTAAACACCCAGATTTGAAGACAAAGATTTTGAGCAATAATAAAAAATTTAACAATAACAGTAATGGATAAATGGAAAAAGTTTTAAGCTCATTATTTTTTCAATAATGAATATGTCAATGATTTTTTTGCCGGCCGCGGTGGTCTCGCGGTTCTAGGCGCGCAGTCCGGAACCGCGCGACTGCTACGGTCGCAGGTTCGAATCCTGCCTCGGGCATGGATGTGTGTGATGTCCTTAGGTTAGTTAGGTTTAAGTAGTTCTAAGTTCTAGGGGACTGATGACCACAGCAGTTAAGTCCCATAGTGCTCAGAGCCATTTGAACCATTTTTTTGTCAATGTTTTTTCTAAGTTCTAAAAATAGAAAACGTATAAAAAGACTCTTACTTTGGCTTTTTTAGGTACTTGATACTGTGATAGGACAAGGTACCAATAATGCTCAATGAAGGGGTCCTCGAGAAAATTTTGTTGCGAACCCCTGCTGTAGCTTAAATAAATGAGCCACCTGTTATTACGATGTCTAGTGTTCTTTTTATGATAATTGTTATAAGAATGAAGATAGAAGAAAATACTGGGTCTCTTACACTTCACGTTCTCCCTTTGCATTCTGTTAACGATAAACTATCGTAAATCTTCAAAATTCAGGTCTCTGTATTTCCACACGTCGCGCTTCCCTCGCCTACTTGTATTTTTCTTCAGTTCGTGAGCAACTGTTTCCATTTTTCCCATGACGGCGTTACTACTCTGTTCGTTTCCATCTTGGGCATCACTGTCGAATTCTGCACGCGGAACTGCTAACAAAGCCACCACAACAGAAGTACGGCCAACGACAATAGCTACGGAAACTCCGGAATCTACGCGTGCGACCGCCGGTCGATAGGGACACGGACGGCGACGTCATATTCCTGCTGTGTTCACGCGGGCAGTCCGGCATTGTTTCTCGCTACGAACTACTAGCGGGTTGCCCGTAACAGGACGCGACGATTACAGATCGCGCATGGCTCACACAGCAGGGTGACGTCAGTGCGTGAGACACCATATGGCTCATCGGATTGCAGCTCCGAAGGAGACTGGAGAACCGACAGACGAAACGTAGATGTGAAAAGCAAACACACTCACTTGTCCACACCCGTAGGTAGATTTCTGGCTACCGTGGCAGTCTAGGGAGGAACTAATAAGACATTTGAACTTTATCGTACAAATGATTTATTCCTCACATTACACGTGTCGGAAGATATCGTCCACCTTCAGGTGTGTTTAGGTAATACAGTTAGATTACTCCCGTGAATCCATTGCCGAGATATGCTAGCGTTTGCAATATTCTGGAACCACAAGGAAACGTTTGAAATAACCTCGCCTGAGTAGGAACCCAAACCAGCAGCCAGCAGCAATAAAAAAATCATCTATCTGGTGTTTCTTTCTTACATTACGTGCATGCGGAAAAAAAGACAGGATTTCCGCGTTATTCGAGACATTGTTTGCTTACTTTTGTTTTGCCCACACCTGCTTCAGTGTTTTATGTATTGATTTTGTCTATTATTCTGTTTGAAAAATTATTGTAAGATGTCAACATCTGTCTATTTACAAAAGAGTGATAATTAGACATTAATGTTACGTTAGTCTACTAGACATACAGAATAAAGCCGAGACACATATTACACAGTTGAAATATGAAAAATTATACGTCTATTCTGTATCGAAAAGTAGGCCTACAATACACATTTCAAAATTACGACACATATATACTTGTACACTACTGGCCATTGAAATTGCTAAACCACGAAGATGACGTGCTACAGACGCGAAATTTAACCGACAGGAAGAAGATGCTGCGATACGCAAATGATTAGCTTTTCAGAGCATTCACACAAGGTTGGCGCCGGTGGCGACACCTACAACGTGCTGACATGAGGAAAGTTTCCAACCGATTTCTCATACACAAACAGCAGTTGACCGGCGTTGCCTGGTGAAACGTTGTTGTGATGCCTCGTGTAAGGAGGAGAAATCCGTACCATCACGTTTCCGACTTTGATAAAGGTCGGATTGTAGCCTATCGCGATTGCGGTTTATCGTATAGCAACATTGCTGGTCGCGTTGGTCAAGATCCAATGACTGTTAGCAGAATATGGAATAGGTGTGTTCAGGAGGGTAATACGGAACGCCGTGCTGGATCCCAACGGCCTCGTATCACTAGCAGTCGAGATGACAGCCATCTTTTCCGCATGGCTGTAACGGATCGTGCAACCACGTCTCGATCTCTGAGTCAACAGATGGGGACGTTTGCAAGACAACAACCATCTGCACCAACAGTTCGACGACGTTTGCAGGAGCATGGACTATCAGCTCGGAGACCTTGGCTGCGGGTACCCTTGACACTGCATCAGAGACAGGAGCGCCTGCGATGGTGTACTCAACGACGAACCTGGGTGCACGAATGGCAAAACGTCATTTTTTCGGATGAATCCAGGTTCTGTTTACAGCGTCATGATGGTCGCATCCGTGTTTGGCGACATCGCGGTGAATTGGAAGCGTGTATTCGTAATCGCCATGCTGGCGTCTCACACGGCGTGATGGTATGCTGCGCCATTGGTTACACGTCTAGGTCACCTCTTGTTCGCATTGACGGCACTTTGAACAGTGGACATTACATTTCAGATATGTTACGACCCGTGGCTCTACCCTTCATTCGATTCCTGCGAAACCCTACATTTCAGCAGGATAATGCACGACCGCATGTTGCAGGTCCTGTACGGGCCTTTCTGGATACAGAAAATGTTCGACTGCTGCCCTGGCCAGCACATTCCCAGATCTCTCGTCACAATACGCCAGTCACTACTCTTGATGAACTGTGGTATCGTGTTGAAGCTGCATGGGCAGCTGTGCCTATACACGCCATCCAAGCTCTGTTTGACTCAATGCCCAGGCGTATCAAGGCCGTTATTACGACCAGAGGTGGTTGTTCTGGGTACAGATTTCTCAGGATCTATGCACCCAAATTGCGTGAAAATGTAATCACATGTCAGTTCTAGTATAATATATTTGTCCAATGAATACCCGTTTATCATCTGCATTTCTTCTTGGTGTAGCAATGTTAATGGCCAGTAGTGTACTTGCACCCGGCTAACGGCCCACCCGGCGGGTGGCCCCAGTCACACGACATTTACAGTACATTTACCCATAAGATTTAGTTTGGTTCTGAAGACTGTGTTTCTGAGGGAGTAGCAGATTTCAACCATTCACAAATTCGAACTTGGATCGAATGATAACTGAAGTCCTTTACGTACTGTGTGCTTGTTACGAGGACGTAACAATTGGTAGCGACGCTGCGGCTCGCTGGCGCGCCCTTCCGGTCAGGGTAAACTGAAAAGGGCGGTCCATTATGCAACAGGTGCCACGTTCTGCAGGGCTGCCGGTGTTTCAACACTGGGCCGGTGTTTGCGAAGACGGCCCCCGCACGATTTTACAGCCGCTTTATGTGCCGCTAATCCCACGGGAAGAGAACAGCCATTGTCCTCGCTGTCTCCGCACAGAGAGCGGGCCTGTTATCTCACCGCCTTCCGCGCCCACAAACTTCCGCGCGCAGTGTCGCCACACAGTAGCCTTACTATTTGCAACTGGCAAACTTTTGACGCAATTTCCTACATCTAATGAAGGTACGAAAAAAAATTGTATTTCATTAACTGTTTCAGAGGTCTTACTCACCTGTTCGGAGCTATCCCCCGCTTACGTGCCGTCTCGGGAAATGGTAATCGCGGCACAGCGGTGTAGCCAATTATTTTCCTGAGACTGGTTTCGGTCTTTGACCAGTGTGCTACACTACCCGGAGATTAATTACACAAGATCGTATTTAAAAACGCTGCTGGCTCAATGAAATCAGATTTAAAATGCATCAGCTTGTACGATTGTTTTACGAGGGCAGTTCAATAATTAAGGCAACACATTTTTTTTCTCGGCCAATTTTGGTTGCAAAAACCGGTAATTTCTTGTGGAATATTTTCAAACATTCCCGCTTCCTCTCGTATAGTTTCATTGACTTCCGACAGGTGGCAGCGCTGTACGGAGCTGTTAAAATGGCGTCTGTAACGGATGTGCGTTGCAAACAATGGGCAGTGATCGAGTTTCTTTTGGCGGAAAACCAGGGCATCTCAGATATTCATAGGCGCTTGCAGAATGTCTACGGTGATCTGGCAGTGGACAAAAGCACGGTGAGTCGTTGGGCAAAGCGTGTGTCATCATCGCCGCAAGGTCAAGCAAGACTGTCTGATCTCCCGCGTGCGGGCCGGCCGTGCACAGCTGTGACTCCTGCAATGGCGGAGCGTGCGAACACACTCGTTCGAGATGATCGACGGATCACCATCAAACAAGTCAGTGCTCAACTTGACATCTCTGTTGGTAGTGCTGTCACAATTGTTCACCAGTTGGGATATTCAAAGGTTTGTTCCCGCTGGGTCCCTCGTTGTCTAACCGAACACGATAAAGAGCAAAGGAGAACCATCTGTGCGGAATTGCTTGCTCGTCATGTGGCTGAGGGTGACAATTTCTTGTCCAAGATTGTTACAGGCGCCGGCCGAAGTGGCCGCGTGGTTCTGGCGCTGCAGTCTGGAACCGCGAGACCGCTACGGTCGCAGGTTCGAATCCTGCCTCGGGCATGGATGTGTGTGATGTCCTTAGGTTAGTTAGGTTTAACTAGTTCTAAGTTCTAGGGGACTAATGACCTCAGCAGTTGAGTCCCATAGTGCTCAGAGCCATTTTTTTTTTTTTTGTTACAGGCGATGAAACTTGGGTTCATCACTTCGAACCTGAAACAAAACGTCAATCAATGGTGTGGCGCCACACCCACTCCCCTACCAAGAAAAAGTTTAAAGCCATACCCTCAGCCGGTAAAGTCATGGTTACAGTCTTCTGGGACACTGAAGGGGTTATTCTGTTCGATGTCCTTCCCCATGGTCAAACGATCAACTCTGAAGTGTATTGTGCTACTCTTCAGAAATTGAAGAAACGACTTCAGCGTGTTCGTAGGCACAAAAATCTGAACGAACTTCTCCTTCTTCATGACAATGCAAGACCTCACACAAGTCTTCGCACCCGAGAGGAGCTCACAAAACTTCAGTGGACTGTTCTTCCTCATGCACCCTTCAGCCCCGATCTCGCACCGTCGGATTTCCATATGTTTGGCCCAATGAAGGACGCAATCCGTGGGAGGCACTACGCGGATGATGAAGAAGTTATTGATGCAGTACGACGTTGGCTCCGACATCGACCAGTGGAATGGTACCGTGCAGGCATACAGGCCCTCATTTCAAGGTGGCGTAAGGCCGTAGCATTGAATGGAGATGACGTTGAAAAATAGTGTTGTGTAGCTAAAAGATTGGGGAATAACCTGGTGTATTTCAATGCTGAATAAAACAACCTCTGTTTCAGAACAAAAATGTGTTGCATTACTTATTGAACTGCCCTCGTATATACGAGCTAGTACGATCGTTGGGTATGGTAAACCTCGAAAGAGTCTTGTGAATGTAGAGTAAGACCACACATTTTACACTGCAGTGCACTTTCACTCCCTTATCCTCTAGAGTAGCACACGACACACCCTTTAACGATATTTTCTTCTTCTTCTTCTTCACCATCATCATCAGTGTTCTGCCTAAAGGCAGGTTTTCACGTGGTAGTTCTCCAGGCTGTCCAGTCTTCTGCCATCTTCGTCAGGTCTGCATAATTTCCTCTTCCTCTTATGTCGTCTATCATCTTGTATCTCCTACTTCCTCTCAGTCTTCTCCCATAAACCAATCCTTCCAAAGCATCTGCTAGCAAGCACTCCCTTCTCAATGAGAGTCCAAAAATGTTTTTTCCTTTCTCTTACAACCTTCAGCAGACATCTTCTCTCACCAACCCTTTCCAATACTCTTTCATTACTCACTCTTTCCATCCGGCTTATTCCCTCCACTCTCCTCCACATCTACATCTCAAATGCTGCTAACCTTTTTTCATCCTCTCGCCTCAGCTTCCATGTTTGAGTCCCATATACTGCCAGACTCCCGACAAAACATTTCCCAAGCCTTTTCCTTAGTCCTTTATCTAATTTGCCTCTTTCTGTTTTCACCTCCTGGTGACATCTCAAGTCTTCAGTTATTGTGCTTTCAAGATATTTGAATGCACTTACTTGGCTAACGGTAGGCTGTCCTATTTCAATATTGGACAGTCTGCGTCTTGTACTGATGACCATACTCTTTGTTTTTGCTGTGTTTGTTTGCATCGCATATTCCACACAAGCTTCATTCAGATCTTTCTGTATTTTATTCACTGTCCGCTCACTTTCTGCCACTAATACCTTGTCATCAGCAAATCTTATACATTCTATTCACTTTCCACCAATAAATATTCCTCTTGTAACCTCCCCCTCACTTATCGACCTTAATGACAGTGAAAAATTAAACCGCGTGTACCTAATGGAAATCTGGGAAAAGCAATCGTCACCGAAGTTAATTTGTCGGTAAAGAGGGAGGAAAGGGTTACATCTAAATGAAAGGAAAAATGCAAATGAAACTGGTGGAAATTAATTTTGAAAAGCGGTAAAGTTAATAAAGAAAGTAAATGTGCAGCCGTTACGTTAACAATTAACTAGCGGTAATTAGATATATGAGATTTGGGGGGAAATTACGGTCGCCAGTCCTAAGGACAATTACTATAGTAACTGAAAAAGAAAGGTTGTTACACATATATTTAGCACTAGAAGCGTGGCAACTGAAGGTTGACACGTGTAGTGTGAAAACTGAAAGTTTGTCAGAAGTAATAAATTTCGCTACACTCTGACTTAATTTAGCAAAAGAAATCATAAAACCGGAAAATTGAAAGTTAATTTAGTGACAGAAATTAATAGTGAGCTTTGTTGCTGAAGCACATCGACATTCAGTAAAATACGGTTAGTCTTGGACTACCTCAACAATCATTTCAAAAGCTACTTGAATCTACGCAATTTAGAAATAAGAGATTTAACTTTGAACTTGAATTAAATGATTCTGAACAATTAACAATAGTAAAATTTTGTACGTACCAAGCTGAGCAGCAGTCACAGGTAACTAAAATACGGTAACAAAACTCGCACTCTTAATTTGTGCTTGTGTAATCTAAATATTGTAGCCAGCTATGAATACCTTAACTGAACTTTGAAATTAAAGCAGTGAAATCGAATGATGCTGGCGTTTGAATTTCAACGACACTCGGGTTCATTCCGGAAAAGGAAGGGACTCTGCTTGGTAATGCAATTGGGACAATGAGCAACAAAGGTTCATGCTACGTTGCTGTCATTTAGTTATGAAAATGGATCAGTTTGAAAAGCTGAGGTCTGCCATACAGTTCTAAAACTTTTCGTGCTCCCAGTCTTCCTTGTTGGTTGATTGAAGGTTTGAAGCCGTCGATCGAGGAGGTGGCGACAGTCACTCATTGTCGGCCGTCGCTGTTGCAGAAGCTGGATGTTGGCGCGCCTTCTTCTCGACACGGTCACCAGGTGAAACGGGCTCTTGACGTGCGCCAGCTAATGCTTCCCGTCCGCGACACCGTGTCAGAAACTATCATCGCAAGTCGAGCGCAATTACATGCTGTCCAACCCCGAAAGCGCGGCAACTCGCGGGAGCGTCACACAACACACCTGCTCCACCGCCCTACTCCAGCCAGACTCTCCCTGCCCGCGCTCCACGCGGCCGAGTTCACACTACCAAAGATCCTAAACACTTTGGTTCTCCACACGAGCTATCGATGTATTCGTTCGATAGCATAGTTTTCCCTAGGCAAGACCCAGCGTAAAAATACAAATAGTATTTACAAAACAAACCAATTATACATCGACATAAATGCATAGATATATATATATATACAAACAGTAAAACAATTACAATATAAAAGAGACAGAAATGTCATATCTTGAGGTAACAAAACAAGGAAAAAAAATTATAGTACAATAGATGGAAACAGGAGGATATGCATTTCCGGCGTTACACTCCTTTCCCATCTAAGCTTTTCGCAATAATCTCTTCAAGGTATACGTTAAACAACAGCGGGGAAAGGCAACAACCTTGTCTAACACCTTGTCTAATGCTGCTTTCTTCTGACATTTCATTTCCAATCCTTATCCTTACTTTCTGGTGTAAATATAGATTCTGTATCAGTCATCTTTCTTTCCAATCTACTCCTTTCCTCTTCAAAATATCCACCAGCTAGTTCCACTGAACTCTGTCAAAAGCCTTTTCTAAATCTATTTAGGTTTTTCTTCTTAGTTGGGGGTATTTACAGTTGCCTGAGGCGGTTCTCGCTGACAACGCTGCAGCAGCTATGCCTCCTCTGGCAGTCGCCTCTGACATCGGCACCTGCTTTTCCAGAACACAACGAAGCAGCTGGAAATACACATATGAAGAACATAGAAACGTGTCTCTCCATACCCCTACACTGCGCGTTGCGTGATTCTGCATTGTCTTTTTTCACGTCCACGGTGCATTGCACTTCCTCGACGTCCTTGTCAACCGTAAACGAAATGGGTGCCTTGGCCACAGCGTCTATAGAAAACCCACCCACACAGACCTGTACGTGCACGCTACCAGCCATCATCATCCAGCACAGAAGCGCGCAGCATTACAAACATTGGTGCATCGTGCAAGAGTAATATCAGACGACGACAACCTGCCCCACGAACTGAGCCACCTAGCAAGGTTTTCAGGAATAACGGCTACAGCACCCATCAAGTGAAAGAAGTGATTTCTGAGAAATATCAGAATAAGACCACCGACGAAGAGCAGGAAAAGAAACTTGCTTTGCTGCCATTCTGTGGCTCTGTGTCGGGCAAGATAAGCCGCCTGTTGAAAAGACACAAGATCAAATGAATCTTCGGTCCTCCAACGAAAATCCGTCAATTACTGAGACCAGCTAAAGACGCTGTAGGTCTCAGAACACCTGGAGTCTACGAAATACCTTGTGAGTGTGGCCAGAAGTACATCGGACAAACAGTGCGCACTGTGGACAACGCAGGAAAGAACATGAGAGCTATTATCGCCTACGCTATCCAGAGAAATCTGCGTTAGCTGAGCATGCGTCAGAAAACGGTCACCACATAAAATTTGACGATACCTCTGTCGTGGCTCGCACTAACGCCTTCTCGGACAGTTTAATAAAGGATACTATTGAAATAAAAGTTACTGCAAACACCTTGAATAGACACGGTGGCTTCCAGCTCAGCGCTGCGTGGGATCCAGCGATCGCGCGGTTGAAGAGGGTACATCGAACGCTGACTCAAAACATGCCCATATATGGCAATGTCACGGGCACCAGTGACGTCACAGTAGGCAGCTAGCGTATACAGGGTGTTACAAAAAGGTACGGCCAAACTTTCAGGAAACATTCCTCACACACGAAGAAAGAAAATATGTTATGTGGACATGTGTCCGGAAACGCTTGCTTTCCATGTTAGAAATCATTTTATTACTTCTCTTCAAATCATGGAATGAAAACACACAGCAACAGAACGTACCAGCGTGACTACAAACACTTCGTTACAGGAAATGTTGAAAATGTCCTCCGTTAGCGAGGATACATGCATACACCCTCCGTCGCATGGAATCCCTGATGCGCTGATGCAGCCCTGGAGAATGGCGTATTGTATCACAGCCGTCCACAATACGAGCACGAAGTCTCTCTACATTTGGCACGGGGGTTGCGTAGACAGGAGCTTTCAAATGCCCCCATAATTGAAAGTCAAGAGGGTTGAGGTCAGGAGAGCGTGGAGGCCATGGAATTGGTCCGCCTCTACCAATCCATGGGTCACCGAATCTGTTGTTGAGAAGCGTACGAACACTTCGACTGAAATGTGCAGGAGCTCCATCGTGCATGAACCACATGTTGTGTCGTACTTGTAAAGGCACATGTTCTAACAGCACAGGTAGAGTATCCCGTGTGAAATCATGATAACGTGCTCCATTGAGCGTAGGTGGAAGAACATGGGGCCCAATCATCACATCACCATGCCTGCACAAACGTTCACAGAAAATCTGTATTGATGACGTGATTGCGCAATTGCGTGCAGATTCTCGTCAGCCCACACATGTTGATTGTGAATATTTACAATTTGATGACATTGGAATGAAGCCTCATCCGTAAAGAGAACATTTGCACTGAAATGAGGATTGACACATTGTTGGATGAACCATTCGCAGAAGTGTACCAGTGGAGGCCAATCAGCTGCTGATAGTGCCTGCACACGCTGTACATGGTACGGAAACAACTGGTTCTCCCGCAGCACTCTCCATACAGTGACGTGGTCAACGTTACATTGTACAGCAGCAACTTCTCTGACTCTGACATTAGGGTTATCGTCAACTGCACGAAGAATTGCCTCGTCCATTGCAGGTGTCCTCGTCGTTCTAGGTCTTACCCAGTCGCGAGTCATAGGCTGGAATGTTCCGTGCTCCCTAAGACGCCGATCAATTGCTTCGAACGTCTTCCTGTCGGGACACCTTCGTTCTGGAAATCTGTCTCGATGCAAATGTACCGCGCCACGGCTATTGCCCCGTGCTAATCCATACATCAAATGGGCATCTGCCAACTCCGCATTTGTAAACATTGCATTGACTGCAAAACCACGTTCGTGATGAACACTAACCTGTTGATGCTACGTACTGATGTGCTCGATGCTAGTACTGTAGAGCAATGAGTCGGATGTCAACACAAGCACCAAAGTCAACGCTACCTTCCTTCAATTGGGCCAACTGGCGGTGAATCGAGGAAGTACAGTACATACTGACGAAACTAAAATGAGCTCTAACATGGAAATTAAGCGTTTCCGGACACATGTCCACACAACATCTTTTCTTTATTTGTGTGTGAGGAATGTTTCCTGAAAGTTTGGCCGTACCTTTTTGTAACACCCTGTATAATGGCGCACCAACAGCCCACTGGCAGTCATACCGCTTGACAATGGCCAAGGAATGCTTGGCCGGAAGCTCGCGTAGTTTTGAGCAACTGACGCGGTTGGAAACCCGAGAACACTTTATTCGGGAAGACTGCCGTTTAACAACTTATCGACAAGAGAGTACGAGGTCCGATGGGGGGAAGGAAATAGGCTGGGCCCTTTTCGAAGGAACCACTCCTGCATTTGCCCTAAGGGATCCGGGGGAACCGCGGGAAACCTACAGCCGGACGGCTGGCCGAGGACTGGAACGGCCGCCGTCGCGTCGCGCGCCCGTCCGACGCCAGCGCCGGCCCGCTCTGGCTGCGGAGTGATTTGTGGTTTGCGGCCAGCTATTTGTGGGCGGCCGGGCTCTGCACGGGGCGACAGCGCGCACGCAGTCGGGCAGACGCGTGCCACGTGCTCTCGGCCACCGGGCACTGCCGGCACAGACAAAAGAAGAAGAGCGGCGGAAGTGGGGCATCCTCCAGCGCCGGGCCGGCTGGAAATAAACACGAGCGGCTCCCTCGCCTGTCCCCGTCTGTCGTGCGACTGTTTTTGCTCCAGCCGGCGAGGCGCGCTCTGAGGTCGGAGAGACACGCCAGCCAGCAAGCAGCCCACAGCAGGTGTCCCCGACACGATTCGCTACTTGCTGTTGTCACCGTCACGTCACGACACGCCGTGCCAGACTGCTGCGTCTCACCATTTCCTACACTACGTTTACGCGGGCTCCACAGCCCTAGTTTCCGTAAAGCGATTTTCGAACACCGTATCGGGCTGGATCGTGTGAACACTGGGATTGATCCTGTAAACACTGATCAGTTATGAAAATGCGTATCCGACTGCCGCACTTCAACTCGCACAGTCGGTATCCGCGCCATGTAAACACTGTACCGCATATGGAAAAAAAAGGTTCAAATGGCTCTAAGCACTGTGGGACTTAACATCTGAAGTCATTAGTTCCCTAGACTTAGAACTATTTAAACCTAACTAACCTAAGGACATCACACACATCCATGTCCGAGGCAGGATTCGAACCTGCGACCGTAGCACCAGCGCGGTTCCAGAGGAACTGAAGCGCCTAGAACCGCTCGGCCACAGCGGCCGGCTACCGCATCTGAATTGTGCTCGGTTTCTCAGGTTACTACTTGCTTTTTTTTTTTTTTTTTTTTTTTTACAACGTTAGTTAATCTTGATGAAGCGACTGTGTGTGTGTATGTGTGTGTGTGGCCGGCCGTGGTGGCCGAGGGGTTCTAGGCGCTGCAGTCCGAAACCACGCACTTGCTACGGTCGCAGGTTCGAATCCTGCCTCGGGCATGGATGTCTCTGATGTTCTTAGGTTAGTTACGTTTAAGTAGTTCTAAGTTCTAGGGGACTGATGACCTCAGCTGTTAAGTCCCATAGTGCTCAGAGTCATTTGAACCATTTGTGTGTGTGTGTGTGTGTGTGTGTGAGGTTGTATGTGTGTGTGTATGTGTATGTGTTTAGTGAAAGAGTATTCAGCCAAGCAGGGAGTTATTGATTTCCTTTACTTAACTGTTAATCTTTGTCGTAGCACGCGAGTAAGCTTAGTGCTTGGGTAGCTCAGTTGGTAGAGCACTTGCCCGCGAAAGTCAAAGGTCCCGAGTTCGAGTCTCGGCCCAGCACACAGTTTTAATCTGCCAGGAAATTTCATATCAGCGCACACTCCGCTGCAGAGTGAAAATCTCATTCTGGACTTTTATTATTATTTTATTTTCAGAATTTCGATAAATTCGAGCAAGAATTCAATTATACATTGTTTGCAGTGCGTGTTGAAGAATGATTTAATTCTACTGCATTTAATTTATAGAAATTATGATTTCACTCAAACAATGTTTTCGCACTACTGACTTCGGAGTCTATTAAATAGGATAAGAAATCCTCTTCAGTCGATGGGCGCCAGTTAAGGTTTTTGTCATTGCTGTGGTCGACTTAACTAATCTTTGTAGGGAACTGTTTTAATTAATGGTTGGCAGATGTCGCTACAAGAAGCAGACATGCCAACTCTCCTGATTTAAGCAGGAGACTCCCGATTTTTCCTTGCTCCTCCCGATCTCCCGACCGTGAAGATCGATTTCTCGATTTTCAGAGCAATTTCAATACTTTCCTTACTATTTGGAAATCCTGCGCCTTCGATATATTGGTAGATGACAAGGTATGGCTGCTACTTGTCTATGTTAAGTTGGTAGATTGATGCGGTGGCTGTCGGGAGCGGCAGTAGGCGAAGGTCGCGCTTCGTATCTACAAGGAAGTAAGGACCTTATCGTTGGCAGTGTTCGGAGACGAATGAATATCTTTGAACCAGTGCCAATTTCCTGCTTTTCTGGTTGCATCAGTGCAATCGTAAGGTATTGTGGACAAGGAGTAGTCGATAGTTGTTCCAAGCGAAGTGATTAGCGTTGTTCTTTCTACAAGGAAGTGTTGCCAAGTTGGGGGATTTCCTCCTAAATTTAGGGACAATTAAGCTGCCTGGGGGAAGTTAGAGGGATAAATGTTTCCGGGGGGGGGGATATTTAGAGTTACTACCCTCCCCTCCCCGCCCCTCCACTCGACATTTCATTGTTGACTCCCTTTTACTGCCCCCCCCCCCCCCTCCCCACTCGCTTAGCCGACAGTGCGACAAATTATTTAGGGGAATTTGAAGTGCAATATAGGGGGAAACGGCGCACCAGGGTTGGTATCATTGCTACATGACCATTGTCTAGAACGTAGGACCATTGTGTTCTCTGTTCTGCTGCGTGATAGTTGTTGGCTGCGTATCATGGAGGTGTTGATTATTTTTGTGCAGGATGGCGAAGACATACGATGCAGTGTTCAGAAATGTATATAAGGAAGAGTTTCCATGTTTAAGTGAATCGAGGAAGGGACAAACTTACGCATTTTGTAGTGTATGTTGATGTGACTTTTCAGTGGCTCATGGCGGGAGAAGCGGCATTCTTAAACAAGTGCAAACTAAAAAACACAAGGAGAGTGTCCATTGTGTAGAACCGAACCAGAAACTTAACTTCTCGTGTAAACCCCAAAATGTAGATTCTGTGACGAATGCCGAGGCTTTATTTACCTCATTTATTGTAGAGCATAACTTGACTATAAACTGTGCCGACCACGCTGGGCCTATGCTTCGCAAAATGTTTCCCGATTCTGAAATTGCGAAACAAGGTGGGTGTACCAGGTACACGTACTGAATTATTGCAACTTTGTCACGGATGTGTTGTAATTCACAATAGTACAGTGCTAAAATTCTCCTGATTTTTCACTTTTGAAAGTTGGCATGTCTGGAGAAGTGTTGTTAAGAAACGGTGACTGCTTAAACATACTTGCGCCCCGACAACCCTCAGTCAGCTGCACCCAGCAGCCTACGTTGCTGCCACAACTTCGTAACACCAGCGGCGAGAGCGAGTCTGGAAGTACATCCCAGCACTGCGCCTCCGTGTCGTGTGTAGCGGCTGTGTAGCGCTGGACAGGGGGGACACGTGTAACGTGGAGGGGAAGCCCTGCGCGACCCACCCCGTCCACAAAGTCGGCGCGGGCCCAACCGTCGCGGCGCGCCGCTGTGCGCATGCGCAGAGGGGGTGCGGCGACGCTTTTCAGCCCCAGCCCTAACCGCTGCTCCGCATTCGTATTCTGCCTCACGTCCGGCGCCGCGCTACGCTGGGAAGCTCGGTCCGCGCGCAGCCTCGGAATGTTCCGCCACGCCAGCCGGGGGCGTAACCAGGGACGGGCGCAGCTGCCAACCCCCAAACCCTAAAAAAAAAAAAGTAACACCTCGACTCGCATTGTCCTCCGCCAGACTTGCAGCCATAACTACGCGGCGTCTGTCTGTAGAAAGCCCATCACGTAGCACGCGTATTCTCAGTCATATTTGCCGTGAAATCTCAAAACAGATTCGTCGTTCGCCGCGAACTCGACTTGAGCTGCACCTTTCTCTCCCCTGCTCCTCGGTACGCTCTTGGCGTTTAGGTTCCACACGATCCCCCCCAGGGGCGGATCCAGGGGGGGGGGTCGGGCGGGCAATTTCCCTCCCCCCCCCTGGTGCGTGACCGATCTTTTATTATTGTTAATATTCACATTAATGAGGAAAAACAGCTTATTATGAGCATAAAATGACGTAATTAACAATATAAGATGATTTCCTGAACACAGTCAAATACCCTATTATAACTTTTCGCAGTCGTATCGTCATCGCTGCGTATAAACACATGCGCGAATTCGATGGCAACATTCTGTCAAATGAAAGCAATTGGTGAACTAATTTCGAAGATTTAACAATGGAAACAAATGAGCATTAGCATTTTTATAGATTATTTTACATTAGCAGACGATCACAGAGTTTTTCAAGTGCACGTGTCGGATTTGAAGAATATTTTTTAGATAATGCAGTAAGTTATTTCATTAAACACAATTAACACACAGCGATACACAATTAAACTAAAAACATATATATATATATATCTGTGTGTGTGTGTGTGTGTGTGTGTGTGTGTGTGTGTGTGCTCGCGCGCTCGCGTATAGAGTGTTAATGGTTTTATTTGGAATTAATTTTTTGGAAGGCAGGTACCAACATCCACTCGGACTTGCCTGCTGTATTCAAGCGACCATATACCGTCACAGTTTTTACTCGCGAGAATTCCCTCCGCGAACCATTCCTTCGTGCAGCGTCAACGTAGCCGTTCTTAAAGTCAGGCATGAAACTATAAACAGCATTCAAATGCAAACGACACAGATGCAAAAAAGTAGGTAAAAGTTTACTACTGCAAAAGTAACCGCCATAACTGTTAACGCATTTACCCGTGTGTGAAATGAGACGGACACAGCCTTCGTGGAAAAATGTCTGCCTGTTGGTTGTGGAGCCGTGACTGTACCCGGGCGCGCGACTGTTCATCGGAAGGAAATCGACGGCTGCGAGGGTCTTTCTTCAAGGCTCCAAAAATACGGAAATCGCTTGGGTTCAAATGGCTCTAAGCAATATGGGACTTAACATCTGAGGTCATCAGTCCTCTAGACTGATGGACATCACACACATCCATGCCCGAGGCAGGATTCGAACTTGCGACCGTAGCAGCAGCGCGCTTCCGGACTGAAGTGCCTTGAACAGCTCGGCCACAGGGGCTGGCAAATCGCTTGGGAGAGATCGAGTCCGTACACAGGATGTGCGGGAGGGCCCTCATGCTGTCCAGGTTGTTTCGACTTCGCTGCGGAAGCTTGACTAGGAACCCTAACACGTTCCCGACATAGTCCCGATCTCATGCTATTTCCACATTTTTGTGCCACACACACACAAAAAAAAGAAAGGAGATTCGTGTCGATAATCATGGTTTCGTAGGCAACCGCAATCATCTTTCCATGAACGCACTGACTGTCTTGTGCCACAGTGGAATAAATCTAATAACAGTATTATGGCAATTACTTTTGCCAGTCTAAATTTTACACAATCATTACTTCTGTCATCGTCAATTACACTACTGTCGAAATATCAAAACCTATGCGGCACTTTTTGCGTCTCATTTCCTTATCTAATTTCCGCAGCATCACCTGAAGTAATACAACTTCACTTCAAGGCCGTTACTTTACCTTTATTTCTCTTCATCCTAACCTCTTTTCGGAACACAGTAACTTTGTTCAACTTATTTTCAACTCTATGAGACCTAATGAGGAGGTATTGAATACGAGGGCTATCCACAAAGTACATTACGTTTTGGAATTAAAAATAAATAAAGTATTGGAATTTTTTTTTATTATATACAGATGAAAGCCACACTTAAATACTACTTTTCTACATAGTTGCCATTTAGATTAAGGCACTTATCGTAGCGACGGACGAGCTTGGAAATTCCTTCGTCGTAAAATTCGGCCGCCTGCGCCTTCAACCACGTGGTTACCTCTTCTTGAAGCTGTGCGTCGTCATCAAAACGCTGCATAGCCAACCACTTCTTCATTGCTGGGAATAAGCGGAAGTCGCTCGGTGCCAGGTCGGGACTGTACGGCGGATGAGGAAACAACTCCCACTTAAAAGATTCGAGAACTTCACGAGTGGCATTTGCCATGTGGGCCCGGGCGTTGTCGTGAATCAGCTTACGAGAAAGATGGCGACTCATTACTCGATCGCATCGTTACTGGCGACGAAACATGGGTTAAGCATGTGAACTGCGAGACAAAATTGCAGTCAATGCAGTGGGGGCACACAAATTCCCCCCAAAAACCCAAGAAATGCATGCAGACAATGTCGGCAAGGATGGTGATGGCGACTGTCTTTTGGGACAGAAAAGGTGTGATTTTTGTGGATTTCCTGGAAAGAGGCACTACAATAAACTCTCAAAGGTATTGCCAAACTCTGCACAACCTCAGAAGAGCAATACAAAACAAGCGCAGGGGAAAGTTGAGCCCAAAGATCTTGCTGATTCACGACAACACCCGGGCTCACACGGCAAATGCCACTCGTGAAGTTCTCGAATCTTTTAAGTGGGAGTTGTTTCCTCATCCGCCGTACAGTCCCGACCTGGCACCGAGCGACTTCCACTTATTCCCAGCAATGAAGAAGTGGTTGGCTATGCAGCGTTTTGATGACGACCCACAGCTTCGAGAAGAGGTAGCCACGTGGTTGAAGGCGCAGGCTGCCGAATTTTACGACGAATGAATTTCCAAGCTCGTCCATCGCTACGATAAGTGCCTTAATCTAAATGGCAACTATGTAGAAAAGTAGTATTTAAGTGTGGCTTTCATCTGTATATAATAAAAAAATTTCCAATACTTTATTTATTTTTAATTCCAAAACGTAATGTACTTTGTGGATAGCCCTCGTAGAATTGGGGAGAAGCCCGCATCTCGTGGTCGTGCGGTAGCGTTCTCGCTTCCCACGCCCGGGTTCCCGGGTTCGATTCCCGGCGGGGTCAGGGATTTTCTCTGCCTCGTGATGGCTGGGTGTTGTGTGCTGTCCTTAGGTTAGTTAGGTTTAAGTAGTTCTAAGCTCTAGGGGACTTATGACCACAGCAGTTGAGTCCCATAGTGCTCAGAGCCATTTGAACCAATTGGGGAGAAGAGGAGTTTGTGGCACAACTTGACAAGAAGAAGGGACCGGTTGGTAGGACATGTTCTGAGGCATCAAGGGATCAGAAATTTAGCATTGGAGGGCAGCGTGTAGGGTCAAAATCGTAGAGGGAGACGCAAGAGATGAATACACTAAACAGATTGAGAAGGATGTAGGTTGCAGTAGGTACTGGGAGATGAAGAAGCTTGCACAGGATAGAGTAGCATGGAGAGCTGCATCAAACCAGTCTCAGGACTGAAGACAACAACAACAACAACAACATGAGAACTAAGTCTTTCGCGACGGCATAAAACATTCTCGGTTTTCTTGCCGCGTCAGTTCGGGATAAAATCTCGAGCTTTCGACGATAGCCTCCATCGTTATCGTCAGGACCAACTGACTTGACTGTCTTGACTGCTACTGTGGCGGCCTTATATAGCCCGTGGACGGTTTCTGATTGGTGGCGATTACGTACTGCTGTCGCAGACGTTGTCAGTGTCTGCGCTGGTGCCGCCACTGCTTCCATGGCAGTGTAAACACTGCAAGGAATGTCTCTGCTGCTTCTCTGCATCGAGCGCTCGTTTCCACGCACCACTAACAAGGGGAGGCCGCCAATTGTGAAATTCAGATTCGCTTCATTCTGCGCATAATAAAAGCTCATGGCCAGAGGTGTAATGTGGCAAAGCACCAAGATGCACTTCTCAGCCGTTGTCGAGGAAATCGACAGTTAAAAGAAACCGTTGCGCTGAAATACTCTCTACGATTAATAATTTTCCAAAGCGTCGTGGCGCAGCGGTAAGCGCTCGGGTTTGTAATCCGAGGGTCGCCAGATCGAATCTCGCACCATGCAACTTTTTTTTTTAGTGTTTGTTTTCTGTAATTCAGATATATATATATATATTCCTGGCAATCAGTTACAACAATTATGCATATAATAAGTTGTTGAAAGTCGTTTGTCGTGGAAAAACTTGCGACTTCGAACATCATTATGTTTTCCGCAAACAAAGTTGTATTTCACAAATGTTATTAATTGTCTACATAATGTTAACCACGTATAGTTAACGGAAGACGTAGAAACGATATTCCGAAACGAATACATATAACGTAAGTCAAACGTTCGAATTAGAAATGAGACCCCACGAACACAAATTCGCTGTGGCAGGTATAAAATATAAACTCCGTTACTCGCTCGTTACACTTGAAGGACAGATGTTGAATGGGCCGAAACGAGCCGCCGCATAACAGCGTAGTTGCCTGCTAACTTCGAAAGAAGGTAGATGCGGTCCCTAGCGCAACTTATAACATCGTCGAAAAGCAGTGCGGACGGGAGAGTTCTGGTACACCCTGTTAAAAAAACGGAAAAATGGAGGCGGTACAATTGGAGAGCGAGCCGCCTTCACCAACATGCATAAGCAATTCATTAATAGTTTGTTTATATATATATTTGGGCCGGCCGAAGTGGCCGTGCGGTTAAAGGCGCTGCAGTCTGGAACCGCAAGACCGCTACGGTCGCAGGTTCGAATCCTGCCTTGGGCATGGATGTTTGTGATGTCCTTAGGTTAGTTAGGTTTAACTAGTTCTAAGTTCTAGGGGACTAATGACCTCAGCAGTTGAGTCCCATAGTGCTCAGAGCCATTTGAACCATTTTTTTTTTTTTGAATTACAAAAAACTAACAATAAAAAAAATTGCATGGCGCGAGATTCGATCCGGCGACCTTCGGATTACGAGCCCGAGCGCTTACCGCTGCGCCACGACGCTGTAGAAAACTAATAATCGTAGAGAGTATTTCAGCGCAACGATTTCTTTTAAGTGTCGATTTTCTCGACAACGGCTGAGAAGTGCATCTTGGTGCTTTGCCACATTACACCTCTGGCCATGAGCTTTTATTACGCGCAGAATGAATCGAATCTGAATTTCACAATTGGCGGCCTCCCCTTGTCAGATAAATCCGCTATCACAGTTAAAGTTCTTCTCACTCATTCTTATTTCGACGCTCCTTAACAACAGATCCCTAGTATGCTTTGTTAAGGAGGCTGTCGCCATTTGTGGTGCATTTGCCTCAACTACCGTACAATAAACGCGCCGGCCAGGGCAGAAGTACTCGACATTACTAGTACTTCAGAATTCGTGGGCTGCGACGTGGAGTGCGGTGAAAGAAGTACGTCGACTTTTCAGTCGTGCCGGTACGTGTGTCCAGCGGGACGGTGGGTCGCAACCTTGGCTGTACAACTCGCCGAGTCGGCGGAGTTGCAGCAACACGACGCTAACACGGCTCGCGCCAACCGGCGGCCGCATACCAAACTCGGTCCGTCAAGGTGGGCCCACAGCGGCCACAGACCGCGTCACGACGTGCGCTACACAGCGCACCTCACGCTCGTGCCTCCGCCCCTGTACTGAAAGTCTCGTATACGCCAGTGCGTGCGAAATAAAAATTTCGGCAGATCCGAGCAATCGCAAAATCAACAAAGCCGTATTATTATTATTATTTATTTTATGGCCTTCATTGGACCACTGTAGTCAAAATTACAAAGTTCTAAACAAGTTGTTACACATGGATACAATTTGGTTCGACAATAACTTAATATATTTAGGTAATATAATTATTAGAGGCTATTCTTATATGAAAGGTGTTTTGCTCTTCTGTCTGCCCAATATTTCTTCATTCTTTCAGATATTTTCTTTCTTTCTTCATCTGAGACAACTCTTCCTGTACTCCTCTTATTGATTTTCATTTGTAGTCTGGTTTGCGGGTCTTGCAGTATTCTGGTTTTCTCTGTCTTGTTTTTTAGGTCATCTACTGTAATTTGAAGTTCTTTTATATCTTCCTTAATTTCTGTGATCCATTTAATGTCGCTCTTGCTATTCCACAATTTTTGTATTATTTTTTTACTAATTCTGTTTTCTGGAGTTCTCATCAGATGTCCAAAGAATGAGATGCGTTTCTTTCTGATTGTGCTCATGACTGGTTCTATTTTCTTATATACTGTTTCATTTGATGCTATTCTCCAATGTCCATTTATTTTATACTGTTTATTTATACATGTCCTAATTATTCTTCTTTCTATTTTTAGTATTCTGTCAATTTCTGCTGTATTAGTTGTTTTGAAGATAGTTTCAGCTGCATACGTTATTTCTGGTTGTGTAACTGTTTTATAGTGTTTTAATTTTGCATCTATAGATAGGCTTTCCTTGTTGTATGTAGTTTTGGTAATGTAATTTGCATAGTTCAGTTTTTTTATTCTATTTTGCCATGATGGCTTCTCATTTAGATTGTATGTTATTATTTTGCAAGTGGTGGATCAGTTAGCATAATCTCCGTTTTTTCAAATGATATTCTATGGCCTACTTTCTCTGCTATTTCTTGTTGTGATTTCACTTGTTGCCTGGCTTCTTGAACGGTGTTGGCTAGGAGAGCAAGATCATCAGCGAATCCCAAGCAGTTTAAGCCAATATCATCTTTTGCACTTCCAATTCTTATCCGATTTGGATTGTCCTTGTACCATTCTCTCATTATGTATTCCAGTGCACAGTTGAAAAAGTAATGGTGATAGGCAGTCACCTTGTCTTAAGCCTGTTTTTATGAGGAATGGTTCCAGAATTTCTCCTCTAAACTTCACTTTTGATTTGGTGTTGGTTAGAGTGAGTTGTATTATTTTAATTAGTTTTGGATGGAGTCCTAGATTTCTTAAAATTTTTAATACTGAAGGTCTGTGGAGACAGTCATATGCCTTCTTAAAATCTACAAATGTTATTGCCAGAGGTTTGTTCCGTTTCTTGTAGTATGCCATATTGCCGTATATTGGCAAAAGGACGAGTGTTGTGCCATGGCTTCCGATAAGGCTGACTGGAATATAACTATTTGTATACGTCTGCTCGTATAAGTAAAATGCTATACGCCGGAGTGGCCGAGCGGTTCTAGGCGCTTCAGTCTGGAACCACGCGACCGCTACGGTCGCAGGTTCGAATCCTGCCTCGGGCATGGATGTGTGTGATGTCCTTAGGTTAGTTAGGTTTAAGTAGTTCTAAGTTCTAGGGGACTGATGACCTCAGAGCCATTTGAACCATTTATCCACGCTAAAGCTTCGACGATGGATTTGCGCCTAGCCTCGATTTTCCTCTGCTGAAGTCGGAGCTCCTAATGAACATTCTGTAGCCTGAGAAAGTAGAAGCCGGACATGGCCCGTTTTACCATGACGTAGGCTCTGAGCACTATGGTGTTGGCTTGAGTTGTTTGGGGGAAGAGACCAAACTGCGAGGTCATCGGTCTCATCGGATTAGGGAAGGATGGGGAAGGAAGCAGGCCATGCCCTTTCAAAGGAACCATCCCAGCATTTGCCTGGAGCGATTTAGGGAAATGAGCACTATGGGACTTAACTTCTGAGGTCATCAGTCGCCTAGAACTTAGAACTACTTAAACCTAACTAACCTAAGGACATCACACACATCCATGCCCGAGGCAGGATTCGAACCCGCGACCGTAGCAGTCGCGCAGATCCAGACTGTAGCGCCTAGAACCGCTCGGCCACAACGGCCGGCTTATTCCTGAAAACCAAATGGGCATCAAACATTTTGCAAGCTCAGCCTGGCTGGGCCGTTTCAGGGAAATGAACGAGCTGACGTCAGAAATGTTTGCGATGAAACTACTCAAATTTCGGCGATCACGACTGCAGGGTTGCTTGCAGCCTACGCTCCTTTCAGTGCATCAACAGCACGACGCGAAAAATTTCTCCAACGCTGACGAAAATGTGTGATTTTACCGCTTCTTACCATAGAAACCTATCGTTTAACGGACAGAGCGGAAAATCGCTAAGGGAAGAACTACGGTATTGGAAGGAAGCAGTTAGGATGCATTAGAAAAACTGTCTTTCCTTGAAACTGCGAAAAGTTGGAGACGGCAGTGTATATAGTTGTGTGTGGGGAGGGGGAGGCCCGTTCATGAAAGACTTCTGAATTAGGTTGAAGAATAACTTTTTTAAGAAAAGAATATATGTATAACAACCGTCAATGTACAGTACGTGTCTACAAGAGTAACTTGGACAGAAAATCGTATTACTGTACTGCAATAAAATTTGACAAGATCGGAAATACGGTGATTTTCTTTTTCTCGTACGCTTCATTTAAGACGAAAAAATATTTCGGTCCGTTGGATTTGGTGTTAAACGTTTGTGACTGTTATGAAATGCATTCACAAATCGCGAATACGATTGTACAGCGGCTATCCAATTTACTAGTAATATACGTAAATTTGTGTCGGACCGGGGCTCGAACCCAGGTTTCCCACTTTACACGAGCTGTCGCCTCGGACATCGGTGCAGGCCTCCTGGGCCGACGCAAACTCCCACACGTGCCACTGGCTACGAACCACAGTGCTGGCATACAAACCGTACGATTGCCGCACAGGGAGAGACATTGTTTTGCTCGTCAGACTGCCTCGCTTTGGCACGAAATACAGGAGGGCAGGGTTTGTATTTTACAGTGTCTGTATATGCCTGTCAGGTACAGACACTGTCTCCCGTATTTTCGACTGTATTCATTTGACAGGGCCAGCAAATCTGTTTCAGTCAGACACGTACCGAGCGAAGTGGCGCAGAAGTTGGCACACTGGGATTGCATTCGGGGCAACGGGAGTTCCAGCCCGCATCCGGCCACACTGATTTACACTACTGTCGACAAAAGAAAGGCTTTGCGGTCAGCGAAGAATTGTTTCAAGCGGAATTTGAGCTGCTTCCTCGCATTGCCCGTTTTCACGTTTCATGATACCAGTCGCGAATTTGAGAGACGCACGTACCGTTATGAAACGGTGACGTGTCAGAAAACGTATACGTAAGGAGGACGGGAACATAAGCTGTCTCCCGGCTTACAGCTAGGAAGGCTTTCTGCCCTTCGTGATGGGCACATTAATGCGGGCTCGCTCTGTAGATCACGCCCGGAAGGGTGCTCAGTATGTGAGACGAGGCGGTGTTGCGACTTGCGCGTCTGACGCCATCCTCAGAAGCCGCGCGCCCTCGATACGTCGATGAGGCAGCGCGGCGGCCGCTTCACGTTCCAACGGCCCGCGCCGGAGAAGCTGTCGCCGCCGGGCCCCGCTGCCAGCGTCTCACCGCAGCCTCACGGCGCTCGCTAGCGCTACTTGCTAAGTTTTAACTATCGCATCGGAAAGATAAAGTACTGTACGAGGATGACTTCAAAACAAATGCACACTATTTTTGTAAAAATATAGTTTTCATTCTGCATGTGTGAAAGTTTTACAGTGTGTGGATACATCCATCCCGCATGTTTTCAACCTAGTTCAACCTGTTCCCGTGAGTGGCGCCGTCGCAGCATGTCTTGTAGATGGCTGCTACACCTGACGTTCAGTCAGAAGCAACGTGCTGTCATAGAATTCCTGTGCTGTGAAAACGAGACATGGGAAACATCCACAAGAGGTTAAAAAGGTGCATGGAAATTCTGCTGTCGATCGCAGTACAGTTAGTCGGTGGGCAAGCAGGTTATGTGATGAAAGCGGGCACGGCAATACTGAGGATTGTCCTTGTAGCGGCAGACCTCGTACTGCACACACTCCAGACAATGTGCAGAGAGTTAACGAATTGGTGACTGCTGACAGACGCATCACGGTGAACGAATTGTCACGCTAAGTTGGGATAGGGGAAGGAAGTGTTTTCAGAATACTGAAAGTGTTGGCGTTAAAAAAGGTTTGTGCCAGGTGGGTTCCCAGGATGTTGACAGTGGCTCACAAAGAAACAAGAAAAAGGGTATGCAGCGAACTTTTGGAACAGTACGAGAACGGTGGAGATGAATTTCTTGAGAGAATTGTGACAGGCGATGAAACATGGCTCCATCGTTTTTCACCAGAGACGAAGAGGCAATCAATGGAGTGGCTCATGCAAATTCACTGAAGAAAAAAAAAAAATACAAAACCACACCTTCTGCTGGAAAAGTTATGGCTACGGTGTTTTTCGATTCCGAAGGACTCTTGCTTATGGACATCATTCCAAGTGGAACCACCATAAATTCAGATGCATATGTGACGACACTGAAGAAACTTCACGCTCGACTGAGTCGTGTTCGACCACATGGGCAAAAGCAGGATGTTTTGCTGTTGCACGACAATGCACAGCCACATGTCAGTCAAAAAACCACGGAAGCGATCACAAATCTCGGATGGACAACACTGAAACACCCGCCTTACAGTCCTGACCTGGCTCCATGTGACTAACATCTGTTTGGGAAACTGAAACACTCTCTTCGTGGAACAAGGTTTGAACATCATGATTCCCTTGTGCACGCTGCCAAACAGTGGCTCGAACAGGTTGGTCCAGAATTTTACCGTGCGGGTATACAGGCGCTGGTTCCAAGATGGCGTAAAGCAGTTGAGAGGGATGGAAATTACGTGCCGAAATGAAAATATTGTTCCTAAAGGATGTACCTACACACACTGTAAAACTTTCAAAGATGTAGAATTAAAGATGGATTAAAAAAAATAGTGTGCATTTCTTTTGGAGTGACCCTCGCAATTAACTTTTCGTTTCGCCTTTTCATCTTTTCGCGACGCAGTGACTAATGCACTATATATCGGGACTGCAGCCTCATAAACTTCATTTCGTCCAATGTTGCGGCCTTACACCTTTCGACCATCTTCAGACTGGATGCAGAGCGCTCGGTCCGTCGTTTTAACCGCGCGGAGCGCAGCACTGCGTGTGAGCGGAAACAGATACACCTTAAGCGCCAGAGGCACTGACCGGTGGCCAAGGGTAAGCATGAACTGAATCTCTGGCTGCGCCGTCCATCCACGCTCGGATATCGATGTATCAATGTTAGCCGCGATATGGCTACGTCTTTGCGAGATTGTTAAAGAGAGCGCCGGATTCCACGTCTCGCCAACGCTGAAAAGGCTATCCCTGTTAATTAAATTCTTCGACAAACAAATTTCAACTGAAACTTCCTGGCAGATTAAAACTGTGTGCCGGACCGAGACTCTAACTCGGGACCTTTGCCTTTCGCGGGCAAGTGCTCAGTTGGTACAGCACTTGCCCGCGAAAGGCAAAGGTCCCGAGTTCGAGTCTCGGTACGGCACACAGTTTTAATCTGCCAGGAAGTTTCATATCAGCGCACACTTCGTTGCAGAGTGAAAATCTCATTCTGGAAATGTTGTGTATATACACTCCTGGAAATGGAAAAAAGAACACATTGACACCGGTGTGTCAGACCCACCATACTTGCTCCGGACACTGCGAGAGGGCTGTACAAGCAATGATCACACGCACGGCACAGCGGACACACCAGGAACCGCGGTGTTGGCCGTCGAATGGCGCTAGCTGCGCAGCATTTGTGCACCGCCGCCGTCAGTGTCAGCCAGTTTGCCGTGGCATACGGAGCTCCATCGCAGTCTTTAACACTGGTAGCATGCCGCGACAGCGTGGACGTGAACCGTATGTGCAGTTGACGGACTTTGAGCGAGGGCGTATAGTGGGCATGCGGGAGGCCGGGTGGACGTACCGCCGAATTGCTCAACACGTGGGGCGTGAGGTCTCCACAGTACATCGATGTTGTCGCCAGTGGTCGGCGGAAGGTGCACGTGCCCGTCGACCTGGGACCGGACCGCAGCGACGCACGGATGCACGCCAAGACCGTAGGATCCTACGCAGTGCCGTAGGGGACCGCACCGCCACTTCCCAGCAAATTAGGGACACTGTTGCTCCTGGGGTATCGGCGAGGACCATTCGCAACCGTCTCCATGAAGCTGGGCTACGGTCCCGCACACCGTTAGGCCGTCTTCCGCTCACGCCCCAACATCGTGCAGCCCGCCTCCAGTGGTGTCGCGACAGGCGTGAATGGAGGGACGAATGGAGACGTGTCGTCTTCAGCGATGAGAGTCGCTTCTGCCTTGGTGCCAATGATGGTCGTATGCGTGTTTGGCGCCGTGCAGGTGAGCGCCACAATCAGGACTGCATACGACCGAGGCACACAGGGCCAACACCCGGCATCATGGTGTGGGGAGCGATCTCCTACACTGGCCGTACACCACTGATGATCGTCGAGGGGACACTGAATAGTGCACGGTACATCCAAACCGTCATCGAACCCATCGTTCTACCATTCCTAGACCGGCAAGGGAACTTGCTGTTCCAACAGGACAATGCACGTCCGCATGTATCCCGTGCCACCCAACGTGCTCTAGAAGGTGTAAGTCAACTACCCTGGCCAGCAAGATCTCCGGATCTGTCCCCCATTGAGCATGTTTGGGACTGGATGAAGCGTCGTCTCACGCGGTCTGCACGTCCAGCACGAACGCTGGTCCAACTGAGGCGCCAGGTGGAAATGGCATGGCAAGCCGTTCCACAGGACTACATCCAGCATCTCTACGATCGTCTCCATGGGAGAATAGCAGCCTGCATTGCTGCGAAAGGTGGATATACACTGTACTAGTGCCGACATTGTGCATGCTCTGTTGCCTGTGTCTATGTGCCTGTGGTTCTGTCAGTGTGATCATGTGATGTATCTGACCCCAGGAATGTGTCAATAAAGTTTCCCCTTCCTGGGACAATGAATTCACGGTGTTCTTATTTCAATTTCCAGGAGTGTAGTTCCACATAGTCAGCGCGTACACAACTTTCCCACTAGAGCGCGCCCCGCTAAGCACAACAGCGCATGAGCAGCGCTCGTCTGTCTCCGCACTACGAGATGGCGCTGCCATAGAGACGGACGCAATTCTGCTTCCGCCGATCCGCGTATTAATATGTAACGCAGCCAATGAGATTGCTGCTAACGTAGAACCTTTTCTGCTCGCGGATCACACTCGCGCAGTGATACCTGCATGCGCGAGGCATTATAACGAGTGTACAGACCTCCGATTAGTCAGTCTGTATTAGTCTGCAAAAGGCTGCATTTGTCTGTACCAGTCTATAGTCAAGTTGTCAGTCTGCGCCTAATAAGATTATCATATTCCTATACATAGCCATGAAGAGAAATGTATACACACTTTGTCAAGTATCAGAGGTATGTGAGAATAAGTTTAACGTACCAAGACCAAAGGAACTTCAGATTGTCAATTGTAAACAGCATCCAGAATCAAGTTAAGTAATGTCTATGCTTTTTATTATTTTAATAAATGTGTATGAAAATTAATCAAGTTCTGTTTAAAGTTGGTCACCGTCAATCTGCTACTCTAAGCGTGCAAGTGACATTTCTATCGTCTGACCTAACGGTAGAAGATAAACACGCCACTTGACGACGAGACATATTGCTGACACTCGCCTACTTCGTTAGAGCGACAAGTCAAATAATCTGATGGTGTGTGTACCGGAGGTCTTACAGTACGCACGCCACGGGATATTTCAACTGCTTCCTTTACAAGCGAGGCGCAAAAATAGGAAGTAGGCGGTAGAATTTCGAAACACTCGCACTGCACTGTGTTTCGATGCGGCTGTGAGCTCTACGTGTACTACGTAAGCGATCCACACACCTCCCCCGGACTGTACTAGTCGTATCCGAGTCTCGACCAGCCTCCGCCGCTCGTGTGTTTCTGACTGCTTACTCAGTAAAGCGCTACAGCCGTTCCAGTTACACTACTGGCCATTAAAATTGCTACACCACGAAGATGACGTGCTGCACACGCTAAATTTAACCGACAAGAAGAAGATGTTGTGATACGCAAATGATTAGCTTTTCAGAGGATTCACACAAGGTTGGCGCCGGTGGCGACACCTACAACGTCCTGACATGAGGAAAGTTTCCAACCAATTTCTCATACACAAACTGCAGTTGACTGGCGTTGCCTGGTGAAACGTAGTTGTGATGCCTCGTGTAAGGAGCAGAAATGCGTACCATCACGTTTCCGACTTTCATAAAGGTCGGATTGTAGCCTATCTCGATTGCGGTTTATCCTATAGCGACATTGCTGCTCGCGTTGGTCGAGATCCAATGGCTGTTAGCAGAATATGGAATCGGTGGGTTTAGGAGGGTAATACGGAACGCCGTGCTGGATCCCAACGGCCTCGTATCACTAGCAGTCGAGATGACAGGCATCTTATCCGCATGGCTGTAACGGATCGTGCAGCCACGTCTCGATCCCTGAGTCAACAGATGGGGACGTTTGCAAGACAACAACCATCTGCACGAACAGTTCGACGACCTTTGCAGCAGCATGGACTGTCAGCTCGGAGACCGTGGCTGCGGTTACTCTTGACGCTGCATCACAGGAGCGCCTGCGATGGTGTACTCAACGACGAACCTGGGTGCACGAATGGCAAAACGTCATTTTTTTGGATGAATCCAGGTTCTGTTTACAGCATCATGATGGTCGCATCCGTGTCTGCCGACATCGCGGTGAATGCACATTGGAAACGTGTATTCGTCATCGCCATACTGGCGTATCACCCTGCGTGATGGTATGGGGTGCAATTGGTTACACGTCTCGGTCACCTCTAGTTCGCATTGACGGCACTTTGAACAGTGGACGTTACATTTCACTTGTGTTACGACCCGCGGCTTTACCCTTCATTCGATCCCTGCGAAACCCTACATTTCAGCAGGATAATGCACGACCGCATGTTCCAGGTCCTGTACGGGCCTTTCTGGATATAGAAAATGTTCGACTGCTGCCCTGACCAGCACATTCTGCAGATATGTCACCAATTGAACACGTCTGGTCAATGGTGGCCGAGCAACTGGCTCTTCACAATACGCCAGTCACTACTCTTGATGAACTGTGGTATCGTGTTGAAGCTGCATCTGCAGCTGTACCTGTACACGCCATCCAAGCTCTGTTTGACTCAATGCGCAGACGTATCAAGGCCGTTATTACGGCCAGAGGTGGTTGTTTTGGGTACTGATTTCTCAGGATCTATGAACCCAAATTGCGTGAAAGTGTAATCACATCTCAGTCCTGGTAAAATATATTTGTCCAATGAATACCCGTTTATCAACTGCATTTCTTCTTGGTGTAGCAATTTAAAGACCACTAGTGTATTTTCAAACGGCTGCAGTACGGAAACGGTACGTTCCGGACACTGGTTCCAGTTCAAAATATTGTCTACTCTGCCCCGTCTACAAGTGCTAGTAGCGTGTAACGGGAAATTTTCGAACACTCTGTATAAACGAAGTAGGCGGCTGTGGCCGCGGCTGCGCGCATCCTTGGCCGGCTGCTGCTGGTGGTGTACCGCAGGCAGATCCTGCCCCGTGCGTTCCCTCCCTCTCTCTGCCCTGTTGCCGGGCGACATAACGCAGCAGGGGAGCGCCGGGCTCAGAACACCGACCTAGCAGCGGCAGCAGAGGGCCTCGTGTGGGGACCCCCCGCCCCCAGGCTCTCACAGACACATCACGGGGTTAACAGCTCCAAGGGCGCCTCACGAAAGTGGAAGTAGCAGTTGTAACACCTCCGTTTATTATCCCGACCTGATCTGATCGAATAGCAGCCCAATATTTATTATTAACATGACCGTGCACCTAATGGGGCTGGTAATAGGAATTGACTGCTACGGAAGTTGTTACTTTCCAGTTCGTTCTGCTCAATACTATAATACTGAATGTCTGGTAATGAGGAACACCAACACGGTTTTACTAATTACGATCTTATATTCTTCTCAAAACACAAAAAAAGGAGATAGCCACTGCCTTCGTCATACATATCTAATTACGGGTAATCTCAGCACAGGTTTTCTTCATTTTCCATTATCGTCACACGCTAATCCATCACTGCATCCAACACTGCAATCCAAGGTTAGGCCGGCGCGGTAGACGCGAAACCAAATATCGGTACTAGTAACGTCACTGATCACTTTCGTAATGATACTTGTTCACTTTCCCGGTATTAATCTATTACATAGGGGTCTAACCACGGCGATGGCGACACCCTTCTCCGTTAAAGCCCTGAATTTCAACAATGGCCTTCACACACATATACCCGCCAACCACACTGGCGCATCTCGACACTCGCTCTCTCGCAACACGTCACAATCGATTGTTCTTCCTATCGACCTGTGCCAAGTGCAAAGTTATAGTAAGGGCCTATGGACCCCTTACACAGTCTCACACTTAAATTGAAACAGTAAACTTAGCATATCAGAGACTTCTTTCCAGAAAGGTTTCTCGAATGAGATTGCTATTTGTACATTCGCCCACCAAATATTACAGTCGTTAAATAGTAAAATGTTGACAGTTCGTATCTTTTTGTGATCTTTCTCAGGCATTCGTCTGCGTAGATCATGTAAGCCTCTTAAGAAAACTGAAGTTTTATCGAATTGACGGCTTTACACACAGCTCGTCGGAATCACACTTAATGAACCGAATGCTACAGCTATCTATACTCCGCGGTGTATGACGGAGGGTGCCTTGTCTACCAATGTCGCCTTCTGCCTTTCCCGTACCAGTCGCGAATGATTCGCGAGAACTACCGCCGGTAACCCTTGAAACGTCCCCTTAGAAAAATTTATGGATTACTGTGCTGACAAACCCCTTACGTTATTTGATTTTCAAACAGCTGAGCAGAACTGAACGTACTCAGACATTTCGCTCTTTACTTATTCTGATCAACACTAAACTGACACACAATAATTTTAGCGCAACGCAGTCAATAATCCCTACAAAAGAATGGCCCTGACTAACAATAACCTATACCTTTCATGAATCACTTACCTCACAAAAATCTTCGTTACTCGAACTACTGCAATACAGCGAGCGCCAATACTGCCAGCTAAATAAAAGATTCTAACTACTGAAGGCACTAACTATTGATAGGCATAGTTAGCAAATGAAAGATATTGATAGAGAACAAACAATGTATTTACCTTAATAGTGTTCGAAAGTCATTATATATATATATATAAATCAGTTCATGACATCCAATCTTACAAATTTACTGTCTCTGATGGACACACGTCCAGATGATCAGCTCTCGAAACTCCGCCATTTCTCTCCCCACATCCACCACTGCTGGCGGCTCACCTCCAACTGCGCAACGCGTAGCGTCTATCCAACTGCCTAACACTACAATAGGGAATATTTCAACAATGCCAACCAGCCACAGACTGCACACAGCACAGTCAGTGATTTTCGTACCTGGCGTTACCAACATAAAAACCTAAACAGCCCACTTACACCCTCTGCGTGAAACCGAATCTCTCTAGCTTTATCCTCGTGGTCTTTCCGCGAGCTCGAGTTAGGAGTATGCAATATATTTGTTGACTTTTCTAGCAACGAACGCTGTCGAAACTTTTAACAGTAAACCACACCGTGGTACAGAATGCCTTCCTTGCAGCGTCATCATCTCTGTGACTAGATGAACGTATAAAGAAACGTGTTGCTCTTCTTTGAATCGTCTCCATTTCCTCTCTCAATTTTATCGCGTATGGATCCCACACTGATGAGCAGTATTCAAGTATTCGTTCAACGACGATTACGTGAGCTACCAACACTTTCGTAGGATTCTTCCGATGAATCTCATTCTGCCATCTGCGTTTCCAGCCATCTGTACTGTGTGGTTCTTCCACTTTGAATCGCTCCGGTCTCACATTCCTAGGCATGTTATGGGCGTAACTGCTTCCGGTGATTGTTATGCAGTTGTTTAGTCATACAATAATGAGTCTTTATGTCCTCGTATACGCAATACGTTATATCTATCATCTGCACATCTTCCCGCATTTCGCTACAACATTCTAGCGTTCCGACCTCTCAGTAAACAACAGCATCAGCCGGCCGGTGTGGCCGAGCGGTTCTACGCGCTACAGTCTGGAACCGCGCGACCACTACGGTCGCAAGTTCGAATCCTGCCTCGGGCATGGATGTGTGTGAAGCCCTTAGGTTAGTTAGGTTTAAGTACTTCTCAGTCCTAGGGGACTGATGACCTGAGAAGTTAAGTCCCATAGTGCTCAGAACCATTTGAACAGCATCATCCGCGAAAAAAGGGGAAAAATACGCCAGCATGCAGATATTATAATGCACGACTCCAGTTACAGTACTACCTTGTATTCAAAATTCTGCACAAAACTGTAAGAAATGTGGTATCTTTCCAAAACAATCTGAAGTTCGACAGCTGTAAACACTACTGTTAACTAGCAATCATTAATTGGCAGAGGGTCCGAGACGCACAGCAAGAGAAAGTGGAATACATAAACAGCAACGCCTTCACTAGAGAAATGTATTTCATCGTCACACAACATTATTGTTCAGCAGCACTGCTGCGGGGTTAGAGGCGCTATGGCACCTCCCGCCGGAGTTTCGAGTGTTGTTCTTAGAGTGTTGTTCTTAGCATAAGTTAGTATAAGTAGTGCGTAAGTGTAGGGAGCGATGACCTCAGCAGTTTGGACACTTAGAAATTCACACACATTTGAACATTCAGCAGCACTGCGTTTCTGTAACCACATAACCCAATTACGGAAAGGAAAAGAAGAAGGTGTTGGAGGTAAGAGCAGGCAAGAGAGCAGAGAGTGGCGGAGATGAGGAGATAGCAGATGAAGGGGAGAAGCCACGTGAGACAGAAACGAACAAAATAAACCGTACACACAGACATATACACACGTGCGCTCGCTTTCTTCCACTATTTACACTCCATCGAGGAGTTTTCATTGTTATATTAACAAATACGGACCTACTTACATGCAAAAAGTTGTCCCCAATAATTAGGAGAATGTCGGACGCGAAATTTTACTGACTTGGAAGAAATCAGAAAGGAAGACCCATGTGGTTCACTTTTGTGTCCGCCACAGAAAGGACAGTGACAGAGCTCAAAAACACAGTACCTGACAAAACTCCACTTAAAGAATTATATCTATAAAACTTATACTGAAATATTAAGTTACTTATACTGAAATATTAAGACGGCGTCTTTAAAACCAACCTGTTTCTGGAGGTACGTCGATGGTACGTTTATGGTGTGGCCTCATGGGAGAGAAGCTCTTAACCGCCTCCTAGATCATTTTAATTCCCTGCATCCTAGCATCAAGTTTACCATGGAGGTGGAAAGTGATGGAAAGCTTCGGTTTCTGGCTGTTCTGGTGTACAGAAAGGATAATGGGACACAGTGTTTATCGAAAGCCTACGCACACGGACCGTTACCTGCGGACGTTGGCGAGAAGAGCTTATGCCGTTTCAGATGGAGAAAGCTTGACACAAGAATTGGACCATCTCAAGGTTGTGTTCAAGCAGAATGGCTATACAGATAAACAGATCCGTCGTGCTTTCCAGTTTGGACCTTCGCCTGAACCACCAGAAGATACCTGCAAATCGGTGGCTTTTCTACCTTTTGCTGGGAGCATTTCCTCGAAGACAGGAAGAATTCTAAAAAGATATCATATCAAAAGTAGTTTTCGTTCGCCAGCCAAGATTAGAGCGCTTCTTGGCTCTGTTAAGGATGACTTGGGTTTGAGGAAGCCCGGTGTGTACAAGATCCCTTGCCACTGTGGGAAGGCTTATATTGGTCAGACAATCCGGACCATTCAGGACCGATGTGTCGAGCACCAGCGGCACACACGGTTGCTTCAGCCTGAGAAATCCGCAGTGGCGGGGCACTGTCTCACCGAGGGACACAGAATGCTATATGACGAGACACAAATGGTTGCCCCTGCATCTCGCTATTGGGACTCTGTTTTAAAAGAATCAATAGAAATTCGTTTATCTGATAATCTTATTAATAGAGACAAGGGTTACCTTTTAAGTAAGACTTGGAACCCGGTGTTATCAGACATTAAAAAACAACGGTCTGTGTTTCGATCGTCGCAATAATTTTTAATTTTTGATAGCGATATCTCGATTTCGCCTGTTTCCACCACTGGCGGCGCGGTTTGTTTACTTGCGCTAGAAGGGCAGTACGGCACCTTCTCGCGCCCAAACCCCTACCACGCCTTAACGGAGAAGCGAGGCAACTGTCCCCCCAATTGAAGCAGCTGATCGCCGCCATTTGCAAGGATGAATCCTAGTACTGGGGTTGTGATTTGAAGTACAGGGTGATTCAAAAAGAATACCACAACTTTAGGAATTTAAAACTCTGCAACGACAAAAGGCAGAGCTCAGCACTATCTGTCGGCGAATTAAGGGAGCTATAAAGTTTCATTTAGTTGTACATGTGTTCGCTTGAGGCGCTGTTGACTAGGTGTCAGCGTCAGTTGATGCTAAGATGGCGACCGCTCAACAGAAAGCTTTTTGTGTTATTGAGTACGGCAGAAGTGAATCGACGACAGTTGTTCAGCGTGCATTTCGAACGAAGTATGGTGTTAAACCTCCTGATAGGTGGTGTATTAAACGTTGGTATAAACAGTTTACAGAGAATGGGTGTTTGTGCAAAGGGAAAAGTTGTGGACGGCCGAGAACGAGTGATGAAAATGTAGCACGCATCCAGCAAGCATTTGTTCGCAGCCCAGGAAAATCGACTCGCAGAGCTAGCAGAGAGCTGCAAATTCCACAATCAACTGTATGGAGAGTCCTACGAAAAAGGTTAGTTATGAAACCTTATCGTCTGAAATTGGTTCAAGCACTGTCTGCAGCTGATAAGATTAAAAGAATCGATTTCTGTGATTTTATCCTTGCTCAAATGGAAACAGATGAATCTTTCGTTTCAAAGATTGTGTTTAGTGATGAAGCAACTTTCCACACTAACGGGAAAGTCAACCGTCACAATGTCTGTATATGGGGCACTGAGAATCCGCGGGAAACAACTCAGTATGAACGTGACTCGCCTAAGGTGAACGTTTTCTGTGCCATTTCAGCCAATAAAGTTTTTGGTCCCTTTTTCTTCGAAGGTGCTACTGTAACTGGACTACAGTATCTGGAGATGTTAGAGAATTGGCTGTTCCCTCAGCTCGAACAAGAAGCACAACAATTCATATTTCAGCAGGATGGAGCGCCACCACATTGGCACTTATCTGTCCGTAACTACCTGAACGTCAACTACCCGAGGCGATGGATCGGCCGCCAGGCAGCCCGTGACAGAGCACTTCATCACTGGCCTCCAAGAAGCCCTGATCTTACCCCCTGCGATTTTTTCTTATGGGGGTATGTTAAGGATATGGTGTTTCGGCCACCTCTCCCAGCCACCATTGATGATTTGAAACGAGAAATAACAGCAGCTATCCAAACTGTTACGCCTCATATGCTACAGAGAGTGTGGAACGAGTTGGAGTATCGGGTTGATATTGCTCGAGTGTCTGGAGGGGGCCATATTGAACATCTCTGAACTTGTTTTTCAGTGAAAAAAAAACCTTTTTAAATACTCTTTGTAATGATGTATAACAGAAGGTTATATTATGTTTCTTTCATTAAATACACATTTTTAAAGTTGTGGTATTCTTCTTGAATCACCCTGTATATGAGACGCAACAAGAGCAAATTGAAACACAAATTAAACACATGTTTGTTTAAAAAAATACTGAGTATTCGAGTCTATTTTAAAAGTATACTTTAAGGAATGAAGTTTCTTTATTTCCGAAATACGTCTGCATAGACACGAGAAATTTAAGAATGTAGGGCTCTTTCCAGACAAAGTGGAGCGAGTTTATATCGAGTTATTTGCATTAGATAATTACAGCCCGCATCTCGTGGTCGTGCGGTAGCGTTCTCGCTTCCCGCGCCCGGGCTCCCGGGTTCGATTCCCGGCGGGGTCAGTGATTTTCTGTGCCTCGTGATGACTGGGTGTTGTGTGATGTCCTTAGGTTAGTTAGGTTTAAGTAGTTCTAGGTTCTAGGGGACTGATGACCATAGCTGTTAAGTCCCATAGCGCTCAGAGCAATTTGAACCATTTTTTTTTTTTTTTTTTTTTTTGTTGGGATAATTACATTAAACTTTTAAAGTAGCAGACAGTACGATCATTGTTTAATTCACGTAATTTTCCTGTCAGGTCCTGTTTGCTTTTTGCCGACTATTGTGTGCATTTTGCACGCTTACTTTTGTTTAGCACAGTATTGTCTACACTCGAATTTTGGTATGATTAATTGTGATAACCCATATCACATTAAATACCGTAGGAATTTCATTCGCACATTAGTTTTTAACACTGATAGCGCCTCTGAAAGTGGTTGAGTTTGCAACATTTGATCAAATATTTGACCATTTACGAAGTATAATCACCACCTGACAACACATGTTAAGTATCTAAACGCAATTATTCGAACTACTTTTGATTCATACTTAATATATATTTGATTGCCTTGGTAACCTGGAAGAGGAACGTTCAAAATTATACACACTGACAGTATTTCCACATTATTTAACCCAGGCCTATATTGCACGATTTCGATGACACTGTACCTTTTGAAATGAGTTGGAAATCCAAATACTGTCGGTATAGCATCGTCCTTCAGTTGACGTCTATTTACATAATTTTCCGTGTAACAATTCTATTCAGAATGAAGAGAGCACAGCAAATGATTGCTGTCGGTTGGAAGTTCTGTCTCCGAGTAGCGACTATCCATTTCCGATTTAGAAAATCATTTGTAAGGGGAAACCTAAAGCAAAACAAACGCTCATGATGTATTATTTCTCCATGAAAATACTATATACAAGTAATAGAAAGCAACAAACAACCAGAAATGAATGACCTGTGAAATGTAACATTGTTTCCGTCTTCGTCTTTGCTTCCATTCTCACTTTTACAATTAAAAGCAGCACACGAACGAACCCTGTTTACGCACTGTTTCCCTGCAAATGGCGGCTTCTCTCACGTTCAGTGTGGGGACGCGGCACTAGCGCCAATGTGCGGTCTAGTTTTTAATTAGTAAGTCTATGCTCGCGCCCGCCTTGTGGGCCTTCTGCGGCCTATACAGGATGTTACAAAAAGGTACGGCCAAACTTTCAGGAAACATTCCTCACACACAAAGAAAGAAAATATGTTATGTGGACATGTGTCCGGAAACGCTTACTTTCCATGTTAGAACTCATTTTATTACTTCTCTTCAAATCACATTAATGATGGAATGGAAACACACAGCAACAGAACGTACCAGCGTGACTTCAAACACTTTGTTACAGGAAATGTTCAAAATGTCCTCCGTTAGCGAGGATACATGCATCCACCCTCCGTCGCATGGAATCCCTGATGCGCTGATGCAGCCCTGGAGAATGGCGTATTGTATCACAGCCGTCCACAATACGAGCACGAAGAGTCTCTACATTTGATACCAAGGTTGCGTACACAAGAGCTTTCAAATGCCCCCATAAATGAAAGTCAAGACGGTTGAGGTCAGTTGAGCGCGGAGGCCATGGAATTGGTCCGCCTCTACCAATCCATCGGTCACCGAATCTGTTGTTGAGAAGCGTACGAACACTTCGACTGAAATGTGCAGGAGCTCCATCGTGCATGAACCACATGTTGTGTCGTACTTGTAAAGGCACATGTTCTAGCAGCACAGGTAGAGTATCCCGTATGAAATCATGATAACGTGCTCCATTGAGCGTAGGTGGAAGAATATGGGGCTCAATCAAGACATCACCAACAATGCCTCCCCAAACGTTCACAGAAAACCTGTGTTAATGACGTGATTGCGCAATTGCGTGCGGATTCTCGTCAGCCCACACATGTTGATTGTGAAAATTTACAATTTGATCACGTTGGAATGAAGCCTCATCCGTAAAGAGAACATTTGCATTGAAATGAGGATTGACACACTGTTGGATGAACCATTCGCAGAAGTGTACCCGTGGAGGCCAATCAGCTGCTGATAGTGCCTGCACACGCTGTACATGGTGCGGAAACAACTGGTTCTCCCGTAGCACTCTCCATACAGTGACGTGGTCAACGTTACCTTGTACAGCAGCAACTTCTCTGACGCTGACACTAGGGTTATCGTCAACTGCACGAGGAATTGCCTCGTCCATTGCAGGTGTCCTCGTCGTTCTAGGTCTTCCCCAGTCCGATTCATAGGCTGGAATGTTCCGTGCTCCCTAAGACGCCGATCAATTGCTTCGAACGTTTTCCTGTCGGGACACCTTCGTTCTGGAAATCTGTCGAGATACAAATGTACCGCGCCACGGCTATTGCCCCGTGCTAATCCATACATCAAATGGGCATCTGCCAACTCCGCATTTGTAAACATTGCACTGTCTGCAAAACCACGTTCGTGATGAACACTAGTCTGTTGATGCTACGTACTGATGTGCTTGATGCTAGTACTGTAGAGCAATGAGTCGAATGTCAACACAAGCATCGAAGTCAACATTACCTTCCTTCAATTGGGCCAACTGGCGGTGAATCGAGAAAAATACAGTACATACTGACGAAACAAAAATGAGCTCTAACATGGAAGTTAAGCGTTTCCGGACACATGTCCACATAACATCTTTTCTTTATTTGTGTGTGAGGAATGTTCCCTGAAAGTTTGGCCGTACCTTTTTGTAACACCCTGTATAGGGGCCGCCGCTTGCGCTCAGAAGCCAGCTCTGACGAGATCGTGTACCAGCACTCTAACCTGACGATAACGGCCAGTTGGACCGCGGAAGTATTGCGTCAAGACGACGTTATGATCCGGCTGCACACCCGAGAAGAATATTATCAATTATTACGCCGGAAAGGCCTTCCTAATCACATTATAAGCTTTGTTACAACATCGAGTAAGTATTGTTGGCAGTACATTCCATTTATTTTGGGTGCACGACGGGGCACTTCACATTGACAAACTGAAGATGCCGTTTTTCGACTCGAGCCGCTTTTCTCGCCGGGATGCGGTATGTGGGCGACCCTCCATTTCACAGTCAACAAGCGGCCCGGACGAATGTTGACCGCAGTCGTGAGGAGGGTTTAAAGAACTGTGGACTACGTTCATTCTCTTTCCCACGGCAGCAGCTCGAACTAATTAAACGCTTCGCAGCTGACTCGGCGGGCAGCGGACTAACCGCTGCCTCATCAGCCGTGCAGAGCGTGCGCCGCCGTTTACGTAGCCCTGCTGTTCCCAGAAGCGCCTGCCCGCCTGTGAGGCAGCGTGGTTGGCCGCCGTCAAAGGGAGCCGATGGGCACTGCAGTGACAAACACTGTCGGAACCAGGTGTGTGTCCGCGGTTAGGTTCTGGGAGTGGGCGGGGGGGGGGGGGGGGGGCGACGACGGTTCGTATTCCCCTCCGTCATACAAATCGCTGTCGCATCTACTTCTGAATTACCACCTGTGGCAAGGATTTTAATAATAATAATACACTACTGGCCATTAAAATTGCTACACCACGAAGATGACCTACTACAGACGCGAAATTTAACCGACAGGAAGAAGATGTTGTGATATGCAAATGATTAGCTTTTCAGAGCATTCACTCAAGGTTGGTGCCGGTGGCGGCACCTACAAAGTGGCTGGCATTAGGAAAGTTCCCAACCGATTTCTCATACACAAAGAGCAGTTGACCGGCGTTGCCTGGTGAAACGTTGTTGTGATGCCTCGTGTAAGGAGGAGAAATGCGTACCATCACCTTTCCGACTTTCATAAAGGTCGGATTGTAGCCTATCGCGATTGCGGTTTATCGTATCGCGACACTGCTGCTCGCGTTGGTCGAGATCCAATGACTGTTAGCAGAATATGGAATCGGTGGGTTCAGGAGGGTAATACGGAACGCTGTGTTGGATCCCAACGGACTCGTATCACTAGCAGTCGAGATGACAGGCATCTTATCCGCATGGCTGTAACGGATCGTGCACCCACGTCTCGATCCCTGACTCAACAGATGAGCACGTTTGCAAGACAACAACCATCTGCACCAACAGTTCGACGACGTTTGCAGCAGCATGGACTATCAGCTAGGAGACCGTGGCTGCGGTTCTCCTTGACGCTGCATCTCAGACGCAGGAGCGCCTGCGATGGTGTACCCAACTACGAACCTGGGTGTACGAATGGCAAAACGTCATTTTTTTTCGGATGAATCCAGGTTCTGTTTACAGCATCGTGATGGTCGCATCCGTGTTTGGCGACACCGCGGTGAACGCACATTGGAAGCGTGTATTCGTCATCGCCATACTGGGGTATCACCCGGCGTGATGGTATGCGGTGCCATTGGTTACACGCCTCGGCCACCTTTTGTTCGCATTGACGGCACTTTGAACAGTGGACGTTACATTTCATATGTGTTACGACCCGTGGCTCTACCCTTCATTCGATCCATGCGAAACCCTACATTTCAGCAGCATAATGCACGACCGCATGTTGCAGGTCCTGTACGGCCTTTTCTGGATACAGAAAATGTTCGACTGTTGCCATGGCCAGCACATTCTCCAGATCTCTCACCAACTGAAAACGTCTAATCAATGGTGGCCGAGCAACTGGCTCGTCACAGTACGCCAGTCACTACTCGTGATGAATTGTGTCGTATCGTGTTGAAGCTGCATGGGCAGCTGTACCTGTACACGCCATCCAAGCTCTGTTTGGTTCAATGCTCAGGTGCATCAAGGCCGTTATTACGGCCAGAGGCGGTTGTTCTGGGTACTGATTTCTCAGGACGTATGCACCCAAATTGCGTGAAAATGTAATCACATGTCAGTTCTAGTATAATATATTTGTCCAACGAATACTCGTTTATCATCTGCATTTCTTCTTGGTGTAGCAATTTTAATGGCCGGTAGTGTAATAATAATAATAATAATAATGACAACCTATTTGCCGGCCGAAGTGGCCGTGCGGTTAAAGGCGCTGCAGTCTGGAACCGCAAGACCGCTACGGTCGCAGGTTCGAATCCTGCCTCGGGCATGGATGTTTGTGATGTCTTTAGGTTAGTTAGGTTTAACTAGTTCTAAGTTCTAGGGGACTAATGACCTCAGCAGTTGAGTCCCATAGTGCTCAGAGCCATTTGAACCATTTTTGAACAACCTATTTGAAACAACTGAGCAGCCGACCAGAAGGTAATTCGTACTGGCTCGGTCGTCGCCAAGGATAGAAAGGAGCGCGGCAACCGATGAGGATCGCAGCTAGCCGTTGCAGCAACAGAACGCGAAAGCTCGGAATCACGGCCTCACAGAGAACTGCAAAGTGGTGAAATGCTGTTGCAGGTCAAGAGCTCGGAAACATGCCTATCAAAAGCGCAGGTACCAGCTCTGGAAGCAGGAATATCCCGGTAACGGAACCGCGACCTCTACATCTCCATCTACAACACTACTCTGCAATTCACAATTATGTAAGTGCCAGACGCTACGTCGAAACACCTTCCGACTATTTCTCTACCGTTCCACTCTCCAACAACGCGCGCAGAAAATAATCATTTAAATCTTTCGTACTATCTCTGTTTTATTTTATTATGACGATCATTTCTTCCTGTCAACAGTAAAATATTTTCACGTTCAGAGGAAGAAGATGGTGACAGAAATTTCGTGAAAAGATTTCGCCGCAAGGAAAAATGATTTCGTTTTAATCACTGCCATCACAACTCGCTTATCGTGTCTGTGACACTCTCACCCATATTTCGCTACCTCGAGTGGCACTTCATTTCAGTGGCAATAGAAGAAATTCGGTTAAAAAAATGGTTCAAGTGGCTCTGAGCACCATGAGACTTAACATCTGTGGTCATCAGTCCCCTAGAACTTAGAACTACTTAAACCTATCTAACCTAAGGACATCACATACATCCATGCCCGAGGCAGGATTCGAACCTGCGACCGTAGCGGTCACGCGGTTCCAGACTGAACCGCACGGCCACACCGGCCGGCAAGAATTTCGGAAAACTTGTTAAAACGAAGTATAACAATCTGTTTTGGCACCACAACATCTTCAATCACCATACAACTTAAACCTGGAGAAAATTTAGGAATAATGCGGTATGAACAGGAAGTCACAGACGAAAAGCCTGGGACACTGAGTCAAACACAACAACACCTTAAATACAAAATTCTGGTTCGTGAGTCATCTAACGCAGAAAGTTAACGACTACCAACTTTGAAAACAGTCCACAAAAAACAACAGGCTCCACTGATAAGCAACCCAAACAACAACGACCAGTTCGCCTACAGTACAAAAGAAACAGTAGCAGAAGATATGGGGTTACTACAATGAAAGCCTGTCAGAAAATCGACTCGGAACTAAAGCGCAAAGTTTGGCTGGAAGTGAAGATCAAAATCTTGATATCTGATGCAAGCAGCTTGAACAACTGGAAAGAGCATAAAATCAAGAAGCACAACGCCAAAGACTATCTGATAAAGTATTGACTGAACGCGAGAAAAAAATGAAGCTTTAGAAATTGTGAAGCAACAAATAACTTCAACAGACAGGACAGTCGAAAGATACGGGGGCAGGATCACCTACTAAAGTCAAAATCGAAACTTTCCAACCCAACCACACAGTTCTATTAAAGCCTGAATCAAAAAACTGACACAAAAGTTTAAATAGCAAAGAAAGATGCAACAACTTAATTGTGCAAACATCTCTGGAAAAGTGAAAAAGATTATAACAAAATTGCTGTGTAGATAAAGGTCTTTGAAAATAAATGTCGCCGGCTGGTGTGGCCGAGCGGTTCTAGGCGATTCAGTCTAGAACCGCGCGATCGCTACGGTCGCAGGTTCGAATCCTGCCTCGGGCATGCATATGTGTGATCTCCTTAGGTTAGCTAGGTTTAAGGAGTTCTAAGTTCTAGTGGACTCATGACCTCAGATGTTAAGTCCCATAGTGCTCAGAGCCATTTGAAAATAAACGTTCTGAGACTAGAACGCAACAGCTGGAGATAACGTCCGGAATGGTTGACAAAAGAATGAAGGAAGTCAAGAACTGGACACATTCTGGCAACGATCAACTGCCAGGTTTCTGGCACACATACCTAACCAGCCCGCATGTGAACAAGACCAAAGTGTTTAACGCAATGTTGCAGACAGCAAATATCGGCGAATCGCCAACAACTGGATACAGACCCAGCTACTGGTGCAGTAACCGGAAATTACAAGCCAATAAGACGTCTGCCTTCCACGTTCGAGTCGCTGACAGAAATCGTAGCCGACAAATTCAGTGCTTTCTGCAAAAATACATCATACCAGTAGAACAAAAAGGTCACAAGCGAAGAAGCAGGGCCACGTAACACCAGCTCCTGATCGACAATACGGTTCCGGCAAGCTGCAAAAGCCGAAAAACAAATATATGTTACGAAAAACTCAAAAATACTGAAATACACGAAAAAGCTATGAAGAAGGAAACGTTATCTGCCGTTACACTCAAAGCTTAAAAGTTAACGATGTAAATGCCAGAAGGGTTCACACATGTGGCACAGGTTATCGTCGTCCACAGATATTTATCCACGGAGGGAGGGAGGGAGGGAGGGATGGGGAGGAGGCAAGACTTTGACATTGCCACTTTATTTGTTACAGTTGGTCAATTTGGAGGGGCGACTAACAAAAGCTTGTTATACCCGACAGGGTTAAGGGTTATTCACTCACTTCGAGAGGTGTTTGAGAGTGCTGTAATGAATCAAAGCTCCGTGCCCCAGACCAGATTCGAAAGAAGAGCGGAAAGCATGGAAGAGGCTGTGGGGGGGGGGGGGGGGTGAGGGGGAGGGGGGCGGTAGTAGCCTCCTTTTTGGACTGGCTGCGGCATAGACGACCACGTCGTATTGACGGGATGACTGGTGTGTGCAACGAACATCTATAAAATGGGGGAGGGGAGAGGGGGAGGGGGAGAAAGGAGTCAACGGAGTGAGTGCGGGGAACGCTTATCTTGTTTCTAACAAGCACAATGACTAATGGTGAGAAAAATATCACCTGCTTGCTGCTAGCGTAGCAAGGGTGAATAGCGGGACTGCATTTATCACTAAGGGTTAGTGTCACAGTCTGAGGAGGAGGAGGAGATTAGTGTTTAACGTCCCGTCGACAACGAGGTCATTAGAGACGGAGCGCAAGCTCGGGTGAGGGAAGGACGGGGAAGGAAATCGGCCGTGCCCTTTCAAAGGAACCATCCCGGCATTTGCCTGAAGCGATTTAGGGAAATCACGGAAAACCTAAATCAGGGCCGGCCGAAGTGGCCGTGCGGTTACAGGCGCTGCAGTCTGGAACCGCAAGACCGCTACGGTCGCAGGTTCGAATCCTGCCTCGGGCATGGATGTTTGTGATGTCCTTAGGTTAGTTAGGTTTAACTAGTTCTATGTTCTAGGGGACTAATGACCTCAGCAATTGAGTCCCATAGTGCTCAGAGCCATTTGAACCATTTGAGCCTAAATCAGGATGGCCGGAGACGGGATTGAACCGTCGTCCTCCCGAATGCGAGTCCAGTGTCACAGTCTGAGACTGGTGTTTACTGATAGCTAGTGCTAGTTTTCTGCCTATATTTACTCTAGGGAGCACTCGTTCAGAGCGTTTTCAGCAAATTTGGAAGTTTTCACGCTGCGACTCCTTTCATGTCCTGTCAGTGTAGAAGTCATAACGCTAACATTGTTTCCCGCACAGATAATTTCACCGTTATAATACGTTGACAGTTCCTGGCTACCAATGTACTTCTGCCAGTAAAGCTGTTAGTACCGGGCGTGAGTCGTGCTTCGGTAGCTCAGTTGGTAGAGCACTTGTCCGCGAAAGGCAAAGGTCCCAAGTTCGAGTCTCGGTCGGGCACACAGTTTTAATCTGCCAGGAAGTTTCATATCAGCGCACACTCCGCTGCAGAGTGAAAATCTCATTCTCGAGTATTAGTGATTTTTTTCTATTCCTTCTTTCTTCCCAAATTCTCGTCTTAAGGGCGTCGTGTTCTCTCTTGCGTTCTTCCGACCATTTATCTCCAATTCTCTTATCTACGCGTTTTTCTTTTAGTGTTCACGGTGATTCTGAACTATTCTCGCTTAATTATATTATCTCGAGTGATGTCCACTTCTTTGATATCGTCTTCTGTTCTAACCAAACACTTTGCTTGTTTTTTCGAGTTTTGCCATCTCGAACATTTGCCTCGTGGGCATGCCCTGTTCATCCTGAGGATACGTCCATAAAATTTCATCCTTCTCCTCCTAAAGGCGTCCGCTATTGTTTCCATTTCTTTGCACATCTCTCTCGACCGTCTTTTTGTCCAAATTTATTCGCAAAAAAGCGACGCGAACATTTTCCAGAGAATTTACCTTCCCTGCTTTTCAACCTCTCTTACTATCGTTTGACCACAAAATCACCACAGTTTCTTCAAAGAAAATTCCGCACTGGCTGTATGAATGATTTTTATTTAATCTGCGACCGGTTTCACACCACTTATCGGTGCATCCTCAGGCAATCTGTACAAAAAATAATATAATAAGAGCTCATATAAACTATTCGATCCCCCAATTCTGAGGTGTAAATTAAACTTCTAAATAGCCAGTTTTTTGCATAAAACAAGAAAGTACTCACATACACTATTTATAACACAGTGACGTTGAGCATTGCCCTGTAGCCACTCCCCACCATTCAAGTCCAATATAAACCCTACCGTCATGTGGTGAAAGCGGTAGTTAAAATTTAATAATCTTTTTTTAAAATTTTATAAATGATGGGAGCGGCAATGACCCAGAAAATAAAAATAAAATACGATGCTGGTAAACTCCCCTAAACACGAACGACGAAGAGCGGAACATTAGCATGAACAAACGGCGGAATTATGGCCATGTAAACATATCAGAACATACCGTGCAAGTTGAGAGGAGTTGTGCGGCAGCGGACACGGCCTGATTGTCTGGCTGAAACCCGGAAAGCGCTCACGCAGTGGCGCGAGAATCGCCAGAGGCCGGATGACGTGTACAAGGTGTGAAGAGTGGGTGGTACTGAACATTTGATAAACAATTCCTTATGTCTATTTTCTTAAAAAGTCTAATACCATACTAGGTGGCCAATATAAAAAATGGGCAGTTAGTTAAAACCATAAGAATAATAAATGTGGTGGTTCCGAATGCGTAAGGCCCGGAGTACACATAAAAATATATTGGACAGAATCTACTAACAAGTAAGCTATAGGGGAAGGCTACCCGTTTAAGTAATCAAGACCCTTGTGCCTCAGATAGGTCTGGGCATTAAGGGGAGCCGGAGGTGCCTATGCTGCCCATGTTAAAATCACCAAGTTTGAGGACCATTTATGAATAAACTACCAAATAGAAAAATTTGAATTTTTTTTTACATATAGAGTGGTTTAGTATTGCAGTTATGACAGAGGGATTTTGGAGTATCTTTTCTAGTGTCCTTCCAATTATTTTTTTTATTAATGACCCAATTTTTTTTACAAATAATTGCTTTATAATTAAACTGAAATGAAACTACTGAACATATTGCCAAATGGCTGTGTTACAATGTAAGTTTGACCACTAGGAGTGCTGTACAAAAATTTCATCTCTGTAGCTTGAGTGGATTTTGAGATAATGTTCCTTATATTCGAAAAATTCTAATTTACGGGAAATGGCTATCAAAGTTTCTCAATACATTCCTGCACTATAGGATGGATTATCAGGGTCTTCTTCTTCATCCTCCAAAAGCTTCCTCTTCTGTCTTCTTTTCTGACCTGTTGTTCCATCATACTTCATATGACTTTCTCTACTTTCTGCTCCTCTTATCCTTTCTCTGTCAATATTTCTTTGTGCTCGTACAGTGTTCACCCCAGCTGTAAATCCTAATGCCTTCAGAACTTCACACTGCACACTGTTCCCTTGGTTGTAGGTTGCTATTGCATCATAAATGCCAAAGTGCAATGTTTTTATGCTTACAAACACCCTTTTAGGAATCACTTTCCAAATCAAATTGTTTACGCTCTCATTAGGATTCCGCGTCTTTCCGTGTAGACATTTGTGTTACAATTCTGGCTGTGCTAAGTCATGAAAAATTGGTTTGGTTGCATTTATCACAGCTGCTGGCAAACCATGTTTGTGATCATAGTCCTTTTTTGCATTATATTTGCACCAGGAATCTTTTGGGCACAGGCTGTGTTGAGGGTATTCATTGGAAGAGGCAGTATGAAGGAACAATGCCCACACTGCTTTTCGCATGTCACTAACATTACTAGTATTTTGCCTTATAGCATACATACCCATAGTATCTCTGTAGTTCAATCACTTCATCAGTAAGCCTGCCTCTCCCTCCTATTGTCTTTCCATCACTGAGCTTACTTGAACCCAAAGTTTGTTTGAGCCTTCGAAGCCGAAACGGTAAATAGCAAAGAGACGATGTTCCGCGCTCTTAGCGCTTCATTTGTCACAGAAAACAATGTAACCAACCGTTGCACACTGGCTGTATGCGTAACATAAGGCGCTGTATGCGAAAAAGGCTGAGAAAATCCCAAGCAGTTCGTCAGGAAGTCACCAGAGGGTGTTAGATGCATTCAGAGGCCGCCAATTTCCTCTGCAGGCGTGGGGGAAAATGGTAATAACTCCACTTCTAGGGCGAGTAGAACAATAATTCAAAGTTAACATTAAAGAGGAATGTTCCAATTAATTTTCGGTTGCAAAAGAAAAAAATCGTAATTTTTTGGATTTGACCACTTCCGGCTCCCCTTAAGTGAGGAGCGAGGGGATTCCTTCAGAACTCTGAAGATTTCAACCTCTTCCAAAACATTAAGGTTGTTGCCCTTATTTTCTAAGTGTAGCACCCGCATGTTATTCTGGATACCGGTGATATGGTGACCCGTTTCCCGCAAATGTTCACCTACGGCCGATTATGAGCCTGGCTCGCTGATGCGCTCCTTAAAGCGGCTCTCAAAACTTCTTCCTGTCCGGCCTGTGTACTTCGTATCAGAATCATCACAGGCGATACTATATGCCCCCGACGACTTGAAACTATTCCATGTTGCAGTCTCCTTGTGTCTGAACTTCTGTCCATTGTTTTTAGGAATATAAAAAGCCGGATTTATTCCAACTTAAGCATTTGCCGATTGTGCTTGAAATGTTACCATAGAAAGGCATCTTGTGGAATTTACGCCCAATAGCTAATGCGCTCTTTGCTGGCTGTAGGGAAGTGAATGTTCCGCGTGTGAGTGGGGTGCGAGCAGTGTTAAGCTTCACGTTTATCTTCGGTAATACACCCCTGTTAATCTTCCCTACAAAATCTGCGTCGTATCCATTCGAAAAGGCGATAAACTGTATTACTTTAAATTCCCGATTCCTGGCTTCTTGAGTTAATGGGACCGTATGCATCCTGTGTAGTAAAGCCCTGAATGTGGCCTTTTTGAACTGCAAAGGATGATTTAGACGATCTATGTATCGCGACGTCGGAAGTGGTGGGCTCTCTGAAAATATCAAAATTAACCGAGTTCCCATTGATTCTGATAAATAGATCCAAGAAGGGAAGGGTGCCAGTAACGCTCTGTTCCACAGTAAATTGGATCCTCCCGAGTATTTTGTTTAGTTCACCTAGGAAAGCGTTACAATCCTGGAAAGAATCGTTGTACAGCAAAATTATGTCATCCACCTATCTAGCCCAAAAAATTATTCTTTCACAGTACCTGCTTAAGTCGGCCATCATATTAAGCTGAAAAAACGTCATAAAATGTTGACAAGGCAATAAGACAGTGGAGATCCCATTGCCAAGCCCTGTTTTTGGATGTTTGTACTAACCCCAAATTTAACATAGTTATAACCTAACATCAATTTGAGAAGCTGCAAAACCTCTTCTATCTCTTCTAATGGTCTGACACTATTTTGCTGTAAATTTTCACTAATTATTTCGTTGGGATGCTTGCATCCATATTTTTTAACATCAAATGAAACCAGGGAAGTGCCCTTTGGGACTGTCATGGCTAAAAGTTTGCTAATCAATCCCTCTCTATTTGAGATACTGAAATTCACGAGATGCTTGAAATTCCTATTCAGATATTCAGCCAAGTGTTTCTCAAGTTAAACATCTGGGCCATTCCTGGAGTTAATGATAGGTCAGATAGGCAAACCTTCCTTATGGAGCTTTATTACACCACGAAGTCTAGGAGCCGATGCGTTCATCGGAATAATTGACATCTTATTAAAAGATCTGAGAAAGATACTTGTATTTCCAGTCAAGTTTTTAAAATATTCGCTACTCATTTACCAGTTAGGTCATACCTACTTTTCCCGATGTGGTTTGTGTCAATATAATGCTCGACCTTCTCGCGCAGTACTCCGCAGGGTCGTACAACTGTGAACCGCGATTCCTTCAAAATACTTAGGAGAGCATCGTATACATGGTGGCCCATTGATAGTGAGCGGGCCAAATATCTCACGAAAAAACTACAAATAACGAAACTCGTCTAGCTTGAAGGGAGAAACCAGATGGCGCTATGGTTGTCCCGCTAGATGGCGTTGACATAGGTCAAACGGATATCAACTGCGTTTTTTTAAAAATAGGAAACCCCATTTTTTATTACATATTCGTGTAGTACGAAAGAAATATGAATGTTTAAGTTGGATCACTTTTTTCGCTTTGTGATAGATGGCGCTGTAATAGTCACAAACGTATAAGTACGTGGTATCACGTAACATTCCGCCAGTGCGGACGGTATTCGCTTCGTGATACATTACCCGTGTTAAAATGGACCGTTTACCGATTTCGGAAAAGATCGATATCGTGCTGATGTATGGCTATTGTGATCAAAATGCCCAACGGGCGTGTGCTATGTATGCTGCTCGGTATCCTGGACGACATCATCCAAGTGTCCGGACCGTTCGCCGGATAGTTACGTTATTTAAGGAAACAGGAAGTGTACAGCCACATGTGAAACGTCAACCACGACCTGCAACAAATGATGATGCCCAGGTAGGTGTTTTAGCTGCTGTCGCGGCTAATCTGCACATCAGTAGCAGACAAATTGCGCGAGGAACGGGAATCTCAAAAACATTGGTGTTGAGAATGCTACATCAACATCGATTGCACCCGTACCATATTTCTATGCACCAGGAATTGCTTGGCGACGACTTTGAACGTTGTGTACAGTTCTGCCACTGGGCACAAGAGAAATTACGGGACGATGACAGATTTTTTGCACGCGTTCTATTTAGCGACGAAGTGTCATTCACCAACAGCGGTAACGTGAACCGGCATAATATGCACTATTGAGCAACGGAAAATGCATGATGGCTGCGACAAGTGGAACATCAGCAACCTTGCCGGGTTAATGTATGATGCGGCATTATGGGAGAAAGGATAATTGGCCCACATTTTATCGATGGCAATCTAAATGGTGCAATGTCTGCTGATTTTCTACGTAATGTCCTACCGATGTTAGTACGAGATGTTTCACTGCATGACAGAATGGCGATGTACTTCCAACATGATGGATGCCCGGCACATAGCTCGCGTGCGGTTGAAGCGATATTGAACAGCATATTTCATGACAGATGGATTGGTCGTCGAAGCACCATACCATGGCCTGCACGTTCACCGGATCTGACGTCCCCGGGTTTCTTTCTGTGGGGAAAGTTGAAGGATATTTGCTATCGTGATCCACCGACAACGCCTGACAACATGCGTCAGCGCATTGTCAGTGCATGTGCGAACATTACGGAAGGCGAACTATTCGCTGTTGAGAGGAATACGTTACACGTATTGCCAAATGCATTGAGGTTGACGGACATCATTTTGAACATTTATCGCGTTAATGTGGTATTTACAGGTAATCACTCTGTAACAGCATGCGTCCTCTTAAATGATAAGTTCACAAAGGTACATGTATCACATTGGAACAACCTAAGTAAAATTTTCAAAGGTACCTACGTTCTGTATTTCAATTTAAAAAACCTACCTGTTACCAACTGTTCGTCTAAAATTGTGAGCCATATGTTTGTGACTATTACAGCGCCATCTATCACAAAGCGAAAAAAGTGGTCCAACTAAAACATTCATATTTCTTTACGTACTACAACAATATTTAATAAAGAATGAGGGTTCCTATTAAAAAAAACGCAGTTGATATCCGTTTGACCTGAGGCAGCGCCATCTAGCGGGCCAACCATAGCGCCATCCGGTTTCCCCCCTTCAAGCTAGACGAGTTTCGTTCTTTGTAGCTTTTTCGTTTGACGCTTATTTCGTGAGATATTTGGACCGGTCACGATCAATGGACCACCCTGTATATAGGGCAGCATTCGTGAGTGGGAGTACGTATTACGACCGCGCGACAGAGGAGCAATGTCGGTGAGTCGGTGCAGCTTCCGTCTGGCGAAGTATGAAACCTGCAGAGGTGGAGGGCGGGCGGCACGCACTGGCTGTACTGTGCAGGCAGCAGCGGCGGCGTTCAGAAAGTGAAACGCGCGCGCAGCTAGCTAGGACCTGCCTGCTGCTGCCGCCGCCTTGCGTTCCAGTTAGGCGGCGCGTTTTGAAAGCCAAATTGCCTCCCCAAGGTCACGGCGGCGGCCTCCCCCCCTCCGGCCCCTTCTTGTTGCTCATACCTTTCGGCCCCCCTCCCCCCTCCTGCCCGCGGCCAGCAACAGAGCCAGCAGCCAGTTCCCACCTCTACGCTTCATTCCACCGCTGACCGTGAAAGCGAGCGAGCCTGGCGAACTGGACCCCCAGCGTCCAAACGCGTTCACCTTCGAGAGGCACTCGGGTGAGCAGAGTGACCGAGTGCTTCGGCTTACAATCAGAGCTCCACTGTCCGTCGCAGTCTACTGAAACACCACGCACCGCTAAAACCGACCTTTCAACGCTATTGCCCATTATAATTGCTACACCAAGAAGAAATGCAGATGGTAAACAGGTATTCATTGGACAACTATATTATACTAGAATAAACATGTGATTTCATTTTCACGCAATTTGGGTGCATAGATCCGGAGAAATCAGTACCCAGAACAACCACCTCTGGCCGTAATAATGGCCTTGATGCGCCTGCGTATTGAGTCAAACAGAGCTTGCATGGCGCGTACAGGTACAGCTGCCCATGCAGCTTCAACGCGATACCACAGTTCATAAAGAGTAGTTACTGGCGTATTGTGACGAGCCAGTTGCTCGGCCACCATTGACCAGACGTTTTCAGTTGGTGAGAGATCTGGAGAATGTGCTGGCCAGGGCAGCAGTCGAACATTTTCTGTATCCAGAAAGGCCCGTACAGGACCTGCAACACGCGGTCGTGCATTATCCTGCTGAAATGTAGGGTTTCGCAGGAATCGAAAGAAGGGTAGAGCCACTGGTCGTTGTTGTTGTTGTTGTAGTCTTCAGTCCTGAGACTGGTTTGATGCAGCTCTCCATGCTACTCTATCCTGTGCAAGCTTCTTCATCTCCCAGTACCTACTGCAACCTACATCCTTCTGAATCTGCTTAGTGTATTGATCTCTTGGTCTCCCTCTACGATTTTTACCCTCCACGCTGCCCTCCAGTGCTAAATTTGTGATCCCTTGATGCCTAAAAACATGTCCTACCAACCGATCCCTTCTTCCAATCAAGTTGTGCCACAAACTTCTCTTCTCCCCAATCCTATTCAATACTTCCTCATTAGTTATGTGATCTATCTTCAGCATTCTTCTGTAGCACCACATTTTGAAAGCTTCTATTCTCTTCTTGCCCAAACTGGTTATCGTCCATGTTTCACTTCCATACATGGCTACACTCCATACAAATACTTTCAGAAACGACTTCCTGACACTTAAATCTATACTCGATGTTAACAAATTTCTCTTCTTCAGAAACGATTTCCTTGCCATTGCTAGTCTGCATTTCACATCCTCTCTACTTCGACCACTGGTCGTAACACATCTGAAATGTAACGTCCACTGTTCAAAGTGCCGTCAATGCAAACAAAAGGTGACCGAGACGTGTAACAAATGCCACCCCATGCCATCTCGCCGGGTGATACGCCAGTATGGGGATGACGAATACACGCTTCCAATGTGCGTTCACCGCGATGTCGCCAAACACGGATGCGACCATCACGATGCTGTAAACAGAACCTGGATTCATCCGAAAAAATGAAGGTTTGCCATTCGTGCAGCCAGGTTCGCTGTCGAGTACACTATCGCAGGCGCTCCTGTCTGTGATGCAGCGTCAAGGGTAACCGCAGCCATGGTCTCCGAGCTGATAGTCCATGCTGCTGCAAACGTCGTCGAACTGTTCGTGCAGATGGTTGTTGTCTTGCAAACGTCCCCATCTGTTGACTAAGGAATCGAAACGTGGCTGCACGATCCGTTACAACCATGCGCATAAGATGCCTGTCATTTCTGCTAGTGATACGAGGCCGTTGGGATCGAGCACGGCGTTCCGTATTACCCTCCTGAACCCACCGATTCCATATTCTGCTAACAGTCATTGGATCTCGACCAACGCGAGCACCAATGTCGCGATACGATAAACCGCAATCGCGATAGGCTACAATCCGTCCTTTATCAAAGTCGGAATCGTGATGGTACGCATTTCTCCTCCTTTCACAAGGCATCACAACAACGTTTCACCAGGCAAAGACGATCAACTGCTGTTTGTGTATGAGAAATCGGTTGGAAGCTTTCCTCGTGTCAGCGCGTTGTAGGTGTCGTCACCGGCGCCAACCTTGTGTGAATGCTCTGAAAAGCTAATCATTTGCATATCACAGCATCTTCTTCCTGTCGGTTAAATTTCGAGTCTGTAGCAGACATCTTCGTAGTGTAGCAATTTTAATGGCCAGCAGTGTGGATTGCCGCCGCGGACCCGAGGCGCATTGAGTTCCAGTGTGTCATGCAGTGACGTCAGTGGCAGTCCAGTCGCTTACCAGTCGCAAGCTGCACATAGGCACCAGAGTAGCGTACATGGTGTATTTGTACGTCACCAGCAATGAGGGTAACGTGGTCTATTACGGATAGATTGCACCACAACACCTGGCCTATCGTGAGTTAAGTAACTGTCTATTCTTATGAATAAAGAACCCAGTTAATATATGCATGCGGTTTGTGCTATAGAAAGAGGATATCTGCCAGCAACCAGCATCCTCTCCTTGCTTCCCACGGTACAAACTTACACTGACAACGAGACGACACAAGTCCTCCTGCAGAGCAGTATCAGTTAGTGGCACAAAAAGTACGCTCCGCCATACACTCTTAGGTGGCTTACGGAGTACGACGTAGAAGTATATGTTCGGGGCAAGAATCTAAACTTGCTAGTTTTGATATAAATCGTTTGGTGAGTTCGGAATCCTGTTGTTCCACAACAAAAAAACACTTAATATTTCGAACGACTGTTACTTGTCCAATCGATATAGATACATAAGTTCCGTACCTAAACGGTAAGCATATTTCAGTCCTATATGCAAACTACTTTTTTATATTATTAATGTCGACACGGATGATAGTTTTTCATACAATTATCTGAAATTACATCACCGTATGATTAAACCCACGGTGAGATAAAGCTACAAAATATCCACACCACATGTACGCATGTTTCCATAACTTTTAGATGGAAATGAAAACTATAAACGAGAAACACAAAAAAGTCAAATGGTTGAGAATATCCTGTTTGTTGTGGGTTGGCAGGACAGCCAACACCGGTTTTGAGAGGAAGCCGAAAGGCACGCGTTTTAGCTCACGCAGGCTGGCGTGAGGTCTGGAACAGGACAAGGAAATTAGATTACTTTTGAATGCATTATGGGAACAGCAGTGATCAATAAAATTGTAAATAATTACTATTAAAAACAGTCTTGATCACAATTTATTTTATAAGGTGACCGGTTTCGACCACTGCTGTGGTCATCTTCAGACCATTGAGTGGAAACCCCTTTCTGTTGTGATTCTCCAACAGAAAGGGGTTTCCACTCAATGGTCTGAAGATGACCACAGCAGTGGTCGAAACCGGTCACCTTATAAAATAAATTGTGATCAAGACTGTTTTTAATAGTAATTATTTACAAAGGAAATTAGACTTTAGCAAAAAACTTACGTAGCTGCTGGAATACTTAACTTTAATCTATAAATGGTGAACATCGCTCTTGAGGGTACATTATTCATAATCACAATAGTAACTGGTAATGGCGCCTTGCTAGGTCGTAGCAAATGACGTAGCTGAAGGTTCAAATGGTTCAAATGGCTCTGAGCACTATGGTACTTAACATCTGTGGTCATCAGTCCCCTAGAACTTAGAACTACTTAAACCTAACTAACCTAAGGGCATCACACACATCCATGCCCGAGGCAGGATTCGAACCTGCGACCGTAGCGGTCACGCGGTTCCAGACTGAAGCGCCTTTAACCGCACGGCCACACCGGCCGGCTGTAGCTGAAGGCTATGCTAACTATCGTATCGGCAAATGAGAGCGTATTTTGTCAGTGAACCATCGCTAGCAAAGTCGGTTGTACCACTCGGGGCGAGTGCTAGGAAGACTCTCTAGACCTGCCGTGTGGCGGCGCTCGGTCTGCAATCACTGACAGTGGCGACACGCGGGTCCGACGTATACTAACGGACCGCGGCCGATTTAAAGGCTACCACCTAGCAAGTGTGGTGTCTGGCGGTGACACCACACTGTTGAATATCATTAAAAACCGGGAAAGACGTCATTCAGTTTATTAAAATTTTATTTCGTCTACAACCCTTTTTTTACGTACAAGACTTCACGTCTCAACAAAATTTAGCGGTATTATTTTCGTGCCTTCTCCTTTTAAGATTCAGGGATATAACTGAAACCAGCGGAAAAATTGTTCTATCGAAGCACAAAAAAGGAGAGTCTCCGTCTGTGACCCGTGGGAAAAACAAGCGACACCAGAGGTGTCCCACGCTACGCACCAGATTGACTCCCCGCTACCGCTACACCACGAGTCAGCGGCCTGAACGTGGCTGACCGTAGCCAAAAGCTACAGCATTCAGCTGTTCGCCAACTGCCGCCAGCTGCTCCTGCGTCCTCACACAGCATGCAGTCATCCCGCCCATCCTAGCGAGGCTAACAGAAGAAGTGAACTGTAAAAGCAGACAACTCTAGATGCGCAACTTCCCTACACTCCTTAAGTGTCACCAGTGGACGCTGATGCGGTAATGAGCTACGTAGCAACTATTGCGCCGCACGTTGTGTGAATTTACACTTTTTTTTTGTCAATTTTTTTTTGGTCATCAGTCTACTGACTGGTTTGATGCGGCCCGCCACGAATTCCTTTCCTGTGCTAACCTCTTCATCTCAGAGTAGCACTTGCAACCTACGTCCTCAATTATTTGCTTGACGTACTCCAATCTCTGTCTTCCTCTACAGTTTTTGCCCTCTACAGCTCCCTCTAGTACCATGGAAGTCATTCCCTCACGTCTTAGCAGATGTCCTATCATCCTGTCCCTTCTCCTTATCAGTGTTTTCCACATATTCCTTTCCTCTCCGATTCTGCGTAGAACCTCCTCATTCCTTACCTTATCAGTCCACCTAACTTTCAACATTCGTCTATAGCACCGCAGCTCAAATGCTTCGATTCTCCTCTGTTCCGGTTTCCCCACAGTCCATGTTTCACTACCATCCAATGCTGTACTCCAGACGTACATCCTCAGAAATTTCTTCCTCAAATTAAGACCGGTATTTGATATTAGTAGACTTCTCTTGGCCAGAAATGCCTTTTTTGCCATAGCGAGTCTGCTTTTGATGTCCTCCTTGCTCCGTCCGTCATTGGTTATTTTACTGCCTAGGTAGCAGAATTCCTTAACTTCATTGACTTCGTGACCATCAATCCTGATGTTAAGTTTCTCGCTGTTCTCATTTCTACTACTTCTCATTACCTTCGTCTTTTTCCGATTTACTCTCAAACCATACTGTGTACTCATTAGACTGTTCATTCCGTTCAGCAGATCATTTAATTCTTCTTCACTTTCACTCAGGATAGCAATGTCAACAGCGAATCGTATCATTGATATCCTTTCACCTTGTATTTTAATTCCACTCCTGAACCTTTCTTTCATTTCCATCATTGCTTCCTCGATGTACAGATTGAAGAGTAGGGGCGAATGGCTACAGCCTTGTCTTACACCCTTCTTAATACGAGCACTTCGTTCTTGATCGTCCACTCTTATTATTCCCTCTTGGTTGTTGTACATATTGTATATGACCCGTCTCTCCCTATAGCTCACCCCTACTTTTTTCAGAATCTCGAACATCTTGCACCATATTGCATATTTTTTCATAGTTCCACACAACTTCTTCCTGTTTTTTCGATTGATCTGTGTTCAGTTTTTCAAGGCGTATCCAGTGTGCCAACTTATATCTATATCTGAGGGGGGGGGGGGGGGGGTGCGATGGGGAGGTTCCCTTGTTAGATTTGGTACTGCAAAGCAAAGAATAACTAATAGTTGACACGCCCGACAAAACCAGCGCGCTTAGAGATAGGTTGCATTTGTTTCAGAGGCAAATGAATAACAGAAGTTTAACATTCTCCAGTCGCCTGAGTTCTCCAGGCCCACACCAAGGCGCCAGCTGCGGCGATTACCACGACGGGGAAGCACCTCATGACGTCTTCTGAAGCGGCATTCCGAGGGCTGCTACTTCTGGAAATGGAAATGAAACTGTTCGACACTCCTTTCTCTGCTTCGCCCGCTGATTTTATGGTCACCACTCCAGTCAGAAGTTGTAGGTTCGCGAATTTCGGCTCTGCTGAGATGCAGAAAGTACAGCACACTGGATTTGTCCCGGTGGTCCCATTCGTTACGGCACAAAACATTTCCGCCACACAGGCGGTGTGCATCCTGCGCTGGGTTCGCCGTCCGTCCAGACGCCACTGACAAGGGAACCTCCCCATCGCACCCCCCTCACATTTAGTTATAAGTTGGCACGGTGGATAGGCCTTGATAAACTGGACACAGATCAATTGAGGAAACAGGAAGAAGTTGTGTGGAACTGTGAAAAAATAAGTAAAATATACAAACTGAGTAGTGCATGTGTAAGATAGGCAATATCAACGCTGATCTCAGCTCCGGAGTGCTGTGGTCCGGTGGTTAGCGTTAGCATCTGCGGAACGAGAGTTTCTGGATTCAAGTCTTCCCTCGAGTGAAAATTTTAATTTCTTTATTTTCGCAAAGTTATGATCTGTCCGTTCGTTCATTGACGTCTCTGTTCACTGTAATAAGTTTAGTGTCTGTGTTTTGCGACCGCACGGCAAAACCGTGCGATTAGTAGACGAAAGGACGTGCCTCTCCAATGGGAACCGAAAACATTTGATCGCAAGGTCATAGGTTAACTGATTCCTCCACAGGAAAACACGTCTGATATATTCTATACGACACTGGTGACGGCATGTCCGTCACATGACAGGAATATGTTGTCGACCCACCTAACTTGTACACTTGGCGAATGGGTAAAAAGATTCTTCTACCTTGCCCGATTTAGGTTTTCTTGTGGATGTGATAATCACTCCCAAACAGTGATGAAAACATAAGAATTTGTCACATAAACTGCAACAAATGAATGCAACAGTTTCACAGTCGCACAGTGCTCTGTCAAAAAGGTAAGTTTTTAACTTTTTCAAATTTTTCCGTGTTTAGACCGTCAAATCCTGCATATGTGCAAGCAAATCTGAACATGTCCTGGAATTTTGGAGAGCGAAGTTGATTATGTGTGAGTGCCTGAATTTTGATAATTGTCTGAAAATCAAAAATCAAACTTTTTACCCAAGGGAAGACTTGAACCAAGGACCTCTCGATCCATAGCTGCAAACGCTAGCCACGGGACCACGGCGCTCTTAGGTTCATAATCACCTTGATGTTGCTTATGTTCCACATGGACTACTCGGTTTGTATATTTTGCTTATTTTTTTCACAGTTCCACACAACTTCTTCCTGTTTTCTCGATTGATCTGTGTTCAGTTTATCAAGGCCTATCCACTGTGCCAACTTATAACTAAATCTGAGGGGGGTGCGATGGGGAGGTTCCCTTGTCAGAGTCTCGCTTGCAAGCCACGTCCTCAAGTATTTGCTGGATATATCCCAATCTCTGCCTTGCTCTACAGTTTCTACGCTTTACATCTCCCTCTAGTACCATAGAAGTAACCGTGATAAAGTCCTATCATCCAGTCCCTTCTTCTGGTCAGTGTTTTCCATACATTCCTTTCCTCGTCGATTGTGCGGAGAACCTCAGCATTCCTTACCTCATCAGTCCACCTATGTTTCAACACTCTTCTGTAGCACCGTATCTCATTCTCTTCTTTTCTGGGCATCGCACGGAGTGACCGGGCCAGTAAAATGAGCGACAGTCCAGTTGGCTGGCTCTGAGCACTATGGGACTTAACTACTGTGGTCATCAGTCCCCTAGAACTTAGAACTACACTCCTGGAAATCGAAAAAAGAACACATTGACACCGGTGCGTCAGACCCACCATACTTGCTCCGGACACTGCAAGAGGGCTGTACAAGCAATGATCACACGCACGGCACAGCGGACACACCAGGAACCGCGGTGTTGGCCGTCGAATGGCGCTAGCTGCGCAGCATTTGTGCACCGCCGCCGTCAGTGTCAGCCAGTTTGCCGTGGCATACGGAGCTCCATCGCAGTCTTTAACACTGGTAGCGTGCCGCGACAGCGTGGACGTGAACCGTATGTGCAGTTGACGGACTTTGAGCGAGGGCGTATAGTGGGCATGCGGGAGGCCGGGTGGACGTACCGCCGAATTGCTCAACACGTGGGGCGTGAGGTCTCCACAGTACATCGATGTTGTCGCCAGTGGTCGGCGGAAGGTGCACGTGCCCGTCGACCTGGGACCGGACCGCAGCGACGCACGGATGCACGCCAAGACCGTAGGATCCTACGCAGTGCCGTAGGGGACCGCACCGCCACTTCCCAGCAAATTAGGGACACTGTTGCTCCTGGGGTATCGGCGAGGACCATTCGCAACCGTCTCCATGAAGCTGGGCTACGGTCCCGCACACCGTTAGGCCGTCTTCCGCTCACGCCCCAACATCGTGCAGCCCGCCTCCAGTGGTGTCGCGACAGGCGTGAATGGAGGGACGAATGGAGACGTGTCGTCTTCAGCGATGAGAGTCGCTTCTGCCTTGGTGCCAATGATGGTCGTATGCGTGTTTGGCGCCGTGCAGGTGAGCGCCACAATCAGGACTGCATACGACCGAGGCACACAGGGCCAACACCCGGCATCATGGTGTGGGGAGCGATCTCCTACACTGGCCGTACACCACTGGTGATCGTCGAGGGGACACTGAATAGTGCACGGTACATCCAAACCGTCATCGAACCCATCGTTCTACCATTCCTAGACCGGCAAGGGAACTTGCTGTTCCAACAGGACAATGCACGTCCGCATGTATCCCGTGCCACCCAACGTGCTCTAGAAGGTGTAAGTCAACTACCCTGGCCAGCTAGATCTCCGGATCTGTCCCCCATTGAGCATGTTTGGGACTGGATGAAGCGTCGTCTCACGCGGTCTGCACGTCCAGCACGAACGCTGGTCCAACTGAGGCGCCAGGTGGAAATGGCATGGCAAGCCGTTCCACAGGACTACATCCAGCATCTCTACGATCGTCTCCATGGGAGAATAGCAGCCTGCATTGCTGCGAAAGGTGGATATACACTGTACTAGTGCCGACATTGTGCATGCTCTGTTGCCTGTGTCTATGTGCCTGTGGTTCTGTCAGTGTGATCATGTGATGTATCTGACCCCAGGAATGTGTCACTAAAGTTTCCCCTTCCTGGCACAATGAATTCACGGTGTTCTTATTTCAATTTCCAGGAGTGTAGTTAAACCTAACTAACCTAAGGACATCACACACATCCATGCCCGAGGCAGGATTCGAACCTGCGACCGTAGCAGTCGCGCGATTCCGGACTGCGCGCCTAGAACCGCTAGACCACCGCGGCCGGCACAATCGAATTCATTCGGAGGCTAATCAACAGTCGGTCTTCTCGCTCACCATTCGTGGATGAAGCGAGGAAGGGGGGGGGGGGGAGAGAGATTTGATACGTGGCGGTCGGATTATCCCCTGCTGCGCACAGTAAAAGGGCAACTTATAGCGGCTACACGTTGGTCTAATTACAACCACGAATGGTAGTATCTCGGCTTTAAAACTAGATATCCATGCCACAAGTGCTCGGGAAAAGCAGCTATTACTCACAGACACTGGTAACTCTTTGCAAGTCTGAACGTCTGCGGCGCCTACGACAACGAACTGAAGTGGGAGACGGCAAGAATAAATTTGAAAAGTGACGCTAATGTGAAAGGTTCCGGCCCAAAGGAGGAATTTCGCTAAGGAAACAGGAATCCGCAGTAGTGTGACAAAATACGTTCTACGTGCACTGAACACTGATTTGGTGAGCACAGACATGGAAATACGTACGTCATCGGTGTTCGGCTCACCCCGTGCCAAACACAAGCTTAAAGGGAAGCTATGCAGTATCCCTCCTGTTGTCTGACTTGCAATAGATTCATTATTTGGGTGTGATTCTCGTTGTTTACAATAATTTTTAAAAGACGTGAATAGCTGACACCGATGAACTGTTACAAACATTTTTATCTTGTACGTTCTCAAGCAAAAAAGTCTGATGTTCGTCTGGTAGGATCGAAATTACTTGTAACATTCTTAAAAAGAACGTTTCACCAGAAATTAAGCATGATGGCTCTTTATGGGCTGCTACCTTTCAATATTTTAGGCACGATAAACATTTTCTACAAGAAATTTGTGATCGACTTTCGGCTCTCTCGTTTATTTTAGGTGTATTCGGGCTTCATATCGTGCAGGAGTCGATCTACATCCTCAGTATTTGGCGTCTCTTAAAATAGAGCACCACAAAAATGTTTTCCTGGTGTGAACAACGCCGAACACTTCTACAGTGACCGTCAAAACTGACCTCCAGTCACAAATTGATTGCACAACGATCTTTATGGTGAATTCGTCTGAAAATTACAAATCTCATTTCGGAAATACGGATATTTGCTGCGACAGTTTCACGATCTTCGACGTGTATACCTAGAGTATCATCAAAAAAAGCAAAACGAGGATAATGGAATGTAGTCGAATTAAATCGGGTGATGCTGAGGGTATTAGATTAGGAAATGAGACGCTTACAGTAGTAAATGAGTTTTGCTATTTAGGGAGCAAATTAACTGGTGATGGTCGAAGTAGAGAGGATATAAAATGTAGACTGGCAATGGCAAGGAAAGCGTTTCTGAAGAAGAGAAATTTGTTAACATCGAGTATAGATTTAAGTGTCAGGAAGTCGTTTCTGAAAGTATTTGTATGGAGTGTAGCCATGTATGGAAGTGAAACATGGACGATAAATAGTTTGGACAAGAAGAGAATAGAAGCTTTTGAAATGTGGTGCTACAGAAGAATGCTGAAGATTAGATGGGTAGATCACATAACTAATGAGGAAGTATTGAATAGGATTGGGGAGAAGACAAGTTTGTGGCACAACTTGACTAGATGAAGGGATCGGTTGGTAGGACATGTTCTGAGACATCGAGGGTTCACCAATTTAGTACTGGAGGGCAGCGTGGAGGGTAAAAATCGTAAAGGGAGACCAAGAGATGAATACACTAAGCAAATTCAGAAGGATGTAGGTTGCAGTAGGTACTGGGAGATGAAGAAGCTTGCATAGGATAGAGTAACATGGAGAGCTGCATCAAACCAGTCTCAGGACTGAAGACCACAACAACAACAACAACGTAGGGTACCAACGCAAACGAGAAGCACTCCACGATTGGTGGCTGTTAAGTTTGCACTGTGAACCTGTCAAAAGCACCCTCTGCCTCAGTATCCCTCTGTCTGGACGGGCGTCAACCGCCAGGACACGACAGGACAGCACAGCACAGCTCGCTTCAATTGCCCGCCGGGAACCTTCGCCGCGTGACGTCACGCCAACCGCGGCGCAGGAATCTGCGCGGGCCGCACTGCGCATGCGCGCCAGTCGCCCGCCCTCGGTCTGGTCTACTGCGCCGGCGCAGCAGCGCGGCCGAGGTTGCCCAACGGAGCAGCGGCGGCGGCGGCGGCGGCGCGGAGGTCACTCTGTTTACATTCCTTTCGCAACGTCTGCGTGGTGCGCGCGCGGCCGTCCGCTGACACGAGAGCCCAGGCGCCGACGGAATCGCCAAACAAAAAGGCGGCAGCTGAAGGAGGAGGCATAAAAAAAGACAAACAACAGAACAGAGCCGCGCATTCCAGTCACGCTAACGGATCACCGCCGCCGGCTGCAGACCAATACATACAAACACACGCACGCACGCACACATGGCACGGAACAGCTCGGCCGTCAGCGGCGACACAGACTAACTGCGTTTGTGGAGTTATGAAATGGCAGCTTAGTTAAGCAACTGCCCAATAAACATTCTGGACCGAAGAAAAGTCGTCAGTTCTACCTAGTGGTTGTGGCAGCGAATTTCCGGAAAATGGACGAAATGATACACACAATCCCGTTTGCAATAATCCAAAGCTAACGCAGATGGAACAGAACACGTAGATAGTTTATTTTTCTTATACGTTATTTTTTTGTGCTCTAAGTTGTGGTGATAAGCTGAAATATATAGCGTAGCCCCCTAGGTCAAGGTTACATTGGAAGGAGACACTTTGGTTGTCTGGCGAAGCGAAAGAACTTGTTATTATGACAAGAATAATACTTTTTGGTATGGCCCGATTCTTTTTTTCTCTTTTTTTAAAGAACTTTACAATTTCGACTCTGCTTTACTTTGTATTATCATACTAGAAACGCCGCGATGGCATATCGGAAGCTATTCTGCCATTGACACCATTATTTTGTGTACATTGATAGCTAAACCCGTTGCCACATGCTATACTGCATCTCGCATACTTTGCTTAAAAAAAATCATTCCTCACAGACATAATGTCAAATATTCTGGCTTCAAGTAACTTACACAATTTTCTCTGCAGTATAGTAATATACAAACCTACATAAAATATTTCCCTACTTTGAAACCGAGCGAGGTGGCGCAGTGGTTAGCACACTGGACTCGCATTCGGAAGGACGACGGTTCAATCCCGCGTCCGGCCATCCTGATTTAGGTTTTCCGTGATTTCCCTAAATCGCTCCAGGCAAATGCCGGTATGGTTCCTTTGAAAGGGCACGGCCGACTTCCTTCCCCGTCCTTCCCTAATCCGATGAGACCGATGACCTCGCTGTTTGGTCTCTTCCCCCAAAACAACCAACCAACCAACCTACTTTGAAATCGTTTTTGAACTTGTACTTAACTCTTACCCAATATCCTTCTACAAATGTGACACACTTCACGCATTACGCATCAACCTGCGCCGGTGCCCACTGCTGCTTCGACTTTCGCACACTTCTGCTCACTAATGGATGGCAGTTTCTCACCAGCCTATTGAGATGTCGCTTCTGACGTCAAATACGTTTCCTAACGTCGTCGTTTCTTAATCTGACAGCTCTGGTACTTTTCACCATCTCAACTGCCCGGAACTTATGTTCTGGTCGTTTGTAACTGAAAAATAAATGACTTCCGCGGAATAATGTAGGGACGGCCATTACTTTAGAAAACTTCATTCGCGTTACTCTACGTCTGCCTGTACAACGGAAAAAATTGCACCATTTAGATACTAATTAGATTTGTTTTTGTAGACTGCTTCAAAGCATTATAGGTCAGTTTTTTATACACACAATTTATTTGTAATACCTGCGGAAGGAGAAAATAAAAAAAAAAGGGTTTGTGGACACATCAGGGACGATTCTGTACTGTTAGTCCCGGTACATCATCGCTCACTACAGAAACGTAAGCAGTTCAGCAACATTTGCCTCACACCCAATGTCCACTCAAATCATAGTATTTACTACCTAAATATACTCAGTTTATGATCGTCTGCCATATGAATACTTTCGAGCACGATGTTTTGGTGCACGCTGTATACATTTCAAAAAGTTTTTTCCGGCAATTTAGCATTCGTTCTGTTTCAACCATACGGTTTCGATAACACAGTTACCTGCGTCCTTTAAGCAGTCTGGAATAACACCCACGTCACATTACGAGAGTCCACATTCCTGTCTTCGTGTTGACACAGTAGTATGTTACATTACTGGTGATATATGAACGATTATTACCCCACTGCACATAATTAAAAACAGTATTGTATGCACCTGGAGATGAAGGTGTAAATATCTGCAACTTGACTTAGCTGATGCTGATAAAAGTTATGACTAATGCTACAGAACGTCGAAGGAATAGGGTCTGTGATACAACTAAACACTAATCTATTTTCGTGACCATGTGTGTGTGTGTGTGACATCTTATGGGACTTAACTGCTAAGGTCATCAGTCCCTAAGCTTACGCACTACTTAACCTAAATTATCCTAAGGACAAACACACACACACCCATGCCCGATGGAGGACTCGAACTTCCGCCGGGATCAGCCGCACAGTCCAACTCTGCACCGCCTTAGACCGCTAGGCTAAATCCCGTGCGGCTTTTCGTGACCAAATGGAAACGGATGAACTGTTGTTACTGCTAGTATACTTCAGGTTTATAAGGGACGTACAAGAATAAAAATCATTTTTCTTAACCGGCTTTCCATTGGCAGTGACGGTTTCGATTACCGTAACCGTCAGCAGACCACAACTAGTCAGACCGCACGAGGAGTCGCTGCTCAGAGCCGCTGAATTAATAAACAGCAGAAGGCAGCCACCAGCGCGTGCCTATCTCTATCAACACCGCTTCATCTCGCCGTAGCAACTACTGCAAGCGGGCAAGGCGATGTGTGATACACGCGAGCTCAACTGCGACTGTGGTCGAGAAGACGCCGGACTTCCGCCTCGCATAGATGAAGGTTTCGTGCACAGCCAACCGGCTTGATTCGTATCTGACACACTTATGGGCGCACGTTTTGTGAAGCAGCAGGGTTCTTGCACCTCTAGTGGTTTGATCATAGATTGAAGGCATTCACGGCATGCGTTGTCATCACTAAACACTTACAGGCTGAGATGCCGTGGTCCATACATAAAAGAAAAACTCTTCCCTGACGTTTCGCCTTCGACTGCGGAAGGCATCATCCGAAGACAATGGGCGAACTGCAAGGAGAACGCGAGTGAGCGCCGAATATATAAGCCATCCAGAGGGCGCCGTTGTCAATCACATGACGTCGGCTGTGCTATGATCTCTGATATTGCCAACTTTCTCAGCTGAAATTAATCGATTGCCACGCTGTTGCTGGAATGTTGACATCCATATCTCATCCAGCTTAATGCCTTCATCTTTACTGTTAAAATTATTGCAGTGTTTGGCAATGTCAATGTCCTCTCTGTACATTCGCGCATAATAATGCGACGTCTTTGCTACGATGGTCGTCTCAATAAACTTTATTTTATGATCACCTTCCTGAAACACATGTTCCGCTACAGCCGATTTATCAATATGTCCGAGGCGTCAGTTCCTTTTATGTTCAGCCAGACGGGTGTTGACGCTTCTTTTTTGTTGTGCCTATATAGACCTTTCCACAACTGCACGGAGTTTTACGGAGACCTGGTGTTGCTAGGCGATGTCGTTTATCTTTTACGGATCTTAAACATTATTTTATTTTTGTGGTGGGTCTGAAAACAGTTTCGACGTCGTACTTGCTTAAAATTTTTCCAATGCGGTCAGTGACCTTACTGATGAATGGTAAGACCACTTTCCTCTTGGGTTGGTGTCGATCCTCGTCCGTCCTGGTTGTCAGTCTAGGGCGTAGTGCACGATCTATATCTCTGTTCGAATACCCATTCTTCATGAAGGTAGCTCTAAGGTGTTCAATCTCATCATCTAAGTGAGTTGGTTCACATATTCTGTGCGCCCTGTCTATTAATGTTTTTATCACCCCTCCAACTGCCTTACACTTGTACTTTACTTTCGTTGTATTCACCTTATAACCTTTCTTTCCGATGCATCCTCTGGCAGGATCTCGTCATCGGCACGTCTGAAAGTTATCACACTACAGGACATTAAAATTGCTACACCACGAAGATGACGTGCTACAGACGCGAAATTTAACCGACAGGAAGAAGATGGTGTAATGTGCAAATGATTAGCTTTTCAGGGCATTCACACAAGGTTGGCGCCGCTGGCGACACCTACGACGTGCTGACATGAGGTAAGTTTCCAACCGATTTCTCATACACAAACAGCAGTTGACCGGCGTTCCCTGGTGAAACGTTGTTGTGATGCCTCGTGAAAGGAGGAGAAATGCGTACCATCACGTTTCCGACTTTGATAAAGTTCGGATTGTAGCCTATCGCGATTGCGGTTTATCGTATTGCGACATTGCTGCTCGCGTTGAGATCCAATGACTGTTAGCAGAATATGGAATCGGTGGGTTCAGGAGGGTAATACGGAACGCCGTGCTGGATCCCAACGGCTTCGTATCACTAGCAGTCTAGATGACAGGCATCTTATCCGCACGGCTGTAACCGATCGTGCAGCCACGTCTCGATCCCTGAGTCAACAGATGGGGACGTTTGCAAGACAATAACCATCTGCACGAACAGTACGACGACGTTTGCAGCAGCATGGACTGTCAGCTCGGAGACCGTGGCTGCGGTTACCCTTGACGCTGCATCACAGACAGGAGCGCCTGCGATGGTGTACTCAACGACGAACCTGGGTGCACGAATGGCAAAACGTCATTTTTTCGGATGAATCCAGGTTCTGTTTACAGCGTCATGATGGTCGCATCCGTCTTTGGCGACATCGCGGTGAATTGGAAGCGTGTATTCGTAATCGCCATACTGGCGTATCACCCGGCGTGATGGTATGGGGTGCCATTGGTTTCACGTCTGGGTCACCTGTTGTTCGCATTGATGGCACTTTGAACAGTGGACGTTACATTTCAGATGTGTTACGACCCGTGGCACTAACCATCATTCGATCCCTGCGAAACCCTACATTTCAGCAGGATAATGCACGACCGCATGTTGCAGGTCATGTACGGGCCTTTCTGGAGACAGAAAATGTTCGACTGCTGCCCTGGCCAACACATTCTTCAGAGCTCTTACCAATTGAACACGTCTGGTCAATGGTGGCCGAGCAACTGGCTCGTCACAATACGCCAGTCACTACTCTTTATGAACTGTGGTATTGTGTTGGAGCTGCATGGGCAGCTGTACCTGTACACGCCATCCAAGCTCTGTATGACTCAATGCCCACGGGCATCAAGGCCGTTATTACGGCCAGAGGTGGTTGCTCTGCCTACTGATTTCTCAGGATCTATGCACCCAAATTGCGTGAAAATGTAATCACATGTCAGTTCTAGTACAATATATTTGTCCAATGAATACCCGTTTATCATCTGCATTTCTTCTTGGTGTAGCAACTTTAATGGACTGTAGTGTATTCATTCGCCCTCAGTTTCCACCGCACCTCATCAATTTTCACAGTTTCTGTTCAACGCGCAGACTGAATAACACAAGGAAGGCAGGCTACAACCTGTCTCACTGCCTTTTCTAGGACTGCCTCCCTCGCATGTCCTTCAACTGTTGTAATTGTAGCCCGGTTTCTGCAGAAATTGTGTGTTACCTTTCGCAGCGGGCATTTTACCCGCGGAAACTTCAGTGTCCGCTAACTGCGCTGTGCATTACTTTTTGTTTGCCGTTCTTCCGACAAGGCACCTGTAACACGAGAAAGGGCTGCCAGCCGTGTAACGACACACTGGCTGCTAAAGAAAGACGTGCAGGCTGCTGGATCAGGGGAAGCCTGAGTTCCCTGGACAGGCCGTGGTGTGTATACAGGGTGGTCCATTGATCGTGACCGGTCCAAATATCTCACGAAATAAACGTCAAACGAAAAAAACTACAAAGAACGAAACTCGTCTAGCTTGAAGGGGGAAACCAGATGGCGCTATGGTTGGCCCGCTAGATGGCGCTGCCATAGGTCAAACGGATATCAACTGCGTTTTTCTAAAATAGTCGTGTAGTACGTAAAGGAATATGAATGTTTTAGTTGGAGCGCTTTTTCGCTTTGTAATAGATGGCGCTGTAACACACACAAACATATGGCTCACAATTTTAGACGAACAGTTGGCAACAGGTAGGTTTTTTAAATTAAAATACGGAACGTAGGCACGTTTGAACATTTTATTTAGGTTGTTCCAATGTGATACCTTTGTGAACTTATTATTTGTGAGAACGCATGCTGTTACAGCGTGATTACCTGTAAATAGCACATTATTGCAATAAATGCTCAAAATGATGTCCGTCAATCTCAATGCATTTGGCAATACGTGTAACGACATTCCTCTCAACAGCGAATAGTTCGCCTTCCGTAATGTTCGCACAAGCATTGAAAATGCGCTGACGCATGTTGTCAGGCATTGTCGGTGGATCACGATAGCAAATATCCTTCAACTTTCCCCACAGAAAGAAACCCGGGGACGTCAGATCCGGTGAACGTGCAGGCCATGGTATGGTGCTTCGACGAGAAATTCACCTGTCATGAAATATGCTATTCAATACCGCTTCAACCGCACGCGAGCTATGTGCCGGGCATCCATCATGTTGGAAGTACATCGCCATTCTGTCTTGCAGTAAAACATCTTGTAGTAACATCGGTAGAACATTACGTAGGAAATCAGCATACATTGCACCATTTAGATTGCCATCGATAAAATGGGGGCCAAATATCCTTCCTCCCATTAAGCCGCATCATACATTAACCCGGCAAGGTCGCTGTTCCACCTGTCGCAGCCATCGTGGATTTTCCGTTTACCAATAGTGCATATTATGCCGGTTTACGTTACCGCTGTTGGTGAATGACGCTTCGTCGCTAAATAGAACGCGTGCAAAAAATCTGTCATCGTCCCGTAATTTCTCTTGTGCCCAGTGGCAGAACTGTACACGACGATCAAAGTCGTCGCCATGCAATGCCTGGTGCATAGAAATATGGTACGGGTGCAATCGATGTTGATGTAGCATTCTCAACACCGACGTTTTCGAGATTTCCGATTCTCACGCAATTTGTCTGCTACTGATGTGCGGATTAGCCGCGACAGCAGCCAAAACACCTACTTGGGCATCATCATTTGTTGCAAGTCGTGGTTGACGTTTCACATGTGGCTGAACACTTCCTGTTTCGTTAAATAACGTAACTATCCGGCGAACGGTCCGGACACTTGGATGATGTCGTTCAGGATACCGAGCAGCATACATAGCACACGCCCGTTGCGCATTTTGAGCACAACAGCCATACACCAACACGATATCGACATTTTCCGCAATTGGTTCAAAAATGGTTCAAATGGCTCTGAGCACTATGGAACTTAGCGTCTGTGGTCATCATTCCCCTAGAACTTAGAACTACTTAAACCTAACAAACCTAAGGACATCACACAGATCCTTGCCCGAAGCAAGATTCGAACGTGCGACCGTTGCGGTCGCGCGGTTCCAGACTGTAGCGCCTAGAACCGCTCGGCCACTCCGGCCGGCCCGCAATTGGTAAAGGGTCCGTTTTAAGACGGGTAATGTATCACGAAGCAAATACCGTCCGCACAGGCGGAATGTTACGCGATAGCACGTACTTATACGTTTGTGACTATTACAGCGCCATCTATCACAAAGTGAAAAAAGTGGTCCAACTAAAACATTCATATTTCTTTACGTACTAGATGAATGTGTAATAAAAAATGGGGGTTCCTATTTTAGAAAAACGCAGTTGATATCCGTTTGTCCTATGGCAGCGCCATCTAGCGGGCCAACGACAGCGCCATCTGGTTTCCCCCTTCAAGCTAGACGAGTGTCGTTCTTTGTAGTTTTTTCGTTTGACGCTTATTTCGTGAGATATTTGGCCCGGTCACGATCAATGGACCACCCTGTTTTTACTGCGGGAGAGATCGGCGGCGCGGACGTGAACGTGAACGGGACTGGAGTCGAGGCGAGGCGATGCACGCGGGCGACCTTGACTGCAGGCCACGGGCTGGGCCGGACCGCGGCTGGCTCGCTTCCCACCGCCTGCACGGTGTGGCGCGGCGCGGCGTGGCAGGTTCACGAAAAGCCCCTCACAGCATCCACTGGGAGCACACACTGTGGAATCCTCAAGTCGTCGGTGGTACACCATCGCAAACGAAAGGCTATTTACCGTTTGCACGAGAGGCAGGCCGAGGCACGTTTGCAGCATATGTCGTATGTTATTCAGTGAGCCCGCATCTCGTGGTCGTGCGGTAGCGTTCTCGCTTCCCACGCCCGGGTTCCCGGGTTCGATTCCCGGCGGGGTCAGGGATTTTCTCTGCCTCGTGATGGCTGGGTGTTGTGTGCTGTCCTTAGGTTAGTTAGGTTTAAGTAGTTCTAAGTTCTAGGGGACTGATGACCATAGATGTTAAGTCCCATAGTGCTCAGAGCCATTTGAGCCATTTGTTATTCAGTGTGCACACTACGGCAGAAGAAAGGGCGAGGGCGCACCGAGCCAGGGGCCAACAATCTCCGCAAACCAAACTCACAATCCTCCCTGCCACATGGACAGACGCATCGGTTCGCTATCAGTAAATCAGAACATATGATGGAAGCTGTCAAGTGCCCTCAGTGCCGGAAAACCTCAAAACTAGCGACAAATCGGGGAAAAGAATTAAATTCCAGGAAGAAGATCGGAAAAACTGTAATGATACTTCCTGGCAGATTAAAACTGTGAGCCGGACCGAGACTCGAACTCGAGACTTTTGCCTTTCGCGTGGAAGTGCTCTACCAACTGAGCTACCCAAGCACGACTCACGCCCCGTGCTCACAGCTTTAATTCCGCCAGTACCCCGTCTCCTGCCTTCCAAACTTTACAGAAGCTCTCCTGCTTCGCAGTTGGTAGAGCACTTGCTCGCGAGAGGCTAAGGTCCCGAGTTCGAGTCTCGGTCCGGCCCACAGCTTTAATCTGCCGGGAAGTTTCATATCAGCGCTCACTTCGCTGCAGAGTGAAAATCTCATTCTAAAAACTGTAATGTTTGCGACGACATCGTAATTCTATGAAGGCACTGAAACTGGAGTATCAGTTGAACGAAACGGATGATCTTCACAATGGGTGATAAGATGATCAACAAACGTAAAACAATAGTAATGAGGCATTGCTGGAACGATGAATTTGGAAATGAGACGCTGAAAGCAGTAGTGAGTCTTAGTATTCGCACAGATGACGACAGCAAAAATTAGAAGGATATTTATAACTGTACATTTTTCCGGAATGTACTATTGCATGCGAATGAAACGTGGACTATAAACAGCAGAAAAGAACAGAACGGAAACATCTGAAATATGATGCTACAGAAAAATTTTCGAATTTTCATAACAAATTAACATTTATTTAATCGAACAAGCGAAAGAATACTGTATGGCACAAGTCGGCTACAAGGGGAGTAAGTTGAAATGACATATCCCGAGGCGTCGGGGAATGATTTGGCATTAGAAGAAGTTGGAAGGGGGGGTTAATGGAATGCCAAGGTTGGAAATAGCAAGCAGATTCAACTGGATGCAGATTGCAACAGTTACACTGGCTTGTAAACGGACTTGGGCAAAATATTCTGCCGTGAAGAGTCTTTGGGTTGATAACTGCAAAATAGTTATACGAACTAAGGCTGTTTTTCAAGAGTAAGGAAAGTCGCTTTGGCGGATTCTGCAGGACATATGAAGAAATAATTTTAAAAAAAGGACCACTTCTTACATTTGGAGACAGAATACAGCAATTACATGGAATCTGGATTGCATACCTGTGGTAAAAGATGGTCTGTCGACGTCGCCCTCTTCGCAGCCAGCAAGACGCGTTGGTTCTTCTGAGCGGCGCTGAAGCACACCTCAGCACAGCGGCATCTTGCGTCTTCTCGGATTCCTCACCGTTCCCGAAGATGGCACACGATCATCAAGGACGGCGCGTCCACCAGTCAGCAACAGGGCAGTTGTACTTAATCTCACACGAAATAAAAACAGATCAAACACTCCTTACTGTATTTAGCGTCAGGGCCTCGCCTAAATGCCCGACAAAAAAAAACTCCGGAGACAAGTAAAAACAACACCAGATTCGGAAACGGGGAGTCTAGTACGCACAGCAGCAAGACCGCACCACCGCCAGCGCTCTCGGCCTGGAAACCGCGGGACTCGGCAGCCAGACGCACGCACCCACGCACAGGACGACGCACGCACTCTACAACTACCTCGGCGTCGGCCACCGCTCGCGCCCGCACGACCGACTTGCGCGCCTAAACTGATGCAGCCGGCCCGACCGGTGCCGTGGTTCACACGGCCACCGCGGCGAGGCGCTGCGGTCGGGCACTGCTGCCAATAGACGGGCGGGAAATGAAGTTGTCAAATTTTTTGTTTCGAAGGAGTCCAAGTCTTCGTTGTCTACGGCGCCTCTCAAGAAGTTGCCAAAAGACGAGCGGCTCACGAATATAATACGAACTGCTCAGAAAGAAACCTTGAGACAAAGAGTACTTCAGTATTCCAACAGTTCATTGATCTATAACCATCGAAATGAGGCGAAAATGGTACCCATTACCACACTTTGAGGCTGAGTTCCCCCAGTTCTTGCAAAACGCAAATTCTTCTATGTTAGTTTTCTTACTCAAACGTGCTTCATCGCTTTTGTACCACCAGTATCGTGTTCTTACTTTTCTGAAATCTTAAGTTTCAAGTTGATTAGGCATTCTAGGACCTTCGTTAACTATCATAGTTTATTTGGCTTTCTTGTGTAAGTACCTAAGTTGCTCCAGTGCAAGCAGAGACGAAGGAACGCTGCGTAAGTTATTGTTAATACCAGCGGTTACACTTTTGTTAAAGACTAAACGTCAACTACAACGTATATATACGTTGTAAACATTACTCCATCTTACAATTAGTTTTGCAAACACAGCTTCCGTTACAGCATCAAAACACCGAACGATTATTATTAAACAGCCTGAAAGGACAGTGCAAAGAGTTACGAACTCACACATGGCACACAATTAACTTCCCAAAATATGTTGACCCTAAGTTTGGGGACTCAGTGGCACAAAAATCACTGTCGATGCACTTTTTGACGACAGCGGGACTGAAACAAGTACCAGTAACAGCAAAACGAAACAGAAATAGCGTTAAGTGAATTTTCCGTTGGCACTTCACAGAACAAGGCAAAAGTACGAAATATGATACACGTTCCTGATATTCCGCTCAATATTATTTATGTGATCACGAGCAATCCGTCGGCTTCTTAGGCCATCGGCTGGTAACAACTGAATGTTGCAGCCACAGATAAAAAGCCGCACGACTTACACGCATATCACCATTAGATATAACCACAGTCTAACATAACAGTCGCGACACTCACTGCTGTAAAAGTTGTTGCCGTTTGACAGATGGAGCGACACTAGCGCTCAGAGCGGCAGGTAAGGTGAACGTCAGGCGCGTCGTAAGCATAATGTTTGTTTGCATCCATTTCCTACGTAATTTCCGAATTATTAGAGTTAGTTTCTTGCCTCCAAGAGTTTGTGTAGTATCAGAAGGCATATATGTTTCTAAAAATGATTCTAAAATAAGGGCAAGTATGGACAAAAACCATGAATAGAGTGGCAAGCTACAACACATTCGTGAAGAAACGCTTATGACATTGGACAGAATTGCAGCTTACCACGTTGATATCAAAAGAATATAAACACACAGATTCATATGTAAGAAGCACAGACATGTACCTCTACATGCAAAAGCGATGGACAGCTCGTTTATCGTTCTGTAGGGCCACTGTGTCACTTGTTTCCACGACCTTCATCTTTATATTATTCTAAGTGGGACAAGCAACTGACAAATAGTGGGAGAAATATACTGGAAACATTATAATGAGCTGATTACATTACATTTCACGAAAAACCAAATATTTGAATAATTTTCAAACAATCTGTCTGTAGGCACTTTCTTTGTCCCATAATAGTTTCGCTTGAAGTCTAGCGATCTGCACATTCTGACACTTCACACGCTTTTGTAAGACACGAACAGCTGCACTTAATCTAACCACTTCATCGTCAAAGCAGGTCTTGTGTTGATGATTCTCACGAATCTGGCACTAATAAATGGAGAGTTGAACTAGCTGCTTCTGTGTCATAGGACTGTTTTACAGCTTTAGATTGACTGTCGAACCTTTGTGGCAGTTTCTTCTTCATCGTCAGTTGAGGTGGCTTATTTGGAATGTCAAACAGTGTGGATACTGCATTCCACACGAGTTTGTTATTGTCTGCGTTCATGACCTGGTTTTGTTCGAAATGTAGCGAACAAAACTCAATATTATTATACAGGTAAACCGGGTCTTTCTTCATAAGGTCTTCTCGTCTGCTATTAACTAGTCATTTTTTCTTCCTAAAACGAAACATTCATGGTTTATACACATACATTTGCAAATGAATCCTGACGATACAGTTTAGTAACATGATGGTATATACCTCTCAGGATCCTTAGTAAACCTAAAAAAGACAGCTGTGGTGTCTTCTTCCTATTGCTGATGCAATTTATTGCGCTACAGACGCTCCCGATGGTAAAAACCACTGTATAAATCAAAATAAACAATCACTATTCGCTTTCACTATCGCGCCAAACTCACAGTTCAACCTACCGGCCGCTTGGAGCGCTGCTGGCGCTGAAGGCAACAAAATCGAGGCGAAGTGTCGCGACTGTTATGTTAGACTGTGATATTACTGACACCAATACAGAAGATATGTAAAATGATGAGACATGGAATGTTTACTAAAGAAAGTATTACGTACACTACTGGTAATCAGTAAACCTAAGAAGCAGAGTGCTAGCTTAGTTTTAACGACCAAACACAGTTTCCTTTTCTCCTCTATTAGATGAAGTGTCAAGTTTTGCCAATGTCAGAGTAGAATAGAAAATTTCACCTATTATTAAATTAACGTGTTCCACATAATTTTTTCGCTAAATTCAACGATTCCTATCTAACATATAAGCGTATTACTGTAGTCTAATGCGTACTGTCAACACACATAGTGGTGAGAAAGTTGTTACCGTTTAACAGCTGGAGCAACACTAGCGCTCCAAGCGGTGAGAAAGCAAACACTGGCATGCGCCGTGAGGACTGTGTTTGTTTTTAGTTATTTCCTGCTTAATTAACGAAATAATTGTTATATTTTTGCGTTCCGTGCGTTAGTAAGTTATCAAGGCACACGGAGTATCATTAAACATGTATGAAAACGGAGGAACCATTCTGATTCGATGGCATAAGCAACAACTTATTCATGGAGAAATGCATACAGGTAATGGGCCACAACAGAGCAAACCCACAGCAGAGTCAGTCGAAATTTTGAAGAGTATTGGTAGGTAGGTCATCACAGAGCAGACCCACTGTAGTCCTGGTAGAAATTACGGTACTGGTGGGCCACCAGAGGTGCAGACCCACTGCAGTCCTTGTAGCAATTGGTGGGCCATCAAAGATGCAGACCCACTGTAGTCCTTGTAGAGATAATGGTATTGGTGGGCCACCAGAGGTGCAGACCCACTGTAGTCCTTTTAGAAATGTCCAGCAGCCATCTGTTGCGATTGTGCAGGTGCACATTCACCATCGAAGAGTCTTGTGGAGAATATAGCAAGTCCATAAACCACCACTTGTGCACTCACAAAGTTTTTGGAATTGTCCTTAGAACCAGCAGTGCTGTTATCCAGTCCCTTGCTGAATTATTAACACACGTGCAAACACTATCAGTCCCTACTTCTCACATATTGTCCATATACTATGACCAACAGAAACGTGTGCAGTGAAATGTAACTAACAAGTTAATAATATCATGAACTGGTGACAATTACAATTTAATAACATAAGAATATAATTACAAAGGTACAAAAACATCATTAAAGAACATAATAGTACAGATAACATTTGTAGTAATATGGGCTTTACAAAAGAATCGAAATAACATATACATCAGTGTTACAGGAATTATGACATGAGTACATACATAAAAGATCAGAGTAACTTTCGAAACATCAACTTCACACATGAGCATTAAACAGAACAGAATTAATAATATCTAACATCTTTACAAAGTAAATAACATATTATTAATGCCAATTATATTCGAGGATAACAGTATTCCTCATCATAGTGAATGTAGCTTAATATTAAAAGAGGAAAAAATTCTATGAAACTACACAGAGACAGGAAGAAAACAAATACACAAGGGTACACAAACACATAGTGGGATAACACCAATAGGAAAGGACAGGGTTCGTTTTCAGTGTAACATGTGGTACTGCAGTCCAACCCAAAACTTCATATATCTTTCCTCTTATTTCATCCTTTGTTTCCACCAAAAAAAATTCTATCTAAGCATGCTTTCTGTATTTATATGTTCACACATTTCTTACCTCAACATTTATTTCCAAGAAAATCCTACCTAAACCTGTTTTCTGTACTTTTTTTTCCTATAACTTCTCAATGCATTTCTTCCAATTCATCGAAACTCATTCTCTTAGAGGCTACCCCCTCTTAAGCTAACTTAAATCTACTGATCTCAGATGCTAAACTAAGGAACGAGGCAATGCAGCAGCACAAAATAAGTAATACAAACAACAATGACCAAAAAAATGGAAAACTGCAAAGCAAGCTACAGTAAATCTAAATTACCAAGCAATGCAACATTACAACTAATATGAGCCAATGTGGAGCAACAAGAAAAATAAATGAGTAGTAAAATTGGCTTAGCAGAGTAACACAAAGTCAAATTCAGTAACACTACGCCTGGCAAACAGCAGTAACTTATACCTAAACATGACATAGCTCAAGCAGAAAAAATATTACAGTAAAAACAACAATGCAGATAAGGGAAGTGTATATTCACATCTTAATGTCTATGTAAATTAAAGTGGTGCACCACAACAACTTATTGTAAAAAAAATATTACCATGTGCTTGAAAAGAGAATTATGTGTCCAGTTACTGTTACTAGTCCCTTCTTATTGTTCTTTCCTTTCCAAGTGCTCCTTTTTTAAAGAATGTGGATTACAAAATTATTATTTAATAGATCTGTTGACAGAAAGTGTTCACATTAGCAAATGCATTTTATTTTATAAAAGCAATGCTGCAACACAGCTGGAAACCAGATATCAAGTGAAATAAGCAACTACGAAAAGCAAAGCATAAAAATATCATTCAATAGTCATGTGGTATTTCGTAAGTCAGTAGCTCTCAACTCTCATAGAAAGACACTTGTCATAATCAGGTGTGCAGATGTACGAATATTTCCCATCAATTCATAAGCATTGCAGTAATTAGCACAAAGTACGAGTAATCATATGTTTTCAGGTAATGAGCGTGTAATATTTGCGATGCTTTCTACAAAGGAATGTCAATAGCAAGGTTAATGGAAGTAATGAGGGTGTCGCATTTGCAATATTTTCTCTAAAGGAATGTCAATGGCGAGGATAAAGGCCTGCCTTTTTTCCTTTTTTTTTCTACCTGTGCTTCCAGAAAGGCACACCCTAATGGCTTGTTCTCCAGGTGTTTGACACAGCTGCGTGCCCACGGCGCATTACGTGCAGGTGGTCACTTAACTTTCTTACGGAAATATTTACGACACCAGTTTCCGCTACAGTGACAGTCTCACATAAAAATATTTCACAGGTCAAGAATTAGCGTTGCAAATCTGTAGAAAGAAAATCCTATGAATATAACGTTGTCCAAAAAATTTTCGCCGGCATTGTGATACATTCATGCCTTTACACACATTTCATAACTCTTAAAGTACGATTCTTGGTTTCCAACATCATTTTTCACAAGTCAAGAGTCCCTACCCACTACTCATTATTCCTTACCTTATTCGTCGACACTGCTTCAGTATTTCATCATAAGAAATACGTAGCATAATCAAACTCCTCATATAGCATCAGCTTACTGATCATAAACATACCGCAACAGCATAATACACATAGTTATCATAGTAATACCATAACACCTAAGCCAAACCTCAAAATCGTCATAGCTTTCTGCAATAATTTCAAAACCTAAAAAAAATTCTCTGCTCATTTCAATAGTGTCATCTACCTCAAACGTACTTTAAAAATCATGATCCCATACCAAATATATCATTCAAAGCTCTCATAGTATCACAATGGTTTCGAAAAATGTGAGCATTTCTCAAAGTACAGACAAAATACAATTTCGTAAGTGTGAAGTTATCCAACTGTGTAATTACGTAAACATCTGTCACTGATGTAGTAAAAAAAATGTTTATCTCTCAGTTAAATGATCAGATAGCTGGGTAATTTGTGTGTTAGAGAAATATGGTACCGATGTGTAAAGTTGTATAAGCAAATACCATATTAGCTAGGGTTCCTTGTGGTTGCCAAACACATGGTACACAAAGTAGGCGTATACCCCCCTGAGGATAAATGTAATTATACTCCCAGGTGTTACAAATTACAGCAATGGAATGAAATGTATCACGGAAAACTTTCTTTGTAATTAAAAAATCTTTAAAATTAAATGTTTTAAGTATAAAATTAATCACTCAAATGCGTGTACTGTGGCGCTAAACTGTGCATCTTGTCGCAACATAATCTCTGTGGAAGTGTCGTAGTTATCGTCCTCCGAAAGCTAAGTTCTGCAGAAGTCAATGTACTTACCACATGATAAACAAGAGTGAAATGCTTTGCGTATAGATATCGTAGTTATTATGCTTATTGGCGTTATGAAGAAAGTACTGTACAGTAACGTATTGTTATGCCACGAAAAAGGCTGTCTCATTGTTGCTATACCACAAAAGTTACTACTAAAACATGTTTTTCTTCCTAGAAGAATTCAGAAAACTGTGCAGATATAAAACAGATACACTGCAAAAGCAACATTGTAAATTGTCACTCATTAGTAGCGTCGTGATAAAATCGTGTAGCTGTCACATAAACTAACCACTGTGTCATCTGGTATCTCACAGAAAGTACTTTAAACCCAGAATGTATTTTCAATTAAACCAAAATGTTGCATTAAAATCTCATTAGCACAACCAGTATGTGTCCTAAGTATGTAAGCCTGATAGTCGTTACGTAATCGTGCAACTAACAAGCAAGAATGTACAACTAACAACACTGTGTCGTCTGTTCATTATAACAATGCATTCGTAATTTCTGTTTAAATAAGTTCTCTTGGTTCTTGACTGGATATTTCACTTCAAACATTGTTACATGTTAACAGATTCTAAATCTGACAAAGCATACTAGAAATGTGAAGTGAAAAGTTTTATGGCAAAGACAAAGTTAAAAAGCAGATTATCTTTCAATAAACGGTTTTACATGTGAAATGTGGTGTAAACCTTTAGTCTTCCTAGTACGCAGAGTTTCAACTTCAACGCAATTATCATGTGGTATACGTCGGATTCTGTAAGGTCCATTGTAAACTAGAAAGAATTTGTGACTCAAGTGTTTCTTCTTATGTGACAATGAATGAGCTTTAATGAGAACTTTCTGACCAATATACAATTTCTTTGCATTTGCTTTACCGTGTAGTTTTCTCCTTTTGTCTGCTGCAGATTTTATATTTTTAAGAGCCAAATCAATTATGTCTTTGTGTCGAAGTTTACGTGTATTCGGGAAAGGTACAAGCTCTCTGATTCTGTTCGGTGGTTCTTCATTCTTCAGTACAAGAGTAGGTGGTAAAGCAGTGGAATCATGAGGCATTTCATTCAGCACGTTTTGAAATAAGTGTAAATATCTGTCCCAATGCTGATGCTTCCTGTGACAATAAAGTCTGAAAAGCTTATTGATTTCTTTCATAATCCGTTCAGACAGGTTACAATGTGGTGAGTACAATGAAATAAAAACAGGTTTGATTTTATGATTCCGAAGCATGCGTGACCAAACAGCGGATCTGAATTGAGGTCCGTTATCTGAAATGACTTTGCTAACGTGTCCAACTTCACGTAAGAAATTTTTAACAAAGGCGTTGGATACAGATCGTCCAGTGGCTTTACGTAACGGGGTGAAAGAAACAAATTTTGAAGAAAGTTCAACAGCGACTAGAACGTACGAAAATCCATTGGATGTTCTGACAAGCGGTCCCAAGAGATCAACAGCAGCAAATTCTTTTAATTTAGAAGGAATAATAGGAAACAACGGAGCACGATGTGAGACAGTAGATGGTTTCGCCTTTTGACAAAGTTTACAAATAGACAAGACTCTTCGAATTCTTTTTTCCATATTGTTAAAATAACAAGTCGTTCGAAGAATATGATAACATTTTCGTGGACCAAAATGTGCGTAGCTGAAATGAATGTACCAAATGAGCTTATTAACAAAATCGTCAGGAATGCAAAGTACCCATAGCTTGTCATCAACAGTGCAGCGTTTGAACAGTATGTTGTTTCTAACCAGATAATAATGCCGAATTTGTGTGTGTGTCTTTTCATGCCATTTGCTCTTGATGTCTTTCCAAATCGGATCTTTATCTTGTTCATGAGCAATGTCCTTTAAGTTTTCCTGAGTTTTTGCAAGTTGCTTAACCGAATCGGTAGATGCAGCCTAGTCAATTTTAGCCCACAAGGTCTCATGATTTTCATGAACAATGGTTTGCAGTTCTTTTATGGCTGCTTCGTGATTCTGTAATGCATTTTCATGCCGCGAAAAAATGGGTTGAAAATGCTCACAAATTTGTGTTTTTACATCATTACAGACTTTTTGACATTTCGATTCAATGTTATGTAACTCAGTAGTTAAATCTTCACGTGTTTGTTCAAGTGTGGTGTCTAACTTTTGAAGATTTTGTTCCATTGTGTCTAACTGTTGCTGTGTTTGTCTCTGGTGTTGTTCCATTGTGTCTAACTTTTTAAGATTTTGTTTCACTGTGTCTAACTTTTGAAGCTTTTGCTGTGTTTGTCCCATTTGTTGTATTAATTGTAATAACAATGCATTGGTGTCTGAAACATGTTCCTCAGTGCTTTTCGGCAGTGAATTTACACCGGAAACATTCACATTTTGACAAGCAGAAAATGTGTCTTGACTTATTTGAGAAAACGATGAGGATCCAAAACCTGAATCTACAGTATTTGCGAGATCGTGTCGTGTCATTTCGGCTTCCTGAGGCGAGCTATTGCCGACCGATCGATCGATAATGCTTCCCTCTTCACTAATTGTTTCACTGTCCACGCCATTGTTTGACGCCCGCTCCATTTCCCTGTGCACAGTTACCAAATTACTACTTTGAACATTAGTAAATTCATTACTCTGCGGCGCTGATAAGCTACGCTCGTCGTCACTATTATTTCTCAGTTTAGTTTGGAGCCTAGTGTTACGTTTTTCACACGCCATAATTGTCACAATATTTCACACGATAACACAGAAAAGCACAATTTGAAGTGCAAAATTAGGAGAACACATTAACGTAGCACTGAAAATAATATCTAGTTAATTGCAGCTGCGAAATACTTGGTGCAAATCTATATGCATGCCACAACTGTTTTACTGTACAACAACGAAAGGCTACAACTACAAAGGAGATTCTCTCTACAATTACGCGCTAGCAATAAACAAAAGCTACACTAAATACACAAACTACAAGAAAAAATCAGAAGATTCCAGTGAGGTATCCTAGGCTAAGGGTCGACATATGAAACGTCCCCTTTGAACAATTATACAAGACTGTGCTTAAACTGACACACAATATTTTGTTAGCGCAACGCAATCTGACTTTCAAAATTCCCTACAAAAGAATGGCCCTGACTAACATTAAACTATACCTTTCACAAATCACTTACCTCACAAAAATCTTCGCTGCTCAAGCTACTGCAATACTGCGAGCGCCACTACTGCCAGCTAAATAAAAGATTCAAACTATGGAAGGCACTAACTACTGATAGGGATAGTTAGCAAATGAAAGATATTAATAGAGAACAAACAATGTATTTACCTTGATATCATCATATATAAATATAGCAGTTCATGACAAATTTCAAAACTCCGCCATCTCTCTCCCCACATCCACCACTGCTGGCGGCTCACCTCCAACTGCGCAACGCTACGCGCTGTTCACAGCCAGCTGCCTAACACTACAATGTCGAGTATTACATCAATGCAAAGCAGCCACAGACTGCACACAGCACAGCCAGTGATTTTCATATTGAGCACTACGTAACGTTGCCAATAAGAAAACATAAACAGCCTACTTACATAGAGAAAACATAAACAGCCTACTTACATAAAAAACATAAACAGCCTACTTACATAGAGAAAACATAAACAGCCTACTTACAAGGGGAAACTTTATTGACACATTCCTGGGGTCAGATACATCACATGATCACACTGACAGAACCACAGGCACATAGACACAGGCAACAGAGGATGCACAATGTCGGCACTAGTACAGTGTATATCCACCTTTCGCAGCAATGCAGGCTGCTATTCTCCCATGGAGACGATCGTAGAGATGCTGGATGTAGTCCTGTGGAACGGCTTGCCATGCCATTTCCACCTGGCGCCTCAGTTGGACCAGCGTTCGTGCTGGACGTGCAGACCGCGTGAGACGACGCTTCATGAAGTCCCAAACATGCTCAATGGGGGACAGATCCGGAGATCTTGCTGGCCAGGGTAGTTGACTTACACCTTCTAGAGCACGTTGGGTGGCACGGGATACATGCGGACGTGCATTGTCCTGTTGGAACAGCAAGTTCCCTTGCCGGTCTAGGAATGGTAGGACGATGGGTTCGATGACGGTTTGGATGTACCGTGCACTATTCAGTGTCCCCTCGACGATCACCAGTGGTGTACGGCCAGTGTAGGAGATCGCTCCCCACACCATGATGCCGGGTGTTGGCCCTGTGTGCCTCGGTCGTATGCAGTCCTGATTGTGGCGCTCACCTGCACGGCGCCAAACACGCATACGACCATCATTGGCACCAAGGCAGAAGCGACTCTCATCGCTGAAGACGACACGTCTCCATTCGTCCCTCCATTCACGCCTGTCGCGACACCACTGGAGGCGGGCTGCACGATGTTGGGGCGTGAGCGGAAGACGGACTAATGGTGTGCGGGACCGTAGCCCAGCTTCATGAAGACGGTTGCGAATGGTCCTCGCCGATACCCCAGGAGCAACAGTGTCCCTAATTTGCTGGGAAGTGGCGGTGCGGTCCCCTACGGCACTGCGTAGGATCCTACGGTCTTGGCGTGCATCCGTGCGTCGCTGCGGTCCGGTCCCAGGTCGACGGGCACGTGCACCTTCCGCCGACCACTGGCGACAACATCGATGTACTGTGGAGACCTCACGCCCCACGTGTTGAGCAATTCGGCGGTACGTCCACCCGGCCTCCCGCATGCCCACTATACGCCCTCGCTCAAAGTCCGTCAACTGCACATACGGTTTACGTCCACGCTGTCGCGGCATGCTACCAGTGTTAAAGACTGCGATGGAGCTCCGTATGCCACGGCAAACTGGCTGACACTGACGGCGGCGGTGCACAGATGCTGCGCAGCTAGCGCCATTCGACGGCCAAGACAGCGGTTCCTGGTGTGTCCGCTGTGGCGTGCGTGTGATCATTGCTTGTACAGCCCTCTCGCAGTGTCCGGAGCAAGTATGGTGGGTCTGACACACCGGTGTCAATGTGTTCTTTTTTCCATTTCCAGGAGTGTAGTTAAACTGTAAATCCGACTTTCGAAACCTTCGTATGTCATAGAATTTTTTTGAATTACTTAAGGCTTGTTTCACCTCTGGCAGTGACTTGTATGTGTTCAAAATGCGATTTAAACTGTGATCACTCTACAACTGGTTGGGTATAAGGTTACTATATTTCCAAATGAAAAAGACCGGGAGGTATTACAATCTTTATGTGAACCACAATGGCTTACTTTTTTACAAAAGCATTTTTTCGTTTCCTCGTACCCTCTTAAGTGACTGTTGTCTTGGATTTGATGTTACCATAGTATTGAGAACAAGTGAGATCTATATATTTGTAACTGGCAGTCTCAAATTTTTTGCATATTGCACATTAAATCTGTTTTTTTTTTCATCAGTCCAACTTATATTTAATAAGGAAAATATCCTTTCCACAACTGCATTTGCACTGACGGCAGGAATTGTAAAAAAGTATTGCACAATTTTTAAAAGTTCTGAATATTTACTTCCAGAACGATTGCTCATGAAATTACGCTATCAATTAGTTTCAGTTTCCCTCTAAAAATGTTGATATGATTTCCAATTTCAGCTGTTCACTTAGAATATTTTTAGGCAATTTATTCCATCAAGCAATTCACTATCGTTCACAAGAACATTTCTATTTCTCAAATAGGCTACAGCGTTTTCCAATCAAGTTCTTTGCCAAGAGTTAATCAATCGAACACAGTGAATTCATCGTTTTGCATCAACCATTTGCTAATGTAATCACTACAAACACAATAAAAATCATTCACACCTTTTCTGAACACATTATCAATCTGATCACTGTCACATTTAGAGGTGACATCTCTTATTTTTAGGGGAACGAAATTGTTTTTAGTTCTCTCTTACAACCTTAACGTGGGGTATCACCCTGGACAGAATACTCTTCCACTACAGTCTGTTTTCCATCTTCATTGCCCAATATTTGTTCGTGCAGGTAACTGAAGACACTATGCAGAAACCACAGTTATCCTTCAGCCAGAGGATTTTCCAGGAAAACCCTAGTTGTAATGGGGACATGGTTTTCATATGTGATATAAGATTTAAGAGTATAGTACATTTGCAAAATTGTTTCAACTGCTGGGATAAGCGATAGCCATCTTCTCTTATTAGGGAAAACTACTTTCAGTACCTAAAAAATTCAACCAAGTTTTGTGCTCCCACAGCGTAAATTGAAATCTGAGAGAATACTATCTGGACAAAAACTTCCACATCCATCTCCGAATGTCTGAAGGAGTTCTACCAGCGTTATGAATAAAATGACACGAAGAGCCACTTACTAAAATGTTTTACCCCAATTCTGACTTCAGTTTACTGAACGCATCGTTGGAACCATATTGTTCTAGTCCGCCAAAGTTGATAGTGGTGTTATCACCGCCAAATGCAACACACTTTCGTGACATATTGTTTTTCTTAAGTACTGTGTCTGACATTTCGTTTGGATGATTTTGCCCGTCAAAAAGTTTAGTCTGCATGCCTCCCATCGGTAGAAAAAAGAACTAAATAACTACAGGAAAATGTTTAATATTTCCATGGTTGCTTGCATCAGTAGTAACACCAATGGCCGAGTGCACCAACCCCGATCAAAAGCCTGATAACCAAGGTCCCGCGATGGTTAAATGTGAAACGTCCCCTTAGAAAAATTATTGAATTACTGTGCTGATAAATCTCTTACATTATTTGATTTTCAAACAGCTGAGCAAGTCTGAACGTACTCAGACATTTCGCTCTTTACCTATTCTGATCAACACTAAACTGACACACAATATTTTTTAGTGCAACGCAGTCTGACTTTCAATAATCCCTACAAAAGAATGGCCCTGACTAACATTAACCTATACCTTTCACAAATCACTTACCTCCCAAAAAACTTCGTTACTCGAACTACTGCAATACAGCGAGCGCCACTACTGCCACCTAAATAAAAGATTCTAACTACTGAAGGCACTAACTACTGATAGGCATAGTTAGCAAATGAAAGATTTTGATAAAGAGCAAACAATGTACTTACCTTAATAGTGTTCAAAAGTCATAATATATATAGCAGTTCATGACATCCATTCTTACAAATTTACTGTTTCTGATGGACACACGTCCAGATCACCCGCTCTCAAAAATTCCGCCATCTCTCTCCCCACATCCACCACTGCTGGTGGCTCACCTCCAACTGTGCAACGCTACGCGCTGTTAACAGCCAACTGCCCAACACTACAATAGCCAACAACAATGCAAACCAGCCACAGACTGCACGCAGCACAGGCAGTGATTTTCATACAGAGCGCTACGTGGCGGTGGCGTTACCAATATGAGAACCTAAACAGCCTACTTACATAGCCCCCATGCTCCCCCCAAAAAATTTTACAATTTGTTTTGGGCAGTGGCCAATACAGATTTGAAAAAAAATTTTCATAATTACAATAACAAAGAAATCAAATGTACACACTTATCGATACAATGTTGGTCAAAAGCTAAAATTTTCTCACAGTCCATAAAGACAGTCCTGATCATTCCTCACAGTAAAATTGCAGTGTTTTTCTGAGTAGTAAAAGAAAATGCACACGGAAGTAGTGGATTTCCATGCAGTCTTGAAGAAGTAGTGTTGTCCTTCCAATGGAAAGACAGTGCTGACTCTTGACATGCAGACAGGTAATGGGCCACAACAGAGCAAACCCACAGCAGAGTCAGTCGAAGTTTTGAAGAATATTGGTTGGTAGGTCATCACAGAGCAGACCCACTGTAGTCCTGGTAGACATTATGGTATTGGTGGGCCACCAGAGGTGCAGACCCACTGCAGTCCTTGTAGAAACAATGGTTTTGGTGGGCCATTAATTATGCAGACCCACTGTAATCCTTGTAGAGACTGTGCAGGTGCACAATCACCATCGAAGAGTCTTGCGGATAATATAACAAGTCCATAAACCACCACTTGTGCACTCACAAAGTTTTTGGAATTGTCCTTAGAACCAGCAATGCTGTTAACCAGTCCCTTGCTGAAATGTCAACACACGTGCAAGCACTAACAGTCCTTTTTTTCACATATTGTGCATATCCTATGACCAACAGAAACGTGTGCAGTGAAATGTTCTTTAATTTGCTGAACTGGTGTCCATTACAATTTTATAACATGAGAATACAATTACAAAGATACAGAAAACATAATTAAAAACATAATAATACAGATAACATTTGTAGTAATACAGGCTTTACAAAAGAATAGAAATAAACATGTACATCAGTGTTACAGGAATTATGACATAAGTAAATATATAAAATAATGAGAATAGTTTTCGAAACATTAATTTCACATATGAGTATTGAAACAGTACAGAATAAATAATATCTAAACATCTCTACAAAGTAAATAACATATTATTATAAAAATTCTACAACATAACTCTTATTAGCTAAACACATAAAGACAGGAAAAACACAAATACACAAGGGTACACAAACTCATAGGCGGATAACACAAAAGGAAAGGACAGGGTTCGTTTTCAGTGTAACACTTGGTACTGCAGTATTTTGCAAACAAAACTTGTTTTTCTTGGAGATCTCCCTTCGTTCATCATTATTCCCAAAAAGTCCTATCTATACCTGCTTTCTATACATTTTTCGTATAACTTCTCAATGGATTTCTTCCAATTCATTGCAATTCATTCTCTTATATAGTCTACCCCCTCTTAAGCTAACTTAAATGTACTGAGCTCAGATATATATACCAAGGGACGAGGCAATGCAGCAGCACATAACAAATTAACACAAACAGCAATGACAAGAAAAATGGAAATTGGCAAAGCAAGCTGCAGTATATATAAATTAGCAAAGCAATTGCAATATTACAACTAATACAAGACAATGTGCAGCAAACAAGAAAAATAAATCCGTAGTAAAACTGGCTTAACAGAGTAATGCAAAGTCAAATTCAGTAACACTATGCCTGGCAAACAGCAGCAGCAAATGCTATATCTTATACCTAAACATGACAAAGCTCAAGCAGAAAAAATATTACACTAAAGACAACAATGCAAATAAGGGAAATGTATATTCATATTTTAATGTCTATGTAATTAAAGTGGTGCACCACAACTTATTCTACAAAAGAAATTACCAAGTACCTGAAAAGAAAATTGTGTATGCAGTTACTGTTATTAGTCCCTTCTTATTGTTCTTTCCTTTCCAAGTGCTCCTTTTTCGAAGAAAGTGGATCATAAAATTATTATTTAATAGATCTGTTGACAGAAAGTTTTCACATTAGCAAATGCATTTAATTTTATTTTATAAAACCAATGCTGTAACACACCTGGAAACCAGATATCAAATGAAATGAGCAACTATCTAAAGCGAAGCATAAAAATATCATTCAATAGTCTTGTGGCATTTCGTAAGTTAGTAGAAATTCTCTCAATTCTCGTAGAAAAACACTTGTCGTAATCAGGTGTGCAGATGTAAGAATATTTCCCATCAGTTCATAAGCATTTCAGTAAGTAGCACAAAGTACGTGCTCCACAGTATAATCATATGGTTCCAAGTAATAGCGTGTCATATTGGCGATGCTTTCTACAAAGGAATGTCAATAGCGAGGTTAATGGCCTCTTTCTTCTCCACCTAATGACTTTATCTCAAGGCGGCTTGCACACATGGCCGCTCACAACGCATTACGTCACGGTCACTTACCTTTCTTACCGAAATATTTGCGACAGCAGTTTCCACTACAGTGACAGTCTCATATAAAAATTTCACAGGTCGAGAATTTGCGTTACAAATGTGTAGAAACAAAATCCTATAAATATAACAGTGTCCAAAAAATTTTCGCCGGCATTGTGAAACATCCACGCATTTAGACTCATTTCATAACTTTTCAAGTACGATTCTTGGTTTCCAACACCCTTTTTCACAATCGCAGTCCCTAACCACTACTCATTATCCTTACCTTATTACACATATAAATATTCGTCGACACTTCTTCAATATTTCATCATAATAAATATGTAGCATAATCAAATTCCTCATATAACGTCAGCTTATTAATCATAAACATACCTCAACAGCATAATACACATTGTCATCATAATAATAACATCGTAAAAAGTCAGCCAAATCTCAAAAACGTCGTAGCTTTCTGTAATAATTTCAAAACCTAAAAAAATTCTCTGCTCATTTAAATAGTGTCATCTACCTCAAACATACTTTAAAAATCATGATCTCATACCAAATAAATCATTCAAAGCTCTCATAGTATCACAGTGGTTCCGAAAAAAATATGAACAGTTCACAAAGTACAGACAAAATATAATTTCATAAGTGTGAAGTTATCCAACTGTGTAATTGCGTAAACATGTGTCACTGACGTAGTACAAAAAATGTTTGTCTCTCTCAGTTAAATGATCAGATAGCTGTGTAATTCTGTGTTACAGAAATATGGTACCGATGTGTAAAGTTGTGTAAGCAAATACCATATTAGCTAGGGTTCCTTGTGCTTGCCAAACACATGGTACACAAAGTAAGCGTGTACCCCCCTGAGGATTAATGTAATTATAACCTCAGATGTTACAGATTACAGCAATGGAATGAAATGTATCACGGAAAACCTTTGTAACATTGTAATTCAAAAATCTTTAAAAATAAATGTTTTAAGTACAAAATTAATCACTCAAATGCGTGTCCCGTAGCGCTAAATGTGCGTCTTCCTGTAAGATAATTCTGTGGAAGTGTCGTAGTTATTGTCCTCTGTAAGTAAAGTTCTGCTGAAGTCAATGTACTCACCTCATCATAAACAAAAGTGAAATGCTTTGCGTATAGATATCGTAGTTATTAAGCTTATTGCCGTGATGAAGAAAGTACTGTACTGTAACGTATTGTTGTGCTACGGAAAAGGCTATCTCATTGTAGCTATACCACAAAAGTTACTACTAAAACACGTTTTACTTTCCAGAATAATACATAAAAATTGTGCAGATATAAAGCAGATACACTACAAAAGCAACAATGTAAATTGTGTCACACATTAGTAGCGTCGTGATACAATCGTCTAGCTGTCAAATAAACTAACCACTGTGTCATCTGGTATAGCTTAGAAAGCACTTTAAATCCAAATGTATTTTCAAGTAAACCAAAATGTTGCATTAAAATCTCATTAGCAGTACCGGTATATGTTCTAAGTATGTAAGCCTTATAGTCGTTACGTAATCGTGCAACTAAGAAGCAAGAATGTACACACAACAACACTGTGTCGTCTATTCACTATAACAATGCATTTGTAAATACTGTCTAAATATGTTCCCTAGGTTCTAGACTGGATAGTTAACTTCAAAATATTGTTGCATGTTAACAGTTTCTAAGTGTGACAAATTGTACTAGTGGCGTGACGTGAAAAATTTTATTGGAAAGACTTAAGTTAAAAAGCAGATTATCTTTCTATAAACGGTGTTACATGCGAAATGTGGTGCAAGCCTTTAACTCTTCCTACTATGCAGACCTCCAGCTTCAACGGAGGTATATGGTACATCGGTAAAGAATGCTCAAATTTTTCTCAAGGTTAGTGTCTATGTTATTTTTCTCAGAGCCATCCGGTGCATGTGGCTGCCTGCGGTGAGAGTCATTGTCTGCTATCTCTTTGTTGGCGTGCGTCGTTATTGGGATTAGAAGACCTAACTTGAACAAATTCACCTTGCTGAGAGGGCCCAGCCCTGTTTGAATCCCGCCAGTTCTGATGAAATTCAGGTCTGTCGTTATGATTATATCGTCTGTCGTCATGTCGGTAATTTCTGTAATTAATTTCTTGTCGGTCACGTCGTGGAGAACTTTTCGCTGAGTCGTAACTGCGTGGAGGACCGTTGTGCATGAAGTTATTCTGCCTCCCTTGATAATAATTGTTTTGGTTCCCATATTGTCTGTTTCTATGGTTGTCTTTGTCACATTCATTACTATGGAAATGCGATCTTTCTCTGTAATTATTACTACACTGCCAATGGTTGTCATACGGGTGGTGTCTGTTCTGGTCACGATTTACATTGTAAGAATAGCCTTGTCGTGTCCAGTTATTATTTCTGTCATCGTGGAATTGAGACGGATGTGACCTGTAATTGTTGTGCTCCTGTCTTCGCGTTCCGCGATTGTCAGTGTCAATTTCCAATTCTTGTAACAGTCTCTGAAAAGCTTCAATGTCGTCTTCGCAACGTCGTGCCAAAATAATATGTCGTAAATGTTCAGGCAATTTGATTAAGCAAATGCGGATGAGTTCTGAGGGGCTGTATGGGTTTGACAGGTACTGATTCTTGTGCAACATGTCTTCATAATATTTCACAAGATTGGAAAATTCAGATTGTTCGAAATGTTTCATCATTATGATGCTGTGTTTTACTCGGTCTTGTGTGGCTTGAGACCAATATGCTGAGAGGAAGGCATGATAAAATTCTCCTTCACTGTGACAATCATGAATGACCGATCGCATTCTTACAGCTGGTTCATTTTCTAATTAGCTACACATAAATTCTAACCCGTGCTCCAATGACCAGTTGGGAGGAAAACAATCAGAGAATTGATGAAGCCACACTTGTGAATGAATGTCGTTGCCGGAATTCTTAAATGCTTTGAATTTACGTGTACTAATAAACAGTTTATAGTCAAAATCATGTCGGCGAGTCGCATGTCTGTCATTGTTACGTCGTTTCGGCGGTTCCATCTCAAAATTCGGTGTACTTTGCCAATTTCTTTCATAATTTCCGAAGTGCCCTGTGTTATTATTTTGTGACTTCCGTATTTCTATGTCCCTCTTCCCGTATTGGAGCGCGAGTGTCCTCTGAAATATATAATTCTTGTAATACCTGTGTCAACTGATCTTGTACTTCCCGGATTTCTCTTTGGTGTTGCGTATTAATTTGATTCTGATTTTGTTTCAATTTCCTAATTTGTTCGTAGTCTTCCATGTCAGTGAAGGCTACAGGTCTTGTGTCAATCAGATCATCATCCACCTTTGTAGATAAGTTAGTGAACTGATCCGAAAGTTCGGCTACTTTCTCCGATAGTGAACTTATTCCTCAGTGTGTTTTTCTGAACCAAGTTTCAGAGTGTCCATTTGTGTTGAAAGCGTATCTACTGTGTCCTTTAAGTTTTCTTGAGTTTTTGCAAGTTGTGTAACCGAATCGGTAGATGCAACTGAGTCAATCTTTGCTTGCAAGGTCTCAAGATTTTCGTGAACAATAGTTTGCAGTTCTTTTGTGGCTGCTTCGTGATTCTGCAATGTATTTTCATGCCGCGAAAAAATAGGTTGGAAATGCTCACAAATTTTTGTTTTTACGTCATTACAGACTTTTTGACATTTCGATTCGATTTTATGTAACTCAGTAGTTAAATCTTCACTTGTTTGTTAAAACGTGGTGTCTAACTTTTGAAGATTTTGTTCCATTGTGTCTAACTTTTGAAGATTTTGTTCCATTGTGTCTAACTTTCGAAGATTTTGTTCCATTGTGTCTAACTTTTGAAGCTTTTGCTGTGTTTGTCCTATTTGTTGTATTAATTGTAATAACAATGCACTGGTGCCTGAAACATGTTCCTCAGTACTTTTCGGCAGTGAATTTGCACCGGCAACATTCACATTTTGACAAGCAGAAAATGTGTCTTGACTTATTTGAGAAAACGGTGAGGACCCAAAACCTGAATCTATAGTATTTGCGAGATTGTGTCGTGTCATTTGGGATTCCTGAGGCGAGCTGTTGCCGACCGATCGATCGATAATGCTTCCCTGTTCACTAATTGTTTCACTGTCTACGCAATTATTTGCCGCCCGCTCCATTTCCCTATGCACAATTACCAAATTACCACTTTGAATGTCTGTTAATTTATTACACAGTGGTGCTGATAAGCTACGCTTGTCGTCACTATTATTTCTCAGTTTAGTTTGGAGCCTAGTGTTACGTTTTTCACACGCCATAATTGTCACAATATTTCACACGATAACCCAGGAAAGCACAATTTGAAGGGCAAAATAAGAAAACACATTAACATAACACTGATAATAATATCTAGTTAATCGCAAGCGCAGCTGCGAAATACTTGGTGCAAATCTACATGCATGCCACAACTGTTTTACTGTACAATGATGAAAAACTACAACTACAAAGGAAATTCTCTCTATGATTATGCACTAGTAATAAACAATAGCTACACTAATTACACAAACTACATGGAAAAAATCAGAAGATTCCAGTGAGGTATCCTGGCAGGGTCGCCATATGAAATGTCCCCTCAGAAAAGTTATTGAATTACTGTGCTGATAAATCTCTTACATTATTTGATTTTCAAACAGCTGAGCAAAACTGAACGTACTCAGACATTTCGCTCTTTACCTATTCTGATCAACACTAAACTGACACACAATATTTTTTAGCGCAACGTAATCTGACTTTGAATAATCCCTACAAAAGAATGGCCCTGACTAACAATGCCATTACCTTTCACAAATCACTTACCTCCCAAAAATCTTCGTTACTCGAACTACTGCAATTCAGAGAGCGCCACTACTGCCACCTAAATAAAAGATTCAAACTACTGAAGGCACTAACTACTGATAGGCATAGTTAGCAAATGAAAGATTTTGATAAAGAGCAAACAATGTATTTACCTTAATAGTGTTCAAAAGTCATAATATATATAGCAGTTCATGACATCCATTCTTACAAATGTACTGTTTCTGATGGACACACGTCCAGATCATCCGCTCTCAAAAATTCCGCCATCTCTCTCCCCACATCCACCACTGCTGGCGGCTCACCTCCAACTGCGCAATGCTACGCGCTGTTAACAGCCAACTGCCCAACACTACAATAGCCAACAACAATGCAAACCAGCCACAGACTGCACACAGCACAGGCAGTGATTTTCATACAGAGCGCTATGTGGCGGTGGCGTTACCAATATAAGAACCTAAACAGCCTACTTACAAAAGTAAATTGTGTTTAAAATGTTCTTGCAGTGCACCAACGTTAATCGGTGGTCAACAGACCGTCGACTGCCAACCGTGCATTTGACCTCGCTAGACTCTGTACATTGCAATGGAACGTGCCCTGGCGACGCAAAGTTGTTAGTAAACATGAAATTGCACAGATAATCGCTGGTGTCACATTCTCTCTTTGCTGTGTTTTCCGTCGCCAAGCAGGAGTGTGTATAAGTACCTCAGTACCTATTTCTGATCTGTTCGTTTTTTTTGGAGAATAATGGAGAGTAAAAGAAGAACACCGAATTTCTCGAAGTACGAGATAGCTGTACTTCTTGAACTGGTGGGTGCAAATGCATCCGTTCTTGAAAATAAGAAAACTGACGGCTGCAGCTTAAAAGAAAAACAGGCAATGTGGTCCCATGTGGAGGCGCGATTTAATTCTACTCCTTTTAAGTTACTCATAAATTAATAACTTTTCTAGGTTCATCGTAAGCGTAGGATACGGCACTTCTGACTTTTAGTTTGAAATTTGAAAGTCTTATTGGCGTACCACTGAAATATGTGATAGGGCTATGTACATTTACGGTTGGAATTTGTTTGTTTGTTATAAATTTAAAGTCCAATGCCGTGCCACTGTTAACAAAATATTATGTGACTAACGGAAATTTTCTTGTTGAAAGTTGTGAACATACGTTTCTCAGTTAGCCCTATGCCGTATTCTTCATATATGCCTATACCACATTCTTTTTAATGAACTGATATGTAAACAACAGCCATATATAAATCTTAGATTTTTATTGTAGTTATAAGTTAAGAGTCTCACAATGTAAAATGGACTCATGAATGTAAATAATATAAGAATTAATTTATGGTACTACAAACTACAACATTTCTTTAATTTCAGGTGTGACAAAAAGATCCTGTGACAGGCTGAAAACCTGTTATGAAAACATGAAAAGAAAACTTCGAAAAGATCTTGCAGAAGAAAAGGTGGAAGTGTATGAAACAGGTGGGGGGAAGCCTACCCACAAACCAAGATCCATGGTCGGGCAAAACTGTTAGAAATTGCTGGTTCGTCAATGAAACCGTGAACAAATGCATAAGATTGCGATGCACAGTTTATTATGATAGTGGGTGTTGTTAACATGGAGTGCAGTGCAGAGAGAACATGCCACCTGCTTCAGTTGTCGAATTAGCAGAGTGCACACAACCTAGCACTTCCCACACACCTGACGTAATACGAAGTAAAAAGACACCAAAGAACGTTCTGGTAGATGTCACCCAGCTGCAGTCTGTTTCGCAGTCTCCTGATCCACCCAAAGGAAACATTTGCACACCGAAGAATATATGGCATCGTCGCAGGATGCCTGCAAAACCAGGGCCATCAAGTTCAGGAAAAGTAATCGAAAATGAGTGCAAGAAGAGAGTGGAAGTACTGGACGCCCAATTACACATGATGAAGGCAGAACATAAGAAGGAGCTGAGGATTAAAAATTTAAAGATTCTGGCCCTAAAAGAAAAACTAAAATACTGGAAGAAGAAAAATGCCATTAACGTGATTTTTCTTCCCATGACAGTGAATTTTTGTAATTTTTTTCTGCTGTGTTGTATTCTATCTAATGTATTAAAGTTGTCTGACAGTTCAGACTGTTTCTCTGTGTTTGTCCCGTTAGTGAAGACTGCTACTATTAATTGTTGCCTGTCTGATATCTGCTTACAGCTAATGTGGTCTGGACTAAGTTTCATTGAATCACTTAAAATTAGAATTACTTCATAAATAAAAACAGGTTAGCAACACTGTTGTTTACATAAGTAAGCTGCATGTCAGTTGCAGGCTTGTAGCCATAATGTCAGGTGCCAATTTCTACTTAAATGGCTTAACAAAGACGTAAACTGTTAATGAAACAAAATAATAGTAATAAAGCATCCTTGTTACTCTAATTTCGACATGAACATACGTGCTGTAACAGTTATACACATGAGGCCCAATATAATCATGTTTTGCATTATTTATACCAAAAATATCCTAACATATTAAATTATGAGGGAAAGTGCTCCAAACCATAACTTTGTGTGTGGCATTTTTCCAGAAATACTCTGCACCTGGTAATGTTTATAATGGACCTATAACTTTTATGACAATACAGTTTGTAGTGAGACATTTTGAAAAATACATTGCTGTGATGGGCACTCTTTTCTGCAAAAGTAAGCATAGCATATGTGGCTTTCCTAGCAATATACTGCACCTGGTAATGTATATGGTGGAAACCCATAACGCTTATCTCAACATTATTTGTAGAGAGGCATTATTGAGTAATACATTGCTAATATGGGCGCTCTTTTTTTGCAGTAGTGAGATTAGCATTGTGTGGCTTTTCTAGCAATGGTCTGCACCTGTTAAAGTTTATACAGTAATGCATTTTTCAGTAATGCATTCCTATGATGGGGCACTGTTTTCTGCTATAGTAAGCAATGGATATGTGGCTTTCTTAGCAATATTCTGCACCTGCTAATGTTTATGATGGCAACCCATAACCTCTGCCACAACTGTATCTGTAGTGAGGCATTTTTCAGTGAGACAGTGCTGTAATAAGGAATTCACTTCTGCAAAGGTGGGCATTTAATACGTGAAAAAACTGCATCAATATCAGTGACAGAGTGAGGGAGGGATTTTTCCTCAGTAACAACTTAAAGTATGACACTTCTTACAGACAACCTACAGCATTACGGTTTCGCTTTCATATCTTCCGAAGTAACACAATCGTTAACTAATTATTGCTCTTGCACTGATCCCCAAAGTATTAGACATTGCTGACAAAATTCCATTGCCTTTTGTAGCTATGAGAACTTGTTTTTGGTGGCAAATTTCTTACCACAAATTTGTCTTCAATTCCATCCATTTTCTGATTCCATACAGTTGAACCTAATATTGTGTAAAGTACTGCTACAGGCATGACTGGCTAGAATTAACAATGTAATTCAGTTCTGTGCACAGTTTGTCATTACATCAACATTTTTCTAGAAATCTACAACCCCAGATCACATAAGTGATCTGGGTTACAACCTTATAGCCCCACACACTTATGTTTGAAGGAAATCATATTGTAAACAAAGAGTAGTGGTTAATATGGAAACGATTTAACAAACAAACTATCCCAAACTGACATTTTGTGTTATTACAAAAATGATTATTTATTTTGTGCCTATGTGTTTACTGCATAGTCACAAGTTTAAGCTAATCTAGGTGATAATTGTGAGCAGAAGTGCAGTAAAATAATCTCTAATCTGAAAAGTTCTCATAATAAACAACGTGCTCTTTTAATATTGCAAAACTGTTGGACATTCACATATCTGTTGTTACAGTAGAAAATTTAAGAGATGTTTAGGATCTATAGCGAACATACTACAGAACTATCCCATTATATTTTATCCCACTCGCTTTTACTCTCACACTCTCTAAATGTAATGGAGTCATTTGTTCTCAAATTTATGTACATACACAGAAACTGAACATGTATATAAATAACAAATTACTGCATTGCTCTCACAGCCAATGTGATACGAGAAATATATCTTTAATAATGAATTATCAACCGTTCGACACTAAAAAAATCTCTCTGACAAGCAGCAGCTGGCTAATTGTTTGTAGGCAGCACATCCTGTCCCTGGCAACCACAGCCTCAAATTTCTCATCACACACCCAGTTCAGTGAGTACTTTTATGTTCCGTAGACAACAGAAAAAAATAGATTACATGCTGAAATAATCGGAAAAATTAAAAATACGGCGAAATCCCGTAACTACAATCGTAATTTTTCATTATGAAGAATGTCTGAATTTATGTTACCTTATTGGAAATGTTCATTAATTATAGCACGGCGAACTGCTCTTCCAGGTAATGTGTCATCACGATACATCTGCTGTCCAGGTAGCACAGGTCCGTTATCTGTAATGTTGGGGCCTCTCTCGTCACGTAACTGATTTAAAAGTCGAGAAATTTCTGGATCTTCTGGTGGTTCTTCACTGCCTGTACTCCTCGCAATATTATGCAAGACAGCCGTACCCACAATTATTGACATTGCTTTCTGTGGATTACATCTTATTGAAACGTCCCCTTTGAACAATTATATACATGACTGTGCTTAAACTGACACACAACATTTTTAGCGCAACGCAATCTGACTTTCAATAATGCCTACAAAACAATGGCCCTGACTAACATTAACCTATACCTTTCACAAATCACTTACCTCACAAAAATCTTCGTTACTCGAACTACTGCAATACAGCGAGCGCCACTACTGCCAGCTAAATAAAAGATTCAAACTACGGAAGGCACTAACTACTGATAGGCATAGTTAGCAACTGAAAGATTTTAATAGAGAACAAACAATGTATTTACCTCAATAGTGTTCAAAAGTCATAATGTATATAGCAGTTCATGATATCCAGTATTACAAATTTAAAAACTCCGCCATCTCTCTCCCCACATCCACCACTGCTGGCGGCTCACCTCCAACTGCGCAACGCTACGCGCTCTTCACATCCAGCTGCCGCTGCCAAACACTACAATGGCAGACAACAATGCAAATTAGCCACAGACTGCACACAGCACAGCCAGTGATTTTCACACAGAGCGCTACGTAACGTTGTCAATAAGAAAACATAAACAGCCTACTTACATTATTCCTACAGATAATACGGGAAATCTTCTCTTCCACAAGCCATATTTTCTCTCAACAGTGTTTCTAGTTTTAATATGAGACCTGTTATATCGATTCTCTGCTTCATTTTGCGGATTTAAAAGTAGAGTTAAGAAGTAGGACCTCCATGCATAACCACTATCTCCCAATAAGTGACCTCGTTGTATTTCTCCGTTTTCAAATTGAGCTCTGCGAGCGCAGTTGAGAAATATGGTACTGTTGTGTACAGAACCCGGCCATCGAGCGACAATATCTCTTATTAACAAATTGTGATCACTAATGGTTTGACAGTTAAAGGACAAATATGATTTCCTATTGCGGAAAGGTACCGCATTATGTCGTCCAGGAGACTGAATTTTTATGTGGGTGCAATCCAAGGTACCAAGAACGCCAGGTTATTGGTCCAATTGACTAAAACCTTACATCACAGAGCGCACTTCTTCTCTTGTAGGAAATTTTATAAAGCGAGGAGACACTGATGCTATGATGTCTGATACATCACTGATGATTGGCTGTGGTGTCGTACGATGTACATTACTGTTGTCCCCCATAAGAATGTTGAATGCACCTGTTGCATATGCCCTTAAAGTAATCAAAAGTCTGTTCATCGGCGAAATAGGGTTACTCCGATCAGTGGGAAATTCTAACTTGGTTTAATATCCACCAAAAAAAACCACCACTATGTTTCTTTTGACAGGCGAAATATCTCTTCAGACTTCCTGTCACCATAATCTTCAAAAGGATTTCCCCTTTCCACAATCACTCCAACACGGTTTCGGCCACGATTTAAATGGTCAAGGTATAACAATTCTTCCTCAATGCCTTCCATAACATCAAAACGCGCCGCCATCTTAATAGCGTAAGCTTCTAAAAGCGCGGTCATGCCGAGAAAACCGGGAAAGAAACCCGGTTAAATATAACCGCGGTTGATTCCCTCGTTTAACTTAGATCGATGTTGCAGCACCAGAATTTTGCGTTGAACAGGATTATATATCGACTTAACCGCGGTTAACTGTTAATCGCCGCGCGGGATTAGCCAAGCGGTCTTGGGAGCTGCAGTCATGGACTGTTCGGCTGATCCCGGTGGAGGTACCGAGTCCTCCCTCGGGCATGGGTGTGTGTGTTTGTCGTTAGGATAATTTAGGTCAAGTTGTGTGTAAGCTTAATGACTGATGACCTTAGCAGTTAAGTCACATATGGTTTCACACACATTTGAACATTTTTTGAACTGTTAATCGAGATAGGCGCACTGGACCATAAGAAGTACAACTGCTTCCAGTTCAACTTTCAATTGATCTAGGGCTCTAGCCTCTCAGGGTCTGCTACATTGCTGACTATTGCTTCACATTTAATTCTAGGACAAGAAAAATTCCCAGCAATATTCGAGTCATCGAAAGCCTTACCAATCAATTTATTATGAATGGTGGGCTCCATGTGGTTCCCAAGTCCCGCAGCGCCCGTAAACCATAAAATTACCAAATTTGCAGCAACCAGTCGCAACATCATTTTAAATACACCGAAGATGGCTGTTGATCGTTGAAATCGATTTGCAAAAGTGAATAAATAAAACATGATTTTGCGACTGGTTGCTGCGTATTTGGTAATCAATTTATTAGTACACTCCATGGAGCTGAAGCTCTGGTGGTGTTTTACGGTACGAAATGCATATACTGCCGCAGCTGCTGCTATCTTCAGGTTCGCAGGAAGAACTCTGCAGTGTGCCTTGTGAACCTCAGCATTTTGGTGCTTTTTAGTGTTAAGACGACTCACAACATATGATCTCCCACCATGTGGCATAGAGAAGAAACACTTGAAAGCAAATAAACTTGAAATGAGAATAGTAATAAGCTATGAAGGGTGAATCACCCAAAACTTGCACCGCATATATCTCGGAAACGTACATTGGTACTGATGTGCGGTTTTCACAGAATGGATTGGTAGTCAGGGGTTCGTATTGTCAAACAACAGATTGCAATAATACTTATGAAGTGTATACGCATTTTTTAAATAATGGAACAATCCCTATTCACATTAGCACACTAAAGTTAGAGTAGATTAGAATGTCAGTGATGTTTGCTGACGGATTCTAATGGGAGTCGTTTGCGAGGTATCGTATTTTGAAAAGTTTACGCACCGACATTTGTTTGCGCCTTCCAACCTGCATATGATGTTATGTTTGCTTGCAGTGTGTTTGTGTGTTCGTCACTTCGTCGAGTGCATTGCGACTTTCTAATCACAGTGTGTAACAGACCAAACAGTAGGTCGTGAATGAACGATAGGATCTACCATTGCAGAAAAAGCCGACGTGCTCACCCTTTATGGAGAGTGTAGGAAGAATGCGTTTCGTTTTTGTACGGTGTATGCGGTAAGATATTCCAATAGAGGTCAACCATCTCGGCAGTTATTTATCAGCCTCTTTAACCGTTACGCGGAAGTGGTGGTGTAACACACAGACAACGTAACAGAAGGAAACAGGTGATGACAGAAGAGGGGAAATTAATATTCTTGTCGTTTTTGCAACTGATCCGCATGTTTCCTCTCGCGCAATCTTACGCGGAAGTGAGATGAGTCAGGCAAGTGTCCTACACGTTCTCTAACGACATGGGTAGTAGGGGGGCTACAGGGGCGCGCCCCACATTCCACTGTTGCCAGAGTATGCAAGATGGCGGCGATGACGTCACCCAATATGGCGTAGTGTAGACTTGGCAACAGCGCATGACGCAATTCAAGATGGCGGATTTTGGCGGGAAGATAGGTCAATTGGGCTACCTCCACTAACCCAACCATCCAGAAAAAAACCTGAGTCACCAGACAGCCACCTCTTCCTAGGGGTTGGTCGGAAAAGGACTCAGCCTGCACTAGGCTGATGGATAGAGGGAGGAATTTACTTGATTTATTTTGGAGCAGTTTATTTAGGGTGGCTGTCTGGTGAATTAGATTAGTGGAGGTGAGCTTTGTTTGCAACAATTTTCTTAGGTTGGTAGTGAACCCCAAGTGAGCTTTGTTTACTGCCTAAATTAAACTTGGCGCCAGTTCGTAGGAGGAAGTGGCGGTAGGGTGAGTTGGGTTAGTGGAGGTAGCCCAATTGCTCTTCTTCCCATAATTTTCATAGATTAGCAGTGAAGCCTCAAGTGACTTATCTTCCAGCGATTTTCTTAGGAGTGATGCAGTATCCTGTTGGAATTTGAACTTCCCGCCATTTTTTCTGGAGGGTTGGGTTAGTGGAGGTAGCTCAATCGACCTATCTTCCCACCAAAATCCGGCAATTTGAATGACGTCATGCACTCTTGCCAAGTCTACACGACGCCATCTTGGATGACGGCATCGCCGCCATCTTGGATACATCTGGAAACAATGGAATGTGGGGCTGCACACCTGTAGCCCCCCTACTATTGGTTCCATACCTAACACAACTCTTTGCATCAAGAGCCAGATGGAAACGATTATGAGAATTTTGTTCTGTGTATAGGCATTAAGACAGGATATTCCAGATGTATAATGTATCCTGTCTAGTTATGAAGCCACTTTTACCAATCATGGCCAGGCAAACCGCCAAAACATGCACTATCGGTTTGTTGGCAGCGCCTGGCGGCTTCCTCAGGTGGAACATCAGTGTCCATGGAGTGCAAATGTGTGGTGTGGGATAGTGAACCATCAGACTTAGATGGAACACTGAAAGACCAGAAGTATCACAGCCTCCTTATAGACAATCTTCCATGGATGCTAGATGACATTCCTTTGCAGACTAGGAGGGAACTGTGGTACCAACAAGATGGCTGCCCAGCCCCTAGTGCTCGAAATACTACAGCGTGTTTTTACGAATTGTTTCCAAATCGTTGGACTGGAAGCAGGGGACCTGTGTCTCGGATGGCTCCGTCCCCAGGTTTGACGCCTGAAGACTTTTCTCTGTGGGGAAAGACACCGTCTACAAGGACATACCAGTTACACGCAATGATAAGAAACGACGTATTACTGCAGCCTACTCGGACATCTCTGCTGAAATGCTAGCACGTGTGTAGCAGTCGTTCCATACCAGACTGGATGCATGTACGATCACCGTGGTCATTTTGAACACAACCTGCGATGGTCAGTTGTCTCGTTACTGGTCAAAATCCACATTCCTCGTGTTTGCACTTGGGTTGTTCTTTAGTGTACACTATAACAGGTACTGTACAAGTGGCAGTGTGGCAACTTTTCAAAATACACTACTGGCCATTAAAATTGCTACACCACGAAGATGACGTGCTACAGACGCGAAATTCAACAGACAGGAAGAAGATACTATGATATGCAAATGATAAGCTTTTCAGAGCATCCACACAAGGTTGGCGCCGGTGGCGACACCTACAACGTGCTGACATGAGGAAAGTTTCCAACCGATTACTCATACACAAACAGCAGTTGGCCGGCGTTGCCTGATGAAACGTTGTTGTGATGCTTCGTTTAAGGAGGAGAAATGCGTACCATCACGTTTCCGACTTTGACAAAGGTCGGATTGTAGCCTATCGCGATTGCGGTTTATCGTATCGCGACACTGCTGCTCTTGTTGATAGAGATCCAATGACTGTTAGCAGAATATGGAATCGGTGGGTTCAAGAGGGTAATACGTAACGCCGTGCTGGATTCCAACGGCCTCGTATCACTAGCAGTCGAGATGACAGGCATCTTATCCGCATGGTTGTAACGGATCATGCAGCTCGATCCCTGAGTCAACAGATGGGGACGTTTGCTGGACAACAACCATCTGCACGAACAGTTCGACGACGTTTGCAGCAGCATGGACTATCAGCTGGGAGAGCGTGGCTGTAGTTACCCTTGGCGCTGCATCACAGACAGGAGCTCCTGCGATGGTGTACTCAATGACGAACCTGGGTGCACGAATGGCAAAACTTCATTTTTTCGGATGAATCCAGGTTCTGTTTACAGCATCGTGATTTTTCGCATCCGTGTTTGGCGACATCGCGGTGAACGCACATTGGAAGCGTGTATTCGTCATCGCCATACTGGCGTATCACCTGGTGTGATGGTATGGGGTGCCATTGGTTACACGTCTCGGTCATCTCTTGTTCGAATTGACGGCACTTTGAACAGTGGACGTTACATTTCAGATGTGTTACGACCCGTGGCTCTACCCTTCATTCGATCCCTGCGAAACCCTACATTTCAGCAGGATAATGCACGACCACATGTTGCAGGTCCTGTACGGGTCTTTCTGGATACAGAAAATGTTCGACTGCTGCCCTGTCCAGCACATTCTCTAGATCTCTCACCAATTGGAAATGTGTGGTCAATGGTGGCCGAGCAACTGGCTCGTCACAATTCGCCAGTCACTACTGTTGATGAACTGTGGTATCGTGTTGAAGCTGCATGGGCAGCTGTACCTGTACACGCCACCCGAGCTCTGTTTGACTCAATGCGCAGGCGTATCAATACCGTTATTACGGCCAGAGGTGGTTGTTCTGGGTACTGATTTGTCAGGATCTATGCACCCCAATTGCGTGAAAATGTAATCACATGTGAGTTCTAGTATAATATATTTGTACAATGAATACCCGTTTGTCATCTGCATTTCTTCTTGGTGTAGCAGTTTTAATGGCCAGTAGTGTACCATATCTCGTAAACGACTGGCAGTATAATCCAGCAACAAACACCACTGACATTCTAGTTTACCCAACTGAGCAGTGTAGCTGGATCAGCCATATTCCAGCCGCCGGTATGGGTCATCTTTCCGGTGGTGTGCGGAGAGCGCGCGCTGGCGCCACCTACCGGGCCGATCGGTAGCGAGAGGAAAAGCTGGGGAAGAGGGTGGGATTTTGCTTTTTGACGCCGAGCAGTCAGGGTGTTTTGGGAACTATGGCGTGACGTCGCCGTGGCAACTATCGCCGGCGTGGAAAGAGACGTTACTGGGAAGCTAGGGTCTAGTGAAGCACGGGATACCACCAGTCGGCTTTGACCAATGACGTCATACATTACTCATAGATAATAATGTCTTCACTTTCGGCCATAGATGTAAAACAGTTCTGTGTTCTGGATAAGCGCTATCACTGTACATTAAAATAATTAAATGGATTTTAAAAGAGATCGCAACATATTGCTCAAAATATTCTTCGTGTGCATTTATTTAAATAATTGATTGTTTGCAATTCATTCAGTACTTAATTTGATTCTTAGTGATATTGAGGTAATTTGGATTAGTTTCTTATTTTAGGACAATTTTTAGTATCTCATTTTCGTTTGTAGGTATGGATTTATCTGTTCCGACGAACCTGGATGATTTGAGAGAGGCTATGGGCATAGAGATGTTGGCCACGATTTGTCTTTCACAAATGTGTGGTCTCGTTGCCGAGTATGTTCGATGTCGTGAGTGCAGCGAACATATGCGCCTCACAAGTGTATCTCGTCGCCGTACTCACGACTTATTCGTATGGCGCTGCAGCAAGATTCGTTGTGGCTGTCCATTAGACGAGGGACGTGGTTCGAAAAATCTAAGCTCGCTTTGAGAGACATATGAAAATCAAGTGCTGTTGGTGTTTGAGATGTCCTGAGTGGCTATGTGTCCATTAATGTCGTGTGAGTAAGCGTACAGTTGTGGATTGGTACTCTTTTTGTAGGGAATTTTGTGGGGAATACATGAAATATAGGGGACCGTTAGGGGAGCCGGGTGTTATGGTCGAAATTGACGAGTCGCATTTTGGCAAAAGTAAGTACAACAGGGAGGAACCTGCGGTGGGGTTATGGGTTTGGGGAGGATTTAGTTTCAGGTTAAGGGTGTGAGGATGTACTGTTTAAAGTAGTACCTAATCGAAGGAAGTTTCGGTCAGCTTAACTGAAGATCACGTTGCCGAGGGTTCCATTGTAATTTCAGATGGTATTTCCACATATAGGGATTTAGGGGAAAGGGGTTATCAGCATCTCGTAGTTAATTACGATCATTATCCACAGGGGCTTGCACAAATAGCATAGAGGGTTATTGGTCAGCTGTGAAATCTCTTGTATGGAATGGGAAACGCCCGAGTTCCACACTTCAAAGTCACTTACAAGGGAATGGTCAGACTTGTCATCTCGAAACCTGTGTTGCTTTTTTTACCACTGTGAGTTAACATTGCAAGAAGTCTGTATGCAGAATTTTAGCTGCTGACATGACTTGGAAGTCTGCAAACAATTTTATGAAGTAAGACATTATTGTCGCATGGTTTCCGCGCTTATAACTGCCTCTTGCACAACCCTGACCTCTCTCGCTATGTTATACCAACGCCATCTAGGGACAAGGTGGCGTTAGCTACGCGCCGCTCTCTTGCCTCAGCAGTGAGAGCTGATTCCCCCAGTGAAAGCGATCGTATGATAAACATTCGTTGACAAATATGGCTGATATGTTATCTACAACATTATTTCCAAATAGCTATGAAATAGACACAAATAAATATACGGTTTAGAACACGTCCAAATTTTATTTCTTGTAATTAAAGCAAAAATGCGAAATATTGATACAATGTTCAAAACAGAGGTTTTTTGTGCACCAAGAACATACAAGCAAAGACGACATATGACAGCCCTGCTAATCACAGACGTTGTCAGATGTCCGCAGACATAACTGGGTTGGTGTTAGGAATGAATCAGGCCTAGTATCAGTATATTTCGAGGGGTGCCACGCATATTTAATCAAATTCTGAAACCGTGGGGAGGATAATTGATAACGTACTACTGACTGCAGCTTGAGAATATTGTCACGGTGATAGACAGGAAATTGCAGTGATCTGCACACAATAATTTTCTCTGTTAGTTTTCTGTAAAATGCCTTCCAGTGACGGAAAAAACACTCTCTCTAAAGGTTGAATTACGTTCGTCGTGCCGGGTGGAACCTGAAGTATCCCTACTTCTTTGTCAGCGTGGGCTTGAAATACAGCTTTTAATGAATCAAACCTTTTATGACCTGACCACGAATCTAGAAGGAGAACAGATTTGTTCCCGCAGAACGGAAGAAAAGCATGACGCATGAAAAGTGTAGCGTTCTCATTTCCCATTTTTCCAGACTTCGATGCGTCTACCACAAGACTGTTTGTGTAGAACATTGTTCTTTTGACACGTTGTCCAAAACGTCCAGTTGGTTCTTCAAGACACACATATAGTTTAGGCAGCAATGAACCATCCAGTCTAATTATGGGCTTTATAGTGTCACGGCAGTTCAAAAACAAAAATGTTCAAATGTGTGTCAAATCTTATGGGACTTAACTGCTAAGGTCATCAGTCCCTAAGCTTACACACTGCTTAACCTAAATTATCCCAAGGACAAACACACACACTCATGTCCGAGGGAGGACTTGAACCTCCGCCACGGCAGTAAATGTTCGTCTGAAACGTTGCCAACCTGCTTTTATTTTTCCCAATCTATGGCTAGTTTCATTTTCAATTCGCCAGATGACAACAGCTTGACACCAGAGAACAACAGCTTGACACGGAATTCCGAAAATCTTTTTGATTTCGGACATTTTGCTTACTAAGTGTACGTTCGACTGATGAAACTAGTAGACTTTCTGTACAATGTGTAAAGAATTTGTTGATCGTCTGTTATAAGAATAAAAATCTCACTTTTTCTCAATACTGTGGTAACATCAAATCCAAGAAAGAGTTACTCAAGAGAGGAAGCAAGAAATACGCTTTCATAAAGAAGTAAGCCATTGTGGTTCACTTAAAGACTGTATTATCCACCAGTTCTTCGAAATATGATAACCCTAGGGGAACACGAAGACCGTAATACTTGAAAAAGTTTAGGAAAGTCATTTATCCAGCAGTGGACTTCAAAGCGCTATTGTTGTCGACGATGATGAGGAAAAGGTTTCAAAACCGTGGAAATCATCTTCGAAGATACCTGCTTAGCCCCTACGTGCAGTTATTTTAATCTGTATAACACAGTTCATTTAGTGTATGCTGTTTCATATAACGAAATTGAGAAATGAAGTGTCCATTTTTGGTAGAACGATTTCTTATTTAAGATTGAGATTAAAATAAATGACATTTTGTTCCATAAATATTTTTCTATTAGGAACGTACTTTCGGCTAATCGTACCGTCGCTGGATGACAGTATAGGGCAATGTTAAGTCAAAGTACGTACATTTTCTGTTATACATCACCTCTGTTGTAGTGACTTAGACTTGTAAGACATCATCTAGGATCCAAACTATCACTTAACGTCTACTTTTTATTCAAGTGAATTAATGAATAACAACTGACACGCGATACGCAGAAAAACCAACTGTCACGGGCCGGTTGTACAACGCCCAATAAGCAGCCGGTCAACCTCTAACCCCGGAATAGCGCGAGAAATGCGTTGCACGAACCCGGGCTAACGCCTAACCGGAGAATAATCCCGGGGATAGCTTAGCCGGTGATTTCTGGCCGGTTAGCGAGCTTAACCACGGAATAAGTTTTAAAGATGGTAGGAATACCCATAGATTCAGACAGCGGTGACGAGTTTTTGGCTGAAGTGTTCATAAAAATGAGGAAGGAGAAGGAAGTGAGACGCCGCCCGAATTATTTTGATGAGTTCGACGACTCAGAATTTATATGCAGATTTCGCTTGTCAAAGGAAGCCATGCTTCGTCTTTTCGATCTTGTACGTCAGAAACTGGAACATAGGGTGGACAGGGTAAACTATTTCTCTGTTTTCTAAGATAATACAGTTAAATTGTGTAAGATGTATTTCCTATCCGTACTTCGTGAATTCCGTTGTGTTATTCTGTAAATTAGGCACATTAGAACGACGATTCGTGCCAAAATAGTCTTGCGTATCTGGCGTGTGTTACAGTTGTTGTAGTAGTAGAAAGGATTGACTCGTTTTATTTACAAGACAGTCCCATAATAGACTTAACAAAATCGAAAATCCACACCAGTTATGGGTACTATTTGTATGGCAGTTTTAACAAAAACGTGAATTCTCATGTTGCAAAACGCTTTGATAAGACAGTAGTGTCCCAGTTTCAGACACATGACGTCAATATTGATACACTATGTTTTCTATTGGAAATGACCCTTTTTGTAAACACTACAGCAGTCTCAGAACAACTTTATTTTTAAAAAAAATGCATTGTGTAATTACTGTGTTATAAAATCTGCAGTGTTTGTTACTCTTGATGATCAGCTGTTTGACCACTGCAGATTTTATAATAATAACACAGTAATTACACAATGTATTTTTGAACCATCTGTGTGTATTACTTTCCTTTCTTGATTATGGTTGAAAAAACCGGAACTGGTAGAGAATAAAGTTACAATGTACACCTGATGGCAAGAAAATGGATTTTTCAAATACATAACATCTGTTGACAGTTACCTTTATAAGTTAATAAGAACAGCTTCGGCCTTCAGTGAATATATTTGGATGAGAGGCCCATTTTTGCTTCAGAGCAACAACATTGTATCCCACCATTCCTCACTGAAGTCTGTAAACTATTTGTGCTTACTCAAGCCAAGTTTTACACAGTAAAATCATCAGGAAACTATGGAACATAGCTGTTGTGTTTCTCAACATTAGTATTATCCACACCAGCCCATCTGAAAACACCTCGACCTCTCCTTCAGTTTATCTGTATATACTTTATATGGCTTCCAGATGTTAATTTTGAATAATGTATTAAACAGGCTTTGATTTTGCCTATACAGTCAATAGTGGTCTGTGTAATGTCACATTAATGCTTTATTTCAAAATAGTAGCTGAGTAACTGTAGAAGGGCATTAGCTTTTTTAAAAAGAAATTGTATCCTCCTAAGATACATATTTGTAAAGTAATTTTCATGATAGATTATCACCATTTGGAATGTGTTGTTCGTCTGGTTTACCAGAATTAGCTTCTTGAGTCCACTTCTGCACCTTAATAACTTGTTCCACAACCTTCCATGCTCTTTATGACAGATTTACAGAAATGTATGAATTAATTAGTATTGAGTCTTTGTGAGTTTAAAACTGAAACAATGGGTGTTTCAGCTTCAAAGGAGGCTGTAAGCACCATACTTACCTTGAATCATGCATTAAGAAAAAAGCTTAATTGTTACAGATTACTTTATTCCTTTTTCTTTCTTTCTTTCCTTCTTTCAGCAATGATGCTGTTCCATCAATGAACCAATTACTATTAACACTAAGATATTTTGCCTGAGGCGATTTTCTGATATCTGTTAGAGATTTCGCTGGAATCGACAAGGGGACAGCCAGCAGAATTATTAAAAAGGTTTCAGTGTCCATTGCTTGCCTAGCACCAGCATTCATCAAATTTCCGAACACGCAAGGGGAAATTGCAAAAGCACAGGAGAATTTCTTCAGAATAGCGTCATTTCCAAGAGTTTGTGGCGCCACAGATTTCACGAATAAGAATTGAGTCTCCAGATGGTGACAAAGCGGAAGAATATAGAGGAAGAAAAGGATATTTTTCTTTGTATGTGCAAACAGTGACCAGCTATGATTTAAAAATATTCGACATTGTCTGTAGGTGGTCAGGTTCAGCACATGATCAGACCATTTTCAATCATTCTAGGCTGAAACCTCGGCTTGAAAGTGGTAAGATGGGTAATCGTGTGTTGTTGTGTGATTCTTCTTTTACAGTGAATCACATATGTGTTGTTGTTGTGGTCTTCAGTCCTGAGACTGGTTTGATGGAGCTCTCCATGCTACTCTATCCTGTGCAACCTTCTTCATATCCCAGTACCTACTGCAACCTACATCCTTCTGAATCTGCTTAGTGTATTCGTCTCTTGGTCTCCCTCTACGATTTTTACCCTACACACTGCCCTCCAATACTAAACTGGTGATCCCTTGATGCCTCAGAACATGTCCTACCAACCGATCCCTTCTTCTAGTCAAATTGTGCCACAAACTTCTCTTCTCCCCAATCCTGTTCAACACTTCCTCATTAGTTATGTGATCTACCCATCTAATCTTCAGCATTCTTCTGTAGCACCACATTTCGAAAGCTTCTATTCTCTTCTTGTCCATACTAGTTATCGCCCATGTTTCACTTCCATACATGGCTACACTCCATACAAATACTTTCAGAAACGACTTCCTGACGCTTAAATCTATACTCGATGTTAACAAATTTCTCTTCTTCATAAATGCTTTCCCTGCCATTGCCAGTCTACATTTTATATCCTCTCTACTTCGACCATCATCAGTTATTTTGCTCCCAAATAGCAAAACTCCTTTACTACTTTAAGTGTCTCATTTCCTAATCTAATTCCCTCAGCATCACCTGACTTAATTCGACTAAATTCCATCATCCTCGTTTCGCTTTTGTTGCTGTTCATGTTATATCCTCCTTTCAAGACACTATCCATTCCGTTCAACTGCTCTTCCAAGTCCTTTGCTGATAAGAACAAGAAATGTGGTAGAGAGGTCGTACGGTGTTTGGAAGAAACGTTTTCCAGTTCTATCTAACGGAATAACACTACAGACTGAAAGAGCCGAGGCAATAATTGTTGCATATGCTGTGCTGCACAATATGGCAATAGACACGAATGAGGGATTGCCTGCTCTGGATCCTGCATTCCAGGCAGCCATTGATATGTCTATTGCAGGTGAAAGAGACCAGGATGCAGAAGACAATGGACAGCATGCCACAAGAGACACATTTGTTAATTACTTCAATTCTCTTTTGTAATTAAATGAAAATTTTATTTTATCTGATTTAATTGAAAATAAAATGGACTACCTCCTGGATTGTCTGCCCCCTCTATGTCAACTGTTGAAGAAAAGAATTAAAAATGTTTGTTTCACAGAAATGACAGAATTTTAAATTACATGTACCTAACTTTTTAAGTTAACCGGTGTGAACCCTCCAGGCTGTTAAAATATTTACATTTCATCAAGTATTGTACTGCCAACAAAATAGTTCCACAAAATAATAGCATCTTTCAGGATATTTCTTTCCACGTTGTGAATGCGTACTGTCTTCTTTGATCCTTGCTAATGATGATTACTTTCACTGGGGAAAAGAAAATTTAAGACTTTATCTGACTATAGGGCCTGTTACCTGCAAAGGGTGAAGTAACCCCAGTTTATGGCACTAAAATATAGAATACACATGGTTATACCTTAAGACATCACGTTATGTAAGAGGGCAAGCATATTTACAGCTCTGTGAGACAGACACAGTGACATAGATTCTACCTTAGCACAAATTTTAAATTACATTCCCCAATTTTTTATGTTAATTGGTGTGAACCCTCTAGGCTGTTAAAATATTTTCACTCAACATCAAGTATAGTGCTGCCAATAAAATATTATTTTGTGAAACTATTATTATAAGCACTGCTGGCCCTAGTGTAAACATAAGTTTACAGTTCCCCCTATATAAGATCTAGATTTTGTGTAGCAGAGGATGATGTAAACAGGTAATGCAATATTTGAAGTTTACATTACAATACTGAGAAAATTTATGAACAGAGTAATTAATTTGCTTACCAGTTGTTTCATTTCGCAGTAACTGCAAGCTTGCAGAACTAGAGTCAGATCCATGTAAAGAATTTGCATTTAGTTCCAATGTAGGATGTAGTGGGCTTCTTAAAACTCGTATTGGATTTTTGCAAGTTGTGGTATCTGAAATCAAATCATGCAGTTGACAATAACACAAAAAGACATTAGATTAGAGCTACTTTGTATGCAATTCACATTTTGCAGTGTAGATGTTGATTAATCTGCAGTGCTCAACTCCTTACATTTTGTGTAATTTATCATCTGATGGACTACAGCTCAATGAGTTGCACACAGCTTACCTAATTTAATTCAACAAGAAAATTGTTTGCATTGAGCTTATGCACGAGACACAACATATCTGTAAATGAATACATTATTTGAAACTACTGTGTTTCATTATGAACAAAAATGGGGGGCTAGAATATTACAACACTCACTTTTGAGACACCTGTACGAAGTGCTACCGTATAATGACTTATTTTGAAGTAGTTTTCATGTTTCTTACCTGTTGGATGTGTCCCCACAAGCAATGGCACGCTTACTTCAGACATTTGTGAATAGGGATTTATAATCTGAAACCAAAGGGACACATTTAAGTAGAGATTATTGTAGAAAACCAGGAAGAACAGAATGAAGATCTTACTTCTCCATTTACTTTCCCCTCCCCCTATATTACACATAGATGCTAGAGATAATTATAAAGCCAGAATTAAGTTCTTAAAAGCAACTGTTACTTGTATATTTAGAAGACATTAAATGACAACAGCCTCTAGTTAAGATACGACCCATATAAGTACATTAATTATATTCCAGCAATATAAAGAGGTTTATGGCTGTCCACTATAAATGTTGACATCCTATTCTCCATTTGTATCCCCCAATAAAATATTTAATTACCGCCTCATCATAAAAATGGTATTTGTATATGGAAAAAAAGAAGCAGCAGAAGTGGAGGAACAAACAGTGTTCAATAATTCAGTAAATGTAGTATACTTCCTGTAAAACACCCATTGCTACTGTAGTGAATTAATTATTTTAAAATTTAATGACGACAGAGAGCTAGCCCGTAAATAACACACCCTCGGAATTATCGGCCAAATTAAACTCCGTGACGCCTGTGTTGTCGCTGGTTGTTGCAGTCTCTGAAAAGATGACATGACGTTCAGTATTTCAAAAAGCTGCTTGCCTTTCAAAATAGTTACTACATTAGCTGCCTACGAAAAATTCATCATCTACCATATTGGACGGAATATTCTTACCTAGAAACGTTGCGTCAGCATCAAAATGACTAGTGTGGCCATCTGAATAAAGTTTAATTAAATTGTGTATTTTTGTACACACAATTTCAAATTTATGTTCGACAAAAGGCCCACCGCCAGTCTGGAGCCTATGCTTCCTTAATGCAGCATAATATTTTCTGGTCTCTTCCTTAAGTGTGTCATATTTCTGTCGCAGCTGATCACTGGTTCTGCATGATGTTGTTTGTGAATTGTAGAGATCGCATACTTTCTCCCATGCTTTGTTCTGAGATTTGGAAATATGTCTAATTGGTCAAACGACGAAAACTTAATCATTTAACCAATGATATTTCACAATACATACATTACAAGCTTAGTTAAATGTTTTGACTGACCTTTTCACTACATGATACTGCAACCGTTTTCTTGTTCTCTATTATGCTTCTGAAATCGTGAACGATATCGACAAACTTTAACACATCTTCCAGGGAATAATTTTGGGCTCTCGACCGCTTTTCACTCATTTTAATCGAGCTCTATGGTAGATTAAGCAGGTCTACCCGAAGAGGCACCGAAATTTTTTGAAACAGGTGCGGAACTCGAAGTAAATATACAAAATTTTTAAAAAAGTCACAGCTGCATTTTATTCGCATTTGCACATTATAACCGCCACGGATCCTCACACAAGAAGAAAAACGAGAGCTGCTATCACAGATATGAGTGGCAGCTGAACTCAATAAAACCGTAGGGAGCGATGCAGTCCCTTTAGATCTAGACACAGTTTGAAAGTTAATTAGCCGACCTCTGTGACCGAGCGGTTCTAGGCGCTTCAGTCTGCAGCCGCACGACCGCTACGGTCGCAGGTTCGAATCCTGCCTCGGGCATGGATGTATGTGATGTCCTTAGGTTAGTTAGGTTTATGTAGTTCTAAGTTCTAGGGGACTGATGACCTCAGATGTTAAGTCCCATAGTGTTCAGAGCCATTTGAACTATTTGAAAGTTAACTACGTCCACCTTTAACCGTCAGGAAGGAGTAGTTTAGCTATTATGAAACTAGTCCAAGTCGAATATATGTAGCCAGTGCAACTGGTCCATGCAGTTACCGCCCATTAACTGTCACCTATGCACTCCGTCTTCAGGCCACAAGTGGCCCATCGGGACCATCCGACCGCCGTGTCATCCTCAGCTGAAGATGTGGATAGGAGGGCGTGTGGTGAGCACATCACTCTCCCGGCCGTTACGATGGTTTTCTTTGACCGGAGCCGCTACTATTCGGTCGAGTAGCTCCTCAGTTGGCGCCACAAGGCTGAGTGCACCCCGAAAAATGGCAAGAGCGCATGGCGGCCCGGATGGTTACCCATCCAAGTGCCGGTCACGCCCGACAGCGCTTAATTTCGATGATCTGATGGGAACCGGTGTATCCACTGCGGCAAGGCCTTTGCCCAACTGTCACCTATGACCACAGAAGGATTCTAGAATTCTCTGTTGAAACATAATTATCCATTCTGAGCAAAAGAACTGTGTCCATAGCAACCGGTATGTATTTCGAAAACATCAATGACGCATCTGTCGGAACTGCAGTAAGCTTAGGTAACCGGGTCGGTGGCGTACTTCAGAAAAAGCTTTTGACTAGGCACCACCCTAAAGTGTCGCTGTTGTTGTTGCGGTTGTCAGCCCCGAGACTGCTCTGATGCATCTCTGCACGCTGGCCTGTCCCGTGCGCGCTACCGCATCCTACAGCAGTTAGAAATTCCTTGCTGTATTCATCTCTCGGTCTCCCTATACAATCTTTCCCCTCCCCTCATACTTTCCTTCATCGCCAATATGGACTGTTCCTTTATGCCTCACGATGTGTCCTACCAATCGATCCACTTTTTTAGTCGAGTGGTGCAAATACTTTTCCTCCTTTTTTCGATTCCATATATCTTCATTTACTACACGATCTTTTCATCCAACATACAAAATTCGTCTGTAGTATCGCAGATCAAAGCCTCCATGATCTTCTTCTCTGAACTGTTAAACGTTCAAATTTCTCTTCTGTATATGGCTACACTCCAGAAAAATACTTTCAGAAAAGACATTCTAAGACTTAAATTTGTGTTAGATGTTGAACTATGTCTCTTCTTCGGAAACAATTTTCTTGCTATTGCCAATCTGCGTTTTCTGTCCTTTCTACTTCAGCAAAAGTCTCCTACTAATAAACTCTTCTACTACTACTTTCAGTTCCCTGTAGTTATCTTTGCTATCTCCAAGATTACAAATTGCGCATTCCAGCCAGTATTGTCAAAAGCTTTCCCTAAATCTACGAATGCTACGAATGCTAAATCTACTTACCTTTCTAAGATAAGTCGTTGCACAAGTATTGCCTCGCGTGTTCCTACATTTCTTAGTAAACCAATTCGATTTTCGCCTAAGTCGGCTTCTACCAGTCTCTCCGTTCTTATGTGAATAATGTAAGTATAGAAATGAAAATATTACGATGTCGTCTGAGTCGAAATTTCTCAATTTTTCTGGTGGGCGGAGCGCAGCACATTGTCCTGCAAAGAAGGGAAGCTAATATGCAAACACGGAAGCAATATCCTATATCCTCCAACAGACGCGTAATACGGCCATTATTGTTTGTATAAGTAATTTGTCCACATTTACTGAAGCGTTGTAATAAAGAATTTAACCAAAAGACAAGGACAAAGTTTCAGAATTCAGTCATCGCAGATAAAAGGTGAAAGTTGGTTATATGAACGTGGCGGCTGGAAACGCTTTACTTCCACGTCAGAACTCGTTTCTTACAAATCTTAACAGTGCTGTCGGTGGCAGAAGATTTATCGCGGCTTACCACATGAAACTCGTTTATACACGAAATGTTCAAAATTACCTCTATTTCGCTTTATACATGTACCAACCGGCCACTGAACTGAATTCGGGAACGTGAGAGGATATAATTCCCAGGGTAAGTTAATAGCCAACATCAAATATTAATATCTGACGACGAAGATGTGGTGCATAAATGGGTAAAATTAGAAAGCATTCTTAAATACACGTTAGACCAGTGTGTGTGCCGAACATGGTTTTTAGGGATGGGAAACGCTCACCGTGATTTAATAGCTGTGTCAGAAAGTTGCTAAGAAAGCGAGAGAGCTTCACCACAGATTTGAACGAGGACAAAGTCTAGTTGACAAACAAAAGCTCAGCGTGAAACGTTCCCTTAGAAAAATTATACATGACTGTGCTTAAACTGACACACAATATTTTTAGCGCAACGCAATTTGACTTTCAGTAATCCCTACAAGAGAATGGCCCTGACTAAATTAACCTATACGTTTCACAAATCACTTACCTCACAAAAATCTTCGTTACTCGAACTACTGCAATACAGCGAGCGCCACTACTGCCAGCTAAATAAAATATTCAAACTTCAGAAGGCACTAACTAGTGATAGGCATAGTTAGCAAATGAAAGATTTTAATAGAGAACAAACAATGTATTTGCCATAATAGTCATAATATATATAGCAGTTCATGCCATCCAGTCTTACAAATTTCAAAACTCCGCCATTTCTCTCCCCACATCCACCACTTCTGGCGGCTCACCTCCAACTGCGCAAAGCTACATGCTGTTAACATCCAGCTGCCCAACACTACAATGGCCAACAACAATGCAAACCAGCCACAGACTGCACACAGCACAGCCAGTGGTTTTCAGAGCGCTACGTGGCGTTACCAATATAAGAACCTAAACAGCCTACTTACAAGCGCAGTGAAAATGAGGGCAAGAAGCGTCCAGTGAATATGAAATTAAAATTTGCCAACCCATTTGACTAGAGGCCCTGTGAAGTTTTATGTTACGTGTAAGCGGATGGAAATTATCTGCTCAGCTGCTGACTGGTCATAGCGTCAGTGAAATGGAAGATGACGCAATGCCCAAATAAAGGATTCGGTCTTCCGCAACTGTTTCACCGCGGAAAAACGTAATGCGGTTTCTGCTTCCAGCCACCACACGATCACTAAAATTTGGGGTCTATTCTAGAAAGACTAAGCAGCTATTCCCTTTTGTATTCTACATATAATTTATCAATTGTTGCTTTCAGGGCTCAAGTGATAAACAACAATTATGTTCAATTACTTTTAACACTCAGTAACAAAATAATTAATTCTTGGACATATTGAAATGACGATCATTAAAATTGTTATCTCTACACATGAAAATTTTTTATCACAGGAAAGAATGATTATTAAAAATCCTCATCAGCTCATTTAAATGTACGTTGTCATAGCTGGTCAATGCAATGAATTGGTGGAGAATAAATTTACTTTTTGAACCAATGAAAAAAACTCTCATGTACTCAGTGTGAGGGTAGGTTAGTATACTAGCTTTTGATATTCAGTGGTTTTAGATATCAAAACGCTTTTATACAGGGTGTTACAAAAAGGTATGGCCAAACTTTCAGGAAACATTCCTCACACACAAAGAAAGAAAATATGTTATGTGGACATGTGTCCGGAAACGCTTACTTTCCATGGTAGAGCTCATTTTATTCTTCTCATTTTATTCTTCTCTTCAAATCACATTAAATCATGGAATAGAAACACACAGCAAAGAACGTACCAGCGTGACTTCAAACACTTTGTTGCAGGAAATGTTCAAAATGTCCTCCGTTAGCGAGGATACATGCATCCACCCTCCGTCGCATGGAATCCCTGATGCGCTGATGCAGCTCTGGAGAATGGCGTTTGTATCACAGCCGTCCACAATACGAGCACGAAGAGTCTCTGCATTTGGTACCGGGATTGTGTAGAAAAGAGCTTTCAAATGCCCCCATAAATGAAAGTCAAGAGGGTTGAGGTCAGGAGAGCGTGGAGGCTATGGAATTGGTCCGCCTCTACCAATCCATCGGTCACCGATTCTGTTGTTGAGAAGCGTACGAACACTTCGACTGAAATGTGCAGGAGCTCCATCGTGCATGAACCACATGTTGTGTCGTACTTGTAAAGGCACATGTTCTAGCAGCGCAGGTAGAGTACCCGTATGAAATCATGATAACGTGCTCCATTCAGCGTAGGTGGAAGAAGACATCACCAACAATGCCTGCCCAAACGTTCACAGAAAATCTGAGTTGAAAACGTGATTGCACAATTGCGTGCGGATTCTCGTCAGCCCACACATGTTGATTGTGAATATTTACAATTTGATCACGTCGGAATGAAGCCTCATCCGTAAAGAGAACATTTGCATTGAAATGAGGATTGACACACTGTTGTATGAACCATTCGCAGAGGTGTACCCGTGGAGGCCAATCAGCTGCTGATAGTGCCTGCGCACGCTGTACATGATACGGAAACAACTGGTTCTCCCGTAGCACTCTCCTTACAGTGACGTGGTCAACGTTACCTTGTACAGCAGCAACTTCTCTGACGCTGACATTAGGGTTATCGTCAACTGCACGAAGAATTGCCTCGTCCATTGCAGGTGTCCTCGTCGTTCTAGGTCTTCCCCAGTCGCGAGTCATAGGCTGGAATGTTCCGTGCTCCCTAAGACGCAGATCAATTGCTTCGAACGTCTTCCTGTCGGGACACCTTCGTTCTGGAAATCTGTCTCGATGCAAACGGCTATTGCCCCGTGCTAATCCATACATCAAATGGGCATCTGCCAACTCCGCATTTGTAAACATTGCACTGACTGCAAAACCACGTTCGTGATGAACACTAACCTGTTGATGCTACGTACTGATGTGCTTGACGCTAGTACTGTAGAGCAATGAGTCGCATGTCAACACAAGCACCGAAGTCAACATTACCTTCCTTCAATTGGGCCAACTGGCGGTGAATCGAGGAAGTACAGTACATACTGTCGAAGCTAAAATGAGCTCTAACATGGAACTTAAGAGTTTCCGGACACATGTCCACATAACATCTTTTCTTTATTTGTGTGTGAGGAATGTTTCCTGAAAGTTTGACCGTACCTTTTTGTAACACCCCGTATAATGGGGATCTCCCCACCGTGTGGCGTCTGCATCGCCAAGTATGGCTTCAGCCAATCACCGTCTCGCTAGAGGTGAATACATTTTTATTTCCTTGCTGGGTCGCAGCCTAGCCTTGTTAATCATGAGCAGCCACTTACCCTCATTCCCAGCCTTATTTATGTGAAAGGGAATAATGTATTGTTCTGGGCTTATCCCTTTCTGCACCGAAGCTAGCCGTTCTCTAGCGAAAGGAAGTTTTACAATATCATTAACCACCTGCTCTCCAAAATGCATTTCACTTTAACTTGTTCATGCCAATCCATACATTGGTAGATCGTTTTGTTAGCTTTCGGTACATGAGATTAACTGTAATTGCCTTTTGCTGATATAATATAATTATTATTTTCTGAGGATCTCATACTGCATCGTCCTGTCGTTATGGATCAAGCTCATGTAAGGTCCGTAACATCCGGACGCCTTACACATCTACTAACGAAAAAAAGAAAAGATTTAAAAGAAAGTTTTATATCTCAGCAATCATGTCAACGTTTCTTGCATAATGTTAGCACGTTTGTGCATTTGTAGTATGTTTAATTTTTACTAAATAATTAATGAGTTATCTCTGTGTTACAGGATGGGTGACTGTACCTCTCATTAACTGTGGTCTAGTTAAAGATGCCTGTGTACCATGATTGAAAATTTTAACGAAGCTTTCTAGTACTATGGTAGGGGCAACAGACGTCCTATGTTAGTAGAGAAGGAAGAATTTTTGCTATTGGCATTGCCTCTGCCACCGCCTCTGTGATCATAAATTTGAACATTTGTCAGTCATTTTGGCTACTTCGAAGGCAAAGGCGTTTTGATAATTACTGGCAATAGCCGATGGCTGATATATGTGAGATATTCATTTGATCCTTTTTTTTTTTTTTGCTGTTTGGAATGTAAATGTATTTTTACTTCATTTAACATTCTATACTAAAAGGAAGTGAATGTATACGGTTGCCGTTTTGAGGTGTTTGCTATCAATTGTGTTATTGAAATTTAGTCTTTTCGGTTCTGGAGGCAATTTGTTAATGTTACTCTTGTATTTTTGCATTTTAAAAATAAATTCGTTGGTGTTTCTAGAAAAGTTAATAAATTAATTCTGGCTCAGTATCTTTCCACTCAACACCAGCTCCCTACCGCATTTCAGATTGTAGGACGTAAACTCATGCACTCGTAAGGGTACACGGGGATGCACTTAAACAGGCTATAATGTTAAAGCCCTGTGGTCCTCGAAATATTAGTCACGTGGAAAGCAAAGCTTTTAATACTCTAATGCAGGACGTATATGTTCAACATCTGACATACATCCACCGTTCAAGTTTTATATCCCACTCACTACCCTGATAGACTTAACATGATAAAGGTACTTCCTTCTACACCAGACAAAAACGTAAATTCTTTGTGATACACGAAAAATTTAGCTTTCTGGGGGTGTACAGCCTCCAGTGCTGACATCCGATTAAAGTTCAGAAATTATGCTGTGCTTGCATCAGTCCTATTAAATGATCACCAGCAATGGAAAATGCATCTTACGAGGGAACAGACAAATGCATAGCAGTGGTGTCTGAGATGTGAAATTACACACTACGCTGCACTAACTCCGTAAACAGAACAACTACCAAGCAAATGTACACAGACAGTGTTTGCAGTACCTCACAAACCTCTGTTAGAAAGGAGTCTAAAGAATTGTACGTAAATCACTTGTGTTAACAATTCTGAAGTATTGTTTCAGTGTTTGGTGTTCATACCAAAAAGGTATCAGAAGCAGAGAAATTATCGTGGAACATAAACACATTTCAAGGGCTACACTGTTCTTCACTTTAACACGCTATAATGATAGAGCAGTGTGGCTTCCGAATTATTAGTCGTGTGGAATGCAACCGTTTAATATTCCAATGTAAGAAGTATATTTCCACTCCATGACGTACGTACTTGCTGCAAGTTTCTCTCCGATAAACTATGGTGAAGAACTGTACGGTCACAAAACAGATACCTTGCCCACCAAAGAAAACATCGATTCTTTGTAACACAAACACTACACAGGTTTACAAAGGTGCATGACGCGTACTGTTTACCAAGGTCAAGACCGATTACGGTTCGGAAATTATGATATGTTCACAACAGTCATACAAAATGGCTGTAGGCAGCTGAAAATGCATACGAAGACACAGAGACATCTTACGAGGAATTAAACACCACAATCAGTACCCAGAGGAGATGTAACGTTCTTATCGCAGTTTACCACTGCCCCTGGTAACCCTCCTTTTGCACACAGAAGTCATGGTCCGATGTCAGGTTGTATTGTTCATGTGCAGAATAATATGGCCGTTTTGCCTTGACAACCGTCTCTAATGCCTCCTATTTCCACTATTGAGTTGTGTATATATAGCATCGGTCTACTCTCCTCCAGAAGGCGCAGTGTCATTGGTTGTTTAGGGGGAAGAGACCAAACAGCGAGGTCATCGGTCTCATTGGATTAGGGAAGGACGGGGAAGGAAGTCGGCCGTGCCCTTTGAAAGGAACCATCCCAGCATTTGCCTGGTGCGATTTAGGGAAATCACGGAAAACCTAAATCAGGATGGCCGGACGCGGGATTGAACCGCCGTCCTTCCGAATGCGAGTCCAGTGTGCTAACCACTGCGCCACCTCGCTCGGTGCGCAGTGTCATTGAGTTCGGTCAGTATTCATGTCGTGGTATTTTTCCTCTAATATTACGCATTCTCAGCCAACTTCCATGATTTCCCTAGGTTTTCACGATTTTACGTATTTCATCATATTTCCCCATTTTTACGTACCTCACATCAATTTTTCTTGATTATACCAAGTTTTCCTCGAATCCTACCGATTTTATGCCATTTTTCATATTTCTTGACAGTTTTCCGCTTGTCTATTGTCATTGGTGATATACCCACGTTGATTTTCTACGAGAATATTTGTGCGTCCCATACATCAACCTACTAAAAAATCCTAAGACTTCCCCTCATCCCACTGACTGAAATGCTGCTTTTTGAATAGAACTGTCATGAAAAGTATCGTAACAGTTGCTTCATATCCATATGAGGCTCAAAAGTGGTGCACATGGTGGACACTTTGGAAACTCGAAGTCTGGAAACAATTCCTTGTACTGCTCCGACCCATCAGAGAGCCTGTCTGGAGGACAGTGTGGTGCTGGACTTGATGGAAACTCAAAGCCTGGAAATAGCTCTACATGTTCATTTGACTTCCACTCCTGTGTCTTGTGGGAGCAGCATAGTTTACACGATGGGATGTCCAGCTTTCTATGAGAGCCAACAGATCAAAACATGTTGATGTCAGTTTAGCACCTGACACTGAACTTCAAATATTAAGAGAAAAACAAAATGTATATGGCTGTAGTAGTACACAGCTTCTATGTGTTACAGCAAAAAACAATGTATCAAACTGCTTATGAATAAAAATACTAGAACCCTCTCCTTGCGACTGGTAGTCGATGTTATCTTCCTCCAGTACATGCGACAAAACTTTACACAGATCTGTGGAAGTGACTTTGATCAGTGGTCGTCTGCTGCAGTGGACTAATACATGCATATTTAATGGGATCACCACATATGGTCGATATCAACACAAAGACGGCATTTATTTCCCCATAAATCGGAAGAGAGACCCGCTGTAAATTCAATTTGAGTTCTCTACCAGGTGATGTTAGCCAAATTTTTATAGCTCCTAGTTTTAGTCAGCAGGGTGTTACAAATATAACGAGGAGAGAGTGAGAGAGAAAGAGAGAGAGAGAGAGAGAGACAGTGTGTCGTCAATGAAGACTCAGACTCTGAGGCGTGGCGTCTTATATCGCTCCTCTCTGGAGCCTGTGTATTGGTAGAATTACTCATGCGTGCACAGTGACAGATGCTCTGAAGCAGGTTCAGTCGTGTATGTAGTTACAATCTCCATCTGTTAGAGGACAGTAGCGGACAGAGACATTGAAGAAACAGGCCAAGAAAATGTTTTTGTGAATTGTTCTGTTTATTTCTTGAAGGTTTTTTTGTTTATTTATGTTTGTACAATTTTGTGTGTGCTTTTAGTAGTGTGAATGATGCGTGAATGTGGTCTAAAGTGAATATGTAGATCATTGTCCTACTGATGAACGCTGTACGAACTAGTGTGAGAAAGTTTTAAGAGAGTGTGAATGCAAATAACGGGGAATTTTGTAACATAATATGTTAAGTAAGTTTATAGTAAAAGAAAGATAATTAGAGTGCAAATGAAAATAATTATTAACGTTAAGTATAACCAATACATGTCAATGTTAAATATTTATTTTGGGAAAAAAAATCAGTTCGAAAGTGTGTTATTCGTTGATTTGTTAGTCAAAAAAAGCGCGGACTAACGCGGGAGAATAATGTTTTTCTATTGGCCTTACAGAAAACTGACCTATCAGAAGGGAGTGTTCTTCGCACGTCTTTTCTCTTGGAGATATAGAATGCTTACAGCAGTCTAAAGTGGTCGGAGTCCAGCCTTTCAATGGTACTGTCGTGTGTAGTAAGAGCTCAGAAAGAAAGTATGATTTGCCAGTTTTAGTTGTGCTACATGTTTCAAAAGTATTTTTAAGTGCAGCCATATTTATTCGGTTCTGTTTCTTAGAAAGTACAGAGTTTAAGAAATTTTGTGTATGAGGAGCGACAGTAGTTCCTCGTGGCATATTGAGCAGATCGGTGACTGAAGAACTGTGTGCGTTAGACACCAATAAACTTAATAGCATGGCGAGCATTGTAATTTAAGGACAATCCGTACTTAGTAGCTGTTCAGATTTCTGGAAATACATTAGCATAAACTTGCTAACGTGAATGGAAGAGTTTGTGCATGACTATGTTTGGATTAGCATGGACTTGGCAGTGAACATGTAATTCTCGACTTCAGAATATACCGAAGTTTTGCCAGTATTTCCACCTTTCATTCAAAGTTAAGAGCTTTTGCCGATTCTTAGAATAGTTACATTGTATGCAGCCTGGTGTGAGTTGCAGTACGGTAGGTTTCTGCTCGGCTTTCCTACCGACGATCTGCTGCAACGAGTTCACATTTAGGTGCAGGTAAAGGATGAAAGGAATCACGTCGCAGAAACACCATTACACTGTCGTTTTTCTAGCGTGGTAATCATAGGAACACGATAAAGGAGATTAAGACATGTACATAGCGATATTTGTAGACCGTCATTTGATATTGATGAATTGTAGGCGTTATGCTTCCGAAGTTCTTTGTCCAGTCTGCGTATACACTGCCTGGTTGTGAATTTCCTCCTGTACGTTAGTGTGCCATATTTCTCGTTGCTGTAGCTGTCAGCCTTCTAAGTAATGGAACAGTGGTGTCGGAACTTGATGGGATTTCGACAGTATTAGCAGGGGTCTGTGAGTTGGCAGGGGTCATCTCTGACTCGTGCAAATGATGTGGATTCAAATGCCATATATCAAAGCCTGGAAGATAAGTGAGAAAGGGGGTTGAGAGGTGTGCTCTGTACCGCTGCTTCTAAGTGTTATGGGCAAGCAGATCACAACCTCTCACATTCATCTCGTGAAGTGACTGCAATGAGAAAATTAGGAACTAATACGAAGATTTTTACCAACGGACAATCATTAGCACAAGTTCCGTCTTTTGTTTTCTCGATAAATAAGAGACAACATCCTTCCGTCAGTTTTGTGTGCCTGTAAATGGATGGACTGACATCTTAATAGGTAGACTAAATTTACATTTACATCTGTATGGTTACTTCGTAAGCTATCGTACGGTGAGTGGCGCATGGTACACTGTACCACTATTATTCATTCCTTTTCCTATTCCACTCCTATACAGAGCGAATGAAAAAAGAGTGCCTATATGCCGCCTTATCTTGTCTTCGCACTCCTTGCGCGAAATATACACTCCTGGAAATGGAAAAAAGAACATATTGACACCGGTGTGTCAGACCCACCATACTTGCTCCGGACACTGCGAGAGGGCTGTACAAGCAATGATCACACGCACGGCACAGCGGACACACCAGGAACCGCGGTGTTGGCCGTCGAATGGCGCTAGCTGCGCAGCATTTGTGCACCGCCGCCGTCAGTGTCAGCCAGTTTGCCGTGGCATACGGAGCTCCATCGCAGTCTTTAACACTGGTAGCATGCCGCGACAGCGTGGACGTGAACCGTATGTGCAGTTGACGGACTTTGAGCGAGGGCGTATAGTGGGCATGCGGGAGGCCGGGTGGACGTACCGCCGAATTGCTCAACACGTGGGGCGTGAGGTCTCCACAGTACATCGATGTTGTCGCCAGTGGTCGGCGGAAGGTGCACGTGCCCGTCGACCTGGGACCGGACCGCAGCGACGCACGGATGCACGCCAAGACCGTAGGATCCTACGCAGTGCCGTAGGGGACCGCACCGCCACTTTCCAGCAAATTAGGGACACTGTTGCTCCTGTGGTATCGGCGAGGACCATTCGCAATCGTCTCCATGAAGCTGGGCTACGGTCCCGCACACCGTTAGGCCGTCTTCCGCTCACGCCCCAACATCGTGCAGCCCGCCTCCAGTGGTGTCGCGACAGGCGTGAATGGAGGGACGAATGGAGACGTGTCGTCTTCAGCGATGAGAGTCGCTTCTGCCTTGGTGCCAATGATGGTCGTATGCGTGTTTGGCGCCGTGCAGGTGAGCGCCACAATCAGGACTGCATACGACCGAGGCACACAGGGCCAACACCCGGCATGATGGTGTGGGGAGCGATCTCCTACACTGGCCGTACACCACTGGTGATCGTCGAGGGGACACTGAATAGTGCACGGTACATCCAAACCGTCATCGAACCCATCGTCCTACCATTCCTAGACCGGCAAGGGAACTTGCTGTTCCAACAGGACAATGCACGTCCGCATGTATCCCGTGCCACCCAACGTGCTCTAGAAGGTGTAAGTCAACTACCCTGGCCAGCAAGATCTCCGGATCTGTCCCCCATTGAGCATGTTTGGGACTGGATGAAGCGTCGTCTCACGCGGTCTGCACGTCCAACACGAACGCTGGTCCAACTGGGGCGCCAGGTGGAAATGGCATGGCAAGCCGTTCCACAGGACTACATCCAGCATCTCTACGATCGTCTCCATGGGAGAATAGCAGCCTGCATTGCTGCGAAAGGTGGATATACACTGTACTAGTGCCGACATTGTGCGTGCTCTGTTGCCTGTGTCTATGTGCCTGTGGTTCTGTCAGTGTGATCATGTGATGTATCTGACCCAAGGGATGTGTCAATAAAGTTTCCCCTTCCTGGGACAATGAATTCACGGTGTTCTTATTTCAATTTCCAGGAGTGTATGTTGGCACTGGTAGAATTCTTCTGCGGTCACCTTCAAATTTCGGTTCTCAATAATGTTCCTCAAAACGAACATATGTTTAGCGCTACCATCTATTTTGGCGGAAATTTAATTTCTTGATTTGCAGAATGTTTGGGTGTGATAGCCAGACATTGGAAATATGTTTTTATTACAAAGAAGGATTATCGTAAGGTTGTGGTGAGTGTTTTAAGCGATGTATTTGACGTCTGTCAATTGTTAACCAAATAATTTGATAGGGTAGTGCAAATGGAGTATTTCCCTCTACTTTTGATATCGAAATTGCGTCAGCTGTCCCTTCATCCCCAGCATTAGCCAATAGAAATACAGTATTCTAAAAATGGTTCAAATGGCGCTAAGCACTATGGGACATAACATCTGAGGTCATCAGTCCCCTATAACTTAGAACTACTTAAACCTAACTAACCTAAGGACATCACACACATCCATGCCCGAGGCAGGATTCGAACCTGCGACCGTAGCTGTCGCGCGGTTCCAGACTGAAGCGACTAGAACCGCTCGACCACACCGGCAGGCCTACAGTATTCTGAGGAGAGATGAAAACCTCCGTCTGCGTGTATGGAGACGTTGGTTCACAGACGCAAACAGGAAGTAGCCTCGAGAGAGAGAGACGGAGACGGGAAACGAGTCTGGAATTTCCTGATAAACAGAATGCCGCCTCTTGATGCTTTGCTTGGGGCCGCGAGATCGAAGGAGGCTGATATTTGGCCCGTGGGTGGTGGTATTTAATATCGTGGTCTGTAACTATGACACTGAGCAGTTTTTGATCTCTGCGGTGGCGCCCGGACGATGGAGACACGAGCGGGATACCCCAAACGGTGTCCAGTATACCTCACTACATTCCATTCGTCGGTGCTTACAGTTATTACATAATGGGAAGTGGGGGTGTGGGCAGATATGTGATCTATGTAAGTGAGGGAGTCCTGTCTCCTGCAAACTGATTAAATTAAGTGTGTGCATCAATATATTATTGACATTGATTTGAATTTTGTGTCCTGAGATCCTCCCTCTCCAGCACAGAGCGAGTCTTTTTCCTGCCTGTTTCAAAGCAGGGGAGGGATGGGGGAGTGTGTGCTGAGGGATGTCCCAGGAGGCGGAGGGGGTAATTAATTGACAAGTTTAATTAGTAAGTCAATTAATTCGTTATCAAAAGTTTGCTTGTATTGGCGAGAAGAAGAGGGGGAAGCTTGAGGATTGGGGGTTTCTCGGAGAAGTGGGGAGGAGGAGGGGGGTGGTCAGGGGTTTCTCAGGGGGATGGAGTATCCCCAGGTGGTCATAAATCAACCCTCGGGGGGTCATAAGGCAATTAGTAGAACTACAGGTTAAGGGAGGGGGAAGGGAGTTGGTCAAAATCCAATGAAGTATGCCCCTGAATGTACGCTTGTCTCTGAATGTCTGCAACCTACAATGTGGGGAGACACCCCAGCTACACTACCACTAGCATGGTCACACGAGTAATTCAGGAGAACCGTTATGCAATACGTGTTATTAACAAGAACCTGTAACATAACAAGAGAACATTTCGCTTATTATAATCTATATAGCAGGCATCCTTTAAGTACCAGCAGTGGAGAGATATAGACTGGGTTGGCGAAGCAACACGGGAGATGTAAGAGCACACTTTGTTTAAGACCATACAGACGAGTACTGCATGTGGTGTGGGCCGTAATATAAAACGGAAGACTTCTACAAATGAAAAAAGCACTGTGTAACCGAATTTGGCCACAAAGTGCGGGGGGGGGGGGGGGAATCGTTCACCTACATTGTTGTTAACCCTATCGTCTACCTCGATAGGATTCTTGATTCTTGTCCCTTCACTCTGTGGTAGCAGATACGTGCTAGGCAGTGTAAAGCAGCGTTGATGAAACAAAATGGTTCAAATGGCTCTGAGCACTATGGGACTTAAAATCTGAGGTCATCAGTACCGTAGGCTAAGAACTACTTAAGCCTAACTAACCCAAGGACATCATACACAACCATGCCCGAGGCAGGATTCGAACCTGCGACCGTAGCAGGGATTGAAGCGCCTAGAACCGCTCGGTTACATCGTTCGGCTCGTTGATGAAACCACTACCTAAATACCTACCACACGTATGCCGCGTAACTGTAGCTGAAAGTCAGTTCCTGAAAGTTCATGATTAAAATATCTTGTGTTTGGGTTATTCAGTCTACTTGTAGAAAAGCGTTTAAAATTAGATTACCTCTGTTTTTTATTTATATTGAAACACATGAAATAGCTATCAAGTCCGTATTTAATATGGTGAAATGTTATCATTGAAAGTTCACTGTCTGTCTAACAAATATTCACTCGAAAAGCATGCAGAATTTTAGCGAGTCCGACCCGACTAATTTCACGCTCTACCAGTCACAGACCGACAACTATTCGCGAGTTAAACATTCGGTCATTTCAGTGGTCTCGCCAAAATATTCCGTACAGAGCCCGAAACACGCCACGCTGAGTTGTTACTACGACCAGATAGTTCACACGTTCATATCTCTCAAACTATTTAACTTAGAAACACCAAACTTTCATTAAAATGTTCCTAACTCCAGTCGCTCCAGTAACGATATGTTCGAACCGAAATTAGCTCACTATTGTCTCATCTTACAGGGTATTTTTAAGGAGCGATCTTACACCGTGTTACCGTAGGCCGGCTAGCAAGCGACTCTCTCGAGGTACTCTTCTCTCTGCCCACTTCTCTATTCAGGAGGGAACGGCTTAATTCTGATTGGCTGTTGATCTAAACGAACAATCAGAACGTTCCTTCCTAATAACTCTCGCGAAAAATCTTGCCTTATCCAATCCCTAATTTGATAGTAATTAATGTCAGCAAAACTTCAATTTCTTGTATTACGTTTAATCAAAATAAGTAAAGTGCGAAATGTTCTTCAAATTGGTAAATAAACTTATTCCGCCTATAACTTCCATTCTGGGAGCTTTTATACAAACGCATTCTCACAGAGACATACGTCAACTGAATCATGGTTGCAACATAACTTTCTCATGCTTCGTTTATACAAGGTTTTACGTAAAATTAAATATTAATTTTTGATCGATTTTTGTATTATGTAATGCAAAGTGACTACAATTTTAAAAAGAAAATTCTAATTAATTGATTTTTACGCACTGACGACTTTGTAATGGCTTCAAATGTTAATGAAAGTCAATCTGTTATTGTTCCTAACTTGTTTTTAGAAAGCAATCGTAGGTTTTAGGACTTTTAGGTAATTCTCTTTATCTCCGGTACTATAATAAATAAAAATCTGGAATTTTGACAACATCATTCCATTAATAACAAAAGGATGCGTACCAAATTTGAACAAAATCGGATAATAACTAATGTGGATTATTTATATTCGTAGAGGGTATGACCCTTCGTATTGACTGAAAGTTACGTTATGGAGATCTCACGGTAGACAGCGTCAGCTGTGCTGTGAGCGGAGCGGAAAAAAAAAAAAAAATAGCCATACTGCAGCCACCGTACAAGACGGGAGCTTGCATTACTACAACGAATGTTATCTCGTAATAACTTGCTGCGTTGCACGAGGTGTACAGCGCATTGATAGAAGATAAACGGATTTGCAAACATAAAGCATTTTGGGTCGTTGGGGAAAGACCGAGATCGCCAAATATTCTGTGGAGGGCGAGAAGTCTCTCGCAGCCTCAACAGTTCTAATTTGTGCAGTTTAACTGTTCATGAACGGAGACGGCAGGGAAGCACCTGCGAGTACGATGAAGCGGGCAGCCGGCGAGATCGAGACATCAGTACAGTGCGGCCACCGGCGGACCGAGCAGTGGGTCGCACCTGTGACGAGTCGCAGTCAACCGCCTGGCTGTCGTCGACATCGAGACGCACACTCAGCAGCGGCAAGAATGTAAGCGGTGAGCAGGTTTCAGAAGAGCACTCCTACTGCTGAGGTGACAAAGAGTGAATATTGGAAGTGTGGTGTATCGATAACTATTCTATGCCTTTATGAATGACATTTAGACAGTAAGGCGTTTGACACTGTCCCCCATTGCCATTTAGTGAAGAAAATACGAGGTCTTGTATTCAAGATTTTCTTGCAGATAGAACTCAACACGTCTCTCTTAACGGAACAAAATCGACTTATGTAAAGATAATATCCGGAGTACCACAGGGAAGTGTGATAGGACCGTAGCTGTTTACAATATATATATATATATATATATATATATATATATGTATATATATATATATATATATATATATATATATATATATATATATACATATATATGATCAAGTAGAAAGCATCGGGGCTATTCGCAGATGATGCAGTTGTCTACACCAGAGTAGCAACGCCAGAAGATAGTAAGAATTTGCAGAACGACCTGCAGAGAACTGATGAATGGTGCAGGCTCTGGCAGTTGACCTTCAACGTAAATAAATGTAACATACTGTTCATAATAGGAAAAGAAATTTGGTGACAAACAGCTGGAGACAGCGTCTGCCGTAAAATATCTAGGTGTACCCATCCAGGGCGACCTTAAGTCGAACTACCACATAAAACAAATAGTGGGAAAAGCAGATACCAGTCTCAGATTTATCGGAAAATCTTAAGGAAATGTAACTCATCCACGAAAGAAGTGGCTTATAGAGCGCTTTTTGCCCGATTCTTGAGTATTTATCATCTATCTGCGATCTCTGTGAGGTAGGACTGATAGAGCAGATCCAATGAAGAGCGGCGCGTTTCGTCACGGGATCGTTTAGCTGGCAAGACAGCGTTACAGAGATGCTAAACAAACTCTACTGGCAGACGTTACAAAAGAGGCCTTGTGCATAACAGAGAGATTTACTATTGAAATTTCGGGACAGCACTTTTCAGGAGGAGTCGGACAACATAGGTATTACTTCCCCCGCATATATATCTCGCGTATTGACCACGAGGAGAAAATTCGAGAAATTACAGCCAATACAGAAGCTTACCGACAACACAGGCCAACGATGGAAAAAAAATTTTTTGCTGAAAATTCCTAATTCTTGTGTTTTTTAGGGTGGGAAATCCAAATATGATTCAGTTTTTTAAGAACCACCCACCATTTCTTCACATTTTACAGTTAAATTTATTAAATTAGGCGATTTATTAAAGAAATTAACAGCTTTTATATAGTTAAACTAATTTAAAGAGGTTGGTAGCACTGCTGGAAAACATTTGCGGGCAATAAAAGGTCGATTCTATTTTTGTGTTAACAGATGTTGTTTTGTTTACTGTCAACCTAACCTCACTTTCCCATTTCCTGTACATGTGCTCAGTACAATGTCTAATCATGGTTGTAAAAACTCTGCTGACCGTTTTTGCTATATTTGTGATTAAAAAACACCAAAGAAACATTACAGACTTTGTGAAAAAGGTTTATCTATCATACTTTGGACCTAAACTTGGTGATCAAGATAAATCTTGGGCAGTCCATAAGCTATGTTATGTGTGTGTTGAAGATCTGAGAAAATGGTCCAAAAAGGAGAAAATAGCCTTTAGATTTGCTGTTCCTATGATATGGAGGGAGCCAAGAAACCATTCCGATGATTCCCACTAATGCAGTGTTGATATTACTGCTCATAATTCGAAAAACCAGAAGGTAATAAGCTACCCTAACCTTCCCTCCGCCATTCGACCAGTAGGGCATAGTGTAGATTTGCCGGTTTCTGAACCACCTGATGATTTAAATTCTATTCAGATATAAGTACTTTCTGATGTACAATGTGATTTAGATGAACCGGATGATGATGATGATTTCCATTGCAATACAGAAAGTCTAGAGCTCAAATTGTTTACTCAGACCGAGCTTAACAATTTGGTTAGGGATCTGGGCTTAGCGAAAGAAAAAGCTGAATTGCTTGGCTCTAGATTAAAAGAAACGAACTTATTGGCAGTTGGAACCAGCATATACATGTATAGAAAGAGAGAGCAGCAATTTTCCAAGTTTTTTCAACAAGAAGGGGGTTTAGTGTACTGCTCAGACATTCCCAGACTGACGAATGAGTTTGATATTGAATACAAAAAGGAAGCCTGGAGACTTTTTATCGATTCATCCAAAACTAGTATAAAGGCTGTTTTATTACACAATGGTAATATGTATGCATCTATACCTGCTGGACATTCTGTACATATGAAAGAAAGCTATGAAGATCTAGAAATAGTGCTAAATAAAATAGGCTATTGGTTGGATGATATGTGGCGATCTAAAAGTAACATACATGCTTCTTGATCAGCTAGGTGGCTTTACCAAATTTCCATGTTTCTTGTGTGAATGGGACAGTAGAGCCAGGGATAAACGCTGGTGCAGAAAGAAGTGGCCTGTGAGGGAGTCTTTGAAACCTGGTGAGAAGAAAATTCTACGAAAAAACCTTGTAGATCCAAAAAACGTACTCCTACCACCTCTACATATAAAGTTAGGTGTAATGAAACAGTTCGTAAAGGCTTTGCCTAAAGATGGATCATTTTTAAGTATCTCTGCCAAAAGTTTCCACACCTTTTAGAAGCTAAACTAAAAGAAGGTGTCTTTGTCGGACTTGACATTAGAAAATTGATGTTTGATGTTGACTTTGAATCCACAATGACCTTAAATGAGAAAGAAGCATGGGTATCATTCAAGCAAGTCGTTACAAAGTTCTTAGGACATGAAAAAGACCCAGAATATGTTTCTATTATAGCTACAATGTTAAGAAGTTTAAAACTAGGATGTTTAATGAGCCCGAAAGTTAATTTTTGGAATAGTCACCTCGATTACTTCCCGGACAGTAAGGGAGATGTTAGTGGGGAGCAAGGAGAGCGTTTTCACCAGGATATTAAAGTGATGGAAAAACGCTATCAAAGCCTCTGGAACACCAACATGATGGGGGACTACTGTTGGTCACTTCACATGACACTGTGTCGCGTGGCATTTATGGTCGCAGGGGATGGAATAAGATGAGTGCCATACTTCATTACCTAAAACACCTGGATAGTTTCAGTAAAACCTGCGAGGATGAAAACTCTAGATTTGGTACCGACAATTTTAGAAAGAGTAATGATTATTCCAGAAGAAAAGTAGAAGTGAGAATTAACCGGTATCGTCAGGTTAATAAAGCAAGCGATAATAATGAACCTAGCAGGAAAAATCCTGGGAAAACCCATAGGTTACAGAATAGTCCTTTTTCAGAAAATAACGAGTGCTCTTCTGGCACAGTTAGCACAGTGCATACAGAAAACACAGGTCTTGTGGTAGGGTCTGCACCGAGGGACCAATAAGAAATAATTATAGGCCCAGATATTTAGATGAGAAAACACTTGTTAAAGAATGTAATAGTAGGAAAAGTACAAGGAAAATCGGTTTACATTCTTGCAGATTCAGGTAACAACATATGTGTTATGGGTAAATTTAGTTTTGAAACCAGGAAGGAAGTATGGAAATGCTCAACTTTCGCTGTTACTGGAGTACAAATAGTGGATATAGTAGGAAGTAAAGGAAAGAATATAGAAGAGGAGGTGCTGTTTTCTTTTCTATGCAGCAATTTAAAGTTAAATCAAATTTTCTTAGTAATACCTCTGTGGAGTGTCGATTGTGGTTGGATCCACAATACAAAACGCTGGGGGCCAGCCCAGATGATCATGCAAATTAATTTAAAGGAAGGGGACTGTCACATAACAGAAATGTTGTACAAGGTAACATTCAAAAATGTCAATAAATGTTCATGATGAAACTTGATTGGTGTGTAGAGACAGCAAAACAATGCAATAGATATTTGTTTTGTTCATGCCAAATTTCACTTTTAAGGGGTGGAAAGCACCCCAAAAGGTAATGTGGCATATTCGGCCTGTAGGGAATATCTTCAAAACGACGATATATACAAATTTTTCTCATATAAAGTCTGAAATGCATTTAATGTTCTTGAAAACTGCATAATGGAATTTTGTAATAATTTGAAATATTGCAAAATATATCACCACCCTTAATTAACTTTGAAAAATGTAAACATTTGTTACAATTTAAATTGAAGAATCCTTCAAGCTGCATACATCCACGTGTAATAAAGCTGATTCTGTAAATACCAGTTTTGGAAAATACTCTGCACACATTGTACTCTCAGAGCATTTTCAACACTCCCGACTAAAATATCTAAACATTCATTAATATTCTAGTTATTTATTTTACGTTTTAAATTGTTATTTTACTTTTTACACTCATTATTGGTTTGTTCTTTTAGTTTACTGTTTCACTTATACGTATTTCGTTAATTGAAAACATAAGTAACTCATTTTTATAACACAAAATCATTATAATTATGATATTCTGTAAACAATTGCTTAAAACATAAAATTTTAGTACACCATGCCCATAAAATGAACGAAATCTTTGCACATAATATACACGATGGAGAACATAACATAAAACAAAATTCAACAGAATTTCAAATTGTTGTGGGTGATTCTCTAAATACCCTGATTTGCATAAGGCATATTCCAGTACTTTGATAAGCCATGGCGAAAAGAGTTCATTATGTACTAGTGACTGCAGCTTAATTATATTGTATCTCAAGTGGAGATTGACATTAAAATCCATTAGCAGGACTGCATTTGAAAAATCTTCCCACAAGGTTCTTCCAACATCGAAAGCCGTATCGACCTCATGACTGTACCCATGCAACCGAGACCTTTGACATCACCAGATGAACAAGTTCCTCGTCCCCAGGTTCGATGCTGTATAAGATTCTTTCACACTGACAGCCATAAGGATCTAACAATAATGCAGATTTTTGTCCCTCACTGGGAACGGACACATCTTTCAAGTATCTTTAGAAAAATGGTTCAAATGGCTCTGAGCACTATGGGACTCAACTGCTGAGGTCATTAGTCCCCTAGAACTTAGAACTAGTTAAAACTAACTAACCTAAGGACATCACAAACATCCATGCCCGAGGCAGGATTCGAACCTGCGACCGTAGCGGTCTTGCGGTTCCAGACTGCAGCGCCTTTAACCGCATGGCCATATCTTTAGAAGACCTGGTCATTCGTTTGTTACCGGATTACGATACTATCACAAGCACATTGGGGGCTTCGAAAAGAGATTCTCGAATTCTTGATACAAACTCACCATTAGTTTATTTTAAAACTATGAAAAGGCGAGTGGGTAGGTTGAAAAAACCGTTTTGGCCATCATATCTTTTGCAACCATCTTGTAAGGTTCCAGCTATTCGGAACCTCCACTACATAGGAAAGGCAGAAAAATAAACAGTGAAATGAACTCAGCCACGTGCAATGCTAATCCATATCTGCTGTTAAAGAGCAGTGTACCTGAACGACTATGTGATTAAGGGAATGTGCAAATCATCTTCTGAAATATGTTACTGGACAGATTCAGAGAAATATGGCTACATAATAGCTCAAATGAAGACGCTTTTGTTGTTAGGAGTAGATTGGTTAACTAAACATGTAGTATTATTAGATTTTAAAGGAGCAGCCTGTATTGTGTCAAGTGTTAAGGCAATACGTGTATATTCCATTTGTAAATACAGATCTTAGTGATACACACCCAGAAGAAGAAGTACATACAATCGTCAGATGGCAGATAAGATAATCATGATAAATCTTCAACAGAAACATTGGATGAAAATCAGTTTGCTAATAAACTGAAGAAGAATGATCAATTGTCCTTTAAGGAAAAATCTGAATTATTGGAGTTATTAATTCAACATAAAACATTTTTTCGGAGAAACCAGTGCATAATATCAGAGTATGAATGTAAACTAAAGAACAAACCTTCCTTAAGACACCCTATCCAACACCAATGGCAGCCACTACTTAAGAAATCAAGAAAATGTTAGAGCGACGTATCATCGAAAAATCACAGAGTGAATGTAATAATCTTCTCCTGGTAGAGAAAAAACGCAATGTTTGAGGATGATTAGTTTTGGACGCTATAACTTTAAACGAAATCACAGAAATGGGAAGAAATAGGCCTTCTACTATACAGGAAGTGCTAGCTAGACTAAACGTTGCTAAGTATGTAGAGTGATCAGAAACAGTCTGAAAAGCTTGTAAAGTACACAAATTCAAGCGGCCCACCAGATACAAAGAGTGTCAGTTGTTCTCATAGTATAGATGATAGCGCACGATACTGCTCGGTTTCGATCAGCATTTCTGTCCCAAGTCCAGTTTTTGTATTGCTCTCTTGTTCGGTTTTTGGAAACCCAATGAAGAATGTGTCAGTATTCACGCTAGCATTAGATGTAGTTCTAGTCAAAAAATTGTTACAAAAGATTTACTTATATCTTGACGATCTTCTCATTACTTCTAAGACATGGGTTGAACATAAAGAATTACCCGAAGAGGTATTTTATAAGTTTAGAGAAAAGGGCATTATCATAAAGTGAGCCAAATCTTCATTTGGTAAGAAGAGGTTAAATTCTTAGGATACAATGTGGATGCTAAGGGAATTTTTGCTGGGCCACAACGAGTAGAAGCTGTAGCTAAATGTCCTTACTCTCACAATAAGAAGCAGTTGAAATAATGCTTAAGTACAATAAACTTTCTTAGGAAATTTCTATAGAAGATCATGTGACTAACTCTATTATTACACCACTGTCAAAGCAGACTACTCAGTAGCGCTGGTGCGAGTAGGAAAGAGTAGTTTTTAATAAAATTACTGGGAGTCTGGTACACACGAAACTATTATACCACCCTAACTGAAGTGTGTGAACTGAAGCGTCTCTGTAAAAGTCGTTTCATTGGCTTTCAGAGTCCATTTCCACTTTTACGATACTTAACAGCCTCGCTAGTGTGTCAGTGCTCCTACAATTGAAGCGTCCTCGTCTGCCGCAGACGAAATGGATGCCTTGGCCATGGCATCTGTAGAAAACCCACCCACAGCGATCTGTACTTGCACGCCATCAGCCACCATCACACATCACAGAAGCACACTGTCTTACAGACATTGCTGCATCATGCAAGAATGATATCAGAGGCCGATAGCCTGCCCCACGAGACGAGAAATCTATACAAGGTCTTAGGAACAACTGCTATGACGTCAATCAAGTAACTGAAGTGATTTCAAGCAAGATTCACAATAAGACCACCGACGAGCAGCAGGAAAAGAAACTTGCTTTTTTGCCATTCTGTGGCTCCGTCGGGGGAGATAAGCTGTCTGCTGAAACAACAGATCATATCGATCTTCAGGCCTCCGACGAAAATCCGTCAGTTACTGAGATCACTTAAAGACGCAGGAAGTCTCAGGAGACCTGGGGTCTACAAGATACCTTGTGAGTGTGGACAGTCTCATGTCGGACAAACAGTACCCACTGTGGAACGACACAGGAATGAGGTTTTATCGCCTAAGCTACACCGAGAAATGCGCTTTAGCTGAGCATGCCTTAGAAAACAGACACTGGATAAAATTTGAAGGAACATCCGCCGTGGCTCGCACTAACAGCTTATGGGATTGTGTAATTAAAGAAGCCATTGAAATAAAAATCACCAATAACAGCCTAAATAGAGAGGGCGGGCTGCAGCTCATCACGGTGTGGGACCCAGCAATCGCGAGGTCGAAGCGGGCACATCGAACGCCGAGTCGACATAGGCCTGTATATGGCGATGCCACAGACGCCAATGACGTCACAGCCGGCAGTCGGTGTGTAGAAGGGGCGTGCCAGAAACCTACTAGCAGCTATACTGCTTGACAACGGCCAAGGAGTGCCCGGACAAAAGCTAGTGTCATTTTAATCACTTGGCACGCCTGGAAACCCGAGAGCGTTTTATTCAGTGTTACCACCACGGGAGTCTGCATTATTACAAAGGTTTTCTCGACGTTCATAACTCACCCACTATTTATCCAATTCCTGTCGAGTCCGTTCGAGACCCACTTAGTCGGCATGTGTGCCTACTAGTTTATTTTTAAAAGCACTTCCTAGACTGATTGTCTTACAGAGTTAATTATGCAATTCTCAGTGCCTATGGAGATATAATTATTTTCCTGATTCGAAGCCTATTTACTAATCAGCTCTTATATTTGATTTTGTTGAAATTAGTGTTTGGTATTGTGATAGGATACCTTCAGATGGTGATCCTGTAAAATCTGTTAGAAAAGGTAAAGATTCCATGCCAGAAGGCCTGTGACAAGTCAACCTGTCGCCCCACCGTAAGAGTACGGTTAAATAAGTAACAGCTAAGTTTCATGATAAACAATGAATAAATAAATAATCCTATTTTAAAGTTGAAACAAATGAGCCCTCGGTCACAATTTTTAGTCTTATTAACCAGGTTTCAACATTTCTAAGAGTGCCTTCATCAGAATTTAAGTGTTTGCAGTAACCTGTAACATAAAATGGCTCTGAGCACTAGAACTTAGAACTACTTAAACCTAACTAACCTAAGGACAATACACACATCCATCCCGGAGGCAGGATTCGAACCTGCGACAGTAGCGGCCGCGCGGTTCCAGACTGTAGCGCCTAGAACCGCTCGGCCACCCCGGCCGGCCCTTGTAACATAATTACAAATTTGTGGGAAAATAATTTTTTTTTTAATATATAAAAGTGTAAGAACTGACAAACAAGACAAGACAGAGACAGTACTTACCTGTCACATATGAAATAAATAACAGACCAGAAGGGCTTTAGTTACAATTTTTTTGAAAAAGAATGCATGAAGGCGTGAGCCAGTATGGGCTGCTCATATCTGTAAAGTCACAGGTAGCAATGGACCGAGGCGCCCGTGTTAACAAGTGCGGGCAGGTGAACATAACAAGATTTAGTCACAATTTAAAGTAAAATGTGACTAAAGCTGTTTCGCTTTATATTTATTTTGTACGTGACGTGAAAGTACTGCTTCTTTTGTACTGTTGATCAGTTTTCGGTTTTGAAAACTGTATTTCTATGCTTTTACGTAAGCAAAATGATAGCACGTCTGCTGTTGTCATATAAAACTTTGCCTGTGACTTCAAGGACTAAATACTATTCATTTTAACATTGAGCTGTCTATATTTTAAATGTCAAGTAGCCTACTTGTATTTATGGCTACCAGATGGCACTCTTGGTGTCATGTTCACCTGCCCCCACTTGTTAACGCGGCCGCCTCAGTCCGCTGCTGCCTGTGGCTTTACAGATATGAGCAGCCCATACTGGCTCGCCTTCTGGCCTGTTGTTTATTTTATACGTGACATGTAAGTACTGTCTCTGTCTTGTATTGTTAGTCAATACTTACCCTTTTATAAAATAAATTCTCTTTTCCCATAAATTTGTAATTACACTACTGGACATTAAAATTTCTACACCACGAAGATGACGTGCTACAGACGCGAAATTTAACCGACAGGAAGAAGATGCTGTGATATGCAAATGATTAGCTTTTCAGAGCATTCACACAAGGTTGGCGCCGGTGGCGACACGTACAACGTGCTGACATCAGGAAAGTTTCCAACCGATTTCTCGTACACCAACAGCAGTTGACCGGCGTTGCCTGGTGAAATGTTGTGGAATGCCTCGTTTAAGGAGGAGAAATGCGTACCATCACGTTTCCGAGTTTGATAAAGGTCGGATTGTAGCCTATCGCGATTCCGGTTTACCGTATAGCGGCATTGCTGCTCGCGTTGGTCGAGATCCAATGACTGTTAGCAGAATATGGAATCGGTGGGTTCAGGAGGGTAATAACGGAACGCCGTGCTGGATCCCAACGGCCTCGTATCACTAGCAGTCGAGATGACAGGCATCTTATCCGCATGGCTGTAACGGATCGTGCAGCCACGTCTCGATCCCCGAGTTAACAGATGTGGACGTTTGCAAGACAGCAACCACCTGCACGAACAGTTCGACGACGTTTGCAGCAGCAGGGACTATCAGCTCGGAGACCATGGCTGCGGTTACCCTTGACGCTGCATCACAGACAGGAGCGCCTGCGATGCTGTACTCGACGACGAACTTGGGAGCACGAATGCCAAAACGTCATTTTTTCGAATGAATCCAGGTTCTGTTTAGAGCATCATGATGGTCGCATCCGTGTTTGGCGACATCGCGGTGAATTGCAAGCGTGTATTCGTCATCGCCATACTGGCGTATCACCCGGCGTGATGGTATGGGGTGCCATTGGTTACAGGTCTCGGTCACCTCTTGTTCGCATTGACGGCACTTTGAACAGTGGACGTTACATTTCAAATGTGTTACGACCCGTGGCTCTACCCTTAATTCGATCCCTGCGAAACACTACATTTCAGCAGGATAATGTACGACCGCATGTTGCAGGTCCTGTACGGGCCTTTCTGGACACAGAAAATGTTCGACTGCTGCCCTGGCCAGCACTTTCTCCAGATCTCTCACCAATTGAAAACGTCTGGTCAATGGTGGCCGAGCAACTGGCTCGTCACAATACGCCAGTCACTACTCTTGATGAACTGTGGTATCGTGTTGAAGCTGCATGGGCAGCTGTACCTGTACACGCCATGCAAGCTCCGTTTGACTCAATGCCCAGGCATATCAAGTCCGTTATTACGGCCAGAGATGGTTGTTCTTGGTACTGATTTCTCAGGATCTATGCACCCAAACTGCGCGAAAATGTAATCACATGTCAGTTCTAGTATAATATATTTGTCCAATGAATACCAGTTTATCATCTGCATTTCTTCTTGGTGTAGCAATTTTAATGGCCAGTAGTGTAAGTTATATGCCACTTCAAACATTTAAATTCTGTTGAAGGCTCTCTTAGAAGTGTTGAAACCGAGTTAATAAGACTAAAAATTGTGACAGAGGGCACATTTGTTTCAACTTTAATTTATAAACGGTCACTCAATCAAGCAGCCATGTTTAAAAAAATCGTATTTTAGTACTTCTACGTAAGAGACTGTGTATACATGTTCTATTTACTTTGACGACCACGCTTTGTATCTTCTTTGCATCAGGATCCATTATTCTATTAACCGTCAAGACCAATATGACAGTCACAAGCAGTTTCCCTATATGCATTATAAGTATCATACGAATGAATGGCTCTGAGCACTATGGGACTTAACATCTGAGGTCATCAGTCCCCTACAACTTAGAACTACTTAAACCTAACTAACCTAAGGACATCACACAAATCCATGTCCGAGGCAGGATTCGAACCTGCGACCGTAGCAGTGGCGCTGTTCCGGACTGAAGCGCCTAGAACCGCTCGGCCACCGTGGCCGGCTAAGTATCATACGGAAACTCGAGTGGACGTAGTGTAAAATTCCCAGTCACTATAGTTTAAGTGTGCCGTATCCTAATTGTTCACCAGTCTAGTGTAGTCTGTTGAGGCTAATCTCTAACGAAACTTTTATTGACGCTAAGAGTACAGATTTTGCCCGCAGTACAATGTACGAGGGCCGTACAGTAACTAATGCGTCACCCTTGTTTCTCGGTCAGTTTCGTTTGAAAAAATGCTGCATTTGTAGTGGGACATCGTGGAATATTCCCGCTTCAGCCCTTACCATGTCACGAAGTTCCGACAGTTGGCTTCGCTGTACGTAGCGTTTAAAATAGCGTCTGTAATGGGGGTGTGTTCCGCCAAGCAGACAGCACTCGTTGAGTTTCTTTTGGTGGAAAACCAGAGCATCGCAGGTATTGCCGGGTGCTTGCGGAATGTGTACTGAGACGTGGCATTGAACAACAAAAGCACGGTGAGCCGTTGGACGCGGGCGTCTGCCGTGATCGGGATGAGGTCGCGCGAACCTGCCGGTCCTCCCGCGTGCTGGCGGACGGCGTCATACGAGGGTCACTCCAACATAAATGCACACTATTTTTGTAAAAATACAGTTTTCATTCTGCATGTGTGAAAGTTTTACAGTGTGTAGATACATCCTTCCCGTTTGTTTTCAAACTTAGTTCAACCTGTTCCCGTGAGTCGCGCCGTCAGAGCATGTCTTCAGGATGGCTGCTACACTTGACGTTCGTCAGAAGCAACGTGCTGTCATAGAATTCCTGTGCTGTGAAAATGAGACAGCGGTAAACATCCACAAGAGGTTGAAAAAGGTGTATGGAGATGCTGCTGTCGATCGCAGTACAGTTAGTCGGTGGGCAAGCAGGTTACGTGATGAAAGCGGGGACGGCAATATTGAGGATTGTCCTCGCAGCGGCAGGCCTCGTACTGCACACACTCCAGACAGTGTGCAGAGAGTTAACGAATTGGTGACTGCTGACGGACGCATCACAGTGAACGAATTGTCACGGAAGGAAGTCTTTGCAGAATACTGAAAGTGTTGGCGTTAAAAAAGGTTTGTACCAGGTGGGTTCCCAGGATGTTGACAGTGACTCACAAAGAAACAAGAAAAACGGTATGGAGCGAACTTTTGGAACAGTACGAGAATGGTGGAGATGAATTTCTTGGATGAATTGTGACAGGTGATGAAACATGGCTCCATCATTTTTCACCAGAGACGAAGAGGCAGTCAGTGGAGTGGCATCATGCAAATTCACCCACGAAAAAAAAAAAATTCGAAACCACACCTTCTGCTGGAAAAGTTATGGCTATGGTGTTTTTCGTTTCTGAAGGACTCTTGCTTGTGGACATCACTCCAAGTGGAACCACCATAAATTCTGATGCATATGTGACGACACTGAAGAAACTTCAAGCTCGACTGAGTCGTGTTCGACCACATCGGCAAAAGCAGGATGTTTTACTGTTGCACGACAATGCACGGCCACATGTCAGTCAAAAGACCATGGAAGCGATCACAATACTCGGATGGACAACACTGAAACACCCGCCTTACAGTCCTGACCTGGCTCCATGTGACTATCATCTCTTTGGGAAACTGAAAGACTCTCTTCGCCGAACAAGGTTTGAAGATGATGACTCCCTTGTGCACGCTGCCAAACAGTGGCTCCAACAGTTTGGTCCGGAATTTTACTGTGCGGGTTATACAGGCGCTGGTTCCAAGATGGCGTAAGGCAGTTGATAGGGATGGAAATTATGTGGAGAAATGAAAATATTGTTCCTAAAGGATGTATCCACACACTGTAAAACTTTCAAACATACAGAATAAAAGATGGATTTAAAGAAAAACAGTGTGCATTTCTGTTGGAGTGAGCCTCGTAGACGGATCGTAGTCAGACACGACGTTGCTCAACGGGACGTGTCTGTCGGTAGTGCCGGCACGGTCGTACACCACTTGGCGTACTCAGAGGTTCGTGCCGTTGGGTTTTTCGCCGCCTGGCAGAAGCCCGTGAAGAGCAGCGAAGGACCATCTGTGCGGAACTGCTGGCGTGCTACGAAGCTGATCGTGACAAACCTTTGTCGAACACCGTCACAAACGATGAAACAGGGGTTCATCACTTGGAACCGGAAACAAATCGGCATACCGCCTCCCCTTCGAAGGAAAAAAGTTCAAAGCCGCACCCTCGGCCCGTTAAGTCACGGCGACGGTTTTCTGGCACTCTGAAGGGTTCGTTCTGTTTGATGTCCTCCCTCATGAATTCCAGAATTCGAATCGAGAAGAGCCGCCAACATGAGTAACGTAGAAGTAAATATCCTCGCAGTAGTGAAGCAACTCAAATCACTTAATAAAAGCAAGTCTTCTGGTCCAGACTGTATACCAATTAGGTTCCTTTCGGAGTATGCTGGACTGTGCGGCTGATCCCGGAGGAGGTTCGAGTCCTCCCTCGGGCATGGGTGTGTGTGTTTGTCCTTAGGATAATTTGGGTTAAGTAGTGTGTAAGCTTAGGGACTGATGACCTTAGCAGTTATGCCCCATAAGATAACACACACTTGAACACTTGGAGTATGCTGAGGCATTAGCTCCATACTTAACAATCATATACAACCGTTTGCTCGACGAAAGATCCGTACCCAAAGACTGGAAAGCTGCACAGGTCACACCAATATTCAAGAAATGTAGAAGGAGTAACCCACTAAATTACAGGCCCATATCGTTAACGTCGATATGCAGCAGGATTTTAGAACATATATTGTGTTCGAACATTGTGAATTACCTCGAAGGAAACGGTCTATTGACACACAGTCACCATGGGTTTAGAAAACATCGTTCCTGTGAAACACAACTAGCTCTTTATTCACATGAAGTGCTGAGTGCCATTGACAAGGGATTTCAGATCGACTCCGTATTCCTGGATTTCCGGAAAGCTTTTGACACTGTACCACACAAGCGGCTCGTAGTTAAATTGCGTGCTTATGGAATATCGTCCCAGTTATGTGACTGGATTTGCGGTTTACTGTCGGAGAGGTCACAGTTCGTTGTAACTGACTGTAAGTCATCGAGTAAAACTGAACTGATTTCTGGCGTTCCCCAAGGTAGTGTTATAGACCCTTTGCTGCTCCCTGTCTATATAAACGGTTTGGGAGACAATCTGAGCAGATCACGTTGTCGTTTATAGACTAATAAAGTCATCAGAAGATCAAAACAAACTGCAAAACGATTTAGAAAAAGTATCTGAATGGTGCGAAAAGTGGAAGCTGACCCTAAATAAAGAAAAGTGTGAGGTCATCCACATGAGTGCTAAAAGGAACTCGTTAAACTTCGGTTACACGATAAATCAGTCTAATCTAAAAGCCGTAAATTCAACTAAATACCTAGGTATTACAATTACGAACAACTTAAATTGGAAGGAACACACAGAAAATGTTGTGGGGAAGGCTAACCAAAGGCTGCGTTTTATTGGCAGGACACTTAGAAAATGTAAGAGATCTACTAAGGAGACTGCCTACACTACGCTTGTCCGTCCTCTTTTAGAATACTGCTGCGCGGTGTGGGATCCTTACCAGATAGGACTGACGGAGTACATCGAAAAAGTTCAAAGAAAGGCAGCACGTTTTGTAATATCGCGAAACATGGGAGAGAGTGTCATAGAAATGATACGGGATTTGTGATGGAAATCATTAAAAGAAAGGCGTTTTTCGTTGCGACGGAATATTCTCACGAAATTCCAATCACCAACTTTCTCCTCCGAATGCGAAAATATTTTGTTGACACCGACGTACATAGGGAGGAACGATCACCACGATAAAATAAGGGAAATCAGAGCTCGTACGGAAAGATATAGGTGTCCATTCTTACCGCGCGCCATACGAGGTTGGAATAATAGAGAATTGTGAAGGTGGTTCGATGAACCCTCTACCAGGCACTTAAATGTGATTTGCAGAGTATCCATGAAGATGTAGACGTGTGTTCGTCGCCACGACAGTACAAACGAATTTCTCCTTCTCCATGACAACACTGGGCCTCAGAGGAGCTCGCAAAATTTCATTAGACCCCCCTCATCCATCCTACAGCCCGCACCTCCTACCTTCCGAGTTCCGTCAAATGAAGAATGCACTGCGCAGGAAGCGGCACGTTGATGACGGGGAGGTCATCGACATTGGCTCTGGCGTCGATCAGTAGAGTGCGGGCAAGCAGGCCCTCCCAGGAAGGTGGCGCAAGGCCGTCTCATTGAACGGAGATTACAATGACAAATGGGGTTTTGTAGCCAAAAAAGGGGGAACAATATGGTTTATTGGATTCCTGGCTAAAACAAACCTGCTTTCGAAAAAGTGTTGTATTATTTATTGAACGCCCGTCGTAGGTATGTTGTCTGAAAAATGGTTTCTTATGGTTGTCTGGATAAACTGACAGAACCAGAGGTTGTAGAGAGTTCAGGGAGAGCGTAAGGGAACGATTGACAAGAATGGGGGAAAGAAATACAGTGGAAGAAGAATGGGTAGCTTTGAAGGATGAAATAGTGAAGGCAGCAGAGGATCAAGAAGGTAAAAAGACGAGGGCTAGTAGAAATCGTTGGGTAACAGAAGATATATTGAATTTAATTGATGAAAGGAGAAAATATAAAAATGCAGTAAATGAAGAAGCCAAAAAAGGAATACAAACGTCTCAAAAATGAGATCGACAGGAGGTGCAAAATGGCTAAACAGGTATGGCAAGAGGACAAATGTAAGGATGCAGACGCTTATCTCCAAAGGGGTAAGATAGATACTGCCTACAGGAAAATTAAAGAGACCTTTGGAGAAAAGAGAACCACTTGTATGAATATCAAGAGCTCAGACGGAAACCCAGTTCTAAGCAAAGAAGGGAAAGCAGAAAGGTGGAAGGAGTATATAGAGGGTCTATACAAGGGCGATGTACTTGAGGACAATATTATGGAAATGGAAGAGGATGTAGATGAAGATAAAATGGGAGATACGAAACTGCGTGAACAGTTTGACAGAGCACTGAAAGACCTAAGTCGAAACATGGCCCCAGGAGTAGACAACATTCCGTTAGAACTACTGATAGCCTTGGGAGAGCCAGTCCTGACAGAACTCTACCACCTGGTGGGCAAGATGTATGAGACAGGCCAAATACCCTGAGACTTCAAGGAGAATATAATAATTCCAATCACGAAGAAAGCAGGTGTTGACAGATGTGAAAATTACCGAACTATCAGTTTAATAAGCCAAGGCTGCAAAATACTAACGCGAATTCTTTACAGACGAATGCAAAAACTGGTAGAAGCTGACCTCGGGGAAGATCAGTTTGGATTCCATAGAAATGTTGGAACACGTGATGCAATACTGACCTTAAGACTTACCTTAGAAGATAGATCAAGGAAAGGCAAACCTACGTTTCTAGCATTTGTAGACTTAGAGAAAGCTTTCGACAATGTTGACTGGAATACTCTCTTTCAAATTCTGAAGGTGGCAGGGGTAAAATGCAGGGAGCGAAAGGCTATTTACAATTTGTACAGAAACCAGATGGCAGTTATAAGAGTCGAGGGGCATGAAAGGGAAGCAGTGGTTGGGAAGGGAGTGAGACAGGGTTGTAGTCTCTCCCCGATGTTATTCAATCCGTATATTGAGCAAGCAGTAAAGGAAACAAAAGAAAAATTCGGAGTAGGAATTAAAATCCATGGAGAAGAAATAAAAACTTTGAGGTTCGCCGATGACATTGTAATTGTGTCAGAGACAGCAAAGGACTTGGAAGAGCAGTTGAACGAATCAACAGTGTCTTGAAAGGAGAGTATAAGATGAACATCAACAAAAGCCAAACGAGGATAATGGAATGTAGTCGAATTAAATCGGGTGATGATGTGGGAATTAGATTAGGAAATGAGACGCTTAAAGTAGTAAAGGAATTTTGCTATTTGGGGAGCAAAATAACTGATGATGGTCGAAGTAGAGAGGATATAAAATGCAGACTGGCAATGGCAAGGAAAGTGTTTCTGAAGGAGAAAAATTTGTTAACATCGAGTGTAGATTTAAATGTCAGGAAGTCGTTTCTGAAAAGTATTTGTATGGAGTGTAGCCATGTTTGGAAATGAAACATGGACGATAAATAGTTTGGACAAGAAGAGAATAGAAGCTTTCGAAATGTGGTGCTACAGAAGAATGCTGAAGATTAGAAGGGTAGATCACATAACTGATGAGGAGGTATTGAAAAGAATTTGAGAGCAGAGAAATTTGTGGAACAACTTGACTAGAAGAAGGGATCGGTTGGTAGGGTATATTCTGAGCCATCAAGGGATCACCAATTTAGTATTGGAGGGCAGCGTGGAGGGTAAAAATCGTAGAGGGAGACCAAGAGATGAGTACACTAAACAGATACAGAAGGATGTAGGTTGCAGTAGGTACTGGGAAATGAAGAAGCTTGCACAGGATAGAGTAGCATGTAGAGCAGCATTGAACCAGTCTCTGGACTGAAGACCACCACAGCAACAACATGGTTGTCTGAAAAATGATTTGTTATGGTCTTGTGTGACTTTATTTCAGTTGTATCTCTGTTGATTTGACTTTAGTACCTCTAATGAACGCCATGTTGATCTGCATACGGTAATATACGATGCGAGATTTCGCCATCGGAAGTTCAAGTCCTCACTCGGGTTTGGGTGTGTGTGTTGTCCTTAGCGTAAGTTAGTTTAAGTTAGATTAAGTAGTGTGTAAGCTTAGCGACCGATGGCCTCAGCAGTTTGTTCCTATAAGACCTTACCACAAATTTCCAAAATTATGATGCGAGAAACACTCCACCGGTTTCCTATTATTCTTTGCAATTGCCACTTACGCCAGCATTAATCTAGAGCTTAGAGATAATTTACATGTAGAATTTCTTTCCATTACTTTTATAATTTTTCACAGATGTACGATACTATGCACGCTCTATAATAAAAGTGTTTCACATATTTACTATTTTTAATTTTAGCATGCCGTGCGGTTCTAGGCGCTGCAGTCCGGAACCGCGGGACTGCTACGGTCGCAGGTTCGAATCCGGCCTCGGGCATGGATGTGTGTGATGTCCTTAGGTTAGTTAGGTTTAAGTAGTTCTAAGTTCTAGGGGACTGATGACCTAAGATGTTAAGTCCCATAGTGCTCAGAGCCATTTGAACCAACTTTAGCATGTCTTACATGTGATTTTATCCTTCACATTTAATGCCATTTTTTGTAGCTTCTTTGGTTTTGACAGTTCTATGTGATGATTAAAAAAAATAAATGAAGCTGTCACCAACCCCAAGGCTGGTCTGGATACCGTTGTGATTTACTAGACGCAGTTCTGTTATTGGTGGGACGTCGTTGTCTTAATGCGACCTTTGAACTGACGTACGTAGCCAGTTGCGAGGAGACTTAGAGCTTAATGTCGATTCAGAACCACGGTGCAACTCGGCATTTCTCACGGCAACAAATACTGCCAGAGGTGCAAGGAGTGAAGCGTGACAGGTGTAAGTACTAGGACCGACTGAGGATCGATTAAGAGACGTACAGAACGGTGATCTGGGACTTTACCATTTTTCTTCATTGTTTTGTTTAGCCGTATCACGTAGTACTCCTCTCCAACATAACACTCAAAATTCCTAGTGAAAACCAAAAAATACAAACTTCATATCTCTTATGAAAGAAACATGTTTCTTCTTTCAAAGCAACTAAAACTCCTTTCCAAAGCATAAACATGATATCTATTCGAAAATAAACAGGACTCCTCTTCCAAAGCAGCCGGCCGAAGTGGCCGAGCGGCTCTAGGCGCTACAGTCTGGAACCGCTCGACCGCTACGGTCGCAGGTTCGAATCCTGCCTCGGGCATGGATGTGCGTGATGTCCTTAGGTTAGTTAGGTTTAAGTAGTTCTAAGTTCTAGGGGACTGATGACCTCAGATGTTAAGTCCCATAGTGCTCAGAGCCATTTGAGACATTTAGTTCTTCCAAAGCAAACAACGAGACTACAGGAGTCCAAAGGGAATTACGGAGCGAAGTCAATACCTTGAATGCCCATGTAGAATTAAATACTTTGTTGTTTAGGATTACCGATAGTTTGCCAAATGCACGACTAGATGCTTGTAATCTGAGGCAGGCCATTGAAACTAGCTCAACTAGTCGTTTGAGCAGTGTTTTGCTGCATCCTAAAGATTTTTTGGCATTGCTAATAGCTATGGAAAGGAAACTAACTAATCCTGCGACTATGATCCTACCTGTCAATATGCAAAATTTGTATTTCTACTACCAATTGAGTGATGTAGATGCAATCATGATGGACAATGAACTGGCTCTAATTGTCACCATTCCCTTAGCAGACTCCAGCATCACTTTGAAGTTTACCGCGTGTATACCTATCCAGTATTTTGGGCGCCCCTCCATACCTATGTTCAGTACCAACTGCGGGTGTACTTTTTAATTAGTCAGGACCGAAGATATTTCTTAGCTTTATCTCAGAGCACTTTGCGCGAGTGTGAGCAAACAAAAAAAGTTGTTTGTCCTTCGAATATCATATTTTTCGACAGTAGGGCATACAGCTGTGAGAGAGATATTTTCCATGAATGTTCAACCACGGAACTACTGTCCCAGGAACCTGAAAACACTCACTCAACCCTTCCTACAACGGTTCGCAGAAGGTATGATCTACTCTTTCAACTCAACAATTGACCTGACCTTCATGTGTAACAAGTCGTTCTCCTCCACTACCCAAAAGATACAAGGTAGTGGTTTTGTGGTAGACATAGAAAACTGTGAGCTGTCAAGTGACTTTTTCCATGTACCCCAAGCAAACAAGCAAACAAGACTCCCCTTTTGTAGCGAACTAGTCTCCTTTTGTGATAAAAACAAAGCTCCTCTTCTAAAAACGAACAAAATTCCTACACCATCGAGCTAAAAACGATGGTGATATAAGGGCTTCTACAAAATAATTTCTAATAGCGGTGTAGTTTTTTGGGTTAAAGTAGGTTTTACTCATTACGTATTTTTCAGAGGAGCATTTCACAATGAGGTTTTATTTCCCGAAAAAAGTGATGAATTTTTGTTTTTAAGAAGTTTTAGTGTCCTCGGAAGACGGTCTTTCTACATAATTCATACCTCTGTTTCTGGAAGATCTGTATAAAGAATGTGACATATCGTAATATTTGACCTTCACGTATCTACATCTACATCCATACTCCGCAAGGGACCTGATGGTGTGTGACGGAGGGTAGTTTGAGTACCTCTATCGGTTCTCCCTTCTATTCCAGTCTCGTATTGTTCGTGGAAAGAAGGATTGTCGGTTTGCCTCTGTGTGGGCTCTAATTTCTCTGATTTTATCCTCATGGTCTCTTCGCGAGATACATGTAGGAGAGAGCAATATACTGCTTGACTCCTCAGTGAAGGTATGTTCTCGAAACTTCAACAAAAGCCCGTACCGAGCTACTGAGCGTCTCTCTTGCAGAGTCTTCCACTGGAGTTTATGTATCATCTCCGTAACGCTTTCGCGATTACTAAATGATCCTGTAACGAAGCGCGCTGCTCTCCGTTCAATATTCTCTATCTCTTCTATCAACCCTATCTGGTACTGATCCCATACCGGTGAGCAGTATTCAAGCAGTGAACGAAAGAGTGTACTGTAACCTATTTCCTTTTTTTTCGGATTGCATTTCCTTAGGATTCTTCCAATGAATCTCAGTCTGGCATATGCTTTACCGACGATCAACTTTATATGATCATTCCATTTTAAATCACTCCTAATGCCTACTCCCAGATAATTTATGGAATTAACTGCTTCCAGTTGCTGACCTGCTATATTGTAGCTTAATGATAAAGGATCTTTCTTTCTATGTATTCGCAGCACATTACACTTGTCTACATTGAGATTCAATTGCCATTCCCTGGACCATGCGTCAATTCGTTGCAAATCCTCCTGCATTTCAGTACAATTTTCCATTGTAGTCAGTGCTGCCGACTGCCACGTGGGAGACTCTGGTTCGATTCCCGTTACTGCCAGGGGTTTCCTCTCGGTGAGAGCACTGGACTGGCACTGGACGGGCACAGTCAGCCTCGTGAGGCCAGCTGAGGAGCTGAGCTGCTCGACCGATCAGCAGCGAGCGATTCCGAGGACCGGGAGAGCGGCGCGCTGACCACGTCCCCCTGTGTAAGGCATCCGATGACGCCACTGCCACAGGACGACGCGGCGGTCGGCCGGCCCACCTGGGACCAGAACGCCGAACTTAACTTACCACAGTATATGTCGGTGAATCCTCGGGAACCCCGCGTCGCTTATTGAGGAGTGAGAGTCTAGACGGTCCGACGCGGAACGCGAGCGTGAAGTCCCTCTCCCCTCTCCACGACGTCCGCTCATCAAGGCGCCACCGGCCGGCGATTGACCTCGTCACCGGCGGGCAGCCGCGCGGCTGAGGTTGGCAGCCCTGCTGCCGGCGTTGCAGGAAGTGCGCGCGCGCGCCAACTGCGAAGCCAGTCCGGGCCCGGGATCGCTTGTCAGCCTGGACTGCCGGTGTCCAGTGCGAGGGCTGTGCAGGAGGAAGTGGGGAAGTGGCCGCCGCTCTGGACTGCTCGCATTCGGCGGGACGGCGCTTCGAGTCCCCAGCTGGCCAGCCGGACGCGGGTCTTTCCCGGTTTCCTTAGATTTAGATCTAGGGTTGCCAGACGCACGCTTGTAGCCGGATCGATACGAAAATTTCCCTTCTTCTTGGTGCGGTGCAAACTTTTGTCCGCACGTCAAATGTTAGCATTTTGGAGTTCAGGCCTAACTACTTACACTACTGGCCATTAAAACTGCTACACCAAGAAGATGACGTGCTACATACGCAAAATTTAAGATGCTGTGATATGCAAATGATTAGCTTTTCAGAGCGTTCACACAAGGCTGGCGCCGGTGGCGACACCTACAACGTGCTGACATGAGCAAAGTTTAAAACCAATTTCTCATACACAAACAGCAGTTGACCGGCGTTGCCTGCTGAAAAGTTGTTGTGATGCCTCGTGTAAGGAGGAGAAATGCGCACCATCACGTTTCCGACTTTGATAAAGGTCGGATTGTAGCCTATCGCGATTACGGTTTATCGCATCGAGACATTGCGACTCGCGTTGGTCGAGATCCAATGACTGTTAGCAGAATATGGAATCGGTGAGTTCAGGAGGGTAATACGGAACGCCCTGCTGGATCCCAATGGCCTCGTATCACTAGCAGTCGCGATGACAGGCATATTATTCGCATGGCTGTATCGGATCGTGCAGCCACGTCTCGATCCCTGAGTCAACATCCATCTGCACGAACAATTCGACGACGTTTGCAGCAGCATGGACTATCAGCTCGGAGACCGTGGCTGCGGTTACCGTCCACGCTGCATCTCAGATAGGAGCGCCTGCGATGGTGTACTCAACGACGAACCTGGGTGCACGAATGGCAAAACTTCATTTTTTCGGACGAATCCAAGCTCTGTTTACAGCATCGTGATGGTCGCATCCGTGTTTGACGACATCGCGTTGAGCGCACATTGGAAGCGTGTATTCGTCATCGCCATACTGGCGTATCACCCGGCGTGATGGATGGGGTACCATTGGTTACACGTCTCGGTCACCTCTTGTTTGCATTGACGGCACTTTGAACAGTGGACGTTACATTTCAGATGTGTTCCGACCCGTGGCTCTACCGTTCTTTCGATCCCTGCGAAACCCTACATTCCAACAGGATAATGCACGACCGCATGTTGCAGGTCCTGTACGGGCCTTTCTGCATACAGAAAATGTTCGACTGCTGCCCTGGCCAGCACATTCTGCAGATCTCTCACCAATTGAAAACGTCTGGTCAATGGTGGCGGAGCAACTGGCTCGTCACAATACGCCAGTCACTACTCTTGATGAACTGTGGTATCGTGTTGAAGCTGCATGGGCAGCCGTACCTGTAGACGCCACCCGAGCTCTGTTTGAGTCAATGCCCAGGCGTATCAAGGCCGTTATTACGGCCAGAGGTGGTCGTTCTGGGTACTGATTTCTCAGGATCTATGCACCCAAATTGCGTGAAAATGTAATCACATGTCAGTTCAAGTGTAATATATTTGTCCAATGAATACCCGTTTATCACCTGCATTTCTTCTTGGTGTAGCAATTTTAATGTCTAGTACTGTATATTTTATGATCTTGCAGTACCAAATTTTGCGATGCGGACAATGTTCTTCACGCTAGGGCGCGATAATAGGATGCGAGCTGCGACGTATTTGACGTCAGAAGCGGAAATGCGTTGCGTTCTTCCACTCCACTCGAGAAGGTACTCGGTTTCGTTCACTTCGGCAGTACGTTCGGCACTTGATGGCAAGCCTTCGTGCATTTTCCGTTTTAGAATTGATTTCTTTGCGGTAGTAGTGTGTTCAAAATGGATGGGAGCGTGACAAATCTCACGAAATGTAAATGAGATATTCAAACCAGCACACACCGGAATAGAAGACTGTAAGTGTATCGCTCAATTTGGGAAAAATAATTTACAAAACTGCGGTCAGTTCCAGGAGACGCATGTAAGGCAAGGTGTACTTTACGTGTTGGAAAAGCTGGAGACGGATTTCCCATTTCACACGGCGGCGTAACCGATGTTAGGCATTATTTTAACACTGTTAACCACAACCGCAAAAACTTAACATCGGTACAAGCCACGCCAATGAAAAGTCTCTACAAACTGGACTCCTTCGAAGCACACGAGGTATGTAGCAGTAGTTGGATGCTAATTCTAACAATTCTAGCTGCGCGGGATTAGCCCAGCGGTCTGAGGCGCTACAGTCATGGATTGTGCGGCTGGTCCCGGCGGAGGTTCGAGTCCTCCCTCGGGCATAGGTGTGTGTGTTTGTCCCTAGGATAATTTAGGTCAAGTAGTGTGTAAGCTTAGGGACTGGTGACCTTAGCAGTTAAGTCCCATAAGTTTTCACACACATTTTTTAACATTTCTAATTTTCAGGGTAATAATAGTTCTATTCAGGAAATTACAAAAAGGCGCAATTAATAGTGCTTTCTTCGTTTCAGATAACTGCACCTGAGCTTACATGTAATTTTTTTATTACATGTATTGTACAATTACTCTAATTATGATGATAGATGCCGTTATTTTTACAAGACTCTGCTGCCTAATGAAAAAATGTTGAGAATTCCACTATCAACTGAAAAGTACTCCTCTTAATTGTGTATTATGAAGCAAATGCGCACTAAAAATGATTTTAGGAAAGTTAATTTCGATACACGAGTTCCTATTTTTCCTCACTGAAACCTGGCAACCCTACCTAAAACGTTCAAGCAAAATACCGGGATCGACCCTTCGAAAAAGAGGCAAGCGTTTTCCTCTCCCCTCCTCCCTCCAACCAGAGTTTGTGCTCCGCCACTAATTACGAAGACATCGACGGGGCGATAAACCCTAAACTTCGTTTCTTTTATACCAAGAGGTGCAGCAGATAGCTGAAGTATTGGATTGTTCAAATCAAATGTGTGTGAAATCTTATAGGACTTAACTGCTAAGGTCATCAGTCCCTAAGCTTACACACTACTCAATCTAAATTAAAGGACAAACACACACACCCATGCCCGAGGGAGGACTCGAACCTCCGCCGGGACCAGCCGCACAGTCCACGACTGCAGCGCCTTACAGCGCTCGGCTAATCCCGCGCGGCGAGGTATTGGATTGTCCCTTTCAGTAGGCACATCTATAGGATTACTCTCTGCAGTTCACAGGTAAGTGTTTGGCTGAGAGCGCAGCACACACAACCACGTTCACACCATTTGTCGACCGTTTCACTCTCGAATCGCAGGTGGCAAAAAATGATCACCTAAATCTTCCAATGCATGCTCTGATTTCTCTTATTTTGACACGACGGTCACTTCTCCCTTTGTCGCTGAGAGTCAACTAATTATTTTCACATTCGGAGAAGAAAATTGGATATTGGATTTTTCTGAAAAGATCTCGCACAATAAAAAAGTGGTTTTTTTAGTGACTGCCAGCCCAAAGCGATTACCATATTCGTGACACTCTCTCCCCTGTTTTGCGACGGTACAAAACGTGCTGCCCTTATTTGTACTTTTTCGATGTCCTCGGTCAGTCCTACCTGGTGAGGACCCCGTGTCGAGCAGCAGGACCCCATAAGAGTAGGATGGGCGTGGAGCAGGCCTGTTGTGTCTTCTAAGCGTTCAGCCAGTAAAACTGTGGTCCGCCTTCCCCAGAACGTTTACTATGTGATGGTGTTCCCCAGATACGAGTATTTAGTTGAATCAACGTACTTTAAACGTGCGTGATTTAACGTGTAGCCTAAATTTAATGGCATTTTTTAGTACTCATGTGGAGCACGACACGCTTTCTATTGTTCAAGATCAGTTGCTACTTTTAGAATGTAATTTGTATTGACTTTACTAGAAGGTAAACGACAACATCATCTGAAAATTATCTGAGACGGCTGCTCAGATTCACTCCTAAACCGTTTACGTGCTGTAGATTAACAACAGCAAGGGCATTTTCCTTGGGGAACCCAAGATATCAATTCTGGTTCGGTAGATGACCTCCAGTCTGTTGTTACGAATTGTGACCTCTCTGGCAGGAAATCAGGAATCCAATTGCATAACTGAGGCGACACTCCACACACATGCAATTTGATTAGAAGCCGTTTGTCAGGAAGGGTGTGGAATACAGAATCAACATGACATCCCCTGTTGATAGCATTCATTACTTCGTGTGAATAAAATATTTTTTAAAAGTGGATAATGAATGAATTTCAAACAGAAGCACCGTGCTGCTACTGACAAGGGAAGCTCCCCATCGCACCCCCGTCAGATTTAGTTATAAGTTGGCACAGGCTCTCCTGCGCAGGAGAGCTTCTGTAAAGTTTGGAAGGTAGGAGACGAGGTACTGGCAGAAGTAAAGCTGTGAGTACCGGGCGTGAGTCGTGCTTCGGTAGCTCAGTTGGTAGAGCACTTGCCCGCGAAAGGCAAAGGTCCCGAGTTCGAGTCTCGGTCGGGCACACAGTTTTAATCTGCCAGGAAGTTTCATATCAGCGCACACTCCGCTGCAGAGTGAAAATCTCATTCTGCAATACGTAAGTGATTAACACTGCAAGGCTACAGGTTGATGTAAGCGCGAGATAAGCCGTTGCAAATGTGAAATGCTGGTACATTAATAACCGGTGTAATTGCCATAATGTTGAATGCAGGCTTGCAAACGTGCATGAACTATGTTGTACAGGTGCCGGGTGTCAGTTTGGGAGATGGAGCTCCGTGCCTGTTGCACAGGGACGGTTAATGCTGCACGAATGCATGGTGCCCATTGTTTTGGACATGTCCGAAAGAACAGACGCCACACATTCATATAATTGATAGGCCTGGCTGGACAATCGATCCACTTTCTGCAGTGCCGATGCACAAATACGAGGGTCACTCCAAAAGAAATGCACACTATTTTTTATTTAAATCCATCTTTTATTCTACATGTTTGAAAGTTTTACAGTCTGTAGATACATCCTTTAGGAACAATATTTTCATTTCTCCACATAATTTCCATCCCTCTCTACTGCCTTACGCCATCTTGGAACCAGCGCCTGTATACCCGCACGGTAAAATACTGGACCAACCTCCTGGAGCCACTGTTTGGCAGCGTGCACAAGGGAGTCATCATCTTCTAACCTCGTTCCACGAAGAGAGTCTTTCAGTTTCCCAAAGAGATGATAGTCACACGGAGCCAGGTCAGGACTGTAAGGCGTGTGTTTCAGTGTTGTCCATCTGAGTTTTGTGATCGCTTCCATTGTTTTTTGACTGACATGTGGCTGTGCATTGTCGTGCAACAGCAAAACATCCTGCTTTTGCCGATGTGCTCGAACACGACTCAGTCGAGCTTGAAGTTTCTTCAGTGTCGTCACGTATGCATCAGAATTTATGGCGGTTCTGTAGTGTTGGCAGTTAGCCAACACTACGCACACTAATTGAGAGAGGAGGCCGAAATGCACGCGTTAAACTCACGCAGGCTGGCGTGAGATCTGAAACAGGATACGGAATGAATGCTATAAAGAAAAGTACGTAGCTGCTGGAATACTTAACTTTAATCCATCATTTGTATACATCGTTCTTGACGGTACGGTATAAAGAATATGAACTGTTGATGGCGCCTTGCTAGGTCGTAGCCATTGACTTAGCTGAAGGCTATTCTAACTATCTTCTCTGAAAATAAGCGAGGCTTCGTCAGTGTTGCATCGCTAGCTAAGTCGTCCGTACAACTGGGGCGAGTGCTAGTAAGTCTCTCGAGACCTGCCGTGTGGTGGGGCTCGGTCTGCGATCACTGACAGTGGCGACACGCGGGTCCCACATGTACTAATGGACCGCGGCGGATTTAAAGCTACCACCTAGCAAGTGTGGTGTCTGGCGGTGACACCACAGGTTCCACTTGGCGTGATGTCCACAAGCAAGAGTCCTTCGGAATCGAAAAACACCGTAGCCATAACTTTTCCAGTAGAAGGTGTGGTTTTGAATTTTTTTTTTCTTGGGTGAATTTGCATGATGCCACTCTATTGATTGCCTCTTCGTGTCTGGTGAAAAATGATGGAGCCATGTTTCATCACCTGCCACAATTCTTCCAAGAAATTCATCTCCACCATTCTCGTACTGTTCCAAAAGTTCACTGCATACCGTTTTTCTTGTTTCTTTGTGAGCCACTGTCAACATCCTGGGAACCCACCTGGCGCAAAACCTTTTTTAACGCCAACACTTTCAGTATTCTACAAACACTTCCTTCCCCTATCCCAACGTAGCATGACAATGCGTTCACTGTGGTGCGTCTGTCAGCAGTCACCAATTCGTTAACTCTCTACACATTATCTGGAATGTGTGCAGTACAAGGCCTGCTGCTGCGAGGACAATCCTCAATATTGCCGTGCCCGCTTTCATCACGTAACCTGCTTGCTCACCGACTAACTGTACTACGATCGACAGCATCTCCATACACCTTTTCCAACCTCTTGTGGATGTTTCCGACTGTCTTGTTTTCAGAGCACAGGAATTCTATGACAGCACATGTTCCGATGAAGTGGCGACAAACTCATCCATAGCAGCTGCACGTGTGTGTGCCGAACGTCAATTTTTTTTTTCTTTATTGAAATTCAATTCCCCCGAAGGGGGCGGGCTGGCAGCAGCTTACAAGGGAACCTCCCCATCGCACCCCCCTCAGATTTAGTTATAAGTTGGCACAGTGGATAGGCCTTGAAAAACTGAACACAGATCAATAGAGAAAACAAGAAGAAGTTGTATGGAACTATGAAAAAAATAAGCAAAATATACAAAATGAGTAGTCCATGCGCAAGATAGGCAACATCAAGGAGAATATGAGCTCAGGAGCGCCGTAGTCCCGTGGTTAGCGTGAGCAGGTCCCTGGTTCAAATCTTCCCTCGTGTGAAAAGTTTAATTTTTTATTTTCAGACAATTATTATCTGACAGACTTTTATGTTTTCATCACTTTTTTGGGAGTGATTATCACATCCACAAGAAAATCTAAATCGGGCAAGGTAGAAGAATCTTTTTACCCATTTGCCAAGTGTACAAGTTAGAAGGGTCGACAACATATTCCTGTCATGTGACGCACATGCCGTCACCAGTGTCATATAGAATATATCAGACGTGTTTTCCTGTGGAGGAATCGGTTGACCTATAACTTTGCGATCAAATGTTTTCGGTTCCCATTGGAGAGGCACGTCCTTTCCTCTACTAATCGCACGGTTTTGCGGTGCGGTCGCAAAACACAGACACTAAACGTATTACAGTGAACAGAGACGTCAATAAACGAACGGACAGATCATAACTTTGCGAAAATAAAAAAGTAAACTTTTCACTCGAGGGAAGACTTGAACCAAGGATCTATCATTTCGCAGCTGCTCCGCTAACCACGGGACCACGGCGCTCCTGGTCTCACCCTATCCTTGATGTTGCCTATCTTGTCCATGGACTACTCAATTTGTATATTTTCCTTATTTATTTCATAGTTCCACACAACTTCTTCCTGTTTTCTCGATTGATCTGTGTTCAGTTTTTCAAGGCCTATCCACTGTGCCAACTTATAACTAAATCTGAGGGGGGTTCGATGGGGAGGTTCCCTTGTTAGTATGCCGCTCTTCAGCCTACAGACTTTGCTTTAAAAAGGTGAAGGTAATATATAATAAAAAACGGGTGATAAAATCGGAGACTTAAAGGGTAACATGGCGAAAAAATCGTGGAACTTAAAACAAAGAACAAAGGGATGATGATGCTAATAAAATACATATGAAACAGACAGGTAAAATAATAGACAGACAATTAAAAAACACGGCGACAGTCTGGTTTCCGTTCGCAAAAGACATAACATTCACACCCAGCGACAGCATTGTTTCTGTTCGCAACACGAGAAAAGACTAAACAACACTGAACATTCACTGGAACACTGCACTAAAATATGACATACCACAGCCGAGAGCAGGTGGGGGGAAACTGGACAGATGATGGGAAAATAAAAAAGGGAGGAAGGGGAGGAAAAGCGAACGGGGGGAGGGGGGAAAGAAGCCAATGGAGGATGAAGACCCATAAGATGGGCGGGGGTGCTGGGAAGACGCGACAGGGAGTGGGGAAGGCAGAGGACGGTAATACAAAAGGACTTGGGGGGGGGGGGAGAAGGGAGGTAGGGTGAGGATGGAAGGGGGGAGCCCAGGGAAAGGATGGAGGAAAGGAGGGGGGTGAGTACAGAGTTGATAGGAGGGATAAATGGAGGGAGAGAGGGCATGATCTGGGAGGGGGAGTTGATGGAAGCCACCTTGGGAAAGGAGATCAAGGGTGTAGAGATGGAGGGTAGGGGGCACACAACAGTGAAGGCGTAGTAGGTGGTGGGGATGGGAGAGGAGAGGAGCAACCAAGGGGTGAGGGGGATCAAGGCAGCGGGAGGTGTAGAGTATGCGGATATGTTCGAGGAATAGGAACAGATGGGGGAAAGGAATGAGATCATAGAGGATATGCGTGGGGGACGGGAGGTGTATATGGAAGGCGAGGACTGGAGTGACTTAAAGAATTTGGGGGGGGGGGGGCAGATATCCAGGCGGGACTGGCATAACAGAGGATGGGACGGATTAAGGATATGTAGGTGTGGAGGATGGTAGAGGGGTGCAACCCCCATGTTCGGCCAGAGAGGAGTTTGAGAAGTCGCGGTTGTGGGACGAATGTCAAGTGTAGTAGCCATCTTGAAGACATGCTGTGACGGCGCCGCTCAGGGGAACAGGTTGAACTAAGTTTGAAAACAAGTGGGAAGGATGTATCTACACACTGTAAAACTTTCACACATGCAGAATGAAAACTGTATTTTACAAAAATAGTGTGCATGTTGTGCTGTGTGCTCCTGCGATTTGATTGTTCTGGTGTAGTGTGTTCGATCTCTTTGGATTTGCTTTGCGGTGTTCGGGTTGGTGCGCCCTCTGGGATTCCATGCAGGAAGCCGAAAGGGGAGTCTCGGGGAGAGAGAGACGAGCGGGCTGGGGAGCAGGATACAGGGGCTGTTGGAGTGGAAGGCTGAGCAAAAAATTGAGGATAGAATATAAAATTTTAATTTATTATGCAAGAAAATTCATGCAAGTTACTGGTAACAACATATTGACATATAACTTGTTCAATTTAAATGCACATCAGCTGATTTAACATGAATCATCAACAAGTTATCTATCATCAAACAATCTGCGAACATGAGATTTAAACCTTTCCCAAAAATTACCAAACTGGTCACTGTACTTAAGCCTTACATAGCCTAATGGGCACAATGGCTTACAGGAAATAATATCACACATATATAGCAATATCTGCCCTGAAAGGGGTTTGCAAAACAGTTTAACACTCAACAGTAGTGAGTAAGAGAAAAGGACAAAAAAACACACACTGCACTTACAATGAGCCTTGAATTATTCCTAGCTGTGGTTAAGATTGAATTAATTTTAACCCAACAGGTAAACAGTGGTGTCACAGTAGACTTGAACTTTACTTGACTAGCGTGACAATTTGGGCATCCCTTAACTGACATAAGTTCAGTAACAAACTGAAATGCAATTTAAAGACACTCAAGTAAGGGTACTGTGAAACACTTCATCAACAATTTAAGCAAACACACCCACCTAGGCACTCCAGTTCATACGTAAATCAACCAGGGCACAAGTCAGTATTTTGACATGGGACGTGGGAACACTCATTGCTCAGCCACGCAAGCCAGAATATGACAGAAAGAAGTCTCGCTGTAACTCCACCAGATGAAGATGCACCAAACTAACAGCTCACCTTTAACAATATTAATCCAAATGCCGATAATAAGGTTATGGCCAGACCCTCATATGTCCGACCTCTGGTGGGAATCTCAGAGTAGCAACTGGGAGGAAAAGGACAGGGACTGCAGATAGATGGCGCTTGGTGTGAGTACGGGTCGGTCGTGAGGCGTGCCAGGACACTCCACGTAGTTGCAATAACGCAATGTCCTGGATAGCGCAGCGGTTACCACACCTGCCTAGTACACAGGAGATGCCGGGTTCGAATCCCGGTCCAGTACACATTTTCACTCGTCGCCGCTGATGCCACGTAATGGAATGGCCCGCTGCAGCTGACAGCAGTGTTCCCCTTCTATTTACGTATGGTTAATGGTGTTTGTGGATGACACTCGAGTCGTCATCCAATGATGCCCCACAAGTTTTCAATTGGAGTCAGATCTGGTGATTGAATCGGCTAAGGCAATATGTCGACACTCTGTAGAGCATGTTGCGTTCCAACAACGGTATGGGGGCGAGGGTTATCATGTTGGAAGCCAACTCCTGGAATGCTGTTTATGAATGGCAGCACAAGTAGTCGAATCGCCAGACTGGCGCACAAATTCGCAGTCATACGAAATCACGCCCTTGACCACGACTCCAGGCGTAGGCCCAGTGTGTCTAGCATGAAGACAGGTTGGTACGAGGCTCTCAAATGGCCTCCTCCTAACCAATACACGGCCCTCCAATGAGCTATCACTTGACACGACTGAAGTCGCAAATGGCGTTGGTTTCCGGTCCGTGGAAATCACACTGCAGGATGTCCGACTTGGAGCTATTCTCGAAGTATTCGATTTGCAACCTTTCGTTGAGTCACTGTGGTGCAAATTGCTGCTGAGATGCAGTGTGATGCGCCAGAGCCATACGCCGAACACGGCAGTCTTCTCTGTCGGTAATGCCACGTGATTCTGTATCTTTACGCCATTGTGCCGATCGTTTCGGTACTCAAGAGCACCGAACGGTCTAGTACTCGCATTAGAGCCCCTGCGTTATTCAGTATGCACTTCGGAAGCGATACCGTTCGGGTCTAGAGAGCCGAAGCGCTGCTGTCGGTTCGTGTCGCGCAAGCCAATCAAAAGCAAGTGCCCACAGATCCGCGCATGCGCACTGCAGCGCGCACAGCGCCACAAACACAAAGCGGCTAGCAGACGACACAGGCGCGCTATTCTCCCAAGTGCCGAAAATTGCGTTTACGCTGACATAACGTTATGGCATAACGCATGACGCCGCATTCCATCGAGCCTTCATCGCCCTTGCCTCTTCCTTAACAGTATGAGGCACAGTATATGCATTTCCATTATTCTCAGCTGAAATGCACAGAAATTTTTACAGTTTCCCTGACTGCATCTTTCCATGCATACATAAGAACGATAGCGTATTTGGCTGTATTCTGGAGATTGTCGTAAATGGCGCATTATGCCAGCTTATTCTCATTCACACTGACATCGTGTTTTGGATTTTACGTTTCGGAAAATGAGTTAGGGATAGTGTGTAGTACCACATTGTACTAATACATCTATAAAAAGACCGGAAAATTGATTCTGAGAGTTTCAAAGAATAAGAAGATAACCCGAATGTGGTTATAACTCGCTCCTAGAGATCCAAATGATTAAGTTGCCCACTTCCCTATATGATACGTCAACGATTTGAGTCTTAAAAACAAAATTGAAAAAACGCATTTTCGGGAGCTCCTGCAGTTCGTCGAAGTTTATAACATCCATCTCATGAATGAAAATGTTTCGTATATGGTGCTACAGTCTAAAAATATTAGGACGGAGATCTTTCACGTCTGTCAACTGTTGTTGGGGATTCGATCGCAGATAAATACCTGTGACAAGCAAGATTATGAAGATGACTACTGCTAGTTATATTCCCAGTAATTCAAGCTGTGCTCTTAGATTCCTGTCTAACCGCACACTCGGAAATCGCCACGTATTCTGAAAAAATGGTGAATTATTTCTGACAAGAAAAAAATCAAAGTCTCATTCTGGTTGTTTCACTCACAGTAATTTCATTTCCAGCAATTTCGCATTTCGTTTTTTAAACACACAGAAATGACGAAATCATTACTGAGGAAGTGAGCTCTTGCATGTAAGTAATAACGAATATTGCAGAAAAATCTTAACTTACACGAATAACAATGTCTCAGAACGGGTTGCATATGTGAAAGGGAAAAAAATTTTTCTTCGCACCAATCCGTGCGCAAACCCTTGTCCTCTCGCACCGCATTTCCACGCGCTAACCGCTTTGCCACGCCAAACAGAAACATTGCACTCAATTCTTCTACTATTGCTTAGAGGAACGTAGGCTGACTTCGTTGCCAAATCGTGGTGCGTTAAGCCACAAATGCGTCACAGTTTGGAAGGTTTCCAATATCAGGCTTCGCATAATTGCTTTCCATTGTTACTTGAAAGTTGTAAACACGTTTCGATAATTACTAACCAAACCATTTGTGGGAAAAAGTACACAAAGTCACTAGTAACGTAAGTTCACACTCATGCAATATACGTAAGCAGAGCTGATGGCTTGATATTTAATGATCTTTAAACTCTTATATGCATAAAAAAACACGTATTTTGAGAGAATATTGCCCGAAAACGTTTTTTGATGTAATCATTTACGGGAACAATCTAACCTAACCATATTTCTAACAGAGGAAAATAGTCTATTATCAACTCACTTTCTAACCGGATGCGTCCTCTGGTGATTCTTTAGTAACACAATCACTAAATCCAAAGCTAAAACCGCTAAATATGTTTAAAATGACAAATTATAGGCGTACATAAACCTCAGCTCACCGATCGACAGAGCCAGACCGAAATCCAAAACCACTGGGTACAATTGTCGTAAAATCGGTGGGAGGACCGTTCGGTAACAAGTCTCAGAAGCTTACTGAATAGGATGTTTCGATACAGAAGCAATAATGACGTCACTACCGAGACTAACCTACTACACCGATCGGTATGAGCGATACAGAATAGGGCCCCTGGAGACCGGTCTGCTTCCGACCGATCTCGTGACAACCGCTGCCAGCGATCATGTGCAGTGGATACATTCCTGCCAAGTCTTTCTGCAGTATCGCAGAGGGAACATACAGCTTCGTGTAACCATATTACACGACCTCGTTCAAACTCGGTGAAGTGTTGATAATGGCGTCTTTGTCACCTTAACAGGCATTCTTGACTAACATCAGCCCACCACGTCCAGTCTCGAAGGTAACTAACGCTCGCGACCGTTACAGCGAGTATATAAAGCAAATCTGATACGCGTGCTCACAGTGGCACTACTAGCGCAACTCTTGTGAGACTGGCGCCAAATCTGATCTCTCAGTCGTAGAAACACGGCTACCAACTGTCGTGTCCCACTGACGTGTCCTGAGAGGGAGTGGAAGGACTGCGTTGGTGCGCGTCAGAGAACTTACTTGGCATGAGGTCTCGGTGGTGTGGGCCGCCAACTCCTCACTGCTCCGTTGTAGAGAAGGCTGCAAGGTGAGCTAGAGTACGGAACTCGGATAGGATCTTAGGGAAGCTTTCATGTATGAACACTCGATGTATAGAACGATTATACTGGCAGTACCCCTGGCACTTGTGATTTAATTAAGATTCTATATACAGTCTCCAATGATTGTCTATCTGGCTATGCAGTTGCCATTCCTAACTTCCCAAACCTAAGTCCTAATACAGCAGAGGCGAGCGCACCAGGCTAAGTGTCAGCTGTGTCGATTCAGCGTAAGTCCCTACTTGTTGCTGTGCTCAATACTCTCCTGCAACTCTTGCAGCATCCCGACGCAGACTAACGTGGACCGGCGTCCTAGGTACCTCACTCCATCACTGTCCTTCGACCTGGCGGCTATCCGCTTTTATAGGGGGTAGTGCACCCGGCACCACTTGTTCTAGAAGGTTCTAGCAGGTTCTAGCACCCCCGAACTTTGAGCCCTGAGTAGGCTAGTCACGCGGCAGCATGTGATGCCTGCGTGATGAACTAGCCATTCTCCACTGTTTGCTGTGTCCAAGGGTTGCCACTAACTGTGCTTGAACCTCGTGACACTGCATACTCCGCTCTTGTTAGTTCAGTACACATTACACATGAGATAGTCTGGTCACGTCCGCCTCGCTTGATCTATAGCAATAATTTTCCAGCCTACAGCCTACATGATTTTAATTCTATCTTCTACTATTCGCGACACAACTTTCTTTTACGTCGCACAACTCCTTCTTGGTGTTGCGATTTTTTCCCAGCAAACAATGCCGTACCACTTCACTTTACTTACGGCACTGGCAATAATTTCTTGTCAGTGCACTTCATACAAGAGACCTACAGTGGCTGCTCCTGCCTGGTAATGTGCAGGGGCTCGATAAAAACGTGGAAACAGCGCGAGAAAAGTATGCTCGAACACACACTACTGGTCATTAAAATTGCTACACCACGAAGATGACGTGCTACAGACGCTACATTTAACCGACAGGAAGTAGATGCTGTGGTATGCAAATGATTAGCTTTTCAGAGCATTCACACAAGGTTGGCACCAGTGGCGACACCTACAAACTGCTGAAACGAGGAAAGTTTCTCATACACAAACAGCAGTTGACCGGCATTGCCTGCTGAAACGTTCTTGTGACGCCTCGTGTAAGCAGGAGAAATGCGTACCATCACGTTTCCGACTTTGCTAAAGGTCAGATTGTAGCCTACCGCGATTGCGGTTTATCGTATCGCGACATTGCTGCTCGCGTTGGTCGAGATCCCATGACTGTTAGCAGAATATGGAATCGGTAGGTTCAGGAGGGTAATACGGAACGTCGTGCTGCATCACTAGCAGTCGAGATGACAGGCATCTTATCCGCATGGCTGTAATGGATCGTGCAGCTACGTCTCGATCCCTGAGTCAACAGAGGGGGACGTTTGCAAGACAACAACCGTCTGCACGAACAGTATAACGACGTTTACAGCAGCGTAGACTATCAGCTCAGAGACTGTGGCTGCGGTTACCCTTGACGCTGCATCACAGACAGGAGCGCCTGCGAAGGTGTACTCAACGACGAACCTGGGTGCACGAATGGCAAAACGTCATTTTTTCGGTTGAAACCAGCTTCTGTTTACAGCATCATGATGGTCGCATCCGTGTATGGCGACATCGCGGTGAACGCACATTGGTAGCGTGTATTCGTCATCGCCATACCGGTGTATCACCCGGCGTGATGGTATGGGGTGCCATTGGTTACACGTCTCTGTCACCTCTTGTTCGCATTCATGGCACTTCGAACAGTGGACGTTACATTTCAGATGTGTTACGACCCGTGGCTCTACCCTTCATCCTGCGGAACCCTACATTTCAGTAGGATAATGCACGACCGCGTGTTCCAGGTCCCGTACGGGCCTTTCTGGATGCAGAAAATGTTCGACTGCTGCCCTGGCCAGCACATTCTCCATATCTCTCACCAACTGAAAACGTCTGGTCAATGGTGGCCTAGCAACTGGCCCGTCACAATATGTGAGTCACTACTCTTGATGAACTGTGGTATCGTGTTGAAGTTGCATGGGCAGCTCTACCTGTACACCTCATCCAAGCTCTGTTTGACTCAATGCCGAGGCGTATCAAGGCCGTTATTACGGCCAGAGGTGGTTTTTCTGGGTTGTCAGGATCTATGCAACCAAATTGCGTGAAAATGTAATCACATGTCAGTTCTAGTATAATATATTTGTCCAATGAATACCCGTTTCTCATCTGCATTTCTTCTTGGTGTAGCAATTTTAACGGCCAGTAGTGTAAATGCAGGCGCTAAACAAGCCTGCAGGTTGCGCTGTTGCATCTGAGCAGGAACGGCCCCTGTGCAGCGCCCTCAGTATATTGAAGTGTCAGTGGTGGCGCCACGACTGTAAGACTTGTACTTAGGGCGTACCCCGACCAGCAGCGGCCGCCTGTGGCGCCATGCTGAGAGGGAGATTCCAATGTAAGACTTGTATCACGCATATTACAATTAGAAGCGAAAACTGGCGATGGTGAAAGTGAACAAGGGACAATAGGGTCTGCCAAATGATTAGTCGTTTATGTGGATGTTCTCGAGCCAGGCTTCTTTATGGCGCATACAGGGAAAGTGGGAAAAAATCGTCCGCTAAATCACAAAGCGGACGAAAGTGTGTGTCGAGTGACAGACGGTCGTTGGTGAGGTTAGTGAAGAAAGCGGACGACAGCTCCAAAAGTCACTGCAGAACTGAATGTCGCACTCGCGAACCCTGTCAGCAGCAAAATAACACGAAGGGAGCTCCGTAAGGAGGGAATTGCAGGGCGAACTGGAACTGAAAACCACTCACTGGTGATGCAAATGCCTGTAACAGAAGAACCTGATGCTGAAGCCGTAACCTCTTGACTGTGAGGCAAAAGAAGAATTTCATTTGGTCGGATGAGCCTTCTGACGCACTGTTCCCAACTTCTGGTCCAAGACTGAAATCCGGCTGCTGTTCAGTGATGATTTGGGGAGCTACGACGTGGACGGGCCCCACAGTTGTTCCGAAAGGTCACATTGCTGCCAAGGATTATGTGATGGTTTTGGCTGATCAGGACCAGCGGTGACGCTGAGTTTCAGGACTACAGGGTCCCTGCCTACACAGCTCGCATTGTCCAACTGCGGCGGCGCGGTTCCTTCCGTCCCTTTACGACGAACCTGCATCTACCTGTGAACATTGTCCCAGCATATCATCAGTAGGGTAGCCGAGCGAAACCTACTGTGCTTCGACGTGAACCAGGCTGAAATTAAAGTCACTAATCTACGTTTCAGGAGAAAGTTTTCACACGAAATGAAAGGTTGGAAATTTTGTCCTTAATTAATATATTCTGAAACTTAGGTGAACAAGTATCACTGCCAAGCCCGTGCTAGTCTTAACACAGTCACTCACAATCCTTTTCACTCACGTTAGCAAGTTTATGGTGTTGAATTTCCCGAAAGTATAATAGCTACAAAAATAAGGATTGTTTTTGATTGAGAATACTCGCCAAATATTAAGTCTGTCGGTACCTAATGCAGTCACAGTTTTTAGCCACCGACCTGCTCAATACGCCACGCGGAATTTATGTCTTTTCTCCTCACAAAATTCACCTAAAAATTCCGAAATTTCCACACACCTATCGGAATGATTATGCCGTCACTTTACAACACTTTTGATGTATCAAACACTGCTAGATTCGGCAACTTATCATTTCCATCGGAATTACTACTGCACACGTCTGAACTGTTTCATGGCTAGGCTCCGACTCATCTCTAGAATACTTTAAGTCTTCTCTACCAGCAGAAAAAGGCGCGCGAAGGATATTGCTTTATCATTGGTCAGTTTACTCAACAGCCAATAGCAAAACAACATTTTCCCGCGTCAGTCCGCGCTTTTCATCAATAACCAATCGCAAAATAGTAAACCTAACGACTGCACTTTCTTACCGACGTAATTATCTAATATGCTGAAGTTTTGCTTATGTACAAACTTATTTACTATTGTTATTTATACCCGAATTAACTTTCCCTTTACCATAAACTTACTTTACAAATCTATTCTACAAAAATCCCCATTGTCCACATCCATACTTCTTCGAAATGTTCCCACATTAAATCCCACTACATAACTCGTTAAACAATTATTTTAATATTAACCTTAAACCACACTCACGCTTCATTCATACTGCTAAAATACATTTATAACATTTTACCTACACAAAAAGACATAATAACACTTTATGAAAATACTAGGTTTATGAAAACATTCTATTACTTTAGTGCACTCTAGTGGGCACAATCGAAACTAAATCAGTCCCCTATCCAATACTGTCCTCTATCGGCTGATACATAAACTACGTGCGCATTCAGTCTCGCATCACCACCTGTCACTCTCCAGCTCTGAGAGACATCTCCCACTTCACCGCCTCCAAGGCAGGATCGTTATACGGAGCTACGCCTCACAGCCCCTGCCCTGGCCACCAGGGTCACCACATATCAGGCCTTTGTGGTCTCCTTTGGAGAGAAGGGTGCTTCATCGCTCTCCAGCCCCATCACCGTTACCTGAACTTGCCAACATTTTGCAGGAAAAACAGTAAACGAGTTCCTTAAAAACCACACAAGGTATGTATTTATCCATTCCGAGACGACTGGAAGCTCTTTTGAATACAAAATATTTTCCTTCACCGTACGAGGGTGAGTCAAATGAAAACCTTAATTTTTTTAAAAAATATTATTTATTGTGCAGAAGTGGCAGAAGTGGTACAAAGCTGTATCACTTTTCAACATAATCTCCCCCACGCTCAATGCAAGTCCTCCAGCACTTACAAAGTGCATCAATTCCTTCAGCAAAAAATTCTTTTGATAGTCCTCGCAACCACTCATGCACTGCGTGGCGTACCTCTTCATCAGAACGGAACTTCTTCCTTCCATTGCGTCTTTGAGTGGTCCAAACATATGGAAATCACTTGGGGCAAGGTCTGGTGAGTATGGTGGATGGGGAAGACATTCAAAATGCAGGTCTGTGGTAGTTGCAACTGTTGTACGGGCAGTGTGGGACCTTGCATTGTCATGTTGCAAAAGGACACCTGCTGACAGCAATCCACGTCGCTTTGATTTGATTGCAGGCCGCAGATGATTTTTTAGGAGATCTGTGTATGATGCACTGGCGACAGTGGTCCCTCTAGGCATGTAATGCTCCAAAATGACGCCTTTTTCGTCCCAAAAGAGAGTCAGCATAACCTTCCCTGCTGATGGTACTGTTCGAAACTTCTTTGGTTTCGGTGATGAGGAATGACGCCATTCCTTGCTCGCTCTCTTCGTTTCCGGTTGGTGGAAGTGAACCCAGGTTTCGTCCCCAGTAACGATTCTTGCAAGGAAGCCGTCACCTTCTCGTTCAAAGCGCCGAAGAAGTTCTTCACAAGCATCAACACGTCGTTCTCTCATTTCAGGAGTCAGCTGCCGTGGCACCCATCTTGCAGACACTTTGTGAAACTGGAGCACATCATGCACAATGTGGTGTGCTGACCCATGGCTAATGTGTAAACATGCTGTAGTGTCATTGAGTATCACTCGGCGGTTTTCCTTCACTATGGCTTCAACTGCTGCAATGTTCTGTGGAGTCACAACTCGTTGTACCTGACCTGGTCGAGGAGCATCTTCCGGTGAAGTCACACCATTTGCGAACTTCCTACCCTATTCGTAGACTTGCTGCTGTGACAAACATGCATCACCGTACTGAACCTTCATTCGTCGATGAATTTCAATAGGTTTCACGCCTTCACTCCGCAAAAACCGAACAACAGAACGCTGTTCTTCCCTGGTGCAAGTGGCAAGTGGGGCGGCCATTTTTATAGTGGTACTGCGACGGTATGTGTGCATCTGCACAATGCTGCCACCTACAGGCCATTCTGCACGCTGTTTGTAGAACGATTACCAACTTACCGGTTAACGGCGCTAAATTTCGGTTTGTTATTACAAATTTAAGATTTTCAGTTGACTCACCTTCGTATTTTGGTCTTTCCGTATTTTTGTCTACAATTTCTACAACGCGATTCGTTCCACAGCCCTGAACTCTGTCCTTCGTGAGGGGATCTGCAGAACACTGAATGTGAACGAAGGAGGTAAAACATGACACCGGCCTGTAATCAGCCTTGGAAGTGGCACGGTGTATGTTACCTGAGCGCCGGAGATTGCGACACAGAAAACGGAGTCGTTATCTGATCCCAGCCTGAGAATGCGAGGAAACGGTACAGTGGGAACACGGGTGGGCTGAAAGCGACCGACCACCACCTGCGTCGCCTGGGAACCAGGAGGCTCACGGTGGGAGACTTTCTGACCGCGCTAGTCCAGCCCCGGCTAGCCTAGACTCGCCTAGCCTAGACTCCACCCGGCACCCGACCAGGCAGCTGTGACGTCACAGCGCAGGGCTCCCCGCCAGGGGCTGCTGCTGCCGCCGCCGCCGCAAAAGCTCCTCAGTGGGTGTGCTGATCACAAGGCGCCAGTGTAAACAGAGCACTAACCTAGGCGGCGACTTGAAGAAGCCAAATGCGCTTAAACGTCCCATCGACGGCGATGTCGTTAAAGGCGGACTGCAAGCGAGGACGGGGAACCGTAGGGAAGCAAGTCGCCAGCCTCCATAACGCCATGATTTGTCCAAAGACATTTCGGTAATACGAGGAAAAATTGCATCTCGATGGCTGCAGTGTCTAGAAACGTGTAGAATCCTGTCCTGATTGGGCCGGCCGGAGTGGCCGAGCGGTTCTAGGCGCTACAGTCTGGAACCGCGCGACTGCTACGGTCGCAGGTTCGAATCCTGCCTCGGGCATGGATGTGTGTGATGTCCTTAGGTTAGTTAGGTTTAAGTAGTTCTAAGTTATACGGGACTGACGACCTCCGAAGTTAAGTCCCATAGTGCTCAGAGCCATTTGAACCAACCTGTCCTGATTGACCACATCTCGCACAGAAAACAAAAACTGAATATTATACTCCTCCTCTACATTCGTCAGCCACCCTTCTGCTGCCTGCAGGAAGTGGGGTACAGTACCACATCTAGGACAGACGTCACTGACTGTATCAAAAGCATTGAAACCCTGCTGCTGCAGGCTGTTCTACTGCGTGAAGGACACCACAGCCCAATGTGTTTTCAATAGCAAAGACACCACTCAATTACCATCCATCCCGATTGTGATGCACTTCATATTGGTCAATCAGGCAGAGACACAGTAGCTAGAGTGCTGAATACGAATGTATTGGAGCGTGCAGAATTCTGACCCCACATTTGCTGATCATGTACTGAGTGAGGGCCACAGCTAAGAGCCACTGTTGCATGTCAGTAGCAAACAAACACCAAAAACTCACCCTTTTGGATGCCCTGGAAATCAACAAACATTTGGCCCACAGTAAAAAAAAAAAAAAAAAAAAAAAGAAATGGCTCTGAGCACTATGGGACTTAATATTTGAGGTCATCAGTCCCCTAGAAGTTAGAAGTACTTAAGGGGCTCTGGAAAGGCTCAAAATCATGAAAAGTTCAATTTTTACTTTTTTGCGTTTTCTGAATCTGCAGACTATTACAAACATTTGGCCCACAGTAAAAAAAAAAAAAATGGCTCTGAGCACTATGGGACTTAATATTTGAGGTCATCAGTCCCCTAGAAGTTAGAAGTACTTAAGGGGCTCTGGAAAGGCTCAAAATCATGAAAAGTTCAATTTTTACTTTTTTGCGTTTTCTGAATCTGCAGACTATTACCTTTTAATAGATATATAATTTATTCAATTCCGAAGACTACAACTATTTTTAAATTTTTTTTGAAATGTGTTCTACATGGGCGTGACCCACTGTGGCGCTGTTAAACTGCTGTCAAATGGTGTTATTATTAACGTCCGTGTTCATCAGGTACATTTTAGTGATGTGAGATAAAGTATGTGTTATGGCTAACCTGTGATGGTTCAATATATATCGCTGGTGTGATTGTCGATTGTTTCATGTTTATTTACTCTGTCGTTATCTCGAAAATATTCGTAATTAATTCTGTTTCTTGAGTCTCTGTTTTGTTGAAGTATAATAATGAGTAAAAGTAAAGTTATTAGAAATCCTCTGAAGGCTTTTAAGAAAAGGAGAAATGTCGGAAAGCCAAAGGTATGTGTTATTACTGTAAACAATAAAGACGATAACCAAGTGAGTGAACCTAACCTCTCAAGTACACCTGCCCATAGCAATCAAAGTGGGAAAGAAAATACCACAGAAGAAGCTTGGTTCAATGAGTGAAAACTATGAATGTTTTATGGGCGAATCGGATGTGAATGAAATATTTGATATGTCGGTTCTCAAAGGAATTTTTTCAAACTGTGTAAGATGTATTCATTGTAGTGAAGTTGGTCTGGAACTCTCCATAATAAAGCACGTAGGACTTGCTAGTGAAATACAACTGAAATGTGATAAGTGTTCATACATGACCACCTTTTGAAACAGTGTTGCAGTAACTGCAACTGAAGAAAATGGTAGCAAAATCTAAGAACACAACAACGAGCGTTGCTTGCTTTAGACAAGGAACGCCTTCGGGCTGCAGACAGGGCTGTAAAGAGTCTAGAAATACAAGCAAGAGTAAACAGGAGGAGGAACAAGAGGAAGCTGGAGGAGGAGTTTGCAGAGGATGAAGATAATCCATCCTATGGACCTGGAATGCACTAAAAAGTTAATCCAATCTTTGTCGCTCGATTCCCAAAACTTTTATTTTCTCATACTAATTACATGTTTTCTAAGGATCTTCCAAACATATTTGTTTCAAACTTTCAGTAAATGTTACACAGTACCTTCTGCATAATTTAACACAGCCTTTTTCCACAAAACTGTATATTTTTAATATATAAATAAAAAATTGCAAAAAAATGTTGTGAATTTTCATTACAATTGAAAAAAAATCATCTTTAATAACTGAACTAAAATTTTGTAAAATCCCTGTGTTAAGTTGTAGCCCATATTCCAATAAATAATCTGTAAAAAGTTCAACTTCCTACCTCAAATACTTTGTGAGGAAAGATGTAATTTATAAGCGTTATTTTAACATTGCAAGTATAGGGCGCTCCGGAGCCCCTTAAACCAAACTAACCTAAGGACATCACACAACACCCAGTCATCACGAGGCAGAGAAGGCCCACAGTCCAGATTTAATATTAAATGACCGAACACCGCTTAATACTTTCCTTTTCTGAAGGTCACGTAATCCTATCAGTTATCAGTTTCTTCGTACGGTGTCTTATTCTTCATATTCCTTTATTTTTCTGTATTTATTCATTTCCTTTTATTTTGACTGCCTATGTGCTCTATACATTCGGTTGTTACAACTGTTAATTTTTTACTTTCGGTTAGTTTCTGCATCACTTTCCATGTTTAATACCTTTTGAAGTAATCTCGTCAAGATCTGACTTTGTTTGTTTATTAATGTCAGCCATTTGCTGGTACAGTTTCAGAATTTAGTGTTTAATATTTCCCATTTGCCCCCGTAAGAATTGGCAACAGCAACAAAAAGATATATATGCGATTTGAAACTTCCTGGCTGATTACAACTGTGCCTGACCGAGAATCGAACTCGAGACCTTTGCCTTTCACGGGCAAGAGCTCTACCAACGATTGTTAGACAAAGCCACGTATGCTACAGTATATTTCAGCGCTGCTGAATTTTTTCCTACTTACAAGGCTGCTGTGGCGTCTAATTGTTTGCTGGAGGCTGTTCTAGCATCTGTCGCTAGTGGTGAACAGTCTCCAGCTGCCTGTCTGCCAGGTCAAGTGCTTCTAGAATTGTTGCTGTAACAAGACGATACATAATAGTTTTGAATGTCGAATCACACACACACACACCTACGTACACGCGGGAAGATTACACAGCTACTGCACAGAGATTTTTTCGTACATCTGCACGACTGTTGCTGTTAAGTATTCTCTGCTGGAAGCTGTTGCGAGCGTGTTGCTGCTGTGGTTGGAGTTTCTCTTTTACAGCCCCCAGCATCGCCATCAGATTAGCCTGCATTTCAGCCATTTAATCTATAACAATAACACGCACAAAATAAGAAATTTTCGGCGTCAAACAAGCGTTACTATACAAAGAGCTACACCAAGAGCAAACGTGAAATAAGAAAGTTTGAATGTCAAACTACCGCTGCTACACAGGAACAAATTACACTACTAAGCTGATTTTTTTAAGCTCACAAGCTGTACCTCAGCAGGGAGAGTTCGCCATGGTCCACCATCCTCCACTCCCAGTCTTGCCTCACACTCCAGAATGAATTCCTGGAGCTGTGCTGTAACAAGAGAAAAGAAACAGAATTACTGTCGAGAAATTAACTGTAGAATTTAACACGCGAAATTTTCCCAATTTCAACACGAAAAATAAATTATTTACCTATATGGTAGTTAGTCTTCGGGAAATCTATAGCGGTTCTGCTAATGTTCGAGCTGCTACTGCTTCATTTCATTTTTAGAAACAGACACGCACTGACAAAAAGAAAGTTCAAATGTGTGTGAAATCTTATGGGATTTAGCTGCTAAGGTCATCAGTCCCTAAGCTTACACACTATATAACCTAAATTATCCTAAGGACAAACACACACACCCATGCCCGAAGGAGGACTCGAACCTCCGCCGGGGCCAGCCGCTCAGTCCATGACTGCAGCGCCTGAGACCGCTCGGCTAATCCCGCTTGGCACACGCATTGACAGACACGGAACTATAGCCTGAACAGTGGACGGGAGCAGAGTGGGTTAGAGAGGACTGGGTCAGTGGCTTATGTAGACTCACCACATTTCGCAGGCAGCAAATCAGAAGGCTTTATTTAGAATGGGCGCCCAATCGGGAAGGACAATTGATGGAAATTTCCTGACATCCCTTATCCTTCTGTAGGGTGATGCGATCCGTGACGTTAATATGGCCGGGTACTCAACTTCCTCTTCTGTAGGACAGTGCTTACAATACCTACGGCTATTGGGACGATGTGTTTAAAAAAAAAATTGTTCAAATGGCTCTGAGCACTATGAGACTCAACGTCTTAGGTCATAAGTCCCCTAGAACTTAGAACTACTTAAACCTAACTAATCTAAGGACATCAGACACACCCATGCCCGAGGCAGGATTCGAACCAGCGACCGTAGCAGCCTCGCGGTTCCGGACTGCAGCGCCAGAACCGTACGGCCACCGCGGCCGGCGACGATGTGTTTCCTGTGACGCATCTCGAACGCTGGAGAGCATGTAATCTGCAAAGCAAACAACAGCTCTCTTTGTGCAGAGTTTTGTAGGCAACATTTAGATACATTTAACAATGTTTTCATTGGGTTTAGAAGTGGTTTAGAGTACATTTGCGGTATGTGCAATTGCCTTTAGTTGGTTTACACGATGTATTTTTGAGTGAAGGAGTATCTTTAGTTGCATTTCGACTTGTAGATGAAGGAGAGATATTTATTTCGACTTGTAGATAAAGTGAACGTCCTATTTAGAGTTACAGAGATATTTGTTTATTTATTTCGAATTATAGGTGAAGGGGCGCCCTGTGTGAATTTTGAGTCTGAATGCTACTAGTTTCGAGTGGTACTGTGAATTTTTTTAACACAGTTGTGTGACATCGTCTATTTCGAGGTGTATTGTGATTTTAGAAATAAATAAACTGTGTGAAACCCAACCCTTTAATTTGGTCAAATAAACAATATTCTGCACTGCCTTGTCTTCTGTAAAGTGTTTAAACAATATTACAATTCCTTAAATTGTTCTGTGCAATGGGACTGACGATGTATTAGCCTACTGTAGTGAAATCCTCCCAGTCCAACACAGAGGAGGGGGACATTAGTATTTAACGTCCCGTCGACAACGACAGGTCATTAGAGACGGAGCACATGCTCGGATTAGGGAAGGATGGGGAAGGAAATCGGCCGTGCCCTTTCAAGGGAACCATCCCGGCATTTGCCTGGAGCGATTTAGGGAAATCACGGAAAACCTAAATCTGGAAGGCCGGAGACAGGTTTGAACCGTCGTTCTCCCGCATGTGAGCCCAGTGTGATTTTTCCCACTTTTTTTGGAGGGGGGGGGGAGGGTGCGGGAAGGGAGGGAGGGGGATTTCCCAGAGGGTTGGAGGGAGAACGGGACACTTGCCGGCCGGGAAAAACCCAAGGTGTTATCAAGCGGTGTAGTAATTAACTGACCAATTAATTTGCATAATTAATTTGATGTGAATTTTGTATCAAAACTGCACTCGTACTCCCTTTATTCCATTTCCCACATAACGCAAATTCTCGCAGGCACGTATACTCAATAAATATGGAGATCTTCGACACTGCATGGCGTTTTCGCAAACCAGTCATACAGACTGCTCTTTGACATATTTAAGCTTTGTCTTATTTACATTTGTGAATCACGTGGAATGTGTTACCTGTGCCTAAGTGTGTAACGTGCAGTACAGTTACCTTCGCTGGAAAACGTACATTATGTTTTGCAGAATGCTGTGCACACCAACAACCAGTCAACGGATATTAATAACTCTACATGAGTCCCAAACTGCTGCAGACAAACAATAAATACGTACCACGTGATGGTGTATCGCTAGGCGGTTCGCAACTGGTAATGGGATATTAAAAGAGTTGAAATACAAAACAAAAGGCTACTGGTTGCAGTAATTTCAAGAAACCTTTGCTTATCGAGGGTTGTCTGAGGCAGTTTGTGTAGAACTTCATAAATCTTGTAATTACAGTCAAATGGGAATACTGCAAATTATACATTCTCCTACAAAGTTTTCGTGTTCTGTATTCGAAGACATTGTTCAACAAGGGAAGTATGTGTTTACGGTGTCTTCAAACACACGTTTTCCATGTACATATCATAAGAAATAACACATTTTTATAAGAATTTGTAACGATTACGGACGAATTTCAAACATTAATCTGTATTTTTATCAGAAAACTAATTTGCCTTTTATGTCATGGGTGTCTTATAAACGGCGTGATTCGAAATTGTGGTTTTAGTGTACGTCTAATGAAATAAGCTGGGTCATCTTTATTGTCTTTGCGCTGGTACAGTCCACGTTCTCACTCTTCTTGTCCCTTTGTCCCGCTAGTATTGAATCAGTAGAGGTCACTGGAATTCTAACTGCAAATGTGTTGTTCTTCTAGCTGCCAAGTTTGGCGACCAAATGATAATTTGCGAGACTGGCTTGGTAGTATAGTCATCATTGTTTAATGCTGAGTTTCATGTCTGTTACAAGTAATTTGTAGCAGTAAGTATCAGATGTACAGTAAGTATCAGTTGTACGCTCCTGATCTGACATGTAAATACCATTCATGGCTTAGACCTCTCTCTTGTCGTCTTTCAGCCTGTGTCTTCGTCTTTATGTCTTCAGTGGTTCTTTCCAGATGTCAAATGACAGCTTTCACTTTTTATCGATGAGAACTTCACTTACAAGGAACTCCTTGAGTGCGAGGTCACAAATTCATTCGACAATAAGGCTCATTTGAAGGTGCTCAGCTAACCGGTAAGTAGAAGGTGGCAGGTTGTCTCTGATCTTGTGCTAATGGCACTTATTAATACGTGTTACTAACATGCTTTTATGGCGAAACTTTAACAGCTGTTCATGTTCACTAAATCAACATGTGAAGTGTCATTCCATTTGACATATAAAAGATTAATTGATTCTCACTCTGTGTGTTATACTGACAAGGACAATTTATCCCTTAATTCCCTTACTAATTATTGATTATGTTTCCAGCTCTTTGCCACTACAACAACATTACTGGAGACATTGAATGATACAAGACAAAATGATTACGAAAAACTTCAATCCCTTCCCATTAAAATAAGACATTCTACTTCTACACTCCTGGAAATGGAAAAAAGAACACATTGACACCGGTGTGTCAGACCCACCATACTTGCTCCGGACACTGCGAGAGGGCTGTACAAGCAATGATCACACGCACGGCACAGCGGACACGCCAGGAACCGCGGTGTTGGCCGTCGAATGGCGCTAGCTGCGCAGCATTTGTGCACCGCCGCCGTCAGTGTCAGCCAGTTTGCCGTGGCATACGGAGCTCCATCGCAGTCTTTAACACTGGTAGCATGCCGCGACAGCGTGGACGTGAACCGTATGTGCAGTTGACGAACTTTGAGCGAGGGCGTATAGTGGGCATGCGGGAGGCCGGGTGGACGTACCGCCGAATTGCTCAACACGTGGGGCGTGAGGTCTCCACAGTACATCGATGTTGTCGCCAGTGGTCGGCGGAAGGTGCACGTGCCCGTCGACCTGGGACCGGACCGCAGCGACGCACGGATGCACGCCAAGACCGTAGGATCCTACGCAGTGCCGTAGGGGACTGCACCGCCACTTCCAGCAAATTAGGGACACTGTTGCTCGTGGGGTATCGGCGAGGACCATTCGCAACCGTCTCCATGAAGCTGGGCTACGGTCCCGCACACCGTTAGGCCGTCTTCCGCTCACGCCCCAACATCGTGCAGCCCGCCTCCAGTGGTGTCGCGACAGGCGTGAATGGAGGGACGAATGGAGACGTGTCGTCTTCAGCGATGAGAGTCGCTTCTGCCTTGGTGCCAATGATGGTCGTATGCGTGTTTGGCGCCGTGCAGGTGAGCGCCACAATCAGGACTGCATACGACCGAGGCACACAGGGCCAACACCCGGCATCATGGTGTGGGGAGCGATCTCCTACACTGGCCGTACACCACTGGTGATCGTCGAGGGGACACTGAATAGTGCACGGTACATCCAAACCGTCATCGAACCCATCGTTCTACCATTCCTAGACCGGCAAGGGAACTTGCTGTTCCAACAGGACAATGCACGTCCGCATGTATCCCGTGCCACCCAACGTGCTCTAGAAGGTGTAAGTCAACTACCCTGGCCAGCAAGATCTCCGGATCTGTCCCCCATTGAGCATGTTTGGGACTGGATGAAGCGTCGTCTCACGCGGTCTGCACGTCCAGCACGAACGCTGGTCCAACTGAGGCGCCAGGTGGAAATGGCATGGCAAGCCGTTCCACAGGACTACATCCAGCATCTCTACGATCGTCTCCATGGGAGAATAGCAGCCTGCATTGCTGAGAAAGGTGGATATACACTGTACTAGTGCCGACATTGTGCATGCTCTGTTGCCTGTGTCTATGTGCTTGTGGTTCTGTCAGTGTGATCATGTGATGTAGCTGACCCCAGGAATGTGTCAATAAAGTTTCCCCTTCCTGGGACAATGAATTCACGGTGTTCTTATTTCAATTTCCAGGAGTGTATTACAAATGTTTGCCAATACTTATGAATACTTACAAATAACATGCACAACTTAAATGAATACATTGCAACGATGGCGGTTTCCCGTTGGTTGTTCTCTTGCTTCACTAAAGACTTTTCAAATTAAGTACATGGCATGCTGGAACTAGTCAAAATGGTTCAAATGGCTCTGAGCACTATGGGACTTAACATCTGTGGTCATCAGTCCCCTAGAACTTAGAACTACTTAAACCTAACTAAGCTAAGGACATCACACACATCCATGCCCGAGGCAGGATTCGAACCTGCGATCGTAGCGGTCACGCGGTTCCAGACTGAAGCACCTAGAACCGCTCGGCCACAACGGCCGGCTGGAACTAGTCCCTGGATCGTAATCCGTAGGTGTGTTCTGACCTTAGAGCATATTTAGGTTGCGCTATTGGCGGTTGCACTACTTCCTTCCTTGTCTTCTTGGCTGTGGCTACTTGTGTAGCAGGCTCTACTTTACTGTCAAGCGGAGATGGCTCGAAACCCTTATACCACTTAACATGTCAAAATGAACGATCACTAACTGAATTTCTGCATTTACCGGCGGAGTAAGCCACATGATGGGGTATGGACCTTCATACATGGGAGTAAACTTCTTTGTCCTTCCCTTCTTAACTACTGGATTGCGCAGTACTTGGGCATTTTTGCTCTCTCATTATTCCTTTTGAGCTGCTGAGCTGTAGCTTTTGCATTGTTTCCTTTTACTTTCTTCCAAATAGCTTTTAAACGTAGTGCCAAACCTTTCACATCCTTGGATGTAATCCCTGGGGGGTAGTTTGTCAATTGCAAAAGGTGAATTCATGGGTTGGCCATATACAGCCTCGTATGGGGAATATCCAGTGGCCTCATGGACACGGCTATTACATGCTGACGTAATGTACTGGACGCACCTGTCCCAATCAGAATGATTTTTATTGACATAATAAGAAAGCATACGCATATTGTGAGGTGGACTTGCTCTAAGCGTCCGTTAGCCTTAGGGTGAAACGGGGTCGTTCTCCACTTTCTGATTCGCAGTAGTCGACAAATTTCTGTAAATAAGGCTGACATAATGTTCGTGCCATGATCTGTAAGTACAGCTTCAGGACTTCCATATTGTAACACCAAGTGGGTGACAAATGCTCGAGCTACAGTTTCTGCTGACACGTCTGGTGTGGGGATAAGAATTAGGAATCTGGAAAAATGATCTATAATTGACAATATTTATCGGTTATTCTGTGGGCTCAAAGGAAAAGGACCGATAATATCTGCTGCTACTGAGGCCCAGGGTCAAGTGGCTTCTGGCACTTGTTGCAAAGGTACCTTTGTTCGAGGTGGCAATGACCTCCTAACGCAGGGCAAACAATTTTGTGTATACTTTTACACTTCTCGCCATCTGCCTTCCCAGAAATAACGGGCGGCTATTCGACAATTGGAGGCGCGAAGACCATTATGACACGCTTGCAGTCTATCATGACATTGTGCTATTATCTTAGGACATAATTCTTTAGGGATTACTACTCGTTTACCCAGTGGGGTTTTTCGATACAAAATTCCATCTTCGACAGAAAATCTGGGAAAAGTTTCATACCTCTGGCATTCAACATCTCTTTGCTGCGCTTCCCTCAATTCTTCAATAGAAATATCATTGGCAACAACTACTCTAACCTTCCGGCTCAACGCATCGGCATTTTTATGCAACTTGCCCGATTTATGTTTCACCTCGTATTCAAATTCGCTCAGTTTTAAAGCCCAACGAGTTAACCTGCTGCTGGGATCTTCCAGGCTTAGCGTCCACTGTAATGCGGAGTGATCCTTAATGACAGTAAACTTCCTCCCGTACAAACAGCATTGAAAGTAAGTTACTTCAAACATGATTGCTAGAAGTTTCTTCTCAGTTGTACTGTAATTCAGTTCCGCTTTGTTAAGCTGTCGAGATGCCATAACCAATTGGTCGCTCTTCTCCATCGATTTCTTGTGACAAAATGGCTCCTACGGCATGAGGCATCTACCGACAGAATAAATAGTTTTCCAAAATCTGGGTAGGCTAGTACAGGGGCTCTAGTCAAACTATGCGGTATTTGTTGCATCGCTTCATCACATTCCTTGGTCCAGGTGAAACTAATTCCCTTCTTCAATAGTTTAGTCAGGGGCTTGGCAATGGTAGCATAATTGTTCACAAAACGTCTATAATAATTTGCAAGGCCTAAGAACGACTGTAATTCTTTGGTACTTGTTGGTGTTGGAAAGTCCTTTACTGCCGAGGTCAAAGGAGGATCCGGTTTGACACCTTCCTCACTTATTATATGTCCTAAATATTGTACCTGCGATTGAGCAAAGCACACTTCTCCAGTTTCACACTCAGGTGGCCTCCTTTCAACCTTTCCTGTACATCCCTCAATCTCTCTGCATGTTCCTTTATGGTCTTAGAAAAAATGATAATGTCGTCTAAATATACTAAACATGTCGTGGGTTTTAGTCCGCGCAACAACAAATCTGCAAATCTCTGGAAAGTGGCAGATGCATTCCTCAAACCAAATGGCATTCTTACAAATTCATAAAGTCCCGTAGGTACAACGAAAGCAGTTTTATGGCGATCCTGAGGTGCAACAGGGACTTTGTGATATCCAGAGGGCAAATCAAGTGTGGTGAAAAACTTGCAGTTGTCTAGTCGAATCAAGGTTTCATCAATACGCAGTAGGGGATGTGTGTCCGGAGTAGTTACTCGGTTCACCGCCCTGATATCGACACATAGACGATAGGCTTTCTCACCATTTGCTGACTTCTTTGGCACGAAAACCACGGGAGACGCCCACGAGATTGAGGAAGGCTGAATAATTCCTGCTGCTAACTGCTACTGAATCATATCTTCGACTACTGATTGCAAATGATACGGTAAACGATATGGCTTTTGCGCAATCGGCCGAGCTTCACCAGTTGGAATTTCGTGCTGAACCAAATCCGTAGCTGGTAGAAACTGCCTCTCTTCAAACAATCAAGAAGACTCCTCTAACACTGGCTGTAACATCTTTTTCTCCTCGATACCTAAATGACTTAACTTCTCTGACAACTGATTCCGTAATGGCGATGCTACTTAACGCACTTATCTAACTGGAAATTTCTTTTTCTTCCGTCCCTTCTCGTCTTTACTTTGTTGAATCTCGGCTCGTCCTACTTCTTCCAAAATCTCCTGTCCACTAGCGACAGTAGTACCTTTCGATATTATAACATCTTTCACGCCAAAATTATCTACACTCACACGTATTGCAAAACCTTTCTGTTTTCTTTCCTGTCGACAAATACTTCTCTTAATGTGAACTTGACGACCTAACACATCATTCTGGATGAGTGGATCCACCAGAATGTCTGTCTTTGGCTGCCTCCGATTCTTGACATCTATCCAAAGAATTTTTCCACTTCCGCCTCTTATCCTTACAGGGTTGGTAGTTCTTATCGCCCACATTCGCATTTTTATGGGAGACTGTGAACGGCGCCTTTCGCAGCTTCCTCACGTCTGAGGGGTTGGTGCACTGCCGAAACGATGAACTGCTTCACGTTCGATAATTTACTATCACCTGATAACGGTGCAAGAAGTCATTCCCTAATATGATGTCGAAATCGCGCCTCTTTATCCTCACTACTTCCATCTCCTGACTGTACCTACTCTCATCTACTTGCAGGTTCACCACACACGTACCTGCAGGGACAATTGTTTCTTATCCAACACCACTAATATGAAATCGGGGTGGCTGCAGCACCCTTCGATCATTTTTATCTACAGATAACACACTGTAAGAGGTATGCGCTGCCTGCGATATGTAAGCTATAAGAGAATCTGAGACCAGAGAGCAGTGTTGTATGCAGTAGGAACTGTGTAGCAGTAAGTTGTTGCTAGCGAGCAGTCTGGTGTATCGTGTTGGCTGGGCCGGTCGTGGTGCAGCGATGGCGGAGCCTGAGCGTTATAGTATAAGGTAAAAGCAGCCTCGCGCATATCTAGTAATGTTATGTGAACTCCCATGTAAATCTTTTAAAAATGTCCTAATAATAATCTTTGTCATATAAAGTAATTTCTAACAACCATTCATTTCAATTTAAAGAATTTACTAATTTCTCCAATCCGTGATCATTCCGATTGTTGCAAAAGAAAAATCAGTTGCTTCCTTTCATAAAATGACAAATGTATAGGCCAACACTGCACAGAGCTGTGCCGGAAAAAGCTATTGTAAGAGCAGATAGTTGCCGACTGTATCGAGGTAAGAATTTTTGCTTTTTATTCAGAATGATCTCACAGGACCATGACGCAGCACTGCTGTCGTCCAAAATTTACCAGGTTACTGAATTTATTTTTTATTACGAGGTTTAGGAATTTTTCTGTTTTGAGCTAACATTAAATAAGAAAAGAATTTTGTGGGTACATTAAATGGGAAACATATTTTGTGTGGAGGTTAAATGTGAATGAATTTCTGTAGAGAGGTTACACTAAATTAGAATCACATTCATTAATCTTATTATTATTTAAAAAAAATTTGTGGGGAGGTTATACTTGGCGACAACCGGCCAGGATCGTATTTCTTTGTGAATCTCTGAGAAGTGGTCATATATCTGCTCTTATTTACTTAAATGTAGTTTGCATCTGGCGCAACGCATTTACTAATTTGTCACTCTTTCTTTCACAGATCATCGGCAATTTATTGCTCTTTGTTGTAATTGTGTTTGTTCCATTTTTGCTTTGTCTTTGTTTCATTTTTGTGCTTAATTTTGATTTGTGAAAAATGCCGCGAAAAACTGTTAACAGTACATCGCGATGTGCAATGAGTGAAACAGCCGACTCGAATAATTTGACCGATAATACTAGCGACACTCAGTGTCTTAATGATAGTCCTCCATTTACAGACAATCAGTGCGTACCGACCGCTAGTAATGATTCTAATGCTAATGAGGAGCAAACAAATTCAATTGTGTCCTCTGTTAATTTAACGACAATTGATGACGCTGCACGTTCTGTTACAATGAACGCTGCCCAGTTTAACACACCTGATTTGCAAAATTTACACAGTGAACAGATAATTATTTCTAACGAAGGTGAACAATGTACTCAAAATATGTCAGTTTTGTTTGATTCCGATTTAGTGACCAATAGTGCACATCTGACTAGCAAACCGTTTCAAGAATCAGAGAATGACCAAATGGTTACACAAAACGCGACAAAAGCAGATACAGCATCACACAACATAGAAAATAGAATCGCTAATTTTGGCTTGGATCAAATTATGGCAGTATTGGTACAGTCTAAGAAAGAACAAGACTACAATTTCAAACAATTTAATGAAAATTTCAAACAGTCGAAGAAAGAACAAGACAACAATCACAAACAACTTAGTGAAAATCTCAAACAACAAATTAATGAAATTAATAAAAAACTAGACAACATTTCCAAACAGTTGAATGAAAAACAAGACAGGTCGATCAAACAAATTAATGAGAACTTTAAACAGATTAATGAATAGATTGCAGCCGTTGCCATGCAATGTCATGATACTAAAGAACAATTATGTGAGGAAATTAAGGCTTGTGCTAGGAACAGTAGTGAAGAAATTAGATCTGTGGCACAAGAATTAAGTAATACACATGCAGCTACAACTAAATTACTTAGAGACTAAATTAGTGCAGTCGCTAAACAATGTTCTGAGAACGCAACACAGTTACGCGACGAGTTTAAATTAATGTCAGCAGAACTTTCACGCACACTGGAAGCAAAAGTAGACGCGAAATTTGACCAACAGAACAGCCAAATTGACGAACGTTTTAAACACCACCTACAAAACAGTGAAACGCGTTACCGTAAATTTATACAGGAACAGAATAAAGTAAAGCGACAAGTCATGGAAACAATTACTGCACAGAGACAGGAAGATAAACGTAAATTGTTTACGAAAGCAAAAACATATGTAGACAATAGTATTGCTACAGTATCGACGAAATTAAACAGTCGAACGCCGAACTGCATGATGAAATCTCTGATCTTAAAACAAAAACAGACACACACACATTAGTCTTTCTGACAATGACCAACAGGCTTGAAAAGTTGGAACTAATACAGGATCCCGATACCATCAAAGCAGACGTTAAAAAATTGAACGAAACCACACGTAAAATACAAAAACAAATTAACGCTTGTGATAATAAAAACGATGATCAGGTAAAAGTATTGACTGAAAAATATGGTGAATTGGCCAGTCGTATTGATGTTATCAAAAGTAATAATGACACCAAATCAGACGATACTTCACCAATTTCGTTTAATCAAACACCCGAATTCCAAAATTTACAGCAGACAATCAGTGAGATAGGTTCGTCCAATAATACATTACGTAGAAAATTGTCAACTTTACAGCAAGAAGTGACAGAGATGAAAAATGTTTCAGCCTCTAACACGGCACAGCATACGCCACATTCCGAATATTTATCACACTCACACAGCATGTATAATTTAGGTAATTTATAGAGAGTACGTGAGTTAGATTCCGAACAGTCACAGACAAACAGGCTAGGATACAATCATGAACCTGTTAAGACATACAGAGACGATAATTTTTATTACAAACACTTTCTATCCGTGGGAAAATTTAAGGTATTTAAAAATGACAGAACACAGATTCACGCTTTGGACTGGATACGACAATTTGTTTTTGTATTTTCATCAGCTTGGCCTATAATGCAGAAACTAGAATTGGACTGGATACGACAATTTGTTTTTGAATTTTCACTGGCATTGCCTGTAACACAGAAACCAAAATTTATTTGCAGCGCGTAATTGACCTCAGGGGATTCATTACACTTCGATGAATATGTGCCGTAGCGGGCACAGGGCCCCGAGCCGTAGTAGTGCTATCTCATCTTTAGTTTTCTGCACTGCTGCCTTCTCTTCTACTATCCTTTATATCTATCAAAACAACTCTTCAACTATCGATCTATCTAGTATTAGGAATGTGTAAAGAAAACCTGATATGGCAAATTTTACCGAAAGTGACAGTTTTCGTTAGACACTCCCGAAATGACAAGAACTGCCAGCATAATTTTAATAACAAACAAAATTTTAATTATCAGTATCGTCAAAATTATCAGCAACAGGAACCACAGTTTGGTGACAATACAGGTTTTTCTCCGCAACAGCATCAAAGCCAGCCAGTTAGCATACCTAACCTACAATGTAATGTGCAAAGTCAACCAAGCTTTAATGTTTCGCCGCCTACACGGATAGCATCGGCTCCACCAAATATTAACGCACAGCAACAAGGAAACCAGTATGTACAGAAAACACACCATTTCAACTCATATCGCAATGCACCGTATAGAAATGACTATCATGACGGACGTAAAAGTAATGAGCACAATTTTCAGCGTACGTTTAACAACAGTCGGTTTTACCAGCAGCAAAATCATCTGCAACAACAGTTTATCATGAATGAACCAGACAGTAGATATCATCCCGAACGTAATACTTTAGGACGAAATAACAGAACAGTACAAATAGTTGAAATGCCACAGCATCCTCCCGAAAGTAACAGCACGTCAGAAAGAATTTGACCAGATACAGTACAGGTTGCATCTTTCAGCAACTAAGCACTACTTTTGACACGCAGGATGTTGTTCACGAAAATTTTATTACTTTTGACGACATCCGATACACACTTTTGCGTTAAAAGACAGAATCACAACGTATGTAGACGACATTCTTATTGCAGAAGCTAACTGGTCTGAACACAATCTGATTCTTGAACAACTGTTACGAACTTTTCGTGCACAAAGACTCACAGTTAATCTCAGTAAATCGCACTTTGGCAAGACTTCTATAAAATTTCTTGGACATGTAATTTCAGCAGAAGGCTGAATGCACCACTTTTATCACATCCAGATCTTACTAGAAATTTTTCCATTGCCACCGATAGTTCTAACACCGCTTTAGGCGTACACATTTTTCAGGAAATTGAAGAAGATGGTTGTACAGTAATTAAAAACATCGCCTTTGCGAGTCGCATTCTGTCACCTGCTGAACGCAATTATTCTGTCACAGAACTTGAAACATTATGTGTTGTATGGGCATTTACGAGATTTCGGCATTTTCTTTATGGAAGACATACGATCGTTTACACAGATCATAGAGCTATACAGTTTTTACTTTCCGCTAAATTTACACACGACAGATTAAGCAGATGGAAACTTGATTTACAGGAATTTAATTTTACAATTGTTCACATTCCCGGTAAACAAAATATTGTAGCAGACACACTATCCCCATCTCTCAGCATTAATCAGCAAGACATCGCAACCAACTTCTGCAAAGCAAATTTCAGCGTCATGTATATTCAACAAGTTGCATTTGAAAATTTCATTTCGTCGTCATTACGAGACACAGCGCAAGAGCAGAGTAAAGACAACGTGTGGAAAGAAATTAAACACTTTTGGCAAGATAGGAATAATGTTACCATTAGAAACCATTATACTGTACGCAATAATATTCTGTTTCGCCGTTCTCACCCTGACAGCAACAATTGGTTATTATGTATTCCTGACGAGCTTGTTAAAAAATTAATTTGGTATACTCATTTAAGTTACGCACATTACGGAGCCAGAAAATGTTTTCTTATACTGAGACAGAACTGTTATTTTGCCAACATGGAGAAACGTATTCGACGAGTTTTAGCGTCATGTAAAATCTGCCAGAAAGCTAAGTCAGATACGACTTCACATATTCCTCCATTACATCCCATTGTACCTGTTAAATTGAGACACATGGCCACTGTAGACATTTTTGGTCCGATTCCCAGAACTAATAGAGATTTTTGCTACATCTTTGTCGCTGTTGAACTCACTTCAAAATTTGTTACCTTCACTCCGTTACGCAAAGCTACTGCTAAAACTGTTTCGAAAGCATTTGTAAAACATTTTCTATTTCATGTAGGGCGTGTATTGAAAGTAATTTCCGACAATGGACCACAGTTTCGATCTGCTATATGGACACGTATGTTACGAGCTAGAAACATTTCTCCAATCTATATATCCAGGTACCATGCTTCTTCGAACCCTTGTGAACGATTAATGAAAGAAATTGGTAAACTGTGTAGAATATACTGCCATAAAAAACATATTGATTGGGACACACACATACTCTTATTCCAGGATGTAATTAATTCCATACCAAATGAATCTACTATGCTATCTCCCACTGTTATACTGAAAAATGTTGAACCACCTAACAAAATTAAAGAATTAGTATCCTTTCCTACATCTCGTCGACTAAGACACCATGAAATAATTGACATTGCGCTGAACAACATCAAACGTGCCGCAGGGCGCCGGAGAAGACAGCCAAAACAGGTTTGTACACGTCGTGACTTTCACATTGGACAGAAGATATTAGTACGTACACACTATCTATCCAACAGAGGAAAGAATAGATGCAGTAAATTTGAGCTTCTATATGCAGGTCCATATCGAATTCGCAGCATTCCTCACCCCAATGTAGTACACGTCGAAACTTTGAGAACCAGAAAAAGCAAAGGCAATCACCATGTCTCCAATATTAAACCGTTTATTGAATGAACATACTTTATGATTTATCACACTGTAATGCCATTTCCTGATTTTTATATGACCACTTATGCAATTATATTTATATGAATACTTACTGATGGTTATCATATTTTTTCTTGGCAAGTGCCCGGCAAGGTCAGGTCGCTTTCCTTGTCGTTACACATCAGACCGTGCACATTTTTTCAGATAAACTTACATATTTTATGACAAATTATGCAATTCTATCTAGTGACATATTAATTTTATCAAATTCTTTCTCCATTAAAGTCTTCAACTCTCGCCTCTATCAACTACACAACATACAAGCTGAACACAAAGAAAGTCATTTCTTGTTGTTATATATCAGACCATGTACACTTTTCATTTTTTCATGTATGTATGATTGTTTTCCTGTTTGTATGCACTATGAAATGTTTAAGATGTAACAAACGCCAGTTGACTTTGACCTTTTGCCTTATGATATCTCAACATCGTGACTATTTTACATTTTTTTTGCTACTACATTATGATACTCTGTGTACATTTTTGCACCTGAACACTGTCTATGTTTTTGACACAATACGTTTTCTGTCATGCTATGCTGTATGCTTAATTATATCACTAGAAACCAGTTTTTATTTAATGGGTATATGATTTAAATGCAAGATATTAATCCTTATTCATCATTTTCAGAAAGCAATAACGTGTAAAAGAAATAAATCAAACAAACCACAGTGGATTACTATGAAATGGGAATTTCACCTTCGGAATGAACGAAAGAAGATGCAATACCTCGTCACGAAGAGTAAATGGATCAGAATTAACAAACATTAACAAGAATATACTATACACATCGTATGATAGCAGTCTTAACTAATTATTTTTCTTTCAGAATACGAGGCGATTGATGCAGGCTGTCAGACAGAACTACACATCTTAGTTTTAGTGATGAAATATGCTAGAAATAAGAAACTCTATGCTATGAATAGTTGTATGAAGTAAATGGTAATATGAATAATGAATAATGAAGTGTCTTTTTGCAGATGATAATGAATGACGATGAATAGTTATATGTAGTTATGGTGATATGAATAATGAAGTTTTTCTTTGCAGGTGATGATAGTGATAAATTTTATATGGCCACTTAACGCACCACTTTTAAGTTTTTCTTTGCAGATGAGAATAATGATGAAGTTTATATATTTACTGTTAGTTAAGAAATGCTATGTAGTTATTTAAGTATTTGTTGCAGTTCGTTTTGACAGTATGTCTTATGTCGCATGGTATAATGACTGAATGTTTTGGAAAGGACAGCTAGAGTACATACATATTGAGTACACGTTTCATTACCTGTTAATTCGAAGTTCACTGTTTTTCAGCATAATATGCGTTTCTTCTTTCAGCTTAATAATCCATTTTGTATTTTTTCTAGGAGAAGCTATTCATGAAATTAATGCGCTATAAGCAGTTAGTCATTAAACCTATTCTAGTACTTGCACTTTTTTACCCATTTATGTGTGTCATTCATGAATGTGATCACATATACTCTACTTGTTTCATAACCTTGCTACAGCTGACTCATGACGAATGACGTTACCTATCCTCATTTGCAGCAATAAATTATCGATCCCAACGCAATGCATTGCTAGCAAAAAAAAAAAAAAAAAAAAAAAAAGTGTTACCAGTCCCAAATAATGCTTTCAGTTTAAGAGAGTTCTGAGTAATACTGAATGATGTTTTCTAATCACAGGCCTTGAGTAATAGTTACAGTGTGTTGCATTTTAAATGTGTCCTATGTCACTGGAATGATGAGTTCTGAGTAACACTGAATGATGTTTTCTAACCACAGACCTTGAGTAATAGTTATAGTGTGTTGCATTTTAAATATGTCCTATGTCACTTGAATGATGAGTTCTGAGTAGCACTGAATGATATTTTGTAATAATGCATAAATACTATGCCAATAATTTCTGTAAATAATATTTTTGTTATACTCGATAAATGCTATGCCAATAATTAACTCTCATTTTTAATGATGACTTCTGATGATTTGTAACTGGCCAATGAGTGCCAATAATTATTTTAAATATGTTGTATTTCACTTGAATGATGAAAAATGTTTTGTAATATTCAATACTTGCTATATGTTTAGTAACTGGCCAATGAATGCCACTGTTTCTTATATTTTAAATTTGTATTATGTCACTTACATGCTATTATATATGAATACCAGTAGCTTGATGCTACACTCATTAGCTCCTGTTTTGAATGATAACTTCTGATGGTTTGTAACTGGCCAATGAGTGCCAATGTTCACTGTAATCAGATGACTTATAAACATTAATCTGTAATACTTCATACATAGTACAGAAATGTTTAGTAACTAGGAGATGAGTGCCACCTATTACTCAAATCGGTTGATAGACTAGTGTAATTCTCAGTGATGACTAGCATAAGACCTTCTGACCTTCTGACCTAATTACCAGAAATTACTGCAATATCCATTTGTCCTGTTCATCCTTATGATCATGGAGCACCATATTTGGTTTTTGCACTAATTCTACGTTGATGAAAGAGTGTGGTGTTGACACATCATGCTGTCCACCATCTTGAACAATGGAAATGTTATTATGGTTATACTATTTGGCGTAACTAATGTACTACCAAAATGATAACGTACAATATTAATACATCATTTCAGTGTCTTGGCTACACTGATTAATGCTTCAGGGAAGAGAACTTCAGATTGTCTCACTTGGTGTTGTGCTTCTGTAGAAAGATATGGACTTTCAGTGTAGCTATGTGCAACCTACTGTGCTACAACCATGATGCAATCCTTCCCATTCCTTTCCTAGTTCTTGTAAAATGGTGAAGACTTATACAGTGCGTTTAAATTCTTGTAAAATGATAAAGACTTCTACAGTGCATGTGCACTTTATTTCACTCCATGATATGTTACGTAAAAATGCTAAAGACTTCTACAGTGCGTGTGCACTTTATTTCACTCCATGATATGTTATGTAAAAATGCCAAAGACTTCTACAGTGCATGTGCACTTTATTTCACTCCATGATATGTTATGTAAAAATGCTAAAGACTTCTACAGTGCGTGTGCACTTTATTTCACTCCATGATATGTTATGTAAAAATGCTAAAGACTTTTACAGTGTGTGCACTTTATGTCATTTGCTAATATATTTTGTATTCATTGCGTATACATTTTGTCATTTCTTGATATGTTCTGTACTCAGTGCATGTGCACTCTATTTCATTTCATGTTCTGCACTTATATATACACTCCTGGAAATTGAAATAAGAACACCGTGAATTCATTGTCCCAGGAAGGGGAAACTTTATTGACACATTCCTGGGGTCAGATACATCACATGATCACACTGACAGAACCACAGGCACATAGACGCAGGCAACAGAGCATGCACAATGTCGGCACTAGTACAGTGTATATCCACCTTTCGCAGCAATGCAGGCTGCTATTCTCCCATGGAGACGATCGTAGAGATGCTGGATGTAGTCCTGTGGAACGGCTTGCCATGCCATTTCCACCTGGCGCCTCAGTTGGACCAGCGTTCGTGCTGGACGTGCAGACCGCGTGAGACGACGCTTCATCCAGTCCCAAACATGCTCAATGGGGGACAGATCCGGAGATCTTGCTGGCCAGGGTAGTTGACTTAACACCTTCTAGAGCACGTTGGGTGGCACGGGATACATGCGGACGTGCATTGTCCTGTTGGAACAGCAAGTTCCCTTGCCGGTCTAGGAATGGTAGAACGATGGGTTCGATGACGGTTTGGATGTACCGTGCACTATTCAGTGTCCCCTCGACGATCACCAGTGGTGTACGGCCAGTGTAGGAGATCGCTTCCCACACCATGATGCCGGGTGTTGGCCCTGTGTGCCTCGGTCGTATGCAGTCCTGATTGTGGCGCTCACCTGCACGGCGCCAAACACGCATACGACCATCATTGGCACCAAGGCAGAAGCGACTCTCATCGCTGAAGACGACACGTCTCCATTCGTCCCTCCATTCACGCCTGTCGCGACACCACTGGAGGCGGGCTGCACGATGTTGGGGCGTGAGCGGAAGACGGCCTAACTGTGTGCGGGACCGTAGCCCAGCTTCATGGAGACGGTTGCGAATGGTCCTCGCCGATACCCCAGGAGCAACAGTGTCCCTAATTTGCTGGGAAGTGGCGGTGCGGTCCCCTACGGCACTGCGTAGGATCCTACGGTGTTGGCGTGCATCCGTGCGTCGCTGCGGTCCGGTCCCAGGTCGACGGGCACGTGCACCTTCCGCCGACCACTGGCGACAACATCGATGTACTGTGGAGACCTCGCGCCCCACGTGTTGAGCAATTCGGCGGTACGTCCACCCGGCCTCCCGCATGCCCACTATACGCCCTCGCTCAAAGTCCGTCAACTGCACATACGGTTCACGTCCACGCTGTCGCGGCATGCTACCAGTGTTAAAGACTGCGATGGAGCTCCGTATGCCACGGCAAACTGGCTGACACTGACGGCGGCGGTGCACAAATGCTGCGCAGCTAGCGCCATTCGACGGCCAACACCGCGGTTCCTGGTGTGTCCGCTGTGCCGTGCGTGTGATCATTGCTTGTACAGCCCTCTCACAGTGTCCGGAGCAAGTATGGTGGGTCTGACACACCGGTGTCAATGTGTTCTTTTTTCCATTTCCAGGAGTGTAATATATATATATATATATATATATATATATATATATATATATATATATATATGTATATATATACTCTGTGACTGTCAACTTAGTTAATTAAGTAGATTTTAGAAAAATTTGTTGCTCATGGCAAGTCCAATTGACTCACCATCACTGAAAAATTTTTGCCCCGCCAGTGGAGGGTTATGTAAGAGGTATGCGCTGCCTGCGATATGTAAGCTATAAGAGAATCTGAGACCAAAGAGCAGTGTTGTATGCAGTAGGAACTGTGTAGCAGTAATTTGTTGCTAGCGAGCAGTCTGGTGTATCGTGTTGGCTGGGCCGGTCGTGGTGCAGCGATGGCGGAGCCTGAGCGTTATAGTATAAGGTAAAAGCAGCCTTGCGCATATCTAGTAATGTTATGTGAACTCCCATGTAAATCTTTTAAAAATGTCCTAATAATAATCTTTGTCATATAAAGTAATTTCTAACAACCATTCATTTCAATTTAAAGAATTTACTAATTTCTCCAATCCGTGATCATTCCGATTGTTGCAAAAGAAAAATCAGTTGCTTCCTTTCATAAAATGACAAATGTATAGGACAACACTGCACAGAGCTGTGCCGGAAAAAGCTATTGTAAGAGCAGATAGTTGCCGACTGTATTGAGGTAAGAATTTTTGCTTTTTATTCAGAATGATCTTACAGGGCCATGACGCATCACTGCTGTCGTCCAAAATTTACCAGGTTACTGAATTTATTTTTTATTACGAGGTTTAGGAATTTTTCTGTTTTGAGCTAACATTAAATAAGAAAAGAATTTTGTGGGTACATTAAATGGGAAACAAATTTTGTGTGGAGGTTAAATGTGAATGAATTTCTGTAGAGAGGTTACACTAAATTAGAATCCCATTCATTATTCATATTATTATTTAAAAAAATTTTGTTGGGAGGTTACAACACTCATTTGTGCACCAGTATCAATTAAAATCTTAACTAATTTGTTCCCGAGTATGCCACTTACACTAACATGTTCCACCTCTGTACTCTTTCCAGTCCTCACCGGGTGCATTATTCTAGTCGGGGGCGAGGGTGGGTGGCGGAGCCTGCCCCCCACTCGGTTTCCTGATTCGATCCTGCATTGTAGCGGTGACCACGCATCTGATTAGAAAATAGTGACGTTGTCGGGCAAACATTATTGAGATGGCCAACATTCTGGTAAGTAGTGCAGAAAGGGGCGCGACAGCTCATTGCCGTGTGGTTAAGTCCCCCACAACGCTGGCAACTTACTTCCCTTGCTAATACTGGTAATGGCTCTGACGGACACCGTGCGGCAGCACAGAAGTGCAATACATCTTCGTGTACTACTGCCAAACAAACAGCATCGAACAGAGCGGTGGGGGAGGCCGCTTTAACTTCTCCACCAATTCGGGGTCAATACTGCGAATAAACACATCAATTGCACGGGCTCCTGCTTCCGAGCGCAAATTCCTATTCTCACTGGCGTTTTCGCCGAGCTTGTAGATACGACAAGGTACGGCTTGTATGCGATCTGCAAAAGCATCAAGATCCTCCGCGGGCGAAAACTTCAAAATCATATGTACGAGGATAGTTCAATAAGTAATGCAACACATTTTTTTTCTGAAACAGGGGTTGTTTTATTCAGTATTGAAATACACCAGGTTATTCCCCAATCTTTTAGCTACACAACACTATTTTTCAACGTAATCTCGATTCAATGCTACGGCCTTACGCCACCTTGAAATGAGGGCCTGTATGCCTGCACGGTACCATTCCACTGGTCGATGTCGGAGCCAACGTCGTACTGCATCAATAACTTCTTCATCATCCACGTAGTGCCTCCCACGGATTGCGTCCTTCATTGGGCCAAACATATGGAAGTCCGACGGTGCGAGATCGGGACTGTAGGGTGCATGAGGAAGAACAGTCCACTGAAGTTTTGTGAGCTCCTCTCGGGTGCGAAGACTTGTGTGAGGTCTTGCGTTGTCATGAAGAAGGAGAAGTTCGTTCATATTTTTGTGCCTATGAACATGCTGAAGTCGTTTCTTCAATTTCTGAAGAGTAGCACAATACACTTCAGAGTTGATCGTTTGACCATGGGGAAGGACATCGAACAGAATAACCCCTTCAGCGTCCCAGAAGACTGTAGCCATGACTTTACCGGCTGAGGGTATGGCTTTAAACTTTTTCTTGGTAGGGGAGTGGGTGTGGCGCCGCTCCATTGATTGCCGTTTTGTTTCAGGTTCGAAGTGATGAACCCATGTTTCATCGCCTGTAACAATCTTTGACAAGAAATTGTCACCCTCAGCCACATGACGAGCAAGCAATTCCGCACAGATGGTTCTCCTTTGCTCTTTATGGTGTTCGGCTAGACAACGAGGGACCCAGCGGGAACAAACCTTTGAATATCCCAACTGGTGAACAATTGTGACAGCACTACCAACAGAGATGTCAAGTTGAGCACTGAGTTGTTTGATGGTGATCCGTCGATCATCTCGAACGAGTGTGTTCGCACGCTCCGCCATTGCAGGAGTCACAGCTGTGCACGGCTGGCCAGCACGCGGGAGATCAGACAGTCTTGCTTGACCTTGCGGCAATGATGATACACGCTTTGCCCAACGATCCACTGGCGGATCACCGTAGACATTCTGCAAGCGCCTATGAATATCTGAGATGCCCTGGTTTTCCGCCAAAAGAAACTCGATCACTGCCCGTTGTTTGCAACGCACATCCGTTACAGACGCCATTTTAACAGCTCTGTACAGCGCTGCCACCTGTCGGAAGTCAATGAAACTATAAGAGACGAAGCGGGAATGTTTGAAAATATTCCACAAGAAATTTCCGGTTTTTTCAACCAAAATTGGACGAGAAAAAAAATGTGTTGCATTACTTATTGAACTGCCCTCGTATCACGTAATTCGTCCACTGTCTCCATGAATATTGTTGCTTCCCCTGTCAACATTAATCTGGCAAAGGTGACCAATACATCATCTGGCTACGCAGAAGTGTGAACCACATCACGAATATTCTGTACGAACATAGCCACATTTTCATGGGACTTTCCAGAAAAGGTGGAAATGAAAGAAGCCGCAGGAAAATTGCTTACGCTTGCCATGTTAGCTGAGGTTGTGGTGGTTGTATTAGTGACAGAATTAGTATTAGCTGTCACAGGTTGTACATTTGTTACGGGTGTGAAGCTAGCCACAGGTACAGAAGTTCGCATAGTGGCTTCCAGCGTCTCTTTCAAGACGCGGTTTTGCTCGATTAACTCTTGATTTTGTATGAACAATTGGATCATTCTAGCATTGATAGCTTCGAGCGGGTCTTGCGAGGCAGGAGTATCCCGTCCCGTTGCTCGAGTTTCCATCGGCTTCTTTACAAAATCAGGGGGCTCTAGTGACCATGAAATGAATGTTACAAAAAAAAGAGAGGGGCCACAAAATAACCTAATCCAGCAGTTGAAGGCCCGGGATGTGAAGGTTTGAAGCAATGCTGTGACTTACGTTGAAGTTGAGTCGGCACGACGTGTTGGCGGCGGCGACAGCATGGTGAAGTGGCAGATGGCGGGATAGTCGGCGGCTGTCATAGATGCGGGCTGGCAGCTACTGGGCCATCAGGCGGCGGCGGATGTGTTGTCGGCCGATGACGGTGGCTCGCTCGGCATGCGGCTGCACCCCTCACGGCGTGACGATGTCTGTCTGGCATCGCTGGTTATCTCGGGGTCAGCCGGCTGCGGCACTGCAGCGCACACGCTGTCTGTTTCTACTGACACAGCCAGCCACTTCCAGTGCGGTGCGAATGTGGTAGCCGGCTGGCGCATTCTATATGCGCGAAATGCTCGGCGCTAGAATCGTAGCTAATGAAGTGGAAGCGTCCCGCCATGGCTACCGCTCATCTATATATATATACAGGGTGTTACAAAAAGGTACGGCCAAACTTTCAGGAAACATTCCTCACACACAAATAATGAAAAGATGTTACGTGGACATGTGTCCGGAAACGCTTAATTTCCATGTTAGAGCTCATTTTAGTTTCGTCAGTATGTACTGTACTTCCTCGATTCACCGCCAGTTGGCCCAATTGATGGAAGGTAATGTAGACTTCGGTTCTTGTGTTGACATGCGACTCATTGCTCTACAGTACTAGCATCAAGCACATCAGTACGTAGCATCAACAGGTTAGTGTTCATCACGAACGTGGTTTTCCAATCAGTGCAATGTTTACAAACGCGGAGTTGACATATGCCCATTTGATGTATGGATTAGCACGGGGCAATAGCCGTGGCGGGGTACATTTGTATCGAGACAGATTTCCAGAACGAAGGTGTCCCGACAGGAAGACGTTCGAAGCAATTTATCGGCGTCTTGGGAGCACGGAACATTCCAGCCTATGACTCGCGACTGGGCAAGACCTAGAACGACGAGGACACCTGCAATGGACGAGGCAATTCTTCGTGCAGTTAACGATAACCCTCATGTCAGCGTCAGAGAAGTTGCTGCTGTACAAGGTAACGTTGACCACGTCACTGTATGGAGAGTGCTACGGGAGAACCAGTTGTTTCCGTACCATGTACAGCGTGTGCAGGCACTATCAGCAGCTGATTGGCCTCCACGGGTACACTTCTGCGAATGGTTCATGAAACAATGTGTCAATCCTCATTTCAGTGCAAATGTTCTCTTTACGGATGAGGCTTCATTCCGACGTGATCAAATTGTAAATTTACACAATCAACATGTGTGGACTGACGAGAATCCGCAGGCAATCGTGCAATCACGTCATCAACACAAATTTTCTGTGAACGTTTGGACAGGCATTGTTGGTGATGTCTTGATTGGGCCCCATGTTCTTCCACCTACGCTCAGTGGAGCATGTTATCATGATTTCATACGGGATACTCCACCTGTGCTGCTAGAACATGTGCCTTTACAAGTACGACACAACATGTGGTTCATGCGCGATGGAGCTCCTGCACATTTCAGTCGAAGTGTTCGTACGCTTCTCAACAACAGATTCGGTGACCGATGGATTGGTAGAGGCGGACCAATTCCATGGCCTCCACGCTCTCCTGACCTCAGCCCTCTTGACTTTCATTTATGGGGGCATTTGAAAGCTCTTGTCTACGCAACCCCGGTACCAAACGTAGAGACTCTTCGTTCTCGTATTGTGGACGGCATTCTCCAGGGCTGCATCAGCGCATCAGGGATTCCATGCGACGGAGGGTGGATGCATGTATCCTCGCTAACGGAGGACATTTTGAACATTTCCTGTAACAAAGTGTTTGAAGTCACGCTGGTACGTTCTGTTGCTGTGTGTTTCCATTCCATGATTAATGTGATTTGAAGAGAAGTAATAAAATGAGCTCTAACATGGAAAGTAAACGTTTCCGGACACATGTCCACATAACATATTTTCTTTCGTTGTGTGTGAGGAATGTTTCCTGAAAGTTTGGCCGTACCTTTTTGTAACACCCTGTATATAAAAGAAAGTCGAGTTAGTTACACTATTTATAACTCAAGAACGGCTGGACCAATTTGGCTGAAAATTGGTGGAGAGGTAGCTCAGAACTAGGAGACGAACATAGGATACTTTTTATCCCGGTCGACCGCTATAAAACGAGGCATAACAAAAACGCATCTGGCATGGAATAACAAAACGCAAATGTCAGCTAAACGCCGCCATAAAACGTGGTATAACAAAAACGCATGTGGCATGGAATAACAAAACGCAAATGACAGCTAAACGTCTATGGTTAAGTACAAGTATATATCATTAATTAAAAATTTAAAGAAATAATTTGTATTTTCTTTGAATCATCATTAACAATGCCGCGACCAAGACGGTCGAATATTTCTCGACAAAGCCGTAATGCAAGAAGGATACAAAACATTGCGAATGAAAGGACTGAAGAAGAACAACAAATTGCCCGCGCAGAGCGCCGCGTTAGTATGGCCCGACTTCGTGCTTCTCAATCACAAGAGCAAAGTGAGGCAGCCCGTGAAACGGCTCGGTTGGTAATGCGAAATCGTGTCAGTTCCAGAAATCAAGATCTTGAAATGAATGAGGAGATACATAATCGCGCTTTACTCTCGATCGAAGACGTGTGTTACCTCATGTACGGAAGTTTATTAGTCAGGTTAGGAATGCCAACGCCAAATCGTGAAATGAATGACGCATTTAATCGAGAATTGGAACGGGAACGTGAATATGATCACCAGCAATTGGATTTAGCAGTTCAAACGAATGTACCCCTGTTGAACCCCCAACAAAAGGAAGTTTATGGTACATTAATGAAGGCAACTCATGGAAATGGTGGTTTATATTTCCTGGATGCCCCTGGTGGAACTGGAAAGACATTCCTCATGTCAGTAGTTTTAGCCACTGTTCATGCGAGATCCAACATTGCAGTTTCAGTTGCTGCTTCTGGAATAGCAGTCACATTGTTAGAAGGATGCCGTAAGGCTCATTCAGCATTAAAATTACCGTTAAATTTTCAAGCTACTGAAGAACCAACATGTAATATTACAAAAAACTCAGCAATACCCAAAGTTTTATCAGCATCCAAGATCATCATCTGGGACGAATGCACAATGGCGCATAAACGTGCATTAGAGGAACTTAACCGAACATTGAAAGATCTCCACATTGACTCGAGATGTTTTGGAGGAGCAATGATTTTACTGTCTGGCGATTTCCGCCAAACACTGTCAATACTTCAAGGTCAACGGCTGCAGACGAAATAAATGCTTGCCTCAAATCATCGAATCTATGGCGCTATGTGAAGAAACTTCAGCTGACAACAAACATGAGAGTTGCATTGCTTAATGACACATCTGCTGAAGATTTCTCTGAGCAAATGCTGACTATCGGTAATGGTCGAGTACCTGTCGAAGAATCGAGCGGATTGATTTCATTTCCTCATAATTTCTGTAACTTTTTCTCATCGAAAGAAGAACTTATCAACAAAGTATTCCCAAACATCATTACTAACTACAAAAGTAATGAATGGTTGAGTGAGCGAACAATTTTAGCGGCTAAGAATAAAGATGTAGATGACCTAAACTACATAATTCAGAATGAGATCATTGGTAAAATACATTCATTCAAATCTATTGACTGTGTAACAAATCAAGATGAAGCCACCAACTATACAATTGAATTTTTAAACCCCTTGGACGTGCCTGGCTTACCACCGCACAATTTACGCCTAACAGTTGGCTCCATAGTAATCATATTTCGAAACATAAACCAACCAAAATTGTGCAACGGTACGCGTTTGGTGGTAAGTAAATTGATGAACAATGTTATTTACACGACGATACTCAAAGGAAAATTCGAAGGTGAGGAAGTTCTCATTCCGAGGATCCCGATGATCCCAACCGATACGCCGTTTGACTTTAAAAGAATTCAATTTCCGATCCGTCTTGCATTCGTCATGACCATTAACAAATCACAAGGTCAATCCTGGAAAGTTTGTGGTTTAAATCTGGAATATCCATGTTTTTCACATGGTCAATTATATGTGGCATGTTCATGGGTCAGAAGACCATCTGTGTTGTTTGATCTTGCACCTGATAATAAAACAAAAAATGTCGCGTATCACAAAGTACTTAATTGAAGAGTGGAAGCTATGCACCAAAAAACATAAAGAATAAAGAATCATTAAAAAACCTTAATTTTTTATTTGTATTTCCTAATAAAAAATTGAACTTAACATCCAAAATCTGATTATTTATTGGGTTTAAGGAGGAACAGAGTTCGCCAGGTCAGCTAGTTGTCCATAAAGAAGTGCTAATGGTGTTATAGCGTGGGGCTATTGGCAAGATACCCTCGCCAGAGGAATTTAAATTAGCGACAAAGTCGCTATGGGGTCGAATCCCGATTCTGACACCAGTTTGTGCAGGAACGGCTCTGCTGGGAACGGCCAAGGCGTATTGAAAGACAGTGATCTTTTCTTGAAATGAAGCCATTTGTTGTCAGACAAACCAACAGATGTGAATGCAAATGGGCAACATGAGTCAGGCCTGGGGAGGCGAGGGTGGGCCAAGACTAGGGTGACCAGAAGCAATTGTTTGAAAAGGAGGACAAACAGCTCCAAAAAGGAGGACAATGGAAGAAAAAAGAGGACACATCATACGGGTCAATTGCAGATGAGGATACCACCTGTCAGCTTTGGACAAGTCACGTGACTGCCGGGAATTACCGGTGAAACTAGTAGTTAATTGTTACTGATGGTCAGGTGGTGGTTAACTGAGCAGTATAAAAAAAATTAAAAACATTGATTGTGGTGACAGTGTGGCGTCAATTGTTTTGTTACGTCAACAACACGGAATTGTTTACAAATCGAAAAACGTAAGACCATTCACCTCCCTTCATTCGATGCACTGGTACCAACATCTACAATTCAAGCAGCAGCTGACGAAATGTAAACTGCACTTTAACCTTCCGAATACAAATAAATTGAATGACTATGAAACAATGAAATAAAACCATGACAGTTAATCTGTCGAGATATTTCTTACCATTATTGGCCACTGAGACGTACGTTCCAGCTCCACATAGACTATCTTACATTCCACTTCAAATTCATTTCTCCATTTCTTAAAGCCGGATATTTGCAGGAAAGGACATCAGAAAATGTACCCTTTCGTTTAGGCATAGCCAAATATTTTACGTAACTTGAAACGTCCCCTTAGAAAAATTAGTGAATTACTGTGCTGATAAACCTCTTACATTATTTGATTTTCAAACAGCTGAGCAGAACTGAACGTACTCAGACATTTCGCTCTTTACCTATTCTGATCAACACTAAACTGACACACAATATTTTTAGCGCAACACAGACTGACTTTCAATAATCCTTACAAAAGAATGGCCCTGACTAACAATAACTTATACCTTTCATGAATCACTTACCTCACAAAAATCTTCGTTATTAGAACTACTGCAATACAGCGAGCGCCACTACTGCGAGCTCAGTAAAAGATTCTAGCTACTGAAGGCACTAACTACTGATAGCCATAGTTAGCAAATGAAAGATTTTGATAGAGAACAAACAATGTATTTACCTTAATATTGTTCAAAAGTCATTATATATCAGTTCATGGCATCCAGTCTTACAAATTTACTCTTTCTGGCGGACACACGTCCAGATCGTCCGCTCTCAAAACTCCGCCATTTCTCTCCCCACATCCACCACTGCTGGCGGCTCACCTCCAACTGCGCAACGCTACGCGTTGTTCACATCCAACTGCCCAACACTACGATAGCTAATATTACAACAATGGCAACCAGTCACTGACTGCACATAGCACGGCCAGTGATTTTCATACAGAGCGCTACGTGGCGTTACAAACATAAAAACCTAAACAGCCTACTTACAAACTCACTCGGTTAAAAATTACACCCACAAATCACACGTGCGATACAGGAAGCCAAGCCAATACAAAGCGAAGATCCGAAACGAAAATTTTAAATAATCGATATTTGCATTCGCTTATAGGTAGATCAACGATAACATCGACGATCCTGCTGCCACCTACTAACACCGCCTTCGTGAGTGTTTATCACGAAGGCTGTGTCATTAAAGTATTTAAGGAAAGAGCAATAGAACGGAACGAATTGTAAATTTAACTGTATTACGCTCAACTTTGCGAAAAAGCCGGACACCGTAAAAATCCGCCCGGACCCCGGACAAATAGCTAAAAAGGAGGACATGTCTGGATTAATCCGGACGTCTGGTCACCCTAGCCAAGAGGTAGTGATGGCCAAAACATAGTTCGCAGCAAACTTAGGCGAAGTTAAAGAAAAGTGGTGGCTGCCATTTAGACTTAAACAAAGTCCTTGGCACTGCAGCACTGGGAAAAGATGATGATGTTCACAGCTACAGGGCACGCGGCAGAGAGCGCGTTTTGGCCATCGGGTAGCAGGGTACCTCCAGCACAGCCACGTGATTTGCTCCGCCCTGATTGGCCAAGAGCCGAAAAAACTGCGGGGGCGGCATGGAAAGTTGCAAAGCGTGGATGGCTTGATCAGCTTCACCTAAGCGGCGTTACCTTGTCGGCACACGAGGGAGGCGCGTGATCGAGATTTCCCATCTCGGTGCTGACGTGCTGCTACCAGATCTTGGGATGAGAAAATTACAGGCAGCTGAAACTACCGACTAATGTTTGACCGTAACAAGAAAATGAAATAAACCTTTTGAAATAAAATAAAGGTAGGATCCCCTACTATCTGACTCAACCTTGCAAAGTATTAGTCTCAGGGGTGTTGAGAAACAGCTGAAATAATTACAATGCAACAAAGCTCCAGACCCCTATGGAATCCAAGTCAGATTCTTTGTGGCCAAGTTACCCCTCTTCTAACAATGGATCCCTCTAACAAAAAATCACGCTCAGTTCTTGGAAAAAGGAACAGGTCACACCCATCTACAAAAAGGGCAGTACATGTTATCTACATAACTACCGTCCAATACCCTTGACATCGATTTGTTGTAGAATCTTAGAACATATTCAGAGCTCAAACATAATGAGGTATCTGGAACAGAATGACCTCCTCAATACCAGCCAGCACGGATTTCGAAAACATCGACCATGTGAAAAGCAACTCACACTTTTCTCACATGATATACTGAAAACTTTGAATCAAGGTAACCAGGTAATACAGTATTTTTTGATTTCCGAAAAGCATTTGACTCAGTACTACACCTACACTTACTGCCAAAAATATGACCGTAGGGGGAATCAAGTGAAATTTGTGACTGGAATGAGGACGTTTTGATAGGAGGACGCAGCATGTTATCTTGGTTGGAGATTCATTGTCAGATGCAAAACGAACTTCTGGTGTGTGTTGGGACCCTTCTTGTTCACGTTGTATATTAATGACCTGGCAGATAATATGAGTATTAAAATAGGGATTTTTGCAGATGATGCAGTTATCTATAATGAAGTACTATCTGAGAGAAGCTGCGTAAATATTCGGCCACATCTTGACAAAATCGTGCAGAGACTGGCAGCTTGCTCTAAATGCTCAGAAATGTAAAACTCTGCACTTCAAAAAACGGAAAAACATAGTATCCTATGCCTATAATGTCAATGATTCACAGTTGGAGTCGGTCAAATCATGCAAATACTTGGGTGTGACACTTTGTGTGGATATGAAATGTAATGATCACTTAGGTTCAGTTGTGGGTAAAGCAGGTGGAAGACTTCGTTTTATTGGTAGAATACTGGGGACCTGCAATTACTCTACAAATGAGATTGCTTACAAATCATCATGCGAACGGTTCTAGAATATTGCTCAAGTTTGTGGGATCCTCATGAGATCGGACTAACAGTGGACACTGAACATGTACGGAGAAGAGCAGTACGAATGGTCACAGGTTTGTTTAATCCGTGGGAGAATGTCACAGAGATACTGATGGTACTTAACTAGAAGACTCTTGAAGACAAATGTAAACTATCCCAATAAAGCCTATTAACAAAGTTTCAAGAACCAGCTTTAAATGACGACTCTAGGAATATACAACTCCTACATATCACTCACGTAGGGATCAGAAGGATAAGATTATTCTAACCACTGCACACACAGAAGCATTCAAACAGTCATTCTTCCTACGCTCCATACGTGAATGGAACAGGAAGAGACACTAATAACTGGTACAATGGGACATACCCTCTGTCATGCACCTCACGGCAATTTGCAAGGTATAGATGTAGATGTGTACCAGGACCTCACAGGCGTACCTTCTGACAAACAAATATGAAACTTGTTTTTTCCAGATGTTAATAACAACTTTGCGGCCCTTGTTCGTATGAACAATAGGCACTTTTTCTTTGGTGGCTCATAGCTCACCACTGGTTTCACTCCTAATGTTCGATCAAATTTTCCTACACATTCCACAACTGGTATTAACACATTATTATTTGAGTGAATGCTGTTCACATTTAGTTTCTGCCGGTCAGTGTGGCCGTGCGGTTCTAGGCGCTTCAGTCTGGAACCGCGTGACCGCTACGGTCGCAGGTTCGAATCCTGCCTCGGGCATGGATGTGTGTGATGTCCTTAGGTTAGTTAGGTTCAAAAATGGTTCAAATGGCTCTGAGCACTATGGGACTTAACATCTATGGTCATCAGTCCCCTAGAACTTAGAACTACTTAAGCCTAACTAACCTAAGGACATCACACAACACCCAGTCATCACGAGGCAGAGAAAACCCCTGACCCCGCCGGGAATCGAACCCGGGAACCCGGGCGTGGGAAGCGAGAACGCTACCGCACGACCACGAGCTGAGGACTAGTTAGGTTTAAGTAGTTCTAAGTTCTAGGGGACTGATGACCACAGACGTTAAGTCCCATAGTGCTCACAGCCATTTGAACCATTATTTACTTTCTCTCCTCTCATGTTTACAATTTTTGGGATGGTTTCCCTATCTTTCATGATGTCTATCTATTTTTAGTTTGATAAATACCATCATTCCTTGTTTACTTGCTCTCTTTTATATATTTTCCTTCGTGGTATATAACTATACCATGGTTGATGCTACAGAGGGGTACAAATTCTGAATGCTTCATACGCAGCATGTCATTCTCAATGGAGAGAAGTCTTCCGAAGGCAGAGTGATTTCAGGTGTGCCGCAGGGGAGTGTCGTAGGATCGTTGCTATTCACAATATACATAAATGACCTTGTGGAAAACATCGGAAGTTTACTGAGGCTTTTTGCTGATGATACTGTAGTATATCGAGAGGTTGTAACATTGGAAAATTGTACTGAAATGCAGGAGGATCTGCAACGAATTGACGCATGGTCCAGGGAATGGCAATTGAATCTCAATGTGGACAAGTGTAATGTGCTGCGAATACATAGAAAGAAAGATCCTTTATCATTTAGCTACAATATAGGAGTTCAGCAACTGGAAGCAGTTAATTCCATAAATTATCTGGGAGTAGGCATTAGGAGTGATCTAAAATGGAATGATCATATAAAGTTGATCGTCGGTAAAGCAGATGCCAGACTGAGATTCATTGGAAGAATCCTAAGGAAATGCAATCCGAAAACAAAGGAAGTAGGTTACAGTACACTTGTTCGCCCACTGCTTGAATATTGCTCACCAGTGTGGGATCCGTACCAGGTGGGGTTGATAGAGGAGATACAACGGAGAGCAGCGCGCTTCATTACAGGATCATTTAGTAATCGCGAAAGCGTTACGGAGATGGTAGATAAACTCCAGTGGAAGTCTCTGCAGGAGAGACGCTCAGTAGCTCGGTATGGGTTTTGTTGAAGTTTCGAGAACATACCTTCACCGAAGAGTCAAGCAGTATATTGCTACCTCCTACGTATATCTCGCGAAGAGACCACGAGAATAAAATCAGAGAGATTAGAGCCCACACAGAGGCATACCGACAATCTCTCTTTCCACGAACAATACGAGACTGGAATAGAAGGGAGAACCGATAGAGTTACTCAAAGTACCCTCCGCCACACACCGTCAAGTGGCTTGCGGAGTATGGATGTAGATGTAGATACGTCATCCACCCTACCAAGTCTGGCCTGCACTACAGCATGTAACAGCACTACTTTAAGCTACCATTATCTTCTGCCTGTCAACAAATATACCAATTCGATTCTACACAGAGTACGCGAAAGAACTTGCCCCCCTTCTAACAGCCGTGTACCGCAAGTCTCTTGAGGAACGGAAGGTTACAAATGATTGGAAAAGAACACAGGTAGTCCCAGTCTTCAAGAAGGGTCGTCGAGCAGATGCGCAAAACTATAGACCTATATCTCTGACGTCGATCTGTTATAGAATTTTAGAACACGCTTTTTGCTCGAGTATCATGTCGTTTGTGGAAACCCAGAATCTACTCTGTAGGAATCAACATGGATTCCGGAAACAGCGATCGTGTGAGACCCAACTCGCTTTATTTGTTCATGAGACCCAGAAAATGTTAGATACAGGCTCCCAGGCAGATGCTATTTTCCTTGACTTCCGGAAGACGTTCGATACAGTTCCGGACTGTCGCCTGATAAAGTAAGAGCCCACGGAATATCAGACCAGTTGTGTGGCTGGATTGAAGAGTTTTTAGCAAACAGAACACAGCATGTTGTTATCAATGGAGAGACGTCTACAGACGTTAAAGTAACCTCTGGCGTGCCACAAGGGAGTGTTATGGGACCACTGCTTTTCACAAGGTATATAAATGACCTAGTAGATAGCTTTTCGCGGATGATGCTGTAGTATACAGAGAAGTTGCAGCGTTAGAAAATTGTAGCGAAATGCAGGAAGATCTGCAGCGGATAGGCACTTGGTGCAGGGAGTGGCAACTGACTCTTAACATAGACAAATGTAATGTATTGCGAATACATAGGAAAAAGGATCCTTTATTGTATGATTATATGATAGCGAACGAACACTGGTAGCACTTACTTCTGTAAAATATCTGGGAGTATGCGTGCGGAATGATTTGAAGTGGAATGATCATATAAAATTAATTGTTGGTAAGGCGGGTGCCAGGTTGAGATTCATTGGGAGAGTCCTTAGAAAATGTAGTCCATCAACAAAGGAGGTGGCTTACAAAACACTCGTTCGACCTATACTTGAGTATTGCTCATCAATGTGGGATCCGTACCAGGTCGGGTTGACGGAGGAGATAGAGAAGATCCAAAGAAGAGCGGCGCGTTTCGTCACAGGGTTATTTGGTAAGCGTGATAGCGTTACGGAGATGTTTAGCAAACTCAAGTGGCAGACTCTGCAAGAGAAGCGCTCTGCATCGCGGTGTAGCTTGCTGTCCAGGTTTCGAGAGGGTGCGTTTCTGGATGAAGCATCGAATATATTGCTCCCCCCTACTTATACCTCCCGAGGAGATCACGAATGTAAATTTAGAGAGATTCGAGCGCGCACGGAGGCTTTCCGGCAGTCGTTCTTCCCGCGAACCATACGCGACTGGAATAGAAAAGGGAGGTAATGACAGTGGCACGTAAAGTGCCCTCCGCCACACACCGTTGGGTGGCTTGCGGAGTATAAATGTAGATGTAGATATTTTGTCCAGGAAGTGGAAAAACTTCAGGTACCTTACCTCAAACCAATGTTGCTGGACTCAGAGATATGTGGACTAGTGACACTCCAGGATTCTTTGCCTTCTCTTTAGAAGCTAGTTTGCAAGTTGTTTACCGGCTGATGGATTGCACTGGCACCCAGTGGAGCAGATGACGGGAAATGCTGCTAGTTCATGTGTGGGAGAGGAGAACTGACTCTTCATGTTGAAGCCGTCATCCTCTAGGTGCAAGGTGCATCGACAGCTGATTGCACGCTGCCTGCACACCTCAGCTGTCGTCCACTTACTCAGCAGACCAGCTGATAGACACATATATATCAAGACGATAATGTTATCACTAACTACGAATCACTGGCACAACTATACACACTGGGGATTTCACAGAGCACTGTCTTCTTCACTATGAAATCAAGACTTAATCAGGAGATGCGATTGTGGCTACTCTGTCACAGTTGCCTCCTAGGCACACCAGTCAACAGCCCACAGCTGTCATTTAAAATTACCCCCGTTTCTGTCACTACAGGCCTATATCTCTGACATCGATCTGTTGTAGAATTTTAGAACATGTTTTTTGCTCGTGTATCATGTCAAGGTGGCAGGGATAAAATACAGCGAGCGAATGGCTATTTACAATTTGTACATAAAGCAGATGGCAGTTATATGAGTCGAGGGATGAAAGGGAAGCAGTGGTTGGGAAGGGAGTGAGACAGGGATGTAGCCTCTCCCCTATGCTATTCAATCTGTATATTGAGCAAGCAGTAAAGGAAACAAAAGAAAAGTTCGGAGTAGGTATTAAAATCCATGGAGAAGAAATAAAAACTTTGAGGTTCGCCGATGACATTGTAATTCTGTCAGAGACAGCAAAGGACTTGGAAGAGCAGTTGAACAGAATGGACAGTGTCTTGAAAGGAGGGTAAAACATGAACATCAACAAAAGCAAAACGAGGATAATGGAATGTAGTCGAATTAAGTGATGCTGAGGGAATTAGATTAGGAAATGAGACACTTAAAGGAGTAAAGGAGTTTTGCTATTTGGGGAGCAAAATAAACTGATGATGGTCGAAGTAGAGAGGATATAAAATGTAGACTGGCAATGGCAAGGAAAGCGTTTCTGAAGAAGAGAAATTTGTTAACATCGAGTATAGATTTAAGGGTCAGGAAGTCGTTTCTGAAAGTATTTGTATGGAGTGTAGCCATGTATGGAAGTGAAAAGTGGACGATAAATAGTTTAGACAAGAAGAGAATAGAAGCTTTCGAAATGTGGTGCTACAGAAGAATGCTGAAGATTAGATGGGTAGATACCATAACTAATGAGGAGATATAGAATAGAATTGGGGAGAAGAGGAGTTTGTGGCACAACTTGACTAGAAGAAGGTATCGGTTGGTAGGACATGTTCTGAGGCATCAAGGGATCACCAATTTATTTGGGCTCTGAGCACTATGGGACTTAACATCTATGGTCATCAGTCCCCTAGAACTTAGAACTACTTAAACCTAACTAACCTAAGGACAGCACACAACACCCAGCCATCACGAGGCAGAGAAAATCCCTGATCCCGCCGGGAATCGAACCCGGGAACCCGGGCGTGGGAAGCGTGAACGCTACCGGACGACCACGAGATGCGGGCTCACCAATTTATTACTGGGTGGCAGCGTGGAGGGCAAAAATTGTAGAGGGAGCCCAAGAGATGAATACACTAAGCAGATTCAGAAGGATGTAGGCTGCTGTAGGTACTGGGAGATGAAGAAGCTTGCACAGGATAGAGTAGCATGGAGAGCTACATCAAACCAGTCTCAGGACTGAAGACGACAACAACAACAATCATGTCATTTCTGGAATCAACATGGATTCCGGAAACAGCGATCGTGTGGGACCCAACTCGCTTTATTTGTTCATGAGACCCAGAAAATATTAGATACAGGCTCCCAGGTAAATGCCATTTTCCTTGACTTCCGGAAGGCGTTCGATACAGTTCCGCGCTGTCGCCTGATAAACAAAGTAAGAGCCTACGGAATATCAGAACAGCTGTGTGGCTGTATTGAAGAGTTTTTAGCAAACAGAACACAGCATGTTGTTCTCAATGGAGAGACGTCTATAGACATTAAAGTAACCCCTGGCGTGCCACAGGGGAGTGTTATGGGGCCATTGCTTTTCACAATATATAAAAATGACCTAGTAGATAGTGTCGGAAGTTCCATGCGGCTTTTCGCGGATGATGCTGTAGTATACAGAGAAGTTGCAGCATTAGAAAATTGCAGCGAAATCCAGGAAGATCTGCAGTGGATGGGCACTTGGTGCAGGGAGTGGCAACTGACCCTTAACGTAGGCAAATGTAATGCATTGCGAATACATAGAAAGAAGAATCCTTTATTGTATGATTATATGATAGGGGAACAAACACTGGTAGCAGTTACTTCTGTAAAATATCTGGGAGTATGCGTACGGAACGATTTGAAGTGGAATGAGCATATAGAATTAATTGTTGGTAAGGCGGGTACCAGGTTGAGAATGTAGTCTATCAACAAAGTAGGTGGCTTACAAAACACTCGTTCGACCTATACTTGAGTATTGCTCATCAGTGTGGGATCCGTACCAGGACAGGTTGGCTGAGGAGATAGAGAAGATCCAAAGAAGAGCGGCGCGTTTCGTCACAGGGTTATTTGGTAAGCGTGATAGCGTTACGGAGATGTTTAGCAAACTCAAGTGGCAGACTATGCAAGCGAGGCGCTCTGCATCGCGGTGTAGCTTGCTGTCCAGGTTTCGAGAGGGTGCGTTTCTGGATGAGGTATCGAATATATTGCTTCCCCCTACTTATACCTCCCGAGGAGATCACAAATGTAAAATTAGAGAGATTCGAGCGCGCATGGAGGCTTTCCGGCAGTCGTTCTTCCCGCGAACCATACGCGACTGGAACCGGAAAGGGAGGTAATGACAGTGGCACGTAAAGTGCCCTCCGCCACACACCGTTGGGTGGCTTGCGGAGTATAAATGTAGATGTAGATGCAGGTTCCAGCACAAGATCACAACCATATTTCAACTTGGTTCAAGTCGCGAAGCAGATGTGCTGGTCAGGAGCTTTACAATTCAGATTCACATGACGATGGTGATGGCTTCCACTGAGAAAATCCTTGCCAGCTTATTCAGCATCTGCTCAACCCCAGTCTAGGTGAAGTCATACAGAGACATTGGCGTTGCTCCACCATAGTTACACATTTCGTATACTCCAACGTAGAATGTCATTCAGTCCATGTGCAATATATTATTATTACGAAAAGGTACCAAAAATTTGTGTATACATTTCAAGACAACGGATTGCTCAATATGACCACCACCAACACCCAAACACTTCAGACGTCAGTCAACTGCTGTCTGACCAAGGTTTCTCAAAGCAATAGCTGTGCTTGTCTTTTCAATTTACACTCACTGTTTTCTGTAATACAGAATATCTATAGGGCTGTACAGATTGAAGTCAAAGTGTGGTTAAATCTAAGTGTTGAGATGCGCATCTTCATCACTCTGAGTGTCAGGGACGACTGGCAGTGATGTAAGCTCATTGGTATTATTCTCGTGGCACTTTCAGAAGAGAACGTGTAACCTCCCCCTCACTTATCGACCTTAATAACAGTGAAAAATTAAACCGCGTGTACCTAATGGAAATTTGGGAAAAGCAATCGTCACCGAAGTTAATTTGTCGGTAAAGAGGGAAGAAAGGGTTACATCTAAATGAAAGGATAAATGCAAATGAAACTGGTGGAAATTAATTTTGAAAAGGGGTAAAGTTAATAAAGAAAGTAAATGTGCGGCCGTTACGTTAACAATTAACTAGCGGTAATTAGATATTTCAGATTTGAGGGAAATTACGGTCGCCAGTCCTAAGGACAATTACTATAGTAACTGAAAAAGAAAGGTTATTACACATATAATTAGCACTAGAAGCGTGGCAACTGAAGGTTGACACGTGTAGTGTGAAAACTGAAAGTTTGTCAGAAGTAATAAATTTCGCTACACTCTGACTTAATTTAGCAAAAGAATTAATAAAACCGGAAAATCGAAAGTTAATTTAGTGACTGAAGTTAATAGTGAGCTTTCTTTCTGAAGCACATCGAAATTCAGTAAAATACGGTTAGTCTTGGACTACCTCAACAATCATTTCAAAAGCTACTTGAATCTACGCAATTTAGAAATAAGAGATTTAACTTTGAACTTGAATTAAATGATTCTGAACAATTAACAATAGTAAAATTTTGTACGTACCAAGCTGGGCTGCAGTCACAGGTAAGCTAAAATACGGTAACAAAACTCGCACTCTTAATTTGTGCTTGTGTAATCTAAATATTGTAGCCAGCTATGAATACCTTAACTGAACTTTGAAATTAAAGCAGTGAAATCGAATGATGCTGGCGTTTGAATTTCAACGACACTCGGGTTCATTCCGGAAAAGGAAGGGACCCTGCTTGGTAATGCAATTGGGACAATGAGCAACAAAGGTTCATGCTACGTTGCTGTAATTTAGTTATGAAAATGGAACAGTTTGAAAAGCTGAGGTCTGCCACACAGTTCTAAAACTTCACGTGCTTCCAGTCTTCCTTGTTGGTTGATTGAAGGTTTGAAATCGTCGATCGAGGAGGTGGCGACAGTCACTCATTGTCGGCCGTCGCTGTTGCAGAAGCTGGATGTTGGCGCGCCTTCTTCTCAACACGGTCACCAGGAGAAACGGGCTCTCGATGTGCGCCAGCTAATGCTTCCCGTCCGCGACACCGTGTCAGTAACTATCATAGCAAGTCGAGCGCAATTACCTGCTGCCCAACCCCGAAAGCGCGGCAACTCGCGGGAGCGTCACACAACACACCTGCTCCACTGCACTACTCCAGCCAGACTCCTCCTCTGCCCGCGCTCCACGCGACAGAGTTAACACTACCAAAGATCCTAAACACTTTGGTTCTCCACACGACCTATCGATGTATTCGTTCGATAGCATAGTTTTCCCTAGGCCAGACCCAGCGTATAAATACAAATAATATTCACAAAACAAACCAACATAGATGCATAAATATATATATATATACAAACAGTAAAACAATTACAATATATAAAGACACAGAAATGTTATATCTTCAGGTAACAAAATAAGGAAAAAAATTTGCAGTGCAATAGATGGAAATAGGAGGCTATGCATTTCCGGCGTTACAAACGGCCCCAATTACACCCCTAAATGAGAATCCACACCTGATAAATTCTTAGTAAATTTACTTTCTTCTGCTCAAAATGTGGGCTTCCAGCTGCCCAGTTCACACAATTATAGCTACCCCATTGAAATTAAACTGGCCATACTATATTCTTCACAAAGTCTTTGGTTATTGTACCTTTCTAAACAACCACTTCGAGTTACAAGTGCCCTTTAAGAGTTGTACCTATTTTAAAGCATGCAAAAGTCTTGGAAGTACACCCTAAATCCTGTAGCTGTATTAAAAACACAATTTATATTGCTTAAATAACGCCAAGTTACACATTCACATTTTTAGAAAAAAAAAACAAGCAGCAAATTTCCAAATACGTTTCATGCTTCTCAGTTCATCCAAGTGGATATCACAGGTGAGTCCATGAGTTTGAAAAAAAAAAAAATCATGGCTGTACGAAACTGTGTCACTTTGTGGGTCCGTTCCTAACTTTGTTCTGTTCTTTGAGAACATTTGCAAGAAGTTTAAAGTTGCCTTTCAATTTTCGAATAGCCGGCCGTTGTGGCCGAGCGGTTCTAGGCGCTTCAGTCCGGAACCATGCTGCTGCCACGGTCGTAGGTTCGAATCCTTCCTCGGACATGGATGTGTGTGACGTCCTTAGGTTAGTTAGGTTTATGTAGTTCTAAGTCTAGGGGACTGATGACCTCAGATGTTAGGTCCCATAGTGCTCAGAGCCATTTGAACCATTTGAATTTTCGAATATTAATCATAACTCCATTTTTTTCTCGTTTTACCTTCATATGTGAACAAACAATATTTTGTGCTATAATTAAGAGACTGTACGACAAGAAAATCATATCAAATTCCAAAGATTATCTAGGTAGATAAAGTTTGCACACTCAGGGTCTTCAATGCATATCTTTTCCTTCTAGTGATACCTTTAATCTTATGCCATATGTCTGATGCGAAGGAAAACTTGTCCGAAGACGGTGTTACTGTTTGGTGTTCACATCTTTTTTATGAAAAAAATGGACATCTTAGAAATTTTAGAAAATACCTGGGACAGTTTAGAAAAAAAAAGTACCCACACTGTTCTGAATAAATTCAATAGGCGTAGAAGTTTATCTCTGCACATGCACTCAGATGATTCCAAATAACTTTTAACTTTTACGTATTCTATCAAGAAGTGCATTTTTGTGTAAACATTCATGCACCATTTCTTCATCTTAACATCATTCACAATATCAGATCCTCCAGCACGTCCAATGGCAAAGTCTGATTTGCACAATGTACAGTCTTAGACATAAAAACTAAACGCCATCCGGCCGCCACAGAGACTAAGTCCGAGTCGTTCACATAAGGTGGCCAATAAAACCGACTGCCCCTGACAACGCTATTTCCGGCCGTACGCAGAATCTGGTAACACTGTAACATGCGGAAGTGTCAGGAGTAAGTGTTGTCTACTTCCGAGATGTTATCGTGGAGGGTGAGCCCGTGGTCTAGTACGGTCTGGCTCCCGCAGCCAAGCGAAGCAGGCGTGCAGTGTGAGCTTTCTGCCAGCACTGGGGGCCTGTGCACCTTGTTTACTTCCTGGCCGACACTACGTAACGCCGTAGCGCTACAAGATCATGGCAAACCAACACAGAAGATCAATCTTGACATTCACCTTTTGGAACGACTTTACTAGACCAAAGGCGCTCGAAGTCGAACGCTTTTTAAAAGAGGAAGCCAAGATCCCGGCCACTTTTCCATTGTCAGTAGCACGGTTTATGTAAAACTGATGAACGAAGCTACATGCGCCAAGGTGCTTCTTGAGATGAAACAAGAACTCCGTTTCTATCACGCAGACAGAAACATTGGCAACTTCGAGCTTGGCTATGTCGCACTGGGACTGCGGACTATCCGCATATTCGAACTACCATTTGAACTCCCTGTGGTATACGTTGTGTCCGCACTCCGCCCCTATCTACATCTACATTCATACTCCGCAAGCCACCCAACGGTGTGTGGCGGAGGGCACTTTACGTGCCACTGTCATTACCTCCCTTTTCTGTTCCAGTCGCGTATGGTTCGCGGGAAGAACGACTGTCTGAAAGCCTCAGTGCGCGCTCGAATCTCTCTAATTTTACATTTGTGATCTCCTCGGGAGGTATAAGTAGGGGGAAGCAATATATTCGACACCTCATCCAGAAACGCACCCTCTCGAAACCTGGACAGCAAGCTACACCGCGATGCAGAGCGCCTCTCTTGCAGAGTCTGCCACTTGGGTTTCCTAAACATCTCCGTAACGCTATCACGGTTACCAAATAACCCTGTGACGAAACGCGCGGCTCTTCTTTGGATCTTCTCTATCTCCTCCGTCAACCCGATCTGGTACGGATCCCACACTAATGAGCAATACTCAAGTATAGGCCGAACGAGTGTTTTGTAAGCCACCTCCTTTGTTGATGGACTACATTTTCTAAGGACTCTCCCAATGAATCTCAACCTGGTACCCGCCTTAACAACAATTAATTTTATATGATCATTCCACTTCAAATCGTTCCGCACGCATGCTCCCAGATATTTTACAGAAGTAACTGCTACCAGTGTTTGTTCCGCTATCATATAATCATACAATAAAGGATCCTTCTTTCTATGTATTCGCAATACATTACATTTGTCTATGTTAAGAGTCAGTTGCCACTCCCTGCACCAAGTGCCTATCCGCTGCAGCTCTTCCTGCATTTCGCTACAATTTTCTAATGCTGCAACTCCTCTGTATACTACAGCATCATACGCGAAAAGCCGCACGGAACTTCTGACACTATCTACTAGGTCATTTATATATACTGTGAAAAGCAATGGTCCCATAACACTCCCCTGTGGCACGCCAGAGGTTACTTTAACGTCTGTAGACGTCTCTCCATTGAGAACAACATGCTGTGTTCTGTTTGCTAAAAATTCTTCAATCCAGCCACACAGCTGGTCTGATATTCCGTAGGCTCTTACTTTGTTTATCAGGCGACAGTGCGGAACTGTATCGAACGCCTTCCGGAAGTCAAGGAAAATAGCATCTACCTGCGAGCCTGTATCTAATATTTTCTGGGTCTCATGAACAAATAAAGCGAGTTGGGTCTCACACGATCGCTGTTTCCGGAATCCATGTTGATTCCCGCAGAGTAGATTCTGGGTTTCCAGAAACGACATGATACGCGAGTAAAATTGAGTGATTCCAGTTGCTTTTCTATTCCTTGGACACTTATTTCGATGTCAGCCATTTTTTCGTTTGTGCGAGGATTTAGAGAAGGAACTGCAGTACGGTCTTCCTCTGTGAAACAGCTTTGGAATAAGGTGTTTAGTATTTCAGCTTTTACGCGTGTCATCCTCTGTTTCAACGCCATCATCATCCCGGAGTGTCTGGATATGCTGTTTCGAGCGACTTACTGATTTAACGTAAGACCAGAACTTCCTAGGATTTTCTGTCAAGTCGGTACATAGAATTTTACTTTCGAATTCACTGAACGCTTCACGCATAGCCCTCCTTACGCTAACTTTGACATTGTTTAGCTTCTGTTTGTCTGAGAGGTTTTGGCTGCGTTTAAACTTGGAGTGAAGCTCTCTTTGCTTTCGCAGTAGTTTCCTAACTTTGTACCGAGCGAGGTGGCGCAGTGGTTAGACACTGGACTCGCATTCGGAAGGACGACGGTTCAATTCCGCGTCCGGCCATCCTGATTTAGGTTTTCTGTGATTTCCCTAAATCACTCCAGGCAAATGCCGGGATGGTTCCTCTGAAAGGGCACGGCCGACTTCCTTCCCCATCCTTCCCTATTCCGATGAGACCTATGACCACGCTGTCTGGTCTCCTTCCCCAAAACAACCAACCATCCTAACTTTGTTGTTGAACCACGGTGGGTTTTTCCCGTCTCTCACAGTTTTACTCGGCACGTACCTGTCTAAAACGCATTTTGCGATTGCCTTGAACTTTTTCCATAAACACTCAACATTGTCAGTGTCGGAACAGAACACGTATACGAACACGTGGCTGAAAAATGGACCCAGTTTGACGTATTCAGTGCTCAATGACCTCCAACGACACGTACCATCCCACCTACAGATAGGAGGGCGCTGGGCCATAGTTATTTATGACGGCCAGCCGAAAACGTGTTCTGGATACGGCGAGGGAGGTCACCTTTCCGAGAGCCTCCAGCGCCGGATCACACGACTCCCACCGATGGACGTTGCACCACCACCGACGAAGACTATTCTCCCCGTGACTTACGCGGCGGCGCTCACGACGTTCGCAACAAAACAGGCACAGCCGACTGATTTAGCGGTACAGAAATCACCTTCCATGGACAAAGACACCTGGATGATCAACTGGCCTGGCCAGTGGTGGAAAATAGTACGCTGATGCTGGAGCTACCGAACACAACAGACATTTAACGACAGCAAGATGGCAGTTGATTCACTTATCGCACCAACTGAAGCAGTTGTCCCAGCGAGGAGTGAGTCAGTGCCGTTTTCTGACAATGAAGCCCACATACGGAAACAGCGATCACCGAAATGCCGAAAGCGCCATCGTAGGACCGTCTCGGAACATGGCGGTTCCCATTCGGCCAGGGAAGAACAACTGACCACTCAAGAAGCCAATCACGATGGCCGGCCGGTGTGGCCGTGCGGTTCTAGGCGCTTCAGTCTGGAACCGCGCGACCGCTACGGTCGCAGGTTCGAATCCTGCCTCGGGCACGGCTGTGTGTGATGTCCTTAGGTTAGTTAGGTTAAGCAGTTCTAAGTTCTAGGGGACTCATGACCTCAGATGTTAAGTCCCATAGTGCTCAGAGCCATTTGAACCATTTGAACCAACGGCGAGGCTGAGGCCGTTTCCACTGACTCGAACCTTGCAGAACAGATGGAGAAACATGCAGTGTTCGACTACCAACCCCCTGAAATAAACAGTGAGCAATATGAAGGTACCAGTGCAGGCAGCGAAGTCGCACAGCCCCTTCCTGTCAAACATTCTGAGCCTATGGAACATGAACAGACATCCTGGCCCACTTCGTGGGCTGAGGACGTCGAGACACAAGATCCTGATCTGGGGCCAGCTGACGTGCCGCCAGATCATGCAGCATAAGCAGCGCAAGGAGGACAGCGTTCGGTGGGGGGTGACATCACTCCTGATGTTCGCTTCTCTCCAGCATCGATATGGATAACCTCGTCCAACCAATGCGTCGCCAGGCTTACTGCCTGGCGACAATGAACATCAACATGAAAAGTTCTCCTGTCTCGATCCAACTTTTGAAAGAAACAATACGAGCCACTGGAGTTGATTTTGCTTTTCTGCAAGAAGTGAAAACGACAGCACTCACGAACTTTTATGGTTACGCAACGTATGTGACGCCTGGTGGCGCTGCAGACACCGGAGTGTCAATATTAGTGCGTGATGGTATTGAAGTTACTGACGTCACGTATCTTCCATCTGCCCGAGGAATTGCACTTACGGCGCTCATCACCCGATTCGTTAATGTTTACGCGCCATCAGGTACCACCAGACGTCACGACCGCCCCAGATTCTACTCCAAGGATGTCGCCCCCCTTTTCCTCGGACGGTACGAAAACAGTGTCTTCGCCAGCGATTTTAATTGCGTGCTTCACCCCAAGGACCAAATCCCACACTACACCCCTTGCCTGGAACGGTGTGCGATGATCCAAGAACTTCACTTGTGCGACACTTGGGAAAAAGTCCACGGTAATCGCTCTGGCCACACTCATCTTACCAGTCATTCGGCCAGCCGACGAGATCGCATATATGTGTTGCAAGGCCTCACACAAGGAGTGGTGGCTGCCGAACTATGACCTCAGGCCTTTTCCGATCATAGTGCCTATATATGCACTACACATCTCCTCGCCCAACAAGCCTGGCGCAATAATGGCTTTTGAAAGTTTAATATAACTCACCTTCAGGACCTGGATTGTCGTCAGGAAGTTGAAGCAACATGGACTGACTGTGAACGCCGTCACCCCCTCACCCCCGATACACCTAGATTCTGGAGCAGTGGCTCCTCTGTGCCAAACCGGCGATCCGCAGGACACTTATGTAGTTTGGCAAAGGTGTGGCTGTGTGGCATCGGCAGACCCTTGATTTTTACTACACGGCACTCAGGGACCACGATACCTTACCCCCTTCACTGGGGAGACAACATGACCAATGCAGTATCAAGGCACACATACTACCATTGACGAAGCGCCGACTAGAAGGTGCTGTAGTCTGCTCGCGACGACACGAGTGAACGGCTGCAGAGGAACCCACTATGCACCACGTTATGGCAGATATGTGTCGACATCGCCAACACTTAATCACACAACTCAGGACACAAGACGGTCGCTAATGTACGACCCAAGCAACCATAGTAAAGGCGGTGGAGGATCATTTTCGTCATGACGAGGCCACTACAGAAGTGTTACAGCAGGTAACACGTACTGTCGATGTGGCTACAGTGAATGCACTAGCAGAGGAAGTGTCACTCTAAGAAGTCGAAGACGCCTTGGACAAAGGTGCGGCCAATAAGTCTCCTGGGCCTGATGGATTGCTCGTCGAATACTACCGGACCTTCCGTGCCATCATGATGCCTCGCTGGGCTATAATGTTCCGCGAACTTACGTCCCCAGACTGTGTTGTGCCGCCAACGTTTGTAGAAGCACTTCTCATACCGGTACATTAGTCAGGTGGAGGGCGATTAATTAACGACTATCGCCCACTGACAATGCTGAACGCTGACTACAAGACTTTCACCAGGCTTATGGTGGGCCGTATTAAGACGACTTTGCCGATGATACTCGCCCCAGAACAGACGTTGCAGGGGGGAGAAGCCAACATATACATGGCCATCGGTGACTGCAAGGACTTAATAGTGATCGCCTCTGCGTGCCGTCTGAGAACGGCGGTCATCTCCATCGATTTTAATCGCGCCTTTGATAGAGTGCACCATAACTACCTCCTACAAGTGTTGGACCTTATGGGATTTCCCCCAGCCCTCATTGACACCCTCCAGTGTCTTTGGGCCAAAGCCAGCTCACACGTCCAGGTCAATGGAAGGACGGTAGGACCAGTACCCATTAAGAGGTCTCTACGGCAAGGTTGTCTACTCCCTACCTGCCTTTATGCAGTCGCACTCGAGCCACTCCTCGAGGGCTTAACCACAGGCTATCTGGCATCACGCTGCGGGATGTCACCTTTCGCTATAGGGCATACACTGACGACCTGCTACTGCTGGTTCGTTCCAATGATGAAGTTCAAAGCGTACTGACCTGGATCGAGCGATATGGACAGGCTGCAGGCAGTCTTTGAACATCAACAAGTCAGTGGCGTTGGATACCGGACGTGGTCTAGGACCGGAAGCCCTCGCTCCCCTCCCACCAGTTTCTGATCTGCGATATTTGGGAATCACGTTCACGAAGGATGTACACAAAACAGCTGCAGCAAACTATCGACGGTTACTACAGATCATACGCGCGATGGTGCGCCAGAACCTGCTCAGGGACTTGAGTCATCTCCAACGTGTTGAATACTTGAACCTTAACATGGCATCAAAACAAGTCCTCCCACTACTGATGCAGATACGTCGCCGGCTTCAGGTGGCCTTTAGTTACTACATTTCCGCAGGTCATATATTTAAAGTACGATACGACACTCTTACCCACCCAGTGCACAAGGAAAGGGAGGGGGGGCTGGGACTGGTCAACATCAGGGCAAGGGCAGCTGCCCTTTACATGGTTCAAATGGCTCTGAGCACTATGGGACTTAACATCTGAGGTCAACAGTCCCCTAGAACTTAGAACTTACCTAAGGACATCACACACATCCATGCCTGAGGCAGGATTCGAACCTGAGACCGTAGCAGTCACACGGTTCCGAACTGAAGCGCCTACAACCGCTCGGCCATCGCGGCCGGCGCCCTTTACATGAGCAACATGTGGAAACAATGGAAAAGTCAACATCCTTCTCTCACGGGTCAGTGACTACAGGTTCTGATGCCAGTCTCTCCCGTCCCGCCAGTGTTGGTTGTTCACATCGCCCCACAGCTCTCCCATGTGTCGACCTTCATTCTTGAATACAGCTATGTCAGCTCGAACCTCCCCGCCACACGTCCACCAAAGGCAAAAGATTTTTATACCAACCTTCTGCGGGCTGTTCCACATACCGTGGTGGAAACCAAGTACCCTACGGTTCATGGGTCAAGAGTGTGGAAAACGATACACCACAACTTTCTGTCGACCGCAGTGCGTTTGAAGTGGTTTCAGATCGCCAACAAAAAATATGCGACACGACAGCGGCTTCACACTATTGGACTAACAGACTCCCCTTATTGCCCAGATTGTCACCTCTTGGACATCAATGAACATCGTTTTACATGCGTGTCGTAGTCTGGAGTTTGGCGACTAACACAGAAGATATTAGCTTGTTACCTCTGGGTCACACTTGGTATGATAGACCCTCAAACCTTCCTCTATCCAGATCAATCTTACTTACCCGCTGCAAAATATCATGCGCTTACATGGTTCAAAGGACATACCGTCGCCTATATCCCTAGGGACGGAGAGAAAGAGCAGCTTGATTACTGGCGGTTCTTACAAAATGCTCACAATGCCCTCGAAAGCACAACGAGATACCGTACGCTCTTCGCAAATCATTTACGCAGTGTTTTCGTTAACCCCCCACGCAGTTGGGGAGTGCCAAGCTGCGGTTAATGTTCTGTGCCGCATCACGCTTACGGCTGAACTACCTGCCTTGACAGCAATGCAAGAAGAAAGGCTAATTCGTGGATTGCTGTTTTCCTTGAGGCACTAGCGAAGCAGAATGCCTCCGTTGCAGATACCCTTCAAAGGCGCTGTTGAAGTTATCAGATACAGATGGAACCGGTTATGTTTATTGAAGAACTTATTTTCGCTGGAACTGCATTAGTGACTGAAATTTTTGTTTTCTTTTTTTTTGTTTATTCTTTGAATGCCAACTTTGTTATTGTAACATTCAGTTTCTAGAATTATCATTTGTACCCAATTCCTAAATATGGTCACGTAAAAAACCACATTTCGGTCCTCGTCTAAAATTATGAGGCTGACTGAACATCGAAGATAATTCGCTTCACATTCTGCCCACCAGTAGTAACAAATACTTCCAGAAACAATTCCGCAGGACAGCTCGTGGCTGTGTCGCGATCAGAACAGCTTAAGGTCGAGCGTTTCCTCGCGCCACAGCGGCTACCGGCCAGACGCCACCCGCCGCCTGAAATCGGGGGGCCGCCCAGAAGAACGCGGCGCGACGCTGTAGTGTATATATCAACTGTCATTTACGAATTTGAGGTTCTAGTTATCATCTTGCAGTTAAGCATCCTAAAATCATAACCTACGGTTAAGCGTTGCAAAATTGAACCGCAAGTTGAAAAAGGCGTAACATCCACAACACAATATTTATGTTTGGTATTAATTGAAGGGTGAATGCAGAGGGGGCAGCCCGATAGATTTGAACTGTATGTGGAGCGAGTGCTTTTGGGAAAAATAAGCCAGGAAACGATATTCTTGTTTCAACAAATTTCGTTCTGGTATGAATGATTTTCCACATTAAGTAAGTCTCGACTACCGATGTAAGTGATGGATTATCATTTAACCATCATGCGACATTTTCATTCGACAGGCAAGGTTCAGAAGTCTGGTGTAGGAGTACTGCAGGCTCTAGTTCGAAACAACAAAAATCAGTGGAGTGACTATTATTGCAATTTTGCTTGAATGTCATCAGATCGCTCTTTGAGCATTCCTATGCAACACTGTTACTGGTGACGAGTTGTGATGCCTTTATCGTTAACTTCCTAAGAAGAAATGAAAAGGCTGGGCCCTACCAAAGGACTTAAACTCGAGCAAAGAGAAGTATGAACATAATATTTTCCATGTGATGGCTAAAAAAGTGTGTTTTGCACTACGAATTCTTCCCCAAGGGTGTGTCCATCACAGCTGGAATTTGTGCCAACAATTGAGACACCTTTCGGTCACAGTGTAAGAAAATCGACCGACAAAACTACATCACCTGTGCTACTGCATGATAACGCACTCTGTTGATTTGAGAAACAAAACTATCCAGGAGATTGACAGGGAAGTCATCTCTCAGCACTTGTACTGATAGGGAAGTCCTCTCTCAAGCACTTGTCCCTCTCGTCATATATTTGTAAAATTTTACCTTTCCCGCTCTTGATCGATCAACCTTCAAGGCAATTCATTTCTGGACGAAAATGATCTTGAAACTACACTGGTTTAATGACACCGTTAGAACCAGTAGGTTTCTACAGGTGTAGAATTTGTAAACTACTTTATCACTGTCAGATTGTTTTAGATATTCTTACAGAATATACTGTTGCTGATTAATTTCTCTTTGATGATTACTGCTGTGTTCAATAAACTAATGGAAAACTCAATTAAAATATTCACTGTACTATTAAAAGTTAAATTCAACTTATTACAGAAACATCACGACGGTAGTCTATCTTTATAAAGCATTAAGTGTCTGGAAGACCATTGTGCCTATTTTAACACGAATTAGTAGGATATTACCGACTTTTGACTTCGTAAAGGTCTGTATTTACGTCATGTCCAGTATCACACTCAAGTATCATGAAAATGTGGCAGTTCATAGATAAAATTATGTATTCACAACAACAAAAAATATGTCGGCAGAAAACAAAAGTGGCATTATGAATTTTGCAGTGCCATAAGGTTTTTGCTCTGACACTGAGGGGTACTGAAAGTAGCAAGACGAATTTTGCTGGAGTATTGTCTTACGATTCCCTTATTGAGTTTCTATCTGCCTGCTTGTAGCTCTGCCACAGAAGAATTAAAAATCTGGCTTTCAGCCAGTCTCAAAAGGCGGACGAAAGCAGCTTGCTGCTGTTAGGCAAGCACCTTACCTCGCAGCTAGCGAACAGGTGTGGCCTGTGTGAACTACTTGTTTGCCCAGTAGCCGCTATGACAGATGAATCACAACATCAGAGACAAGGTTAGTTTTATTTCCCGTGTGGAATGACTTCCGTGGATTCAAAAGCATTAACTGATATCCTTATATCAGATATGAGAAAATCACTCACATTATTCAACTTAAATGACACGATAATATCAAGTGAATTTAGCACGATAGTTCTTTGTCATCAAAGAAGTAACTCGTCAGTCACAGAGTGCCAAACATATTCTGCGTTGTTGCCGAATTCCTGTTATACTACCGGGAAGGATACCAGCTGATATGTTCTGTGAGTGACCTTGGAAGTGACCAACAAAGTTGTAGGTGGCAAAGGCCGGAAGATCCTCATTATGTGTCGACGTGTCTTATTCGCATTTCTGTAATTAGGTGTAGGGGCTGGAGTGAAATTACTTGCAATACATCGATGCACTGAGTGCAGACGAAGCGTCATCAATTAATAACTGCGACAATTTACTGTCTTAATCGGACCGAAACCTTGAAGACGCGATTCACAACTTTGGAGCTTCTCCCGTGGTTGAATTGGCAACGTGTCTTTGCTATACAATATTGTTATTGAGATCACTGTCATTAACACACCTGCCAGAGGACAGGCATGACCTGGCTTCTTGTCAGCTTTTTTAACGGATATTCTGTCGTTGCTCGAAACGTGAAGACTTAAGGTGAATTCGAATATTCCAAATGGCGAAAATCTGATGTTTCTATTCTGCCAGCTCTAACATTAAAAATAGTTACAATAAGCGGTATAGATGCGCGTGTGATCCAACAATTAATAATGCAGTAGTAATTGGTGGAATCTCTCAAACTACATCTGCCATATGATAATTGTGAAAAACTACTTTTTTCATCTGCATAGCTCCGCACTATAAATTCAAGGGTTTCGCAGCATTCATATACTTAATTTCGTTGTGATCGTTTTCAATGACAGTAGAGGAGGAACAAAACCATCTGACTTGAAATATACTTTTCCAGTGGGATCTGAATCCTTGGCTACAGTTGCAGTAGCACATCCAGTGAGGTTTCAAAAATGAAAGCATTCACTCATAGCTGTAGTATAGGCTAGGGCAGAAAGAAGCAGGTTTCCCACAAAATAAACGATGAGGGACACTAATTAACTTATGAAGTAACCATCCTGCAGACGTAAATTTTCCAAATCGCTGTCACTTATTAAACATGAATTGTTCCGAAAATTACAACTATATCTAGTGAAATGAGTAAGTTACTGCAGCTCCAGTCTGTCACTATCACTGAGTTGCCAAACATTCTCCGAATAGCACTTAAGATACAAATGTGTGTGTGTGTGGTCTGAAAGAAGAGACCCCACGATTCGAAACAGACAGCCTTCTTAATCGATTAAATATCGAAGGGCAGATGCCCAGGCTGTCACAGGGCGTTCAAATACAGCTACGCCGGCATATGAAAATTTGTGCCTGATTAGGTTCGAACCCGGATTCGTGATGTCTTTCCTTTCACACATGTCCAAAAGAACAGACACCACACATATATGTATATAAAGGGTGTTTCAGGAGGAATAATAGATATTTTAGCAGGTGATAGTATAGACGAATTGCATAAACAATTCCGTATAAATGTGTCCACATTTTATTGAGTACAGAGATACAGCTGTTAGTTTGTAACCCTAACAAACTCAAAGCAAAGGCAAATGAGGACGTTCAGAGTTGATTTTCAAAAATTCCCCCACCAACTTCAATGCGCTTCTGACTTCTCTTGATAACACCACGTGTAGCTATTCTGAGGTGGTCGTAGCGTTCTTTCATGAAGGCTGCGTTATTCATAATCCGAACGAACAAATCGGCTCTTGGATTTACTTTTTCTTCATAGACTTCGTCTTACAACCATCCCCACAGGCGAAAATCCAAAGGGATAAGGTCCGGGGACCTTGGTGGACAAGTAAAGTGCCCTTATCTACTGATGCATCTTCCAGGAAATGTTAGTTTTGGATTAGGTGTCACCTGACGACTAGAAAGTGCAGAAGCCACAGCATGATGGAGGAACATACGCATTCTTGTAGACAAAGGAACCTCTATCAATAATGCTGGAAGCTCATTTTCAAGCAAGTGTAGACAATGGAGTTCTGTAAGGGCCAACAAACTAAACGAAAATGCATTGAACCCAGTTGTATGTACTCAAAACTGGAGTATGTGGCAAAGATGGGAATTTGCGTCTGACGAGTAGGTACGTCCTCCAGGGCGTTTGGCCGTTGTGTCCCGATAGTGCTATGGTCAACGCGTCTGTCTTAGTAAGCAAGAGGTCCAAGTTCGAACCTCAGTTGGGCACAAATTTTCATCTGCCCCGTTGCTGTATTTCAAAGCCCTGTGACAGTATGGACGTCTGTCCTTCGATGTTTAAGATGCAGTTTTTTTTTTAGGCACTACAGGTGATTTGCAAACATTTGTCTTGCCATCAATGTAATGGGATTTCAACGGCATCCATTCCTTAGTCATTGCTTTATGATGGCGCTAACCCATGGCATATACATGTGAATCAGATTCTTTAGTCAAATAACATATGGTCAGTACATGCAGCAGTATGAAAGAGAAGATTCAAACTAACATCTAATTAAGCAGACCACAGAATGGATGGCAATGAGTAGAAATACTAATGATGTCAACGCCGACTGAAAAACATTGGGCTCTGAAAGTTAATTACGTCGAGCTCTTCAACTTCGTGTTACCTAGTGTTGACCTTTGATGTTTCACTTCATGACAGAAATCTACCAGGAACAGTACTTCTACTTACGGCACATATCGGTTAGAAAAATGCACCGATAATGACTGATATGTAGAAATCGATTTGCAAAGAGATAAATTATGTTTCCGCGACTGGTTGCTACATTCTTTATAATTTTATATTCCACGGTCGCTGCACAGAAAGGGAATCTTATGGTGCCCAACATTTTCTTTATTTGGCACATCTTCAATAACCTGATTTAGCGAAACTAGTACTCCATTCATGAGCTACTAATGGTACTGTATGACTACAGAGTTCATTGTGTGGGTATTACATTAATTCTGCAGTGAATTCCTTGACAAATATTACCGTCAGCTACGCAGCTGTAATAACTCATTATACAGGTACTCTTATGTTGCACTTGATTGAGTGATCAGCTCGCTGCACTCCTGCTTCTACTGTTCGTAAATACTTGGGTACTGACCATTCGTCACTCTGTGACTGACGAGTTACTTCCTTGATGGCACAGAACTATCCTGCTACATTCACTTGATATTATCGTGTCATTTCAGTTGAATAATGTGATTTTCTCTTGAAATGTGATATATCAGTTAATGCTTTTAGAGTCCACGAAAGTCATTCCATACGGGAAATATAATTAACCTTGTCTCTTATGTTGCGATTTATCTGTCATAGCGACTACTGGGCAATAAGTAAGACACATACGCCACACCTGTTCGCTAGCTGTGAGGTAACGAGCTTGCCTACCAACAGCAAGCTGCTTTCGTCGGCCTTTTGAGACTAGCTGAAGGCCAGATTTTTAATTCTTTTGTGGCAGAGCTACAAGGAGGCAGATAGAAACTCAATAAGGGAATCGTAAGACAACGCTCAAGCAAAATTCGTCTAGCTACTTTCAGTACCCCTTAGTGTCAGAGCGACAACCTCATGGTACTGCAAAATTCATAACAACACTTTTGTTTTCTGCCGCCATATTTTTTGTTATTGTGAATACAAAATTTTATCTTTGAACTGCCACATTTTCATAATATTTGAGGGTGATACTGTATGACGTAAATACAGACCTTTATAAAGTCAAAAGTCGGTAATATCATACGGTTAGGTTAGGTTATAGACACAATCGTCTTCCAGACACTTCATGCTTTGTAAAGATAGACTGCCTTCATGATGTTTCTGTAGTAAGTTGATTTTAACTTTTAATAGTACAGTGAATATTTTAATTGAGTTTTCCATTAGTTTATTGAACACAGCAGTTATCATCAAAGAGAAATTAATCAGCTACAGTATATTCTGTAACAATATCTAAAACAATCCGACAGTGCTAAGGTAGTTTACAAATTCTACGCCTGTAAAAACCTAATGGTTATAACGATGTCATTAAACCGGTGTAGTTTCAAGATCATTTACACTGTGACCGAACGGTGTCTCAATTGTTGGCAACAAATTCCAGCTGTGAAGGACACACCCTTGGGGAAGAATTCGTAGTGCAAAACACTTTTTTAGCCATCACATGGAAAATATTATGTTCAACTACTCTTTGCTCGAGTTTACATCTTTTGGTAGGGCCCAGGCTTTTCACTTCTACTTAGGAAGTTAACGATAAAGGCATCATAACTCGTCACCAGTAACAGTATTACATAGGAATGCTCAGTGAGCGACCTGATGACATTCAAGCAAAATTGCAGTAATAGTCACTCTATTAATTTTTGTTGTTTCGAACTTCAGCATGCAGTACTCCTACACCAGACTTCTGAACCTTGCCTGTTAAATGAAAATGTCATGATTGTTAAACGGTAACCCGTCACTTATATCAGTAGTCGAGACTTCCTTAATGTGGAAAATTGTTCATGCCAGAACAATCTTCATCGAAACAAGAATATCATTTTCTGGCGTATTTTTCCCAAAAGCACTCGCTACATACACTGATCACATCTATCGAGCTGACTCCTTTGCGTTCACCCCTCTAATACACTAAACATAAATATTGTGTTGCGGATGTTACACATTTTTCCACTTGCGACCCAATTTTACAATACTTAACCATAGTTCACGATTTTACAATGCTTAACCGCAAGATAATAACTAGAACATCGAAATCGAAATTGACAGTTGATATATACACTACAGCGTTGCACCACGTTCACCTGTTCGGCACCAGATTTCAGGTGGCGGGTGGCGTTTGGCTGCTGGCCACTGCAGCACGAGGAAACGCTCAATCGTAAGCTGTTCTGGTCACAAAGCAGCCACGAGCTGTCCTGCAGAATTGTGTCTGGAAGTATTTGTTGCTACTGGTGGGTAGAATGTAAAGCGATTTATCTTCGATGTTCAGTCAGATTCGTAACTTTAGACGAAGGATGAAATGTGGTAAAAAAAAAGACACAGTTTGATGCAAACAGGTGACTATATGTTTAGAATGCAAGACAACACTTCCTTCTGACACTTCTCTTACAGTGTTGCCAGATTGTGCAGATGAACTTAGCGATGTCACGGGTGGTTAGTTTTACTGGTCACTTTAAGTCGACTCGGACTTAAGTCCCTGTGGCAGCTGCCTGGCAGTCAATTTTTATGCCGAAGACTGTACATTCTACAGTTCCTCCACTGCAAGTGATACAAGTAAACTCACTCTCTTATATTACTGCTAAAATTACACTTTTGTTTTTGCATGATGAAACAGTACACATGAATCAGTACTACCAACAGTGCAAAACATGAACAATAAATAAACAAAGAATGTAGAGCAAGCTGTACTACTGGTACTATTGCGTTTATACACAGCGCAGTTTGAATTGCAAGCAAACACCCTGAACCCATGAAATAATTTAGCCAATCAGAATCACAATAAAGGACATTTCCTTGAGTGTCGACAGCTTTCAGGAAAGTGGAACATTTTGGACAGCAAAAAAGAAAACAGACTGTCCAAAGGAAAATGGGATGAATACACACTGGGGTTATGAAAGTCACGAGGTCTCATAAATGTTCAGTGGGATTCATGTTTTGCGATCTAGGTGGCATATCATTAATTTGAATCGTCCAGAATGTCTTCTACCAATAGCGAACGACTGTGGCCAGGTGACATGGTGCACTCTCATCCATAAAAATTCCATCATTGTTTGGGAACATGAATGACTCCAAATGGCCTCCTAATGGTTCAGCTGGACCAGAGGACCCAATCTATTTCACGTAAACACAGCCCACATCATTATGGAGCCACCACTGGCTTGCACAGTGCTTCGACGACTTGGGTCCATGGCTTCATGGAGTCTATGCCACACTCAAACCGTATCATCAGCTCTCACCAACTAAAATCAGGTTTTCCAGTCATCCAGGTTCCATCCAATATGGTCAAAAGGCTAGGAGAGGCACTGCAGGTGATGTCATGCTGTCAATAAAGGCACTCACGTCAATCGTCTGCTGCCATGGTCCACCAACACCAAATTTCGCCACACTGCCCTAATGGATACACTCATCATACGTCCCACATTGGTTTCTGTGTTTACTTCATGCAGTCTTGCTTGTCTGTTAGCACTGACAACTCTTCACAGACGATGCTGCTCTCAGTCGTTCAGTGAATGCAGTCAGCCAGTGTTGAGTGCGGTGAGAGGTAATGGCTGACATCTGGTTTTCTCAGCACATTCTTGACACTGCAGATCTCTGAATATCGAATTCTCTAACAATTTCTGAAATTCAAATGTTCCACGTGTCTACCTCCAACTGCCACTCTGCATTCAAAGTCTGTTAATTTCTGTTGAGCAGCCATTAACACATTGGAAACCTTTTCACATGAATCAACCGAGCACGTATGACAGCCCTGCCAATCCACTGCTCTTTTATGCCTTGTGTTTGGGATATTTCCGCCAACTGTATATGTGCGTATCGCCGTGCCACGAGTTTTGTCTCACTACTAATAATCTGACGCGTGTGTGTGTGTGTGTGACGGGGGCAGGGAGTGGGGAGGTAGGGGAGCACACACGACCTGTCACAGTATCCCTGTTGCTAAACCCAATCAGAACAGATTTCCATGTTTACAAGGGAAATGCCACTTAACATCGCATGGACTGTCAACCGTCATTGTTTAGCACCAGTACAGGAAGACAATAATTTTGCAAATGATAAGAACTTCTGTTAGATGAATTACACAATAAACATTCACAAAAAAATTAGAGTATTTTGTGAAAACATTGTGAACAAACTTTTCAGTTTTCTGCTGGTGAATTATATAATATATTCCCCAATGAATCTTTCACACTGTAGTGAGTGTGCACTGTTTCGTATCTCCAACAGATTAACTGTTGGCTTTGTGTGTACTGGGGATCACTGAAATCACACAATATTTATTTGTGGCTAAAAGATGTGCTAATGATGTATTTAATATTTAAAGTATCAATCATGAATATTTTGTACTTAACTATTTTTTGTCAGGCAATGTCCATTATGCTGGATCTTTTATTACACATCAAGACATTTTCATGTGAGGAGACTGTGTTTACGATGATCACAGAGGAGGAGTGTAAAATGGCTCTGAGCACTATGGGACTTAACATCTGTAGTCATCAGTCTCCTAGAACTTAGAACTACTTAAACCTAACTAACCTAAGGACATCACACACATCCATGCCCGAGGCAGGATTCGAACCTGCGACCGTAGCGGTCACGCGGTTCCAGACTCAAGCGCCTAGAACCACATGGCCACACCGGCCGGCTGAGGAGGAGTGTAGCTTTCACTATTAGGTGTGGATTACCTGGTCCTAAGTGGCAGTCACTCAATTGCAGGACTGACATACTCACTAAAGATAAAAGATGCTGCAAGTCTGGGGACACACACATGTGCATTGGTGGTAATTACAACCAAAAACCCTGGCAAGACAATGAAGTTGTCAATTTTCCTTTAGCAATAAAAAAGGAGCTTGTTTTTCTAGACACTAGCTTACACCCATCTCAAAATAGCAAACTTTGATTTCAAACACTCAAGGCTTTGCTTTCTCACACAATACCCTAAATATAGAAAGGCTGGAGTTTTCTCCTGGAATGTATAATTAACTGTCATTATAGGAGGGAAATTTAGTTCCCTTTGTATTGTTCAGTGTAAATACCATTATTGGAATGTATTCAATTCTGGAGACTTGTCAATGTGCACAACAGAGCTGTACTTTTTATGACTTGGTCCTGCTAACTGTCACGTTAAATATTGACATAAGATACCGTTAACCACATTCCTAAAATCTGAACACAAAATGAAAGACTGGTACAGGTAAACAAAATGTTTACCAATATTCATCACAATGGCAGTGCATGTATAAGAATCACTCTACACACAACTTTGCAGAGGAAACTACATTATGTAACACACATACTTCATTTTCCCTCCCACAACTTATTATTGCAACATAACAACTTATGTGACAAATAGAGCACAATGATCAATAAAGGAACAAGTAACACAATGCATTTTTCATAGCACTGTTTTTGGTGTGGTATCAGACTGAAAACAGTATTTCATTACCACCATAATAATATTCTTCATATTGTTACAAGTAACACAATTTTCTCAAGGATCGCCATATGATCCTGATAACTATTCTAATGGGTATAATTGAAATTAACAGTGTTCCAAATGAAATGAATTCACAATACAACTCCATACATTTGAATTCTTTTAATTATACAAAAAGGAATTTCACATGTAAGAGTTCTCCTACACTTACATCATTCTACTTTGTCTTGACAGTCCAAATATTTTGGTCATAATCAGGAACTTTACTTTCACTTTACAATACTTCTGTATAGTGAGAATGTTAATGGTTAAAATGAATTAAGCAGTCACTCATATTTATAAAGTAAACTACAAGTTTTATCTAGATTTTCCTCTGGCAGCAACTTTTACATTTGTTTTCCTGCTTCTCACTATGTGGGAAGAAGACTGGAGAGAGGAGAGGGGGAAGGGTTCTTTTCTCTTTCTTGTAACTATCCCGCAATTTCTCTGCAGAGCTGGAATGAACAATTTTCATAGAAAATTCAACTGTACATAAAAATCAGGAGGCCCACGCTCTACCCATACAAATGTAAAATTTTTCAATACATTAATATCCCTTGCTGCAGTTACAGGAAGCATCTAAGTTTTCACAATGATGCATTACAAAACACTTCAACAATAAAACAAAAACATTTTCTCTGAAGCACTCTGGCTTGATAATGGACTATCAGTTGGTGTTACTGTTACATATTCTGACAACAGACAACGAAATGCAATAAAGTGCTGTGACTTATAATAATGTACTGTTTTTATGACTACCATAGTAATCAACATCTAACAATCTGATTAGCATGCTATGTCAATTTATGTATTGAGCATAGCATCAGGAATTTTACAACACAAATGAAGTAACCTTTTCCTGTGGGGAGAAATGTGTCATCAGAAATAAACATATGGCAATGAGTTGTTTGCGTGTAATCAGTCCATAACTGATGTCATGAGAATATGAATACCATGTCTCACTTACAAGTAGCTACAACAAAAGATATTTCATAATATGTCAGAATTAATTATGTAAATGTTATTGGTGGGCAGACAGTTTTACACCCTATAAAATTATTTACTTTAACTGCAGGATAGTGGCCAGCATGCAAAAGTCACATCCGCAACAATGTTCTATCATAATTGATTATTTGGTACACACTTGCCTGAAAAAAATTAACAACACAGAAAAACAATAAAACAGCTGTTGATGTAGTACTGCAGAAAGTAACTTACTTCAGTGAATTATCCACACAAAATTCTAGCCCTGTAGCTTTTATAGAAACATGAGTAGGGTTATTAGCATACATCTCTTACTACTTACTGAAGTTGTTACATCTGACAAGAACTTTTTCCAATTTGTCCACGACTTTTGCTCACATTTTGTACTTTTTATCATCATTCTAGTTTGTAATTCTTCTCTTGCCATCATACGTTCATTACCATTCAGAGACTTTCAGGCCCCCATAATTTCAGTTGTCACTGTTTTTTTCGTATTCTACTTTTTTGATTCATTCACTATTAGCAATGACGTGGGTCAACTCTACAAATTTACCATTTTGCAAGTGAGGAAAGAGGGAAACAGAGACAGACAGACAAATAGCTCCAACATATTTCAATGGAGTGCATAATTAGCCAACACTCAAGTGCACAGGGGGAGAAAAATATGAAGTGTTTCATTATACAGGACAATTTTGGCTCCCTCCCTCCCACCACCATAAATGTATCAACCAACTAGCATTCTATATCTGTAAAAATTAATCTTTTGAGGCTTCACTGTACTTGCGAGTATGGGAAAAAATCTAGTACACTGGCACACTTACCACAACAAGGGCTACAAACTGATAAATGATGTGTTACATAAATTGACTGATGTTGCACTGTTTTATATAAATACATGGATCCAAACAGAAAGTAACTAAATTCTAAGCTGCATTGAGCCCATAAATGCTATCATTCCATGTTTTGGTTCGGTTCAAGTTTCTGTTTTTGGGGGCAAAGATAAACAGAACAAATAACCTTACTCTACAAGGTGCTAATGCTATCAGATCTTGCAAAACACATAACCAAATGAACATTTCAAGTAAATGTTGCGTCCCAACAGTATCCGGATGGAAACTGACCCTCTCCTCCTCTAACTGTGTGTGTGTGTGTGTGTGTGTGTGTGTGTGTGTGTGTGTGTGTGTGTGTGTGTGTGTGAGAGAGAGAGAGAGAGAGAGAGAGAGAGAGAGAGAGAGAGAGAGAGAGAGAAGAGGCGGGGGAAGGGAGGGGTTAGCAGGAGGAAAATCGTTAAAGAAACAAGGAGGACAAGGACAGAGCTACGGAAATATGATGTAATTAGCTTCCACATTACAATAAACTGTATCAGTGCTTGTGTCAGCTATACTTATTCGTGACCTGCTTCAGCTGCCTCGAGTCAGAATTACTGTTAGTAAAAAGTAAGCAATATTTACATTTTTGAAATTATTTATATATTCAATAAGAAGTATTGATTATCACATTTATGAATGATTTTGCATTTAATGCTGAATTAATTACATGTACTTATCTTGGTATGTACAAAGAATGAAAATAAATACATATATTACAAACAATGATTATCGGTTTTCTGTACAAGATAATATTACGCAATATGCAAAACAAAATGCAATTTTGTATTTGCACGGCCATAAGAATCAATCCGTATGGACATATATGTACAGAACGACCATATAAGTCGTCAACATTTTTTTCATGATGTGACATTTTCGCATTATGATGGCAGTAAATTAATGTGGAATGCACACGGTTTATCTACACCGCAATGTTACATTCCTCTGACTGTAAACAACAAGTCAGTCTATCACAGTAAAAAATACTCTACTACAGTAAACAAATCCACCAGTAACATCACCACCACATATGACTTACGATATACACTAGCCTGGCATCAGTACAAAAATTCAGTAATGAAATCAACATAGCTACATTTTCTGCAATTTGTGAAATTTGTCACTGTGATCAATGAAAAAGAAAGCTACAAATAGATAAAATACTCTTAACAGCTTCAGACAGCTATAAAAGCAAAAATGACTTCACACTAGCAACAAACAACAAACAATAATTCTATATGTTGTTACACTTCATTTCAAGTGTAACACATTTTCAGTCTTCGGTTATGTTTTATCCTCTGAAGTCATAGTGGTGGTTTATAGAAAATTGTGGCAGCTTTTCACGTAGGAAAATGTGATGCACATTATAAATGCAGGGAAGAGAAGTGATCCATAACTATTCTGACAGATGGGAAAGCTGGCTGGCAAACATTTAAAAAGCTATGCACCACATGTATCACTGCACCTCTGCATCAGGGAGAGAAGATATTGCACTTTGTAAGTCTCTCTGCCCACTGGAGAAGAACAAGGTGGTCGTATAGGTGTGTATCTGTAATGTCTCTTTAAATGAAGGACCAGCCCATTTTTCACTTCTCATTTTGCTTCAACTGTAGCGTCCACGTTCTCAGAAAAACAGACAGTGAAAACTTAACATTCATCTACAGACAAAAATCATCTTGTATCGTCAACGACAGGACACTTTTCAGTGGTGCTCAACTGCACATAACTTAAATGCCGAGTGTTAACAACGGACAACTGTACAGTCTAACACCACAGACGAATTGTACGGCATTTCCCACGTTGCGTGCAGGGCAGTGGGAACTAGAGGCCGTAGTGCTGAGGCCAGCCGAAGCCAGCAGCTGGCATCTGCCACGGCACTGACGGTGTGGCCACACAGGGCCACGCTGTGCCCTAGCTGGTGCGCTGCCGCTTGCTGGCGCTCTCCTCACTGCTGGGGTTGGCGTTCATGCGGCTGAACATGTACTTCATCTGGGGCATGTACTGTATCACGTCACGTAAATGCACCAGAGGCAGAATGTCGTTGACAGACTGGCACTTCCCAGCTTCACGAAGTATCATCATCTGTTGCCTGCAATTGAAATTGTGCTTTTGTCAATATACAATTAAAAAAATATTTTTTACGTGAAATGCAGAACATTTCTGATATTAATAAAATTTCACATTCTATTATCCCCACTACTCCCTCCCTTCACAGGTGAGGGATGACAGGAGAGAATAGGGGTAGGGACCTAGCAGCACTAACTAATCTTGATTCACCTCAGAAAGCCGTGTGCTGGACCGGGAATCGAATCTGCAGCCTTCCCCTAACATTTCAGAGACAATGTTCACCCACTGAATTTGGGTTTGAGGCTTGGATGGCCTAATGAGAATACCGAAGTTTCAACTCAGTTTTACTTTTAATTTTCATTCTACATGAATTACTTGTTTTAATTGAACTCTGTGTCATGTCTGACACATACTGAAAATTAAAAATAGCTGATTGGAATGATACAGGTCTGTTCCATTGTCAATAAAACTAAAATCGTCGAAGCTAATAACCAAAACATGGAGTTCAAGAAGGGAAACTACGAACTGGGACTGATACTTGTTTTACTGTAATCAGTTTTCTACATTCAAAATATGCAATATATGATATGGAGTGTTTCCTTTTACATAGTAATTGTGAAAATCAACAAGGGGCATAACTACAGACATTGCACGACACGTGCATTGAGAAACATGAACACTGGGAGGCAAAAACATTCTAAAAACCCTTCCAAAAGAAAGTCTACCAAGTTAAACACTGCATTAAAGAATTTGTTTTGTACTGATGTTTACTTTGTGCCCTCTTTCACAGCCATGTTGAAGTCTTTTTTAGAATTTTTTCTCAATCCTCTTTAATACATACAGTTATTCTAATTGTCCCACTTACTTCACTGACATTATTTGTTTAAGGGGTATCACACTGGCACTACAATTTACAGTTCAATAGTTATGCAACTTCTCACCAGTGCTTCAGCACCACATTGAATATACTTGTAATTGTATCTCCCTCATTGTAGATATCACTTACTGACCAAAAACATTCCAAATTTCATATCAATGTCCTCAAAATTACAACTCATTATGTCTCTGTGAAAGATAAATCTTTCCACAGCAAAAACGTTGGTTTGAACACAATACTTTACCAGGCATGGTTGTTCTATTGCTGGTGCTATGCCCTCATCTTACTCCAACGTTTGACTTTAATTATCCATCAGGTACAGGGGAACTGTACTTCAACGTGGACTCAAAACCCTGGTGGATTTGCACATTTTTCACACCTCTAGGACTGTTTGAAGATGCAACAACAGACCTTTGGATTTTGTCCGACATTTACCCACTTGGTCACAAACTACTGGTGAACAGTAACAGAAAACAACTGACATATACCACATAAGTTACATGAACTATAGAGAGTGCTTGTTGCAAAACACTTTTGAAAGTCACAACATGGAATTTCCTTCACAACATTTACTTCTATTTCTTCAAAAGTACATGTGGGCAGAGGAGGAGGAGGAGGAGGAGGAGGAGGAGATTGGTGTTTAACGTCCCGTCGACAACGAGGTCATTAGAGACGGAGCACAAGCTCGGGTTAGGGAAGGATGGGGAAGGAAATCGGCCGTGCCCTTTCAAAGGAACCATCCCGGCATTTGCCTGAAGTGATCTAGGGAAATCACGGAAAACCTAAATCAGGATGGCCGGACGCGGGATTGAACTGTCGTCCTCCCAAATGCGAGTCCAGTGATGTGGGCAGAGACAATCCATATTTTGACATGTATTATTTCAGAACTCCACTGAAAACTAGATTATACACCTGCAACTTGACATGTCTGTTGGGTCCTCTTTCAAAAAACGGAAAAACTTCAATTTCTCGAAGGAAGGAATATAGAGTTTGGAACCGCACTTGTCAACAAGGCCACTACAGACCGAGTATAAACTTGGACTGGAAAAGAATACTAGGTCCACCCTTTTCACAGGATTCTTCTTTTATTCTAGTTGTTAAGCAAATCCCCCCCCCCCCCCAATTTGATTCAGAACCTTCCCATTTGTTATTCAATCTGCTCATCCAATCTTCAGCATTCACCTATAGCACCACATTTAAAAACCTTCGGTTCTGTTGTCTGAACCGCTTATCATCCACATTTCACTTCCACTCTATCAGGCTACACCCCAATTACTTCAGGAAAGACTTCCAAACACTTAGTGATTCTTCTGTTTCAGCAATGCTTTTCTTCCTATTGCCAGTCTACATTTTACATCCCCTCTACTTCAACCCTCATTAGTTATTTTGCTCCCCAAATAGCAATACCTATCTACAGCTTTTAGTGTATCATTTCCTAAACTAATTCCCTCAGCACCATCTGATTTAATTCAACTATATTTCATTTCCATCGTTTTACTTTTGTTAAAGCTCATCTTATAATCTCTCCTCAAGACTTATTCCATCAAGACAATACTTATTTCATTGAACTGCTCTTCTGAATTCTTTCCTGTCCGACAGATTTACATCACTGGCAAATTTTAACCTTTTATTTCTTCTACTTGAACTTCAATTCCAGTTCCAAGTTCCTCCTTGGATTACATCATTGCTTCCTCGATGTACACACTGAATAATTCAGGGATACTCTACAATCATGTACCACTCCCTTCTCCACAAAGGCTTCCCTTTCATGTCCTTCAACTCTCAGAACTGGAGTGAGGCTCCTGTAGAAGTTATAAATAACCTTTTGCTCCCTCTGTTCATCCCTGCTTCCTTCCTAATGTCAAATAATGTTGTCCAGTCACATTTTCAAATCTTTATCTAAATTTACAAATGCAACGGATATAGGTTTGCCTTTCTTCAACTTATCTGCTACGATAGGTCACAGAGTCAGAACTGCCTTGTATATTCCTACATTTCTCTCGGGCCCAATCTGATCTTTCATAAAATTGGCATCTACCAGTTTTTCCATTCTGCTATAAACAATTCAATATTTCACAACAATGACTCAAACTAATGGTTCAGTAGTATTTAAACCTGTCAGTATCTGACTACTTTGAAAGTGTGATTATAATTCTTAATAAAGTTTGTGCATGTTTTGCTGTCTTCCACAGCTTCAACACCATGTGAAATAGTTTTGTCATGACCGACTCCCCCAATTATCTCAATAATCATCGAGGAATGTATTCTGTTCGATTGGGAGAAGAAAACATGAAGGACGGTGGAGCACAAAGAGATGAAATAGCACAAATGTGAGGTACTGGCATGGGCAAGGAAGAGAGTACCACAAGGGATAGGGGGCTTAGTATGGGGGAGAACAGTAGCACAGAGGCACGGAGAGTAGCAAAGGGGGGGAGGATGGAGCAATGGAGCAGCTTGGGGGAGAGGGAGGGTGAGAGAGAGAGAGAGAGAGAGAGCAGCAGGGGAGAGAGAGAGAGAGAGAGAGAGGGAGAGAGAGAGAGAGAGAGAGAGAGAGAGAGAGAGAGAGAGAGAGAGAGAGAGAGAGAGAGAGAGAGAGAGCAGCACGGGCGAGAGAGCAGCACGGGCGAGAGAGAGCATCACGGGCGAGAGAGAGCATCACGGGCGAGAGAGAGCAGCACGGGCGAGAGAGAGCAGCACGGGCGAGAGAGAGCAGCACGGGCGAGAGAGAGCAGCACGGGCGAGAGAGAGCAGCACGGGCGAGAGAGAGCAGCACGGGCGAGAGAGAGCAGCACGGGCGAGAGAGAGCAGCACGGGCGAGAGAGAGCAGCACGGGCGAGAGAGAGCAGCACGGGCGAGAGAGAGCAGCACGGGCGAGAGAGAGCAGCACGGGCGAGAGAGAGCAGCACAGGCGAGAGGGGGGGAGGCCGAGGGGGGGAGCGGGCCGAGGGGGGGTGGGCCGAGGGGGGGAGCGGGCCGAGGGGGGGTGGGCCGAGGGGGGGAGCGGGCCGAGGGGGGGAGCGGGCCGAGGGGGAAGCGGGCCGAGGGGGGGAGCGGGCCGAGGGGGAAGCGGGCCGAGGATGGGGGGGCGAGTGGGCCGAAGGGGGGGAGCGGGCCGAGGATGGGGGGGGCGAGTGGGCCGAAGGGGGGGGGAGCGCGCCGAAGGGGGGGCGGAGCGGGCCGAAGGGGGGGGGGGGGAGCGGGCCGAAGGGGGGGGAGCGGGCCGAAGGGGGGGGGAGCGGGCCGAAGGGGGGGGGAGCGGGCCGAGGGGTGGGGGGAGGAGAAGGCCGAGGGGTGGGGGGAGGAGCAGGCCGAGGGGCGGGGGGGAGCAGGCCGAGGGGCGGGGGGGAGCAGGCCGAGGGGCGGGGGGGAGCAGGCCGAGGGGGGTGGCGGGAGCAGGCCGAGGGGGGTGGCGGGAGCAGGCCGAGGGGGGGGGGAGCAGGCCGAGCGGTGGGTGGGGGGAGCAGGCCGAGCGGTGGGGGGGAGCAGGCCGAGCGGTGGGGGGGAGCAGGCCGAGCGGTGGGGGGGAGCAGGCCGAGCGGTGGGGGGGAGCAGGCCGAGCGGTGGGGGGGAGCAGGCCGAGCGGTGGGGGGGAGCAGGCCGAGCGGTGGGGGGGAGCAGGCCGAGCGGTGGGGGGGAGCAGGCCGAGCGGTGGGGGGGAGCAGGCCGAGCGGTGGGGGGGAGCAGGCCGAGCGGTGGGGGGAGCAGGCCGAGCGGGGGGTTGGAGCAGGCCGAGCGGTGGGGGGAGCAGGCCGAGCGGTGGGGGGAGCAGGCCGAGCGGTGGGGGGAGCAGGCCGAGCGGTGGGGGGAGCAGGCCGAGCGGTGGGGGGAGCAGGCCGATGGGGGGGGGGAGCAGGCCGATGTGGGGGGGGAGCAGGCCGATGGGGGGGGAGCAGGCCGATGGGGGGGGGAGCAGGCCGATGGGGGGGGAGCAGGCCGATGGGGGGTGGAGCAGGCCGATGGGGGGGGGGGGAGCAGGCCGATGGGGGGGGGGAGCAGGCCGATGGGGGGAGGAGCAGGCCGATGGGGGGGGGAGGAGCAGGCCGATGGGGGGGGGAGCAGGCCGATGGGGGGGGGAGCAGGCCGATGGGGGGGGGGAGCAGGCCGATGGGGGGGGGGAGCAGGCCGATGGGGGAGGAGCAGGCCGATGGGGGGGGAGCAAGCCGATGGGGGGAGAGCAGGCCGATGGGGGGAGAGCAGGCCGATGGGGGGGGGGAGCAGGCCGATGGGGGGGGGAGCAGGCCGATGGGGGGGGGAGCAGGCCGATGGGGGGGGAGCAGGCCGATGGGGGGGGAGCAGGCCGATGGGGGGGGGGAGCAGGCCGATGGGGGGGGGGAGCAGGCCGATGGGGGGGGGAGCAGGCCGAGGGGGATTGTTGGCCACAGTGGGGGGGAGTAGGCCAAGGTTGGTGTATATGATTCGGTGGAGGGAGTAGCTTGAATCAATGAAACTGGACCTAAACAAAGCAGTCAAAAATGCAAATAACAATAAAAACCTGAAAAACACAACACCGTTGGGTGTTAACACCTGACGTTCATAAGCAGACTGGTATACCATAGATTAAAATTACATAATACAGCACTACTGTAAACTGAACTGCAAGAAATGTGCTTGGCAATGTTGAACACAGTCATATCTTACAATGATGATAGTGGTGGTGATGTTACTGAACTGAAAGAGAAGAATTTGCTGAAAACATTATTTATGCTTCAGTATTCTCCGAAGTATATTTAATCTACGCACTGATTTACAATCATAAAGAAATTCATTTTACGTAATTTACCCATAAAAAGAACAGAGCGATGATATTCATACAACTACAACAAACAGTTCCCCCAATATTGTACAGGTATGCATTTGATGCTCAGATACAGTAGCTACTATTATCACTAAATTTTTTCTGTTATGTAGGTTTTGTCAGCCCTTTTGTGAACCACTCATTAGAAACAAAGGTAACATATACCTATTGCCACGATAGAGGTCCAATCCAAGTACATCTTGTAAGACCTGCCTGCAACTGGCCAGGGAAACAGTTGGGAAGAAATGAGCCACCAAGTCAGAAAGCGTCATTAGCAGCTCTGAGGATATGAATGGCTTTGAATTGATGCTGGGTACCATTTTATTCTCAACAAGTGCTCTGTGTACCTGCAGAATAATAAGCACAGATCAACAAAATGCACCAATAAATCTGCAAGAAACTGCAAAAGATGTTGATGATTTCAATGTTACATATAACCACAGAACAAACATAATACAAACTATTTTGTTTTAAATGCCTGGAGTGTCCACACATGGCTAGGAAAGCAGATGTACACATGCCACACCAAGCAAGAATGATGGCTGGTGGGTAAGATAATGTATGCTATTGTATTGCATATGATATATTCTTTGAGCTGTTGGACTGTAATTGAGTGTTCAGTGGCTTTCTGTGTGTTAACACTGTAATTCAATTGGTCACTGTTATATCAACAATATTAGGATAAGGATAGATTGCTACTCACTGTAAAGATGATACGTTGAGTTGCCGACATGCACAACAAAAAGACCATTACACATCATAGCTTTCGGCCAATACCTTCTTCACAAAATAAAAAGCGCTCTCTCTCTCTCTCTCTCTCTCTCACACACACACACACACACACACACACACACACACACAGGCAAGCACGCTTCACACACAAATGTCTTTTCATTGTGCCTTCTGCAACTCAACGTGTCATCCTTACGGCGAGTAGCAGTCTGCGCTATTCCTAACATTCCTAATATTCCTGACATTCCAACGTGGAGTTTCCAATGACTGTTATGTTTTGTGTGTTTAATATTTCAGTGGTAAGACTGACTTTCAAAGTGGAACATTTAATCTGATTTAACATCTACTAGTACATAAATTGGTTTTGGCTTCATCTCATCTCAGGAGCTGTCCTTGTAACTAAACTGTGGGGAAAACTTATTTGCTTACTGTAATCAAAGAATTGGTAGACGACCACCTTAAATTGTATGCTTTAAAAAACTAAATTTTTGATGACATACAATTATAAATAAATTCGATCTTATCTAAAAGCACACTTAATTCTATCACATTTTGAAAAGCTGAAGTTGTTAGTGGGTATTGTAGTTTTCTACAGGCCAATCAGAATTAAGAGCACTGCCTGCTTGTGGACAGATTATCATAAATAGGTGCACCTTGATTATATTATAACTGCACTTTGCTCAATGTCCTGTTTCTGAAGTACAATATAGTTTTCTTTGGAAATTAACAAAACTAATTACATTTTACAATGAATTCTTAACAATTCATCAGATGATCTGAGTACGTTACGAATTCAAATCATATGATAATGACTTGCTAAGCTAAGAATTCTAAACAGACATAATGTCACAGTCTGACCTGAGGCTGAAATGTATAATTAAAATACAGTTTACAAGATGGTCACTTAAGAAGGTGAACGCCAACAAAATATTTTTACACTCAGAGGAGAAAGTCTGTGATCGAAATTTCATGAAAAGTCCTCACCAGAATAAAAAACACCTTTGTTTTAACGACTGCCACCACAAGTCACGTATCCATGACAACTGCTCCTCCACTTTGTGACAATACAATACAAAAAGTCCTTCTTTGCACTTTTCTGATGTCCTCTGCCAATCTTATCAGATAAGGATCCTATAGCACACAGCAATACCCCAGAAGACAGATGAGCATAGTTTGGGCAATCTCTTCCATAAGTTTGTTCCATATTCCAAGTGTAGTCTTTGCTTTGTTTTCCTCACATTTCATAGATTGTTTTCTTTGAGCAAATTCATAAGGTTCGAACACAGTACATGATCCAAAATCATAATGCAAATTGGCATCCATATGAGTATGTAATTAAGCAGATTGCTCATTGCCCTTAGTCGTCTGAAAGTAGCCTAACTGAACCAGAGGCCATGTCAATTTTAAGTTGCTTTGGTAGCTGTTCCTGATTTGAATTCTGAAATATTTACTTTGTCATCTGCAACAATTTACAACGTTAATACCACTGGTTCTAGGTCTATGCTCATCTTGTGTTTGGCCTGCACCCTTTGACACTGACATTCTTTCTGTACTTTCCACATGACCTTCTAACCTAAAAAACTGCCCAGTACACCCCACACAAAACCCAATACCCATATAGGTGTCTCCTGTGTGTAATGGACCCCCCCGACATATTCAGCAGAGCCCGAAATTACACCACCCTATGGCACACGACACAGAACTACACCATTTGAGCTGGTGATTTAGATCCTGAACTCTGCTCTGCACCAAATGCCTGCAATTGGGCCTGTCGACAATGGTGCAGATGGTTAGTTGTGCACCTCACAAGCAAGACTGGCAGCATTTACCAATTCAATTAGCTGCTGGAAACCAGAATCTCTTCCAATTCAAAGCAATACACATAATTAATACTGATGTGATCCACCATCAGCAGTTGGCTGCACCCTGTGCTCTTCATGGTATCCAGAAGTACCTGTTCCACATCTGGGATGACTCTTCCCAGTATGCACACAGAGTGCACACTGGACTACTTCCCTTCCTTGATAGACATATCTCTAAGGAGACCAATTACCCAACTAACAATGGGGCTCCCAACTACCAGTAATGCCACCCTCCGTGAAAGACTGGATCTTGCTAGTCAAGGGCCATCCTCTGCAACAAGATAAATGCCTGCATCTGGCTCAGGATGTATATCATCCATAGCGCCTGAAACCTATTTTTCAGACGAACTGGGGAGGCCTTTCAATTGGTTCCCCTACTAAGTCCTTCACTACCTGCCACACCTTGGAAGAACCACCCACTTGACCACAGGTGACGGATCAACCTCAGTGCGGGCAGGGTGGTTGCAGTAGTGGACCAATCGAGTGACATGTGGGATGTACAGGAAGTTCCTTGGATCCCTTTGTCTGGCCTCCAACAGCGCTGCCCATTGGCAATAGTCTCAGGCTGCACGACAAAAGCTAGCGCCTTGTGGAGCTGTGAACGAAGGGTCACCAACTCAGCTTGCATCTGAACACAACAATCACAGCCAATTCCCATACTAAATACAGCAGAACTCTTCACTACACAGTTATTAAAATGCAGAGCTGTGCTTAGAAAATACACAAAAATTTAAGAACTAGACTACAAAGCATGCAGGTATAACCAAATTTGTCACACTTCTAATTAGAAGCTTGTAAAGTAATACACATCAGCATTGATATACATGGTACTTGAACAGAAGTTACACAGTTACAAATGCACACATCGACAGGAAGTGACAGGTTAATTCGGAAATAGGCTTCAGAGTGCCCACTGTCTGTTGCAACTGCTTGCACATCAGAACTTTGTGCCTACTTCATAAAGCTGTAGCTGCATATGAACTGTAAGCTGAAGAGAAACATGTATATTTAATTTACACACAATGCTTCTCCTTATCATTGCCTTAAACACATCCTGTGTAACGGTACTTGAATTACGTAAATATTTATGAGACAACATTCAGATTTGATTTCATTTGTGATACATCGATATGTTTATATTGCAATGATATTATTCTTATGTGTATTCTTTCTTTTGTCACTATGATCTTTGACGTACTTGTAACTCTGATTTTTGGGCGCGTAAGCAATTGTTAGTTACTTGTTAAGTTGTTATAGTGTCGGACCTTGAAAAAGTCAAGTGTTGGACGTCATGTTGGAAAGACGCATAACGTAGTCCGCTTATAAAATGTGAACTTTAACAGTGACTGTGAGGAAGATGTTATCACGTATGTTTTGTATTGTGAAGTGATGTTTTGTGTTTACGTGATATTGCAATTAAAAGGAAGTGTAACTTAAATTCGGGCTGCTGATTATTTTTTTACATCACCACTGTCCAGTAAAAGTGTAATCTTCAAGAATGGTTTGTGAAGCGCATCTACAAAACTTTTGAATATAGCAGAATAAAACCTAGGCCTCTTTGCATCTGAGCTTGGAATCATAACCACCTAGATTTTCAATGATTGAGCCATGATTGTATGACGAGACCTGAGTGGGAAACACAAAAAATGAGTGCCTAGTTTTTTCATTATTACATGAAATGAGTATTAACTGTGCTCTAATGACACCTGCCACATAATATGACTGTTGTTGCCCGAAAATGCAGTAGTTAGCAGCTTGAGCAATACCACAATCATTATTAAATTCTGACCTTTGTTGTGGTAGGGTTGTTAGACCTGTCCCTACTCACATACAATATATGTGCTTTTCAAAACAAACAATCCTATTTTGTTAATCTATGCTTAGAAATTGTGCTACATTATTCCACCCAACACACACACACACACACACACACACACACACACACACACATTCCACTGAAACATTATCTCCTGCACTGTAAAAGTTAATCAAATGCAAGAAGTGTGGTAATACAGCTTGATGTGTAGCACACTGACTTATCAAACAGGGATGCACATCAGACTTTGATCAAATGCTCATGTCAGATTCTCAATAACTTGTCTAGAACCCAACCTCACTGGAGCTTTCCGCAATTGTCTAGACAGTTATCCAGCTAGTTCCCAATCTTCATCCCCACAAAAAAAAGAACACAAACTGTTGTTGCAAACACACACAGAACACAGAATTCACAGACAGATTGCAAATGCTGGTTTCCTCCTGTGAGGTAAACAACATTTGTGGTGACAGGAAGGGAATCTACACAGGAGATATAAATATAAGTAATGTCTAATCACAATAGGCAACTGCCTATCACCAGCCAAATGTAATAAAAGGCAGGAAAATGTTAACTGTTCAATGAGGTTAAGGCTGCATGCTGTAGTCACCCCTCGGTTACTACACCTACAGCACACAGCAGACCTACGTCGGGCCACAACTGCAGGGTGTAGTGTGGGCCAACATTCCAACGGCATGCCTGCAACTACTGAGGTGGCCACCAGGAGCACGGGCACCTCAGTCACTGACCAGCATTACCAGGTCCACCAAGCGTGCACCGCATTACCCATCTGATGTGGATAACATGTTTATAAGGACATGGATGGGTCTCCAGGCCCTCAGTCATGAACTGTGTTTGAGGTGTGTAAACTAATTTCATTATATCCTACTTGAATTCATTCCGTGACCCAAAAAATTCTCTCTTTTTTACACCTGTATGTCTCCTTGTTAGAACGCAAGTGGCAACACTGAGGGACGAATTTTCATGAGCTTCAGATTCTGTGCTTTTCTGCCATTAGGCTCTTCCATGGTGGATTTACTCCACTCACTTCTGCAATAGCTGCAGGCACTTATGCCCTTATTGGAACAGTTGCTGGCTATGTTGAGCCAGGCTCAGTCACTGTTCCCGCCATATAAAATCCATGGAAGACTAGGACACTTATAAGAAGCAGTTTTGACAATATTTTGTGGTGTTACAGTTGGTCAACATGAAGATACGTAAGGCTTTCTGCTTATCGTGGATACCCCACTTCGCTCCTCTGTGAAATCCAGCGTTACTTTCTTTTGAACATATATGTTGTTTGCTGTCCTCTTTTATCACCAAAAGCATTTGCATGTGGTTGCAGCACACATTAAATTCTACCAATGTCCCAACTGTATCAAGCTTGGGTGGCCAAGCTTCACAGTCTCAGTTGGAAGTGTCAGTTTGTCACAGGTAAGTCTCGCGAGTCTAGTGTGGACACCATTGTCAGAGACACGATCATTCATTTGGTTCCAGATAAGGAGGTGCATCAATGTGCCCTTCAGTTTGAGGAGCCTAGATTAGCAGAGATTTCACATATGCACAGTCATTTGAGGTACCCCACACCGCAAGCCATCAGTTAGAGACTTGCAGTGATGTTGCCGTTGTTGGCTGCATGCAGACCTGGTGCATAGAGCCCTGCATACTGGGGGGGGGGGGGGGGGGGGGGGTCGAAGCAAAGGGAAGGGGTAAGAAGAGGAAGAAACAACAAAAGAAGGAAACTAAAGTGTCACATAGAAGCCACAGATCGATCTCTAACCCTCCCCCCCCCCCTCCCTCCCCGGAGTCACTGCAGGAATCAACGAACGTCAATATTCATACTGTTTTGCCATCATGTTCACCATTGTGTCAACACTGGAGCCGTCGTGCCCCTACTCGACTTACAAAAGTACGCCAGGCTTGACACCACACCATTGGCATGCGTTGAGTGTCATTTGTTACTTTTGGTTTTTCTATTGTGGATACAATGTGTCTCATGGCAGATTAAGTGCCCTATCACGAATTGAATTCCTTGTGTTCTGAGTTTTTGGATCTATCTGTCACTGGGCCTGGTTATGCAAACAGCACACATCACCCTCAAACCCTCCACCTGCCTTCGCTTTATTCAAGCACAACTAATACCAGTAACTTTATGTGACCAGTCGGAGCTTGATCACTTAATGCCACTGGAAATGATTAGACTGATTTCCTCAAGTGAATGGGCTATGCCTCTACTGATCAAAGGATGATGTTTGGTCAGCTTCGGTTCTGTGGCAACTTCCAGATCACTATTAATGTACTGTCAGTCAGAGAGACTAACCCTCTGCCTCACACAGGCAAGTTGCTCATGAAGTTGGCTGGGTGTCAATTTTTTTTAAAACTGACTTGGACAAAGCCCGCCTTCATATTCCATTGAACGAGGTATCAAAACACTTGTTTGTGGTTAATATGGCTTACATTTTCTGTCATCATAAACGGCTAAAGTTCAGGGTTGCTAGTGTACCACTCATCTTTCAACTTTTTTTAGAACAGGTTACAGCAGTTTGCTCGTTGTAGTACAGCAGTTTGCTCGTTGTAGTAAGTATCTTGATGATCTTTTTGTGATAGGTGTTACCATGGAGGATCACCTATGTAATCACTACTCTTTGTTTACTGTTCTACAAGCTCAGAGCCTCAAATGTAATCTCACTAACTCTTACTTTTTCCAGCCCTCCATTGTGTATTTGGGCCACGAAATTTCCCAGCAGAGTGCCACCCATGGAACAACATGTTGCCACCATTATGGCATTGCCCTGTCCATCTTATCTACATGAACTTCAGGCATTTCTTGGCAAAATTGTGTACTATCAGAAGATCATTTCCAAGGCAGCTACTACTGCCCACCCCTTGCATTGTTGCTTTGGAAAAGTGCCCCTTTTGTTTCGTCTGCAGCCTGCAAGTGTGCTTTTGAGAAGCTTAAGGATAAGTCTTTGCTCTGTGACGTGTATTGCAACATTTCAACCTGGCAAGCATCTGGTCCTGCTCACAGACGTGTCCCAGTACGGGGGTGGGGGCAACCCTGGACCATTGCCATTCAGATAACTCCAAACAGCAGTCCATTGAAAATACTCAACATGGCTAAGTAAAATTATTATCTGGCGAGAAACAACGCTCTTGCTGCTGTCTTTGCCTTTAAAAAAATCATGTGTTCTTGTATGGTGCAACATTTCATTTAATTACCCATCATAAGCCCTTGGTTTACCTGTTTAACCCATAGGTGTACTTACCGGGCAAAGCTGCTGCTCATAGTCGTCAGCATTGGGCTTTGCTCTTGTCCTGGTACAATTATGAGATTCATTTTCTTCGCACATTGCAACATATGAATGCAGAGGCTCTGTCCTGTCTCCCCATGGGCCCTGCCCTGACCCCCCACCCCCGAAACTGTATACAGAGGTAAGGCCACAGTGGATAGCTTCCCCATCACCAGTTCCTGTATTGCCTCTGCTGTGGCTGTGGATCTGATGCTCAGGCAGGTCATGTATGATACATTATGGATGACGTGACTATACGCAAGGTTGGACAGTCATGAAACACGTTTTGGAATTTTTGTGTGTTGCACCATCTCCTTTTCCTCTTGGATGGTGTTAGGCTCCTGTTAATGGAAAGGTTCACCCCTGGTTCATGGTTTTTTGCCACGACTGGGATAGGGAAAGAGTCCTCATTTATTGTGCTGGTCCTGTATACACACACTCTGGTTGTTGGCAATTTACTTTTCTTCATTTACCAAATATTGTGCATTGCAACTGTCAAGACCCTGCCACACATGTTCTCCATAGAATGCGTCCCTTGCACCGTGATTTTGGACAATAACTCTCAGTTCATGGTGCAATCTTTCGAGGCCTTTTGTACACACAATGGCATCTGCCACGACATGGAACCTCCCTTCCACTCCTAGTCGAACAGCAAGACAGAAAGCCTTATTCAAACATTTAAGATGCAGATGTGCAAGTATGTACAAGATTTCCCGACTGAGGAGACACTCACATTTTTTTAAGCTCTTACAAAATGATGCCCTCATCCCACTTACTTTGGTCTATACATCCAAGATCAGGCTAATTAGGAACTTCACCTGCCTTTGGCTGCTGCCCCCGGCACTGCCACAGACTTCTCTCCAGTCACAGACAGTGTTGTGGACGTCAACACCTGGTCTTTCCCCAACAAGGAAGGAGTAAGTCTAGTAGCCCACTGATTAATCCACATACCACCTACTGTGCACTGAAGTTTGGCCACTATGGCAAGTGAAGTGCATGCCGACATGCAAATGCTATGCCTGCAACTAACTGGGGCAGCCGCCACGGGCAGTCTGGTCACGGACAGCAGTCACCCAGTCCATTGTGCATGCTCAGCACTACACCAGTGACACCTGACATGAACAGCATCTTTGTAATGGCATGCACAGACCTCCAGGCCCTTGGTTGTGAAATATGTTCATAGGTTCAGTGACGTGTAAACTACTTACATTGTATTCTTGTTGATGTCACTCTGTGACCCAATAAATTGTATCTCTTTTATGACCGTGTGTTTCCTTGTGTTCCTAGTTAGAACACAAGCCATGTTTTTCAGTCCCCATTACCTTCCCTGCTGTATCCACTTCACATCATACCACTGCACTCGATTCAAAGTATGGTTCCAATAACATGAAGTCAGCAAAGGCTGTTGGGTGTTCTCAAGTTCATCGCTGTGAAGTATGCCTGAATTAGCGCATAGTGCCCAATGTTGCATACACTGAACAGCAGTTTTCAGTGAGTGTCTTTGTACAAAAAATTTTTTTGAGAAAGACATGGAAAGAAGCAGCAGGCATTTCAGTCCAAATTTCAAGACAACCACGAATTCTCAAAACCACATGTTTTAAATTTCTACGCATGACTGCTGTTTACACAGATATTTACCTATCACTTAGTTGAGTAGTGCTGAATATGAAAGTATTGTTTCCTGCACTGATGAAAAAGACATTTTACTTCAGAATTTCTGTCAGTAATTACAACATATGGGCTTTCTAACGGAATATAAAAATGAAAAATATGAGTACCAAAACGAATACACACAAAGTGTATGCATTCGGCAGTTTCCAAGGGTGATACTTATACAGTAATAATTTGCCTTACAATTTTTGAAACACGATTCTCTCTTAGTTGAAAGACCATTCATAGACCTACATTTTCCAACAAGACGGAATACTTATCAGCAATAGGGAATGACTCAAGCTTTTTCAGTGAAAATGTCTTACCAATGAACCTGATGGAACTAAGCTTAAAATCTTACACTCCATATACGCCTTCCGAGAAAATTAGATCACACTCCTGAGATAATACAGTATTGAGTGGACAAAGAATGTTTTTGTTTTGCCAGTACCTACAAGCCTGTACATGACCTTACTAAATCAAACTGTGATCATGTGTTAGCTCACTGGGTTACAATATTCTGCAACACATTTGGAAGTAATTATCACACTGCATTTGTGTGACCTGTGCTGCAGATGATATGGACAATCATGACTTTTAGCCCATCAGTATGAGTAGATTTTGTGGAGCTTGAGTGAAATTGTGTAATTAATTTCTCTCGATGAAATATAGCTCAGGGAAAGTAAATAGGACCAAGTATTACCACACTCCTACAGGGAACTAAAACTTGTTTATACTGTTGTACTAACTTTGATTTTTGCAATCTATTAATATTGTACGACCAAGATGTTTTTTCACCCCATTTCCTACGGATGAAAACTTTGATCTGCTTGTGTCAAACACATGGTTGCATCTCAGCAATTGTTTCTTCAATACTCCAAAGAGTCACAAGCACAAGTGAGGCGGTACAAAAAGACAACAGTGACTGCAGAGAACAAAATATAATGTAGATATTGTCTTTTCAGGGAAACTACATTTCAGACCTCATAAACATTACACAATAAAACAAATTACACGATAAAAATTGCAGCTATGAGATTGTCCTCATTGCAGCTATAAGCACCGTTTTACATTCAGTATTTTTCATTATGAATATTATGCTGGACAGCAGAAATTGATAACAATTAAACCACTGCAACAATCACACCTTACAGAGTATTAAATGAAAGCTGACAGCTTCAGCGAACACTACAGACTACATTTCGAATTCTACATGTATATGTAAAGTTATAGATGATTTTACAAAATATTCAAATGTGACACAGCCATTTATCCTGCATGAGCTGAACATAGTATGAAAGCTTCAAGAGTTACTTTGTTTCTCACCTAATCATCCCAGGTAGCTATTTGACATTCTTTAAATGATTGTTTATGTAAATGGTCATTAATAAAAAATATATTGAATCCCTATGAAAGCATAAATAATAATAAAAAACTAATGGAGGAGAGAAGTTTTGGAAAGACCTTTGATATGCAGCAACATATACGCTGCATATTTTCGTATTAAGAAAATATAAATCCGAATTGCACCAACACAGCACGTTAGTTTCCAGAGCGTTGAAATGGAGATTGCGATGTTCTTTTGTAAGCCAGTTGTATCTCATGCCACATGATCTTGCTAGCCGATGACAGCAGATATTCAGAGCATAGGACACATGTTATAGTCAGCCAATAGCAAGGTCACTGTTACGTAGCACCAACACACAAAGATCAAAAGTTAGTGGTTTACATTAATATGCATAGTACAGCTACAAGAAAAGCTAAGCTTTCACATGTAATATCGATCTTTTTTTGCTTGTGTTATACTTTTAAGATACATCACATAAATGTGCCAGTAAATTTAATATAATGACATAAATGTCTGGTCTTCTGGGCTTGAAATTCTTGTAAGTGGCTTGTCCTCAAAGTGTTCAGTTTTAAACACTCTGCGATTTAAGAAATTCATCCCGCTTTCTCACATGTAACATACTTCATCTTGCATAAAAAGAAATTTACTTTGAAAGTAATGCTTCTCGGACCACAATTTGCAATACTATCCTGAGACTGTTAGAAATAGGTTCGGTTTATCAGTTGCCAGAGAGCACCAGAAAACAGGCATTATTGCACGTGCACAGTTGCAGTGGTGTAGGAAGCACCACATGTTCGTATGTATAAAGCACCAAGAGAGCTTACGTTATGCCATGAAAGAAACAGGACATCAGAGGATACTCCAAGAAAGAGCATCGGAATTTCGTAAACCATACTAAAATGCGTAATTCGGCTTGAAATGCACATTGGTTTTTTCCAGATTCAGAATGAAGTAGGTCCCGTATTGTGGTTTTTGGGTTGTAAATTTTCTTGGAGTACTAGTACTGCACTATCTCATGTTTGGTTCTTTATTATGGCATAATGCCATTCATGGCAGAAGATGAAAATGTGAACTTGAAATTCAGCAAACAGTTGGAACTAGCGAGAAAAAATTTTCTCGTTAGCATCTGGCTGCTTGCTGATACTGCCGATACAGCAAACAGCCACATTTCATGCAGCGGGAAGTGGGAGAAGGTACTACTCATATGCAAGTAACTGTGCATGCACATAAGCCCACTGGCAACTGGTCAAACAAACCTAATGTAAACAGTTGTGACGTCACATTCATAAAAAGCAGTTTATTGTTATGAAGTATTACATAGTCTTCACCCTAAGGCCTTTGACATATTTTTGCTATTTGCAGACGCTTGTGCATGCATGGTGTTTCGTTGTTGTAAACGGCGCATTTCCTTTCCCACTTAAGTATTACTTTTTTCCCTCTCATTTATATTTTATTGGTGCAGTATCATTCTCCAGTAGCAGGATACAGTAACATCCTTTGCTAGAGAATAAATTCTTACCACTCAAAATTACAAAAATTTAACTGAAACCTAAAGCAATGAAAAATTCCTGGGTTTTCTCCGGATGAAAAAATTTCCGGGTTTTTCCCAGATTTCCCGGGCCATATACACCCTGGAAAATGAGATAGTTTTAGGTGTCATAAGTACAAAACTTACCTATAGAAATGTCGAAGTCTCATACTGTAAGAGTGTCAGAATTGAGCCTCCTGTTCTATTTAAATTCTGTATTTTTTATCAAGTGGAAATTATGAATAAACAAATATTGAATCATAATTTTCTAATGAAAATAAGATCATTATTTTCAGTTATGGGTCACATGAAGCAAATTAAATTGATACAGTCATGTGAAATGGCTTACATACATCAATAACACTCCAGAATGAATTTTCACTTTGCAGAGGAGTATGGGCTGAAAAACTCCTTTGCACGTTAAAACCAGCTTAATCTGTCAGGAAGTTTCATCAATAATACTGGTCCATTTTGTATGCTCGAAGATAAAAAGAAATTAGTGGGAATTAGCAGTAAGTAGAGGAGATATGGAATGCCCAGGAAAAGATGCATTTGCTGTTGACAAGGAGATCTTCTGGTAGATACAGTCCAGCATTTTGAATTTTAAGGTACTAGAATCTACTAGATGACTTCTGTGAGGGATGTATCACAATACTTGTCTGCTCTTTCACTTTGCTCACAGTGTCTCTCAAAGTTTTTAAGGTTTTACATGACTGTATTAGTTTATTTCTGGTACACATCATTCCACCATGTATGGAAATGAACAGATTTTTTGATGGACTATGTTTCTTTAAAATTTTGTGGATACAGCCACTGGACTTTATGAAGGCTGTATCTCCCAATCATTACTGGTAACAAAGTTTCAATATCAGTTTCATCATGATCCACAACACCAGGCTTTGATTTGTTTTCGCTGTTGACACTGATACTGTGAGCAAGTCCCCCACCATCCACCCACATTTGTAGCTTGTTTCTGTAGCAAAGCTCACTATAAACAAGCATCTGTTTGACAATATTTTTCTGAACAAATAACTTTGACAATACTTTGGACTGTAAAGTTTGTAGTCTCATGGCGTAGCACACATGCAGATTTACTTTCTAAATTACAACAGCGATATTTATAGGGCAGTTTTATCTTATCCGGCATGATGTGTGTTTCATGTTTAACATCTTGCATTTGACACTGAAAACAAATCTTAAAACATCTAAATTTGTAGTCTGTGTTCTTGTCAGATTAATAATTTGTCCAGTAAGCACACAATAGTTCAAAATACATTTACTGGCATATTTTCTGCAATTTCACCTTATGTTTTTGCCTCAGAGCCAGAGGTATAACAGTAGGCTTTGCACCCAGCTATCATCCATTTGTGCTTGCGACTGCAGTTAGGCAGAAACACAGTTAACCAAACAGTTGCAGTGTTCGATGAAGATGAATGACTAAGTGCGACACCTAGTGGGAGCACTATGTACCTGTGGCATGACATCACGAGCCGCGACCCCAGAAAGCTCAGGATTTAACACTGTCATGGCACCACACAACATTACTGAAGGAAACATCCACATTCTGAGTCTACAGATACTCTGCAAGCCACTGTACGGTGCATGGCAGAGGGTACCTTGTACTAACACTAGTTATTTCTTTTCCTGTTCCACTTGCAAACAGAACGAGGGAAAAATGACTATATTTCTCCTATCTTATCTCTGTGGTCCTTACACACATTGTATGTCTGAAGCAGTAGAACTGTTCTGCAGTCAGCTTCAAATGCCAGTTCTCTAAATTTTCGTAATAGTGTTCCTCGAGAAGAATGTCACATTCCCTATAGTGATTCCCATTTGAGTTCCCAAAGTATGTTGCTAAAAATTGCTTGCTGTTAGAACCGATCAGTAACAAATCTAGCAGCTCACATCTGAATTGCTTTGATGTCTTCCTTTAATCTGACCTTGTATGGATCCCAAACACTTGAGCAATGCTCAAGAACAGATCATACTAGTGTCCAAATGCGGACTCCTTTACAGATGAACCACTCTTTCCTAAAATTCACCCAAAAAACAGAAATCGACCATTCACAATCCCTACCACAGCCATCACACGGTCATTCCATTTCATATTGCTTTGCAATGTTATGCCCAGATATTTAACTGATGCGACTGTCCACAAGCAGGACTCTAAGGACACTTCTAATGCTATATCCAAACATTATGGGTTTGTTTTTCCTACTCATCCACATTAACTTACATTTTTCTATAATGAGAGCTAGCTGCCATTCATTACATCAAGAAGTTGTCAAAGTCGTCTTGTACCCTCCTACAGTCATTCAACTTTGACTCCTTACTGTACACAACAGCATCATCAGGAAACAACCATGGATTGCTGCCCCACTGTCGAGGACAACATGCTGTGTTTTATAACTTATGAAGTCTTCGAACCACTCTCATTCCTGTGAACCTATTCCATATGCTCATACCTTCCTTAACAGCCTCCAATGTGGCATCATGTCAAATGCTTTCCAGAAATCTAGAAATATGGAATCTGTCTGCTGCCTTTCATCCATAGTCTGCCATACATCAAGCAAGAAAAGGACAAGATGAGTTTCGTGCAAGTGATGCTTTCTACAACCATGCTGATTCACGGACATCAGCTTCTTGGTCTCAACAAAATTTATTCTATTCGAACTGAGAGTATGTTCAAGGATTCTGCAGCAAACCGCAAATATTTCTTTCCCAGCTGTGGATTTGCCAAAATCTTTCAATATAGGTTTGATTGCCTCGTTTACTGTCAAAGGAAGAGAGTATTTATGTATAAAGGCATCTATGTTACCAGAAAATTCAGCTTTCCTATACTTACACCAGGTACTACAGGGGGTGGTCATTTCAGAAAAATGACTGGTTATTTACATTTTCTTCACTGTTTGCACAGGTTTTCTATGACTTCAAACACAAATTTAGATGTCACATATCCATTATCCAGAAACTTAAGTCATTTTACAAAAGAACAATATATACAAATGCACTATGGACATCACTGGTTAATGCATTATTTTCTGACAAGCTAGTGCCAGAGACAAAGGACTGACTTGTTTATTTGTAACATCAACTTCTGAGACATTGGCATGACAATTCAAAGCATGACAATTCTTGACTGTGTGGTTTCCGAGATATGACTATGCAACTGTGGCAGTTATACGAGGCGGTAAAAATTATCAGCTACTTCTTGAATTTAAAAATATTATTTCGAGGTTTTAAAATGGCATTTTTTAGTGTATGATAAACCAAAGTGTTCAGGGCAGTCTAAAGCATACTAAACTTACTGTAAACAGAAAATGTCAAATTTTGACTTTGACATAATCTTCCTTTGAATACTTTAATTTATTGTTGGTTTTAGAATAGTTTTGGATGACAACAGACTCACATTCCAACTTACAAGTGCATGCAGAATATTTGATATTCATTTTCAATGACTGAGTCTGAGTGTAAATACAAACTTTATTTGTGGGACCTGAGGCATCCAAAACCTTAACTATTGTGCTGCAGTTAATATTGACACTCACATGTAATAGACAAAGTTTGATAGTTTCTGCCGTTATTATTTAGGCCAACAAACGTAAGTTGTATGTCAAGATCAATATTGAGAATCTCTGCATTTGCTTATGAACTCTGTGATGTTAAATGAACACACACGTATTCCATACAATTGTTCTACTGAACTATATTAAATATTATTTATCTTTGTTTGCATTTGAATCCACTATAATAACACAAGCCTTGGCAGGTGGGCTCAATGCCCTAAAGTGGGCCACATACAGCAATATGTTCAGCCAGAGCTCACCAGGCATAACCCGTCAGTCAGTGCCTGGAAGGTTACTTACTTTAAACAGGGCCAGTTTGGCATGTGGCATATTTGACTTCTGCAACCTCAACACAACACATTTTGGTACAAATAAATACTGGCAGTCTGAGCACGTGTTGAGGCAGTGGAGTCACTGAATTGTCAAACATCATAGTGTCGGGGCCTGTCGCTCTGTTGTCATTCTGACAGGACTGCCTGCTACGGGGATCCAACTGCCACCTAATGGGCCGAGGGGAGAACGAGTGGCTCCTAGTCACTAGAGCACTTGCCAGCGCTAGTCGCCGGTCCAGTGTTCACTCCCTGGACACCTGCCCCATCACTTGCTACGGCTGGGCAGGACACTGCATTCTGCACTCAGCAGGGCGCGTCAGCCATGATGTTGCTCGGCCACTGCCAGGATGGCAGACTACACAAGTTCACATCACGCCTGGGCGCACCACCGCACAAGCGGAGCAGCGGCTGTTTTAATACAACACTTGGCTGCTGCAGTCCATGGGATGATATCCACCTTCCAACATTGCCTGATACGGGCCTGAGTTGTACTATGAGCCACTACGCATAATACAGAGATTATACAGCTTCTGAGCAGCTTCTCATCCACTACAACCTGCTATCCTCCTCCAGAGCATACTGACATCCTCTAAGTGGTGTCAGAACTGCTGACGGAGACTGCAATGGTCTTTTGACGTTTGCAGCAACAAAGGGCAACCCAAGTAGCAGAGCAGCATGTGCATTTCATAACTGCTCGTGGAATCCTTGTATCGTTCTTGGATTTGTCCTCTTCCCAGTATCCTATTTTCCATTATGTCCGTTCTGTGGGGGCTTGGTAACCAGCCGTCCACCTAACCTTCGTAACCTCTTAGTTCATCCCTATGAAATCCCCAAACCACCTTCCCTACCCTCTGGCTCCTACCCTTGTAACCGCCCCCGGCGTAAAACCTGTCCCATGCACCCTCCCACCACCACCTACGCCAGTCCTGTAACCCGGAAGGTGTACACGATCAAAGGCAGAGCCACGTGTGAAAGCACCCACGTGATTTACCAACTGACCTGCCTACACTGTGAAGCTTTCTATGTGGGAATGACCAGCAACAAACTGTCCATTCGCATGAATGGACACAGGCAGACAGTGTTTGTTGGTAATGAGAATCGCCCTGTGGCTAAACATGCCTTGGTGCACGGCCAGCACATCTTGGCACAGTGTTACACCGTCCGGGTTATCTGGATACTTCCCACTAACACCAACCTGTCAGAACTCCGGAGATGGGAACTTGCCCTTCAGTATATACGCTCTTCTCGTTATCCACCAGGCCTCAATCTCCGCTAATTTCAATTTGCCACCGCTGATACCTCACCTGTCTTTCAACATCTTTGCCTCTGTACTTCCGCCTCGACTGACATCTCTGCCCAAACTCTTTGCCTTTACAAATGTGTGTGTGTGTGTGTGTGTGTGTGTGTGTGTGTGTGTGTGTGCGCGCGAGTGTGTGCCTGTCCTTTTTCCTCCTTAAGGTAAGTCTTTCCGCTCCCGGGATTGGAATGACTCCTTACTCTCTCCCTTAAAACCTACATCCTTTCGTCTTTCCCTCTTTCCTGATGAAGCAACCGTTGGTTGCGAAAGCTAGAATTTTGTGAGGATGTTTGTGTGTCTATCGATCTGCCAGCACTTTCGTTTGGTAAGTCACATCATCTTTGTTTTTAGATATATTTTTCCCACGTGGAATGTTTCCCTCTATTATACACACGCTAAAAATGTTGGCCTGAGCAGCAATATTTAATTTGCAAATATAAAGATGACCTCATATTTTTCAAGTGATGAATTTGGGAAAAAACCTCATCTTATAATCGGGTAAATACAGCACTTTGCATAGAATTTCAGGAAACTGTGAGGCAGATACACAGTCACAAGAACCTGCTTCTCCTTCAATGGTCGCTTGATAAATTCCAGGCTGACATTTCCATCTTGAACACTATCTGTTGAAAGCCTTAAAATCTTGGTTGGCAAGTACGAGTAAATAAAAGTGAAATTTTTCAGCTTGGGTTTTTATAATTGGCCCAGAAAGTGGCATACCTTCACTCATCTTTATTAAAAACCACCTAGAATGGCATTCGTTAAGTTCATATATGGGGGACATACTTCGTACTGCATTATATCTGAATCCGTAGTATATCTGGCTTCTACTGTATCACCTCTTCAAATAATCCGTTAGAAACCATACCACACAACAACTATACAACTGAAGGTGCTGAATAAGTGGATTAATTTTCCGCCAAAATTGTAACAATGGTAAGGTGAATTAGATCTAACACTCTATTTAATGAGGGAATCCATTTAGCCATGTCAATTTACAAAATATAAATACTGAATCAAATAAACCATCATGATATGATGAAAATATCAGGGAATGGTGTGATGTGTCCACTATGTGTAAAGTGGGTACAGAATTTAACACACAAGTCTAAGCAACACCCCCTAAGCCCGCCCCCCCCCCCCCCCCTCCCCCCGTTTTAATAAAAATGAAGAAACATGTTAGTAGTCGGCAGTTATATTACTGATTCTCAGTGTATACGGACATATCAGGGAACAACAGGCTACTTCCATAGTGTGCTTCTGGGTGTTCTACCGAGCTGTCATTTCCATTTCATGCAAAATATTTCTATGACCGATCCAGCCATTTTGTTCAGATGCTGTGAGTCATTCACTGCCTGGACTCAACCCAGACATTATGAATCTACCATGCCGAGAAAACTTGGGAAATCATAACACGCTATTCTCTTAGAGGCTATGTGGAGGTATATCTTCTGTACCAGAGTCTCCTACACTTCATGGCAACATCTCATTTCAAAAAACCCGTTTTTAGTTGAAAGTCAGAACAAATGGAAACATCTATAACAAACTGCAAATGAAATTTTCTACTATTTTGAAAAACCAATGTATATGAACTACTGATGTTCGACATTATACCATCTGAAAATAAAAGCAGACTATCTCCGCACAGAACTTAGCTAGTAGCTAAATGTGACAGTAACGAAATGTCTTGTACGATGGTGTGGAAGGGGATGATAATAGCAGCACCACAGAGTACTAAAAAAAAAAATCAATGGCAACACAAATGAGATCATACTTAGATAATGAATACAGTCTTTCTCTCTCTCTCTCCCTCTCTCTAAAAAAAAAAAAAAAAGAGGGGCTGATCAGATTCATTTTCACATGTGTGTAGCTCAGCAACAATTCCAAGTCTTGGAGTTTGGCAAAATTAGTAATAGAGGACAAAAAAACATGTGAAGTTCAAGAAAGAGAAATACAGTAAGTGGCAAATAAAAACAGATGACGCTGATGGTGGAACTGATAAAACTACAGTGCACATCATGATGGAAGGCAGCCCAGTTTTGTAGGTTCTGTAGATCTACCTCCACTAACAGCTGGAAATCAGTGAGATTTAGTCGGCTTCCATATGCCTTGTCTAATTAAATGTCCGACACAAATAACTTGTCTCTTCTACTTTGCAACACAGCTGTACTTCAGTGACAATGCAACTTTATTTGTTGTTGCCCGCTTGTTATTTTACAATTTTCGGCAACTGTAACATATGCGTTATGTAGGCGAGCTAATCCATCACCTAGAATTGATATGAGGTAAGGTGTATTTTTTGCATGGCTGAATACTACCGGGTATAGGTGTGCTGTGCCCAGACTAGCTAGTTGACTGTTTCCGTCACATGCGAGTTCAGGTGCAGAGCCATTGAGTGCATCGCTGGAAACAGCTGGAAATTTGGACAGCTGATGCTTGTATTGCCTTTGTGCACAATACGCTCCAGGAAATGGTGGAGTGTCAGACACACATAAAGATGGACAAGTTACAGAACTTTGAGCTTCAACATTAAAAGTTACAGCACTTCGAGATTCAACAATTGTTGTTGTTGTGGTCTTCAGTCCTGAGACTAATTTGATGCAGCTCTCCACGCTACTCTATCCTGTGCAAGCTTCTTCATCTCCCAGTACCTACTGCAACCTACATCCTTCTGTATCTGTTTAGTGTATTCATCTCTTGGTCTCCCTCTACGATTTTTACCCTCGACGCTGCCCTCCAATACCAAATTGGTGATCCCTTGATGCCTCAAAACATGTCCTACCAACCGATCCCTTCTTCTGGTCAAGTTGTGCCACAAACTTCTCTTCTCCCCAATCCTATTCAATACCTCCTCATTAGTTATATGATCTACCCATCTAATCTTCAGCATTCTTCTGTAGCACCACATTTCGAAAGCTTCTATTCTCTTCTTGTCCAAACTAGTTATCGTCCATGATTCACTTCCATACATGGCTACACTCCATACAAATACTTTCAGAAACGACTTCCTGACACTTAAATCAATACCCGATTTTAACAAATTTCTCTTCTTCAGAAACACTTTCCTTGCCGTTGCCAGTCTACATTTTATATCCTCTCTACTTCAACCATCATCAGTTATTTTGCTCCCCAAATAGCAGAAGTCCTTTACTACTGTAAGTGTCTCATTTCCTAATCTAATTCCCTCAGCATCATCCGACTTAGTTCGACGACATTCCACTATCCACGTTTTGCTTTTTTTGATGTTCATTTTATATCCTCCTTTCAAGACACTATCCATTTCGTTCAACTGCTCTTCCAAGTCCTTTGCTATCTCTAATAGAATTACAATGTCATCGGCGAACCTCAAAGTTTTTATTTCTTCTCAATGGATTTTAATACCTACTCCGAAATTTTCTTTTATTTCCTTCAATGCTTGCTCAATATACAGATTGAATAACATCAGTGAGAGGCTACAACCCAGTCTCACTCCCTTCCCAACCACTGCATCCCTTTCATGCCCCTCGACTCTTATAACTGCCATCTGGTTTCTGTACAAATTGTAAATAGCCTTTCGCTCCCTGTATTTTACCCCTGCCACCTTGAGAATTTGAAAGAGAGTATTCCAGTCAACACTGTCAAAACTTTCTCTAAGTCTACAAATGCTAGAAACGTAGGTTTGCCTTTCCTTAATCTAGCTTCTAAGGTAACTCGTAGGGTCAGTATTGCCTCACATGCTCCAATATTTTTACGGAATCCAAACTGATCTTCCCCGAGGTCGGCTTCTACCAGTTTTTCCATTCGTCTGTAGAGAATTCGCTTTAGTATTTTGCATCCGTGACTTATTAAACTGATTGTTCGGTAATTTTCACATTTGTCAGCACCTGCTTTCTTTGGGATTGGAATTATTATATTCTTAAAGTCTGAGGGTATTTTGCCTGTCTCATACATCGTGCTCACCAGACGGTAAAGTTTTGTCATGGCTGGCTCTCCCAAGGCCGTCAGTAGTTCTGATGGAATGTCATCTACTTCTGGGGCCTTGTTTCGACTTAGGTCTTTCAGTGCTCTATCAAACTCTTCACGCAGTATTGTATCTCCTATTTCATCTTCATCTACGTCCTCTTCCATTACCATAATATTGTCCTCGTGTGCATCGCCCTTGTATAGACCCTCTATATACTCCTTCCACCTTTCTGCTTTCCCTTCTTTGCTTAGAACTGGGTTTCCATCTGAGCTCTTGATGTTCATGCAAGTGGTTCTCTTATCTCCAAAGGTCTCTTTAATTTTCCTGTAGGCAGTATCTATCTTACCCCTAGTGAGATAAACCTCTACATCCTTACATTTGTCCTCTAGCCATCCCTGCTTAGCCATTTTACACTTCCTGTCAATCTCATTTTTGAGATGTTTGTATTCCTTTTTGCCTGCTTCATTTACTGCATTTTTATATTTTCTCCTTTCATCAATTACATTCAATATTTCTTCTGTTACCCAAGGATTTCTACTACCCCTCATGTTTTTACCTACTTGATCCTCTGCTGCCTTCACTACTTCATCTCTCAAAGCTACCCATTCTTCTTCTACCGTATTTCTTTCCCCCATTCCTGTCAATTGTTCCCTTACGCTCTCCTTGAAACTCTGTACAACCTCTGGTTCTTTCAGTTTATCCAGGTCCCATCTCCTTAAATCCCCACCTTTTTGCAGTTTCTTCAGTTTTAATCTACAGTTCATAACCAATAGATTGTGGTCAGAGTCCACATCTGCCCCTGGAAATGTCTTACAATTTAAAACCTGGTTCCGAAATCTCTGTCTTACCATTATATAATCTATCTGAAACCTTTTAGTACCTCCAGGGTTTTTCCATGTATACAACCTTTTTTTATGATTCTTGAACCAAGTGTTAGCTATGATTAAGTTGCGCTCTGTACAAAATTCTACCAGACGGCTTCCTCTTTCATTTCTCTCCCCCAATCCATATTTACCCACTATGTTTCCTTCTCTCCCTTTTCCTACTCTCGAATTCCAGTCACCCAAGACTATTAAATTTTCGTCTCCCTTCACTATCTGAATAATTTCTTTTATTTCATCATGCATTTCTTCAATTACTTCGTCATCTGCAGAGCTAGTTGGCATATAAACTTGTACTACTGTAGTAAGCGTGGGCTTCGTGTCTATCTTGGCTACAAAAGGTGTTCACTACGCTGTTTGTAGTAGTTTACCCGCACTCCTACTTTTTTATTCATTATTAAGCCGACTCCTCCATTACCCCTATTTGATTTTGTATTTATAGCCCTGTATTCGCCTGTTCCTCCTGCCACCGAACTTCACTAATTCCTACAATATCTAACTTTAACCTATCCATTTCCCTTTTTAAATTTTGAAACCTACCTGCTTAATTAAGGGATCTGACATTCCACACTCCGGTCCATAGAATGCCAGTTTTCTTTCTCCTGATAACGATGTCTTCCTGAGTAGTCCCCGCCCAGAGATCCGAATGGGGGATTATTTTACCTCCGGAATATTTTACCCACGAAGACGCCATCATTTAACCATACAGTAAAGCTGCATGCCCTCAGGAAAAATTACGGCTGTAGTTTCCCCTTGCTTTCAGCCGTTCGCAGTACCAGCACAGCAAGACCGTTTTGGTTAGTGTTACAAGGCCAGATCAGTCAATCATCCAGACCGTTGCCCCTGCAACTACTGAAAAGGCTGCTGTCCCTCTTCAGGAACCACACGTTTGTCTGGCCTCTCAACAGATACCCCTCTGTTCCGGTTGCACCTACGGTACGGCTATCTGTATCGGTGAGGCACGCAAGCCTCCCCACCAACGGCAAGGTCCATGGTTCTTGGTGGGGGGTGGGGGGATTCAACAATAACTCAAATTTGCGTTGATATTTGATTCAACAATAACCCACATCAAATATCAACGCAAATCTGAATACAACTGCAATCTCAGAAAAAATAGATGCATCCAATGACACGGTAAAAAACTGTGGAAGTTAATATCTCTCAGTGAATAAACATTTTCACAATGACCCTCTGCACCAAAAACTTAATCGCTTCATGCAATTTCAACAAATGTTATCTCAGATGACAGCACTGCGCTATTGCTGTGTGTGTGTGTGTGTGTGTGTGTGTGTGTGTGTGTATATACTTCATTAGAAGAAGACCTTTTGGCTGAAAGCTTACATGTACAGCAGTCTTTCTGTTATGCCTGTCTGTGACTCAATGTCTCTTTTTATATGGTGAGCAGCAATCTATCCTTTTTATGATATTGTCATTATTCCATCCACGACTTTCAACTTTTGGCTGAAAGCTTACATGTACAGCAGTCTTTCTGTTATGCCTGTCTGTGACTCAATGTCTCTTTTTATATGGTGAGCAGCAATCTACCCTTCTTATGATATTGTCATTATTCCATCCACGACTTTCAATTGTTTAATTTCGCTGGACCTTTCCACCACAAAAAAATTGAAGTAGCCATTGGGAGCAGAACCCTGGACCTCGGCACAGCTAGCAAAAAATGCCAGCCACTAGACCATGCGGTCAGTTCGTGTTCAATCCTGTACGTACGCTTTCACTGTTGTTAAGACTTGAAAGAAAATGTATCATGTCAATGTTTGTGATTAATGCTGAAGAAGAGGTATTCTGATGGATATGTAAACTGAGAATATAATACAATCAATAGTCATAGTGTTCCCTGTCCTTCAATTTGCACACAACTGACTGACGTAACTTTTACCCAGAAACATTTGCTTGCACCTCCCACTGCCTTCTTTGTTGGCATTATCACACCTTTCTCATTCTCACTATCAGTGACATTAACAATGTTAACAGCATATTGTTGTTGCTTGCCGCACAGGTATTTTTCACTGTAGTTTGTGATCACTTTTCACGCTCAACTGTGAGGGAAAAAAGTGCGCTATTTTGAACTGGAACACAACTGTACCTCTTATCAGTTAGTTCCTGCTATAGCCAGATTACCAAATCACCTTTCTGAGTAATAACACATGTAAATTTGCCAATCGATGCAATAGAATTTCATGCAGATGTAAAATGATAAATTATACTGTCTCCTTTTAATAATTATTACTTATATAGCCACCAGATTAAAAACGATAAAAAAGTTTAGCAGTACCACTCTATTCGCTTTCGTACATGACTTTTGGGATGTAATAAACAGCAAGCACCTCAGCCGCCATGCCTCGCTCGTCTCAGTGAACTGGTTACCTGGCCATAATGGGAACTAACCTGGTCATGTGATTACATACACTTGTGCTCCAGTTCAAAGCTGTGCACATTGTCACCTCATAGTGCAAGCACGAAAAATTATCAAAAAAAAAGCAAACACAGAAAATACCTTCACAGGAAGCTTCGGCAGCATGCTGTTAATTTCACTAACTTTACAGACAATTAGAACAAGAAAGGTGTGATAGTTCCCATAGAGAATGTGATGGAAGGCACAAGCAGATGTTGAACAGCAAAAGTCAAGTAAGCACGTCAACTGTGTGCAAATTACAGTGTGTGTGTGTGTGTGTGTGTGTGTGTGTGTGTGTGGGGGGGGGGGGGGGGATGCAATGTTAAGTGGAACAGGGTTCCAGTATCCGTCCCAAACTACAATAAGTAAAATGCAGACAACTAATATTTCACTGAAAGCGCTGATAAATATGCTATCACAACATACAACATACTTCCAAAATGAGCACTCTACAATAGTTTTTTTTTTTTTTTAATTACAAAATTTTATCAAACAAATCAAAACACTTTAACACCATAACATCACTAGACAACATGGTCAGATTGCTGATATTAGCTTTTACTGGTATGATATTAGACAACTAGAAAGACTGTGTATCATTCCAAAAATTTGTGTCATGATCATTGGTGGAGAGAAACTTTGACAGATGAAGACACTGAAAACATAATAAAATCAGTCGGCATAGATTTAAACAAAGGGTTGGCATTATCATCTGTTGCTGAAAAGCGGTCGACTAAACAGGCGCAGCCATGAAAACTAGCAACATCACTGGGGAAGGCAGTTTTACGGATGCTGCCAGCAAAGAATTGAGTGCATCCAATGAGAGATGAACTGTTTGTATTGTTTCTGTACATGTTTCAAGTGGGTACTTCACTCATGGGGGCACATAACGGACATGCGGAATGTGACTGTGTTCCACTTTGTAAAAGTATTTTAATGAATGCTGTTATTACCTCCCCATCCTGCTTCTCGGGCAAAAACACATTGCTACTACCACCCTGGACACGTAACCAGTTTGCTTCGCTAGAACTAAAAAGATTAAAAGGTAGACTTGACATAACAGATTAACAGGAGTGTTTATTGGTACCTGAAAGATTTACTTGCCATGAAAACAGCAAGAAAATGATCAATAACCAGAAGACCAACTACCATGAAATTTTAAAATTAATAAAATTTTGACTCCCAATAACAGGGGAAAAAGAAGATACTTAAGCTGCTTCTTCCATAACAAGTCCCAACAATAAGATATATTTCCAGATGGATCGCTGGAGAATAATCTCCTTCAATAACTGATTCTTGCAATAAAACATGAGGAATAACTCAAGAAGTGCCAGTGTAAACCACTGGCGGAGAGAGAAATACCTCGAGGAAGGGGGCACTAAAGATATCTTGAGCTACCTTTACTTTTACCACAATAAAAAATAATCAAGTCACATGCAAAGTTTAAGAAAGAGGGCCTATATAGTAACAATGCATTTTTAGGAATCTTCTCGAAAGTCACTATTACTGGGGATATATGTTATGAGTCTCATAACAATATTTTTACTGAGAAATTACTATCAATTACTATTATTAATACTTCACAATCAACTGATCACTCTCACTCTTGAGTGATCTTCACACTTGCACTTGTTACAACTAGAACTTTTTACTTATTCATTCTTCAGTCTTTAATATTTCTGCTTCTGAATGTAAACTAGCTTCCTATTCGGCAAATAGTCTGTATTTATAATACTACCTATCGGAGGTTCTCTGCATAAGAAAACAGTAGAATATTCGCGATTTTTCTCGAACAAATGCCGGACGGAATAACGTATCGACACCATTAGAATAGCTGTGACTTTTCTCAAAGGTATTTGTTAGCTGTCTATGTGCCAGATGCCAGACAGAAACAAATAAGATGCGATGACGCGAATGCGCATGCTACATAGGAAAGTACAACTACTCGATAGCCCGATCAAAAGAAACGAACGAATTGCGTCCAGGCTGACTGGCGGGGGCAACGCGGGTGGACCCGCACGGAAGGAGGGGGGGGGGGGGGGGGGTGCACCCCATATGTATCCACCACTGGTGTAAACACAGGCTTCCCGCGCATACAGAACTTATGGGGGATTGAGCCAAATAGCACTTCTACATATCTAGCTGAAAATGGTGGTTCTGATACTTAAAGAAATTTAATGAACTATTTATCATTCCTGTTGAGAACAGTTTGGGTTTCAGAGAAATGCAAGGAAATACTGTGACTATAACTTATCTTAGAAATATCGACTGAAGAAAGGCAAATCTACATTTATTCTTCTATCTGGCTTTCATGGTCGATTTTCCATCTCTAAGGCCCATCGTCAAAATATCCTTGTTGATGTCATCCTTCCATCTTGTCCATGGCCACTTCTGCCCTACACAGATGCTGAGAATGCTACTCATAATAGTCTTTTCCTCTTCCATCTTATTAAGGTGTCCAGCCCACAGCAATATTTTTTTCATCCTTTGGCCACTATTAGTTTTCGAGTGCAAGTCTGCCAGTCCCTGATTTTTTTTAACAATCTCCATTTCTGTGACTGGGTGCCCTCTTGGGACCAAATATTCACCTTAATATCATTCTCTCGAAGGCGAGCAGTTTTTGTTCACCTGCTTTAACGTAAATGTTTCACAATAATACAGAGCTCTTGGGAAAATTACACTGTGGTATAGTCTAATTGTAAAACTTCTCGAAACTGCTATAACGCTCACACTGTCCCATAAGCAAAAATATGTTTTATTTGCTGATGCAGCCATTACCTCGATCTCAATTTCCACTGTATTCTGCTTATTGAAAGTGTTTCCCTTACATTTACATGTGCCTATTCTTTTAAAAGTGACTTCATCAACTGTCAATGGGGACCATCATTGAGTATCCTTCCGAAGGCCTTGTACTCTGTTTTCTCCTCATTAATTTGTAACCCTGCCTTCCTTACAATATACCTGTAAGAACTTGTCATAACTTTTAAGTTTACTTAGCTATCAGTTACTAGAACAACCTCTTTCATACATGCAAGCCGATTTATTGTGTTATTTCCCAGTCTTATTCCAGACGGGTTTCTATCTTTTCACTCTGCCATAGGCTCCCTCTGAACACAACTGTGCTAGACATATTATTTTCTGTGCAAACAAACTGTTTCAAGACACTGATGATGTATGCTGTCAGAAGTATTTTATAAGTCTATAAAAAAAACTATACGAATAAGAATGTTATGTTTCCAATCTTACTCAGTTATCTGTACGAGTGTAAGAAGCTGATCTCTTCCTCCTGATACTACACTGAAAGCCCCTACATTTCTTTCTGCAATTGGCAACATTCTCTTTAGTATACAGAGACACACAATTTTGCAGCTTACATTAAGGATTACAACCCCTATATAATTATCACTTACCAGGGGGTGGTTGCTTTTTTTTATTACAGGGCAGATTACAGCCATTTTCCAGTCATCAAGCAGGCTCTCATACTCCTAAATATTCATTAGCAACTTTGGAACTATTTTAACACGTATCAGTTCTCCGTTCTTTATTAGCTCTCCCGCAATTTCATCTTTACCGAAAGCCTTGTGGTGTTTTAGGTTTTTTATTACTTGCTGCGTTTCTTCTTCACTGGGGGTCTCTACTTTGTTGTCTACGGTGTCCTGTACGTCACATGGAAGCGATTCAATGGGGCCATCACAGTTTAACAATTCTTTGAAGTACTCTACCCATCACTGTCTTTTTACTTGAGTGTTATTTGTGACTGTCTTCCCCTGTGTGTCATTAATAAATGCTTGTTTTATTTCTGATACTTCCTTTACTTTCGGTACATTCCCTTTGGCTTCTTCTATTAGTCCCTTAATATTTCTGTTCCTCCTGCCTTAGTGTAGTCGCCCTGTCCTTCCTTATTCTGATATAGATTTACATCCATACCCTGCGAACCACAGTCAAGTGCATGGTGGAAAGTACATCCCACAGTACCAGCTATTAGGGTTTCTTCCTGCTCCATTCACATATGGAGTGCGGACAGAATGATTGTTTCAATGCCTCTTTGCGTGTAGCAGTTATTCTAATTCTAGTACCTCCCGCCGCGGAAGTCAAACACGCGCCAGAACAAATGGATGTGGCCAGTCCATAGAGGGCTCCGCGTCCGCGGCGGCACTTCCGCGCAGCGGCTCTCGCGCAGCAAGGGCGCCATCATTACACCATGTGCAGACTGCGGCCAATAGCCGCTCCCTCTGGTTTCGTATATAGGGACCCTCTCTGCCCTAGTCCAGTTAGTCTGGTACTCGCTCTGGATTGCGTCTCTATCTCGGCGGTACTGCGTTCTGTCCATTACTCGTTGTTGCATTTGCCTGGCTCCGGTTCCGAGTGGATTTAATGTTGGTGTTTGGTGTTGTGGTTTCTACAAGCCTCCGTTGTTTATCTCTTCCTTGTTGTGTCGGTCATAGTTGGTTGTGGTCGGTTGTTGTCGGTTGTCGTTGGTCTGTCGTCCGACTCGTCCTTGTGTTTACCCGGTGGTGCGTGCTCCACCACCGGCGGTTTCCCCGCCTGGCGGCTCCAATCCACAGCCCAAGGCGTTCCCACAAATGGTTTTGGTTACCACACTAATCTTATCCTCACCAGCCCAATGTGAGCGACACACAGGGGATTGCAATACTTTCCTAGAATCATAATTTAAAGCCAGTTCTTGACACTTTGTTAATAGACTTACTTTGGATGTTTTATGTCTAACTAACTCCCTATCCACCCTATATTCTAGACACCTCTTCCTAGCCAGCCTTCTCTTTTCAATCTTTTACTGGCTCACACAACTGAACACATTTTATCTGACGTCTTTCATTCGTCTGGAATTTCCTAGGCCACACTATTTACAGTTTCCTTAATTTGATACCAGTTATGGTTGACATCAGTTTCCTAGGTTTCCTTCACATTTACTTAGGCGCGTTTATAGCATTTGTATACATAAAATGTAAACCCTGTCTACATGCCCTGGCTGGCTCATTGGTAACAACTGAACACTGTATCACCCTCCACCGACAGTATTGTAGGATACGATATGGAGAAGCTTGGGGTCAAACACACCAGTCTCCCAGTCCTTGTCACGTTCTATGAGCAGAAGCCACTACAACTGGGTCCTGTAGCTCCTCAATTGGCATCAAGAGACTTAGTGCATCCTGTTATAGCCTTCCCACGAAGGAAAAATCCTTGCAAGTACTGATAGAAAATTTTGGTGTCAAAGGAAAAAGGACGTGGCAGTTGAGAAAGGAGTGGGAGAAGGTAGTAGCCTACTACTGATGATATTCTAGCACTTAAAAATAAATAATTAATATGTGGTAATAAGATGATCATCAAATGTAAACAAACTACAGGCTTTGTTGACCCACATATTATCATGCTATTGTTTTCAAGTTGATTAAGAGTCTTGATTTGACATCAGGCTCTATGAGAATAAATAATTAAGTTGTCAAAGGAACTGCCCAAACATTACTCCCTAAGGGTCCGTTCATTTTTCTCGGTTGTAAATTCTCATTCAGTATCTTCCATACTGGTGCTGTTGCACACGGTAATGGGTGAAGTGTGATGTGTATCAGCATCATTGGCTGGCCTTCAAAATTGTAAATAGAGATGTGACAGCGTACAAGACATTTCACACTTCTGAATTTGTCAACAAGCTCTGAGGGGGCCTAAATATCAACCTGATGCTCCTCTGATGATTTTTATGAGGAATGGGAGGAAAGTTAGTCCAGCAGAATCAGTGCCTCTGGACGAAGGGACATGGTACAGATTAAATCAATTAGAGTGCGAAATGAGATATTAAAAGCAATAGATGAGTTTTGCTATTTAGGCACCAAGTAACTGATGATGACTGAAGTAGAAAATAAATACAGAATTGGGGCAACACGAGGACCTGGATCCAAAAATTACTCATAAGACTTACCTGATGATTCTTAGCAATGGACTTTATTGTAATAACAATAAAATCAAACAATGAAAAGCCCACGACAAGCAACTCAACATGTCATCTTTACGGTGATTAGCAATCTATTCATTTCATAATTTTGTTAATAATAACAGATTCTATTTAGTCTTTGAATGACAACATAAAAATCTACATCACTGTAACGAAACACTTAGTTTGAGGAGATAAAATGATGAACAATTTCTCCTCGATCATGCATTGTACAAGATGTGGTTAAAGAAATGTGTTGTGGAGGTACTATCGTCATAAGTAATTCAGAGATGAACGCAAGCCAAATCCAATAAAAGTACAGTCCAACACGATCTTTAAGGGCTCCCAACAAACTAAGGACTTATTGTATCAGGTTATTAAACCAGGCCAAACAAAACATATTAAGAATAGTTTCAAAATACTGTCTAGAAAACTTAACAATATGCTGTGCAACAATTCTTAAAACATAATCTACGTAGTGAAGGTAGAAGAGCTGCAGAGAAAATATGAAAAACAAAGACAATTTGCATTTAAAACTTACTTATACACTAAGAATATCTATGACAGTAATATGTTCTCAATTAGAATAAGCATCACAAGAATAAAAGAACGGATGTTTACCTTGTACGGTGACTGCGATCCCGATGAATTCGTATCAGGCACCTGGATAAGCTTCCGTGCAGTGCCATTCGGATCTGATAAATCTCGCACGCTGGCAGGAGTAACTGCAGCAGTTGTAACTGCAGGAGCGTGTTGCGGTGTAGTCCTATTTGCACTCACTGTAGCACCCACTTGAGCACTCCTCCTCGGTGACTGGGGAGGCGAGGATAAATCAATGACGTCGGCACCTGTCGTCGCTACACCGTACAAGTTTGTAGGAAAACGCGGTGGACCTGGTGTCCCATTCACCGGCACCAGAGGCGGCGGCGGGTACTTCGCAGTGGAAGCAGAGACGGGTGTCGGAACTACTTGTGCGGGAGCCGACGACACCTTGGGCTGGATCCGCACCTGCTGGGGCTGCGGCTGGGGGGCCACGGTGTAGTGTGGCGAGCACAGAGGAGATGCGGCAGGAGGCAACATCTGGTGCTGCGAGGGGTCAGCGAGCCCCATCAGATGCATGTTAGGCAGGCCCAGATTTGCCGAAGACGTGTAGGTGGCAGCTGTCGCCCTGCCGGAAATAACACCGTTCTGGCGTCGGCTCCTTCACGGTGTAGGAATACACATCATATACACATTAGTTAAAACTATGATAAAAAGATACTGTTTTACCCACCACCAAACCATTGCGCCAGCAAATTTGTTTTTTAAATACAGCCTGAATTTCGTGCTCTTAGCAATTAATTATCAATCTTTCAGAACTACTCCAACATGCACCACACTACTTTGTTAACACCTGTTAATTAAAAACTAATTTTTAAATCACCATTTGACTGCATTGTTGTTTATTTAATTACAACCCAGGTTTCAGCCTTTTATGCCGTTTTCAAGTGGTTGAATTCATGTCATTAACATATATTGCACGAAATCAAGCTCAAAATTGGCCATAACTAATTGTTGCAAATATTTATTATGTATATATTAAAACTGTAAGACTGCAATGATTAATAATTCATTGAAAAAAAAAAAAAAAAATCGATAAAGTAGGACCCTTTTTCAAAATTTTCGTTAAACAGCTTTTTCTGAAATTTGAGGCATAAATATTTTCAAGCAGAAATTAAAGCAGGCTTATGAGACACTCATCAGATGAAATCTCCCTCAGTCACTTTCTAAAGCTACATCAAAATCTTTGCAAATGCTCATAAATTAAGTTTTAGTTGAGAGCCAATTTGGCATATTTCTACATATTCTTAAAATACCTCACGGAAGATAGCAACTGGGATGGGTACCAAAAATTCTAGTCTATGAAACAAAACCCAGAGTTATTAGTGGAAACCTCTTGCCCTATATGAAACATTGTTTCCTTAAATATCTTTAAGCCTCATTTGGATTAAACTCCTACTGACATATTTGAAATTTTATGAAATGATATTTTTAACGTTCTGAATTATTTTAGATTAAAATTCAATAGTCAGTTGCACAACTAGGAAATTTATTTCACTTTACTGGTTTCCAACAGATTTAGCTGTCATCTTCAGAAGTCTGTATGAAATGGACCCAAATTCTAATGATTTATAATACCCCAAATCGTGTAGACTTCCGAAGCCAACAGCTTAATCCAGTGAAACTGGTAAAGCTAAATAAATTTTCACACTTTGCTATCAATGACCGGATTTTATTTCAGAATATATACCACAGTCGCAGAGAAAATAACAGCTATGAAAAGAATTATGCACAAAATTAATAACAAAGCAACACCTTACTGTTGCTATTCCCGTAAAAGCTCTTTTCCACTAATTTTATACCCTACACCACCAATCAGAAACTAGCAAACCGAGGTCCAGGTCCGGACTGCGGGAAGTCAAAAACTTGACCGCAAAAAATATTTTGAAAGTATACTGAAGAAAATAATTTAAAAACTATTTTTCTGTAGATAACAATACGTTTGAGTGCCACCCTCGCCACTTTTAACAGTATTTTACAAGTAACTGTGTGATTGATTTGAGTTCTTAATGGTTTGTAGGTAGACTGAAAACCTAGCTGCTGTACTGTGTAGTGTAGGAGAAAGTGCTCTGGAGAGCGAGGGTGCAGGGGAGCAAGCTGTGTTGTTCCACACAAGAGCTCTGCACACCGAAGGGCAACATTAGAATTTTATTTAACGAAAAAGGAAATTAAATCAATCTCTGGCTCTGGCAACCTATGAAGCCTCTTAATCAGAGCAGGCCTATTCATTTTAACACAATTTTTGTGTTCATAACTCGAATGCCACTTTATGAAACTTTGACGTGGAATGACAAGTTTGTCTGTCAGGAAGGTGTACACAGCAGCGGCGACCTGCGACATTGAAGCGGCTCCTCTGCACTGCATTGGCAAGTGGCTTTTGATGGACAGCGAGTAGTAGCTTTGTAATGAATCTAAATACAGCAGACCAATTTTATCATTACTTCATCAATAGTTGCTGCAAACCTCATACGGAGCTGCTATTAATTTCTCTTATAGTAATAAGAAGCTTCTAACCTTTTTTGCGTCAGTATGGATCTTAAATTTCGTAAAGATGATAGTGAAAATAGGAAGATTTTAAGTGAGTAGACTGAACATTTCTTTCCCTTTTCTTTTTAACGCTGTGTGACAGGCCTCGAGCTGTTCCAGTTTCCTTCACATGCAACAAAACTGTCGCTTGTGTTAAATGTGCCAATTTAAAGTGACACGACCAAACATCAAGTGACAGTACCAAACATTTTATCAACAGTTCCATAAAAATTTCCTCTTGATAATAAAGCTTGTCAAAAAAATCTCTACACATACCTACTGTCTTAAAAAAAATCACGGCCTTACAAAATCGCTCTATGTGAGTGCAAGCAAAATCTGCCGAAAAAGTATTGTGCGTTTGTTGGGCGCTTGATGGACATCAGAAGCCATTTTCAGGCTCAGAGAGACAGAGAGAGAGAGAGAGAGAGAGAGAGAGAGAGAGAGAGAGAGAGACAGGAGGTTGCAAGTGGCTGTGGCACTTTTTGAAGAGAAAAAAGTTCAAGGTATTCACTGATGGCAAAAAGAAATATAAGAAGAGCAGAAATGTTAGATTCTAACAGTAAAAGCAGTTTGCTCGAACTTATGCAGAAGATGCCTTGCCACGCCATAGCACTTGATGAATCATGTGGCATTTTTAACGAAGAACGCATGTCTACTTTTGTGCCGTTTTTTGATATAGAAAGTAAAGCGTTTAAGAAAGAATTGCTAGCAATATTGCTGTTTAAGACTAGACTCACAAAGAAGATTCATTCAAGACTTTTGACAACTTCGTGACAAAATGAAGCATTACTTACTATAAAATTACATGTCTCAACTGACAGGGGACCAGCGATGATTGGCAAAAAAAGGGACCAGTAAAGAAAATCGAGGATAATAATGCTGCACTACTATTTTATCAGTGCATAATTCACCAGGCAGCACTCTGTGGAAAACTTTGTGCCACTCTGAAAGAAGTAATGGACTGTTTGAACAAGTTGACCAGCTTTATGAGGTCTCTTTCTACTATTCAGCATAGACAGCTCAAAGAAT